>NC_090380.1:12202800-12850531 GCF_036365525.1 Heterodontus francisci | reverse complement strand
TGTGGATGGGGGTGGGGGGGGAAGAGCTGGTGGATGGGATGGGGGGGGGGAGAAGAGCTGGTGGATGGGATTGGGGGGGCGGGAGAAGAGCTGGTGGTTTGGATGGGGGGGGCGGGAGAAGAGCTGGTGGATGGGATGGGGGGGTGGAGAAGTGCTGGTGGATGGGATGGGGGGGGGAAAGCTGGTGGATGGGGGGGTGGAAGAGCTGGTGGATGGGGGGTAGAGCTGGTGGATGGGATGGGGGGGGGGAAGAGCTGGTGGATGGGATGGGGGGGGGGTAAGAGCTGGTGGATGGGATGGGGGGGGCAAGAGCTGGTGGATGGGATGGGGGGGGGGGGTAAGAGCTGGTGGATGGGATGGGGGGGGGGTAAGAGCTGGTGGATGGGATGGGGGGGGGGGTAAGAGCTGGTGGATGGGATGGGGGGGGGGTAAGAGCTGGTGGATGGGATGGGGGGGGGGTAAGAGCTGGTGGATGGGATGGGGGGGGGTAAGAGCTGGTGGATGGGATGGGGGGGGTAAGAGCTGGTGGATGGGATGGGGGGGTAAGAGCTGGTGGATGGGATGGGGGGGGTAAGAGCTGGTGGATGGGATGGGGGGGGGAAGAGCTGGTGGATGGGGGGGGGGGAAGAGCTGGTGGATGGGGGGGGGGAAGAGCTGGTGGATGGGGGGGGGGGGAAGAGCTGGTGGATGGGGGGGGGGGAAGAGCTGGTGGATGGGGGGGGGGGAAGAGCTGGTGGATGGGGGGGGGGGAAGAGCTGGTGGATGGGGGGGGGGGGAAGAGCTGGTGGATGGGGGGGGGGGAAGAGCTGGTGGATGGGGGGGGGGAAGAGCTGGTGGATGGGGGGGGGGGGAAGAGCTGGTGGATGGGGGGGGGGGGAAGAGCTGGTGGATGGGGGGGGGGGGAAGAGCTGGTGGATGGGGGGGGGGGGAAGAGCTGGTGGATGGGGGGGGGAAGAGCTGGTGGATGGGGGGGGGAAGAGCTGGTGGATGGGGGGGGGGAAGAGCTGGTGGATGGGGGGGGGGGAAGAGCTGGTGGATGGGGGGGGGGAAGAGCTGGTGGATGGGGGGGGGGGAAGAGCTGGTGGATGGGGGGGGGGGGAAGAGCTGGTGGATGGGGGGGGGGGAAGAGCTGGTGGATGGGGGGGGGGGAAGAGCTGGTGGATGGGGGGGGGGGGGGAAGAGCTGGTGGATGGGGGGGGGGGGGGAAGAGCTGGTGGATGGGGGGGGGGGGAAGAGCTGGTGGATGGGGGGGGGGGAAGAGCTGGTGGATGGGGGGGGGGGAAGAGCTGGTGGATGGGGGGGGGGGGAAGAGCTGGTGGATGGGGGGGGGGGGAAGAGCTGGTGGATGGGGGGGGGGGGGAAGAGCTGGTGGATGGGGGGGGGGGAAGAGCTGGTGGATGGGGGGGGGGGGAAGAGCTGGTGGATGGGGGGGGGGGGGAAGAGCTGGTGGATTGGTGGATGGGGGGGGGGGGGAAGAGCTGGTGGATGGGGGGGGGGGGAAGAGCTGGTGGATGGGGGGGGGGGGGGGAAGAGCTGGTGGATGGGGGGGGGGGGAAGAGCTGGTGGATGGGGGGGGGGGGGGAAGAGCTGGTGGATGGGGGGGGGGTGGAAGAGCTGGTGGATGGGATGGGGGGGGGGAGAAGAGCTGGTGGATGGGATGGGGGGGGAGGAGGAAGAGCTGGTGGATGTGATGTGATGGGATGGGGGGGTGGAGCTGGTGGATGGGGGTGGGGGGAGAAGAGCTGGTGGATGGGATTGGGGGGGCGGGAGAAGAGCTGGTGGTTTGGATGGGGGGGGCGGGAGAAGAGCTGGTGGATGGGATGGGGGGTGGAGAAGTGCTGGTGGATGGGATGGGGGGGGGAAAGCTGGTGGATGGGGGGGTGGAAGAGCTGGTGGATGGGGGGGTAGAGCTGGTGGATGGGATGGGGGGGGGGGAAGAGCTGGTGGATGAGATGGGGGGGGGGGGGAAAAGAGCTGGTGGATGGGATGGGGGGGGGAAAGAGCTGGTGGATGGGATGGGGCGGGGGGGGGGGGAGAAGAGCTGGTGGATGGGATGGGGGGGGGGGAGAGAAGAGCTGGTGGATGGGATGGGGGGGGGGGGGGGAGAAGAGCTGGTGGATGGGATGGGGGGGGGGGGAGAAGAGCTGGTGGATGGGATGGGGGGGGGGTAAGAGCTGGTGGATGGGATGGGGGGGGTGGTAAGAGCTGGTGGATGGGATGGGGGGGGGGGTAAGAGCTGGTGGATGGGATGGGGGGGGGTAAGAGCTGGTGGATGGGATGGGGGGGGGGTAAGAGCTGGTGGATGGGATGGGGGGGGGTAAGAGCTGGTGGATGGGATGGGGGGGGTAAGAGCTGGTGGATGGGATGGGGGGGGTAAGAGCTGGTGGATGGGATGGGGGGGGGGGTAAGAGCTGGTGGATGGGATGGGGGGGGGGGCAAGAGCTGGTGGATGGGATGGGGGGGGGGGCAAGAGCTGGTGGATGGGATGGGGGGGGGGTAAGAGCTGGTGGATGGGATGGGGGGGGGTAAGAGCTGGTGGATGGGATGGGGGGGGGTAAGAGCTGGTGGATGGGATGGGGGGGGGTAAGAGCTGGTGGATGGGATGGGGGGGGGGTAAGAGCTGGTGGATGGGATGGGGGGGGTAAGAGCTGGTGGATGGGATGGGGGGGGTAAGAGCTGGTGGATGGGATGGGGGGGGTAAGAGCTGGTGGATGGGATGGGGGGGGGTAAGAGCTGGTGGATGGGATGGGGGGGGGTAAGAGCTGGTGGATGGGATGGGGGGGTAAGAGCTGGTGGATGGGATGGGGGGGTAAGAGCTGGTGGATGGGATGGGGGGGGTAAGAGCTGGTGGATGGGATGGGGGGGGTAAGAGCTGGTGGATGGGATGGGGGGGGTAAGAGCTGGTGGATGGGATGGGGGGGGTAAGAGCTGGTGGATGGGATGGGGGGGGTAAGAGCTGGTGGATGGGATGGGGGGGGTAAGAGCTGGTGGATGGGATGGGGGGGGTAAGAGCTGGTGGATGGGATGGGGGGGGTAAGAGCTGGTGGATGGGATGGGGGGGTAAGGGCAGGTGGATGGGATGGGGGGGGTAAGAGCTGGTGGATGGGATGGGGGGGGGTAAGAGCTGGTGGATGGGATGGGGGGGGTAAGAGCTGGTGGATGGGATGGGGGGGGGTAAGAGCTGGTGGATGGGATGGGGGGGGGTAAGAGCTGGTGGATGGGATGGGGGGGGTAAGAGCTGGTGGATGGGATGGGGGGGGTAAGAGCTGGTGGATGGGATGGGGGGGGGTAAGAGCTGGTGGATGGGATGGGGGGGGTAAGAGCTGGTGGATGGGATGGGGGGGGTAAGAGCTGGTGGATGGGATGGGGGGGGTAAGAGCTGGTGGATGGGATGGGGGGGGTAAGAGCTGGTGGATGGGATGGGGGGGGTAAGAACTGGTGGATGGGATGGGGGGGGTAAGAGCTGGTGGATGGGATGGGGGGGGGGTAAGAGCTGGTGGATGGGATGGGGGGGGGGTAAGAGCTGGTGGATGGGATGGGGGGGGGTAAGAGCTGGTGGATGGGATGGGGGGGGGGTAAGAGCTGGTGGATGGGATGGGGGGGGGTAAGAGCTGGTGGATGGGATGGGGGGGGATAAGAGCTGGTGGATGGGATGGGGGGGGATAAGAGCTGGTGGATGGGATGGGGGGGGGTAAGAGCTGGTGGATGGGATGGGGGGGGTAAGAGCTGGTGGATGGGATGGGGGGGGTAAGAGCTGGTGGATGGGATGGGGGGGGTAAGAGCTGGTGGATGGGATGGGGGGGGTAAGAGCTGGTGGATGGGATGGGGGGGGTAAGAGCTGGTGGATGGGATGGGGGGGGTAAGAGCTGGTGGATGGGATGGGGGGGGGTAAGAGCTGGTGGATGGGATGGGGGGGGGTAAGAGCTGGTGGATGGGATGGGGGGGGGTAAGAGCTGGTGGATGGGATGGGGGGGTAAGAGCTGGTGGATGGGATGGGGGGGGTAAGAGCTGGTGGATGGGAGGGGGGGTGGTGGATGGGAGGGGGGGTGGTGGATGGGAGGGGGGGTGGTGGATGGAGGGGGGGTGGTGGATGGGAGGGGGGGTGGTGGATGGGAGGGGGGGTGGTGGATGGGAGGGGGGGTGGTGGATGGGAGGGGGGGTGGTGGATGGGAGGGGGGGTGGTGGATGGGAGGGGGGGTGGTGGATGGGAGGGGGGGTGGTGGATGGGAGGGGGGGTGGTGGATGGGAGGGGGGGTGGTGGATGGGAGGGGGGTGGTGGATGGGAGGGGGGGTGGTGGATGGGAGGGGGGGTGGTGGATGGGAGGGGGGGTGGTGGATGGGAGGGGGGGTGGTGGATGGGAGGGGGGGTGGTGGATGGGAGGGGGGGTGGTGGATGGGAGGGGGGGTGGTGGATGGGAGGGGGGGTGGTGGATGGGAGGGGGGGTGGTGGATGGGAGGGGGGGTGGTGGATGGGAGGGGGGGTGGTGGATGGGAGGGGGGGTGGTGGATGGGAGGGGGGGTGGTGGATGGGAGGGGGGGTGGTGGATGGGAGGGGGGGTGGTGGATGGGAGGGGGGGTGGTGGATGGGAGGGGGGGTGGTGGATGGGAGGGGGGGTGGTGGATGGGAGGGGGGGGTGGTGGATGGGAGGGGGGGTGGTGGATGGGAGGGGGGGTGGTGGATGGGAGGGGGGGTGGTGGATGGGAGGGGGGGTGGTGGATGGGAGGGGGGGTGGTGGATGGGAGGGGGGGTGGTGGATGGGAGGGGGGGTGGTGGATGGGAGGGGGGGTGGTGGATGGGAGGGGGGGTGGTGGATGGGAGGGGGGTGGTGGATGGGAGGGGGGTGGTGGATGGGAGGGGGGGGTGGTGGATGGGAGGGGGGGTGGTGGATGGGAGGGGGGGTGGTGGATGGGAGGGGGGGTGGTGGATGGGAGGGGGGGTGGTGGATGGGAGGGGGGGTGGTGGATGGGAGGGGGGGTGGTGGATGGAGGGGGGGTGGTGGATGGGAGGGGGGTGGTGGGAGGGGGGGTGGTGGATGGGAGGGGGGGTGGTGGATGGGAGGGGGGGTGGTGGATGGGAGGGGGGGGTGGTGGATGGGAGGGGGGGTGGTGGATGGGAGGGGGGGTGGTGGATGGGAGGGGGGGGTGGTGGATGGGAGGGGGGGTGGTGGATGGGAGGGGGGTGGTGGATGGGAGGGGGGGTGGTGGATGGGAGGGGGGGTGGTGGATGGGAGGGGGGTGGTGGATGGGAGGGGGGGTGGTGGATGGGAGGGGGGGTGGTGGATGGGAGGGGGGGTGGTGGATGGGAGGGGGGTGGTGGATGGGGGGGGGTGGTGGATGGGAGGGGGGGTGGTGGATGGGAGGGGGGGTGGTGGATGGGAGGGGGGGTGGTGGATGGGAGGGGGGGTGGTGGATGGGAGGGGGGGTGGTGGATGGGAGGGGGGGTGGTGGATGGGAGGGGGGGTGGTGGATGGGAGGGGGGGTGGTGGATGGGAGGGGGGGTGGTGGATGGGAGGGGGGGTGGGGTGGAGGGGGGGTGGTGGATGGGAGGGGGGGTGGTGGATGGGAGGGGGGGTGGTGGATGGGAGGGGGGGGTGGTGGATGGGAGGGGGGGGGTGGGTGGGGGTGGTGAGGGGGGGGGTGGGGTGGGAGGGGGGGTGGTGGATGGGAGGGGGGGTGGTGGTGGGAGGGGGGGTGGTGGATGGGAGGGGGGGTGGTGGATGGGAGGGGGGGTGGTGGATGGGAGGGGGGGTGGTGGATGGGAGGGGGGGTGGTGGATGGGAGGGGGGGGTGGTGGTGGGGGGGGGGTGGTGGATGGGAGGGGGGGTGGTGGATGGGGGGGGGGTGGTGGATGGGAGGGGGGGTGGTGGATGGGAGGGGGGGGTGGTGGATGGGGGGGGGGGTGGTGGATGGGGGGGGGGTGGTGGTGGGAGGGGGGGTGGGGTGGGGGGGGGGTGGGTGGGGGGTGGTGGATGGGGGGGGGGGTGGTGGTGGGGGGGGGGGTGGTGGGGGGGTGGGGTGGTGGGTGGGGGGGTGGGGGGGTGGGTGGGTGGGGGGGTGGGTGGGGGTGGGGGGGGGGGTGGGTGGGGGGTGGGTGGGGGGGGGGGGGGGGTGGGGGGGGGGTGGGGTGGTGGTGGGGGAGGGGGTGGGGTGGTGGATGGGAGGGGAGGGGGTGGAGGTGGTGGATGGGAGGGGAGGGGGTGGGTGGTGGGGATGGGAGGGGAGGGGCTGGTGGATGGGATGGGGGGGGTAAGAGCTGGTGGATGGGATGGGGGGGGGGTAAGAGCTGGTGGATGGGATGGGGGGGGTAAGAGCTGGTGGATGGGATGGGGGGGGGGGGTAAGAGCTGGTGGATGGGATGGGGGGGGGGTAAGAGCTGGTGGATGGGATGGGGGGGGGTAAGAGCTGGTGGATGGGATGGGGGGTGGTAAGAGCTGGTGGATGGGATGGGGGGGGTAAGAGCTGGTGGATGGGATGGGGGGGTAAGAGCTGGTGGATGGGATGGGGGGGGGTAAGAGCTGGTGGATGGGATGGGGGGGTAAGAGCTGGTGGATGGGATGGGGGGGGGGTGGAGGTGGTGAATGGGATGGGGGGGGGTGGAGGTGGTGAATGGGATGGGGGGGGGGGTGGAGGTGGTGAATGGGATGGGGGGGGGGGTGGAGGTGGTGAATGGGATGGGGGGGGGTGGAGGTGGTGAATGGGATGGGGGGGGTGGAGGTGGTGAATGGGATGGGGGGGGGTGGAGGTGGTGAATGGGATGGGGGGGGGGTGGAGGTGGTGAATGGGATGGGGGGGGTGGAGGTGGTGAATGGGATGGGGGGGGTGGAGGTGGTGAATGGGATGGGGGGGTGGAGGTGGTGAATGGGATGGGGGGGGTGGAGGTGGTGAATGGGATGGGGGGGGTGGAGGTGGTGAATGGGATGGGGGGGGGGGTGGAGGTGGAGGTGGTGAATGGGATGGGGGGGGGGGGTGGAGGTGGTGAATGGGATGGGGGGGGTGGAGGTGGTGGATGGGATGGGGGGGGGTGGAGATGGTGGATGGGAGGGGGGGGGTGGAGGTGGTGGATGGGAGGGGGGGGGGTGGAGGTGGTGGATGGGAGGGGGGGGGGTGGAGGTGGTGGATGGGAGGGGGGGGGGTGGAGGTGGTGGATGGGAGGGGGGGGGGGGTGGAGGTGGTGGATGGGAGGGGGGGGGGGTGGAGGTGGTGGATGGGAGGGGGGGGGTGGAGGTGGTGGATGGGAGGGGGGGGGTGGAGGTGGTGGATGGGAGGGGGGGGGGGGTGGAGGTGGTGGATGGGAGGGGGGGGGGTGGAGGTGGTGGATGGGAGGGGGGGGGGTGGAGGTGGTGGATGGGAGGGGGGGGGGTGGAGGTGGTGGATGGGAGGGGGGGGGGGTGGAGGTGGTGGATGGGAGGGGGGGGGGTGGAGGTGGTGGATGGGAGGGGGGGGGGTGGAGGTGGTGGATGGGAGGGGGGGGGTGGAGGTGGTGGATGGGAGTGGGGGGGGTGGAGGTGGTGGATGGGAGTGGGGGGGGTGGAGGTGGTGGATGGGAGTGGGGGGGGGTGGAGGTGGTGGATGGGAGTGGGGGGGGGAGGTGGTGGTGGGAGTGGGGGGGGTGGAGGTGGTGGATGGGAGTGGGGGGGGTGGAGGTGGTGGATGGGAGTGGGGGGGGTGGTGGGTGGTGGATGGGAGTGGGGGGGGTGGAGGTGGTGGATGGGAGTGGGGGGGGTGGTGGGAGTGGGGGGGTGGATGGGAGTGGAGGTGGTGGATGGGAGGGGGGTGGTGGATGGGAGGGGGGGGTGGTGGGATGGGAGGGGGGTGGTGGATGGGAGGGGGGGTGGTGGATGGGAGGGGGGTGGTGGTGGGAGGGGGGTGGTGTGGGTGGGGGGTGGTGGTGGGAGGGGTGGGTGGTGGGGGAGGGGAGGGGTGGGGTGGTGGGAGGGGTGGGGGGGGTGGTGGTGGGAGGGGGGGGGTGGGGGTGGGGGGGGTGGGTGGGGGGGTGGGGTGGTGGGTGGGGGTGGGGGGTGGGGTGGGGTGGGTGGGGGGGGGTGGGGTGGTGGATGGGTGGGGGGGGGTGGGGTGGTGGATGGGAGGGGGGGGGGTGGTGGTGGTGGGAGGGGGGGGGTGGGGTGGGGTGGGAGGGGGGGTGGGGTGGTGGATGGGTGGGGGGGGTGGGTGGTGGTGGGTGGGGGGGTGGGGTGGTGGATGGGAGTGGGGGGGTGGGGTGGTGGATGGGAGTGGGGGGGGTGGAGGTGGTGGATGGGGTGGGGGGGGTGGGGGTGGTGGGGGTGGGGGGGGGTGGGGGGTGGTGGATGGGAGGGGGGGTGGTGGGTGGGTGGGGGGGTGGTGGATGGGGGGGGGTGGTGGATGGGAGGGGGGGTGGTGGTGGGGGGGGGGGTGGGTGGTGGGAGGGGGGGTGGTGGATGGGAGGGGGGGGTGGTGGATGGGAGGGGGGGGTGGTGGATGGGGGGGGGGTGGTGGATGGGGGGGGGTGGTGGTGGGAGGGGGGGGTGGTGGATGGGAGGGGGGTGGTGGTGGGGGGGGGTGGTGGATGGGAGGGGGGGGGTGGATGGGGGGGGGTGGTGGTGGGGGGGGGGTGGTGGGGTGGGGAGGGGGGGTGGTGGATGGGAGGGGGGGGTGGTGGATGGGGGGGGGGGGTGGGGTGGAGGGGGTGGTGGTGGGGGGGGGGGTGGATGGTGGGGGGGGTGGTGGATGGGGGGGGGGGTGGTGGATGGGAGGGGGGGTGGTGGATGGGGGGGGGGGTGGTGGATGGGGGGGGGGGGTGGTGGATGGGGGGGGGGGTGGTGGATGGGAGGGGGGGGTGGTGGTGGGGGGGGGGTGGTGGTGGGGGGGGGGTGGTGGTGGGGGGGGGGGTGGTGGTGGGGGGGGGGGTGGTGGTGGGGGGGGGTGGTGGTGGGGGGGGGGTGGTGGATGGGAGGGGGGGTGGTGGATGGGGGGGGGGTGGTGGATGGGGGGGGGTGGTGGATGGGGAGGGGGGGGTGGTGGATGGGGGGGGGGTGGTGGATGGGGGGGGGGGTGGTGGGAGGGGGGGGTGGTGGATGGGAGGGGGGGTGGTGGATGGGAGGGGGGGTGGTGGATGGGAGGGGGGGTGGTGGATGGGAGGGGGGGTGGTGGATGGGAGGGGGGGTGGTGGATGGGAGGGGGGGTGGTGGATGGGAGGGGGGGTGGTGGATGGGAGGGGGGGTGGTGGTGGGAGGGGGGGTGGTGGATGGGGGGGGGTGGGGGGGGTGGTGGGGTGGGTGGGGGGGGTGGTGGTGGGGGGGGGGGTGGTGGATGGGAGGGGGGGTGGTGGATGGGAGGGGGGGGTGGTGGATGGGAGGGGGGGTGGTGGTGGGGGGGGGGTGTGGATGGGGGGGGGGGTGGTGGATGGGAGGGGGGGTGGTGGATGGGAGGGGGGGGTGGTGGATGGGAGGGGGGGTGGTGGATGGGAGGGGGGGTGGTGGTGGGAGGGGGGGTGGTGGATGGGAGGGGGGGTGGTGGATGGGAGGGGGGGTGGGGTGGTGGATGGGAGGGGGGGGTGGGTGGTGGATGGGAGGGGAGGGGGGGGGTGGAGGGTGGTGGATGGGAGGGGGGGTGGTGGATGGGAGGGGGGGGGTGGAGGTGGTGGATGGGAGGGGAGGGGGTGGAGGTGGTGGATGGGAGGGGAGGGGGTGGAGGTGGTGGATGGGAGGGGAGGGGGTGGAGGTGGTGGATGGGAGGGGAGGGGGTGGAGGTGGTGGATGGGAGGGGAGGGGGTGGAGGTGGTGGATGGGAGGGGAGGGGGTGGAGGTGGTGGATGGGAGGGGAGGGGGTGGAGGTGGTGGATGGGAGGGGAGGGGGTGGAGGTGGTGGATGGGAGGGGGGGGGGGTGGAGGTGGTGGATGGGAGGGGGGGGGGTGGAGGTGGTGGATGGGAGGGGGGGGGTGGGGTGGTGGATGGGAGGGGGAGGTGGAGGTGGTGGATGGGGGGGGTGGAGGTGGTGGATGGGGGGGTGGAGGTGGTGGATGGGGGGGTGGAGGTGGTGGATGGGGGGGTGGAGGTGGTGGATGGGGGGGTGGAGGTGGTGGATGGGGGGGGTGGAGGTGGTGGATGGGGGGGGTGGAGGTGGTGGATGGGGGGGTGGAGGTGGTGGATGGGGGGGGTGGGGTGGTGGATGGGGGGGTGGAGGTGGTGGATGGGGGGGTGGAGGTGGTGGATGGGGGGGTGGAGGTGGTGGATGGGGGGGTGGAGGTGGTGGATGGGGGGGTGGAGGTGGTGGATGGGGGGGTGGAGGTGGTGGATGGGGGGGTGGAGGTGGTGGATGGGAGGGGGGGGGTGGAGGTGGTGGATGGGAGGGGGGGGGGTGGAGGTGGTGGATGGGAGGGGGGGGGGTGGAGGTGGTGGATGGGAGGGGGGGGGTGGGGTGGTGGGATGGGAGGGGGGGGGTGGAGGTGGTGGATGGGAGGGGGGGGGTGGAGGTGTGGGATGGGGGGGGGGGGTGGAGGTGGTGGATGGGAGGGGGGGGGGTGGAGGTGGTGGATGGGAGGGGGGGGGGGTGGAGGTGGTGGATGGGGGGGGGGGGTGGAGGTGGTGGATGGGAGGGGGGGGGTGGAGGTGGTGGATGGGAGGGGGGGTGTGGAGGTGGTGGATGGGAGGGGGGGTGTGGAGGTGGTGGATGGGAGGGGGGGGTGTGGAGGTGGTGGATGGGAGGGGGGGGTGGAGGGGGGGGTGGAGGGGGGGGGTGGGGGTGGTGGATGGGAGGGGGGGGGGTGGAGGTGGTGGTTGGGAGGGGGGGGTGGAGGTGGTGGATGGGGGGAGGGGGGGTGGAGGTGGTGGATGGGAGGGGGGGTGGAGGTGGTGGATGGGGGGGGGGTGGAGGTGGGTGGATGGGATGGGGGTGGGGGGTGGATGGGATGGGGGTGGGGGGTGGATGGGATGGGGGTGGGGGGTGGATGGGATGGGGGTGGGGGGGTGGATGGGATGGGGGTGGGGGGGTGGATGGGATGGGGGTGGGGGGTGGAGGTGGTGGATGGGGGGTGGAGGTGGTGGATGGGGGGTGGAGGTGGTGGATGGGGGGAGGGGGGGTGGAGGTGGTGGATGGGGGGGAGGGGGGGTGGAGGTGGTGGATGGGGGGGGGGGGGTGGAGGTGGTGGATGGGATGGGGGGGGGGGTGGATGGGATGGGGGGGGGGTGGATGGGATGGGGGGGGGGGTGGATGGGATGGGGGGGGGGTGGATGGGATGGGGGGGGGGTGGATGGGATGGAGGTGGGGGGTGGAGGGTGGTGGATGGGGGGAGGGGGGGTGGAGGTGGTGGATGGGGGGAGGGGGGGTGGATGGGGGGAGGGGGGGGTGGAGGTGGTGGATGGGAGGGGAGGGGGTGGAGGTGGTGGATGGGAGGGGAGGGGGTGGAGGTGGTGGAGGGGAGGGGGTGGAGGTGGTGGATGGGAGGGGAGGGGAGGGGGTGGAGGTGGTGGATGGGAGGGGGGGGGTGGAGGTGGTGGATGGGAGGGGGGGGGAGGGGGTGGAGGTGGTGGATGGGAGGGGGGGGTGGAGGTGGTGGATGGGAGGGGGGGGGTGGAGGTGGTGGATGGGAGGGGGGGGGGTGGAGGTGGTGGATGGATTCACATCGACCCACCTCTGAAGTTCTTGATAAGCAGCTTCTTGGAAGCAGCCTGTTTGCCGCCGGGACCTGC
Organism: Heterodontus francisci; assembly: GCF_036365525.1. Lineage (NCBI taxonomy): Eukaryota > Metazoa > Chordata > Chondrichthyes > Heterodontiformes > Heterodontidae > Heterodontus > Heterodontus francisci. Next base: position 12,838,864 of record NC_090380.1, on the reverse strand, counting down.
CGCCCTACTCAGGCCATTGGTGTGTCCGAGCAGCGCCGAGAAGTTGGCCTTCCGCTGCCCGTCGTCAGCCATGCCGGCCTCGGCCTCTCCCAGGCCCGGAGCCTGAGTAGGGGCCGCGGCCGCCGTGTCCCCCGCTCGGACCCGCTTCTTGCCTTGCCCAGCCTGGGGTCCACTCAGCTGCTGCGGGGAGGCCGCTTTGCCCGGGGATGAGCCGCGGGTCCCTGCCTCGCCCGGCTCCGCTATCCGCACTCTCTTCTTTGGGTGGCCGCGGTTACTGACATCGGCGAGCCGCTCCTCCTCGGGGGAACTCTCACAGGGAGCCGCCGGCCGCAGCATCAACAGCGGCTGCACTCAGGCCCGGGGGTGCAGGGAGCAGCCGAGGAGGCCCGGCCTCACCGACCGCACTCTGGGACTCAGCCTGTGAAACCAGCTGCTGCCGACTCTTCACCACATCGTTCGGCCGAGTACTGGGCCGCACCCTCCGCTCTGTCCTGTCGCCAAGCGTGGGGAGAGAAGCGGGCAGATAGGCCCGGCACCACCGGAAGTAAACAGCCGCACCCTGACCCCTCACCCTGCAGATGACTGTTTCCGCTGGGTGGTTGGGAGGCGAGTGTGGTCCTGGCACCCTCAGGCTGGGGTAGGAGAGGCACTAACGGCACCCTCAGGCTGGGCCTGGAGCCGCTACTCCCGCTTCCACACGGGTCCCGTGTTGCAGACTGACCGCTGCACCAGGCGCTGCCCTCCCAGGTCAGTACGGGGTATGATCTTGAAGCAAGAGTGGGAGAGGGTGGGGATCTGAATTGTTATTAGGACGGACTGGGTGGATATTGGTAACTATTTGCGCCACACAAGTGCCAGGCAATGACCGTCTCCAACAAGAGAGAATATAACTGATATCAGTGTGTTTTATATATAATTCAACAGGAGCTCAGACACCAAGTCTTGACATAGGGAGGAAGTATTAGGGCAGGTTAGCTTGGTCAAAGAGAGATTTTATTGAAGCGTCTTGAAGGGAGGGAGAGAGAGGTGGACTGGTTTCAGTAAGAAATTCCAGGGCCTTGGCAGCAGAAGGCATGGCCACCAGTGGTGGACTGAAACAAGTCGAAGATGCCCAAGAGGCCAGACGTGGAGGAGTGCAGAGTTCCCCGAAGGCTGTAGGTCTGGAAGAGATCAGAGTTCGGAAGGGGCAAGATCATGGAAGAATTTGAACATGATAACTTTAAAAGTCCAGGCATTGCCAAACCGGGAGCCAGTGTACGTCAGTGGACTTGGGTAGCAGAGTTTTGGGTGAGCTCAACGTTATGGAGGGTGGGAGGCTGGCCAGGAGAGCATTGGAATAATCAAGTCTCGAAGTAACAATGGTCTGGATGAGGGCTTCAGCAGCAGGGGTTATGGTGGTGGAAATTGGCAGTCTTGATAATTGATATTATGGGTTTGGAAGCTCAGCTCGTGGTCAAATAAGGCACCACGATTACAAACAGTCTGGTTCAGTCTTGTATATTGGTTAGCGAGCGGGTGGAATCAGCAATGAGGGAACAGAATTTGTGCCAGGAACACAACAGTGACTGTCACTAACACAGACTGATTGGCACACTGGCCTGTTTCCATGTTGTAATTTCTATGGATTGAATTGATACTTCTGTCCTGTGCCTTTTATTGCAGACGTTGAAACTTATTTACTGTTCCTGTTGTATTATTCCCTACTTACTAGCTAATGTCCTGTGAAGTTGCACATAATGAGACAAAACCCAGGTGTAGTGGGGTTGAAAAGTCAGAGATAGTGCAGGTATAAATAGGACTGAATACTTGTCTTTATTATCGGAACCTGAATGTCGTCTATGTGGCCTGATCTAATAATCCCTCGCCTTCCATCTCTACTTCATCCAAAAGTTACTGTTCTTGAATCCCTGTGACTTCGTAATGTCAGAAGCTGCTTCTAGCAATTGAGTCCTTTCATTGTTTTTATCTTTATTGTATAATTGTTCATTCTACTTTGAAAAGTAAACTGGCGGTTAAACGGGTAAAAGGAAGTTAATGGCTGGAGGTGGGAAGCAGCAGTAGTATAGCTCACAAGCAAGACACCACTGGTGTCTGCTGGATTAATTCATTGATTTCTTAGTGTGCCTGCTATTCTGTGAACATATTCAGTGCAACTTTGTGCTCCATTAACCCATTGGTGTGTTTATTGCTCTATGTATTTATTAACTGGCACTTGCTCCTTTATTAATTTATTAAGTTTATGTGCACCTTGTTGATTTGCCCAATATCTATAGATTTACTGCTCCTAATAATATTTTATTGTTTTGTTGGTGTGCCCACTGCTCTGACTTTATTAACTCTCTGCTGCCTACTCTTCCACATCCTGCTGCCATTTTCTCTTTCTGTTGGTACTCATTGTGGTCCAAGTTTATTAATTGACTGCTGCTCTATATTTATTACTTCAATGATACCCATTACTCATTCATTTAATGACTAACGCATTGCCTGCTTCGCTTTGTTGCACCCTGTCACCTCTCTTTCAAAATCTTCAGTCTATACTCCCCACCCAAATAAGATAAAAATGTTCTCACCGAGATATCTTCACTGCTTTCCTCCCTCAACCCTTGCATTGAATGACTTCTGATCCTCGGTGATTTCAACCCCCATCTCAAATCATCGTGTTCTCTTTCCTCTGAGTTCACTGCCATCTTATCCTCCCTTAATTTCATCCTCCATGTAAACTCTCAAACTCATGTTCAGCCACCCCTGCTAGATCTGCTTCACTGCTAGATCTGGCTGGATCATCCTGGAATGCAAAAATAACGCCCGGCTTCTTTTCTGTACGGCAAATTATCATCTTAAAACCCCTCTCCCCTGTCTTCTCCACCCTTTCCTCCGACAATAAATTCAAAAAGCTCATGGACCTTTTTGTCACTAAGATCGTGACCATCTGATCAACTGCCTCTGCCACGAGCTCACCGGGTCAAAGTTGCCCGAAAACACCCCATGCCCTATGCCTTAAACTCATACCTCTCTCTAGTTTCTTTCCTATATCCCCTCATGTCCTCTCCGAGCTCATCTTGTCCATGGAACCTACCTCCTGCTCCCTCAACCCTATTCCCACTAACCTGTTGACCAGCCAGCTTTCCCTCCTCATCCCCACGTTAGCTGATATTGTTAATGGTTCTCTTTCTTCGGGTGTTTTCCCTCTCTCCTTTAAATCTGCAGTCATCACCCCTCCCCCAAAAACCCAACCCTGACCCGCTGTCCTTGCAAACTACCGTCCCATCTCCAACCTCCCTTTCTTCTCCAAAGTTCTTGAGCCTGTTGCCTCCCAAATCTGTCCCCATCTTTCCCAGAACACCATATTTGAAGCCCTCTGGTCAGGTTTCCTCCCCTGCCACGGTACCAAATCAGCTCTTATCAAAGTCACAAATGACAAATGTGACTGTGACAAAGGTAAACTATCGCTTCTACACCTTCTCGAGCTGTCTTTTTTTTAATTCATTCATGGGATGTTGGCGTCACTGGCCAGGTCAGCATTTATTGCTCCTCCCTAATTGCCCTTGAGAAGGTGGTGGTGAGCTGCCTTCTTGAACCGCTGCAGTCCATTTGGGGTAGGTAGACCCACAGTGCTGTTAGGAAGGGAGTTCCAGGATTTTTACCCAGTGACAGTGAAGGAACGGCGATATAGTTCCAAGTCAGGATGGTGTATGACTTGGAGGGGAACTTGCAGGTGGTGGTGTTCCCATGTATTTGCTGCCCTTGTCCTTTCCAGTTGGTAGAGGTCGCGGGTTTGGAAGGTACTGTCTAAGGAGCCTTGGTGCATTGCTACAGTGCATCTTGTAGATGGTACACACTGCTGCCACTGTGCGTCGGTGGTGGAGGGAGTGAATGTTTGTAGATGGTGCCAATCAAGCGGGCTGCTTTGTCCTGGATGGTGTCGAGCTTCTTGAGTGTTGGAGCTGCACCCATCCAGGCAAGTGGAGAGTATTCCATCACACTCCTAACTTGTGCCTTGTAGATGGTGGACAGGCTTTTGGGAGTCAGGAGGTGAGTTACTCGCCTCAGGAGTCCTTGCCTCTGACCTGCTCTTGTAGCCACGGTATTTATGTGGCTACTCCAGTTCAGTTTCTGGTCAATGGTAGCCCCTAGGATGTTGATAGTGGGGAATTCAGCGATGGTAATGCCTTTGAATGTCAAGGGGAGATGGTTATATTCTCTCTTGTTGGAGATGGTCATTGCCTGGCACTTGTGTGGCGCTATCGTTACTTGCCACTTATCAGCCTAAGCCTGGATATTGTCCAGGTCTTGCTGCATTTCTACACGGACTGCTTCAGTATCTGAGGAGTCATGAATGGTGCTGAACATTGTGCAATCATCAGTGAACATCCCCACTTCTGACCTTATGATTGAAGGAAGGTCATTGATGAAGCAGCTGAAGATGGTTGGGCCTAGGATACTACCCTGAGGAGCTCCTGCAGTGATGTCCTGGAGCTCAGATAATTGACCTCCAACAACCACAACCATCTTCCTTTGTGCTAGGTATGACTCCAGCCAGCAGAGGGTTTTCCCCCTGATTCCCATAGACCTCAGTTTTGCTTGAGCTCCTTGATGCCATACTTGGTCAAATGTTGCCTTGATGTCAAGGGCAGTCACTCTCACCTCACCTCTTGAGTTCAGCTCTTTTGTCCATGTTTGAACCAAGGCTGTAATGAGGTCAGGAGCTGAGTAGCCCAGGTGGAACCCAAACTGAGCGTCACTGAGCAGGTTATTGCTAATCAAGTGCCGCTTGATAGCACTGTTGATGACACCTTCCATCACTTTACTGATGATTGAGAGTAGGCTGGTGGGGCGGTAATTGGCCAGGTTGGGCTTGTCCTGATTTTTGTGTACAGGACATAACTGGGCAATTTTCTACATTGCAGGGTAGATGCCAGTGTTGTAGCTGTACTGGAACAGCTTGGTTAGGGGCGCGGCAATTTCTGGAGCACAGTCTTCAGTACTATTGCTGGAATATTGTAAGGGCCCCATAGCTTTTCCAGTATCCAGTGTCTTCAGTCGTTTCTTGATATCACATGGAGTGAATCGAATTGGCTGAAGTGTGGCATCTGTGATGCTGGGGATTTCAGGAGGAGGCCGAGATGGATTATCAACTCGGCACTTCTGGCTGAAGATTGTTGCAAATCCTTCAGCCTTATCTTTAGCACTGATGTGCTGGGCTCCCTCATCATTGAGGATGGGGATATTTGTGGAGCCCCCTCCTCCAGTTAGTTGTTTAATTGTCCACCACCAATCACGGCTGGATGTGGCAGGACTGCAGAGCTTAGATCTGATCCGTTGGTTAAGGGATCGCTTAGCTCTGTCTATCGCATGCTGCTTACGCAGTTTGGCACGCAGATAGTCCTGTGTTGTAGCTTCACCAGGTTGACACCTCACCATGCCTGGTGCTGCTCTTGGCATGCCCTCCTGCACTCTTGATTGAACCAGGGTTGGTCTCCTGGCTTGATGGTAATTGTAGAGTGGGGGATATGTCGGTCCATGAGGTTACAGATTGTGGTTGAGTACAATTCTGCTGCTGCTGATGGCCCACAGCGCCTCATGGATGCCCAGTTTTGCACTGCTAGATCTGTTCGAAATCTATCCCATTTAGCACGGTGATAGTGCCACACAACACGATGGACGGTATCCTCAATGTGAAGGCGGGACTTCGTCTCCACGAGGACTGTGCGGTGGTCACTCCTACCAATACAGTTATGGACAGAAGCATCTGTGACAGGCAGATTGGTGAGGACGAGGCCAAGTAGGTTTTTCCCTCGTGTTGGTTCCCCCACCACCTGCTGCATACCCAGTCTAGCAGCTATGTCCTTTAGCACTCGGCCAGCTCGGTCAGTAGTGGTGCTACCGAGCCACTCTTGGTGATGGACATTGAGGTCCCCCACCTAGAGTACATTTTGTGCCCGCGCCACCCTCAGTGCCTCTTCCAAGTGGTGTTCAAAATGGAGGAGCATTGATTCATCAGCTGAGGGAGGCCGGTAGGTGGTGATCAGTAGGAGGTTACCTTGCCCATGTTTGACCTGATGTCATGAGACTTCATGGGATCTGGAGTCGATGTTGAGGACTCCCAGGGCAACTCCCTCCCTACTGTATACCACTGTGCCACCACCTCTGGTGGATCTGCCCTGCCGGTGGGAAAGGACATCCCCAGGGATGGTGATTGCAGTGTCTGGGACATTGTCTGTAAGGTATGATTTCGTGAGTATGACTATGTCAGGCTGTTGCTTGACTAGTATGTGGGACAGCTCTCCCAACTTTGGCACAAGCCCCCAGATGTTAGTAAGGAGGATTTTGCAGGGTCGACAGGGCTGGGTTTGTCGTTGTCGTTTCCGGTGCCTAGGTCGTGCTGGGTGGTCCGTCCGGTTTCATTGCTTTTTATTGATTTCGTAGCAGTTAGGTACAACTGAGTGGCTTGCTAGGCCATTTCAGAGGGCATGTAAGAGTTAACCACATTGCTGTGGGTCTGGAGTCACATGTAGGCCAGACCAGGTAAGGACAGCAGATTTCCTTCCTTAAAGGACATTAGTGAACCAGATGGGTTTTTACAACAATTGTCAATGGTTTCATGGCCATCATTAGATTACCTTTTAATTCCAGATTTCCAGAGAAATACCCTGGGTCTCTGGGTTACTAGTCCAGTGATAATACCACTATGCCACTGCCTACCCCTGCAGCCTTTGACATGGTTGAGTATACCATCCTGCTCCAACGCCTCTCCACTGTTGTCCAGCTGGGTGGGACTGCTGTCACCTGGTTCCATTCTTATCTATCCAGTTGTAATCAGAGTATCTTCAGCAATGGTTTCTCTTCCTACTCACACATCGTTACCTCTGGCTCCCCCCAAGGATCCATTCCTGTTCCCCTCCTGTTTCTGTGCTGCATTTCGGAGACATCATTCGAAAGCACATCGTTAGTTTTCACATGTACTCCGACGACACCCAGCTTTACCTCTCCACCAGCTTTTTTGATACCTCCACTGTTGCTAAATCATCAGACTGCTTAGCCACATCCAGTACTCGATAAGCAGAAATTTCCTTGAATTAAACATTTGAAGATGGAAACCATTGTTTTTGGTCCCCGCTCCAAACTCTGTTCCCTCGCTATTGACTCCCTCCTCCTCCCTGTCTGAGGCTGAACAGACTGTTCGCAAGGTCGGTGTCATATTTGTCCCCGACATGAGCTTCCAACCACATTCTCGTGGCATCACTAAGACCGCCTATTTCCACATCCGTGACATCAGCCAGCTTTTTCCCTGCCTCAGCTCCGCTGCTGCTGAAACCCCTCTGGACTTGAATATTTCCGCGCACTCATGCCTGGTCTCCCACATTCTGCACTCTAAACATAAGGTGATTCAAAACTCTGCTGCCTGTGTCCTAACTCTTACTATGTCCCATTCACCTGTTGCCCCTGTGCTTGCTGATCTACATTGGCTTCTGGTCAAGCAATGTATTGATTTTAATATTCTCATCTTTGTCTTTGAATCTCTTGCCCCTCTCTGTCTCTGTAATCTCTTCCAGCCACTCAACCCTCAGAGATATCTGCACTCATCTAATTCTGGCCTCCCTGATTTTAATCGCTCCACCATTGGAGGCCATGCCTTCAGCTGCCTAGGCCCCAAGCTCCGCAGTTCTCGTCCTAAACCTCTCTGCCTTTACCTCGCCTTCCTCCTTAAGACACTCCTTAAAACTTCTTTGATCAAGCTTTTGATCATCTGCCCTCATCATCTTATGTGGCTGTGTATTGTTTTGTTTTATGATGCTACTGTGAAGTGTCTTGGGATGTTTTATTATGTTAAAGATGCTATATAAATGCAAGTCGTTGTTAGCAAAAAAATACTGATGAACATTCTAGCATTCACTTAGTCATGATGCATGTTGTTTGGGTTGGTTTAGGTGGGTGCAGTTTTCTTGTAATTATATTGTGTTTACACTAAGCTCCCAGTTTATTGATTGGTTTTGTATCTGTACGTTATTGTATATCGAAGCTTGCTTTCACTGTTTTCCGGTGCATTGTCATTACATTTGTAAGCGTTGAGATAAATCTCTTTAACCCTGGTCTTGACTCTTCATGTACCATGCCACTGGAGATTGTCTAGTAACTATAAAATAATAACATTATTCTGAATAAGAAGTCTGCAAATTTCCATTTTTCCAGAAATAGAGTAGGTCAAAAACCAGAATAGGTCATTTGTTTGTTATCTTAACTCGAGAATCTTACTTATTTTGAAGTAAATTGGTGGTTTAGTGACAGCTGTAAAGCAGCAAATAACCCCTGCGAGAGACCTGGGGTCAGCTTCATATCTGCCTCAGTTTTGAAGTATTTTTATCTATTTGAGAAAGTAAGATGAAAGACCTAGGCTTACAATGCAGGACAGCACCAAGATCAAAAGAAAAGGCTAGGGTTACATTAAACTAAGTTTAAAATCTGACATAAAATACCATCATGTTGTGACTTAAAAAAAAACTGCACTTTGGATTCCATTTAATAGGATTAAATTTTATAATTTGAAATAACTGCTTCATAAAACCAAACTTGCTGGTTGGCGAGTGTTCCATATTATGTTCTCAGGCCCATATATGGCGATACAGTTCTGTTTGGCACTAATTGCGACATAGAAAAACAGTGGTAGCATTTGTTTATAGAACCATCAAAATGACAGTACAGAAAGAAACCACGTAGCCCATTGTGCTTTTTTAACTGAAGTCATCTACTCTATTTTGTTTCCCTACCCTTTCCCCATATCCTTTTCCAATTCCCTTTTAAACAGTGTTCTACTCTGTCTCTAGACCCCTTGTGATAAAGCTTTTCATGGAAATCTGGAACTCCCATCTCCAAAAAGTGGTTGAGGCTGGGGGTCAGTAGAAGATTACAGCACTGATTGATTGACTTTTGTGAGGCGAGGGTATTAAGAGTATTGTAAACAAGGTGAATAAGTGGAGTTAAGATGTAGATCAGCCATGATCTACTTGAATGCAGAACAGGCTAGAGGGATCCTGGGTGTAAACATGTCTTCTAACGTCTCCATTTGTTATATAAATAATACTCACTCTCTCCCCTCGTTGCTGATTCACCAACTAGTGCAAATAATCTTTCCTTTCAAAGCCTTTTTTGTAATCTTGAAAACTTCTGTTAACCTCGTTTAATGAAAGAAGTCCAATTTTTCAAGCCTCTCTTTGCAATTGTAACCTCTTATTCCTGGTGTTATTCCACTGAATCGTTGCTGTCCCCTTTCAATGGCTGGAATATTCTTCCTATAATGGGAAGCCTAAATCTTTCTACAATTGTGTCCTAAACCAGCTGTAGTGGAAACAATGTCTTGCACATGTTCAACATCATTTCCTTGCTTTTATAAGCAATGCCCCTGTATATTAAAACAGAATCTGATTTGCTTTTTTATGGCCTTTACTACCAACACACCCATCTTTTAAACATCTCTTTATTTGCACCCCTATATTTCTCTCTTCCTCCATTCTTGGGAATCTTAGCATTTAGGGCATTTTTCCTTTCAGTATACTTGTCCCCAAAATGTGCCACTTCACGTATTTCTGCATTAACATGAATCTGTCACTCTTTGTCCTGGATGTAAAGAAAGCTAAGATACATTATTTGTTCAAACAGGGTTGTCCTATATATGGCCTGCTGAAGGTTTCCATCCGGCCCTCGGCTGTAAACTGTATCCGGGGCTGTTCCTCATCCTCGCTGGGAGTCCGTGACTGGAGTTAGGAAATTCCGGCTTTTGAAAAAGATCGCAAGTCAGCTTCACAGCTGACTGATCCTAACATCGGGGACAGCAGTTTCTGAACTTTGGATAGATTTGGGGTTTTTTAAAAGCCTGCAGGAAAACCCCGAATCTGTCCGAAGTTCAGAAACTGCTGTTCCCGATGTTAGGATCCATCAGCTATGAAACTGACTTGAGACTTTTTTTAAAAACTGATCAACCATCTGCTGAGTGTTCCTGCTGTCTGCAACTGTCACAGAGAGAAAGAGGGGGAGGGGGCAGAGAGAGAAAGGGGCACAGAGAAGAGGGGAGATAGAGGGAGGGAACAGAGAGAGAGAGTAATCAAGATTACTTCTGACAGAATGACATCTATCCGTAATACTCCGCATTGCTGCAAAAAGTGCATGCAAACATTGACTACTTGTGCAAGCAAAAAAAATGCCAGGTATCTCACTAAATCAGTGTCCAACATAGTGACCAGAAAGTAAGTCAGTAAATTAGCTTTCTAATTTAAAGCGTCTTCACAAAAATGCACATTTGTTGTTCTGATTAATAGTATAAATTTTAATGCCTTTATCTTTCTGAAATTCTCTCACCGCCTCCCCCCCCCGCCCCTCCCCCACCAATGTAAGATAAAAATTGTAATGTGGCCCCCCCCCCCACCCACCCCATGTTAAAAGGTTGGACAATGCTGTGTTAGAACAATACAGACACAAACAATTATTTCCTGTGAAACAGATGATGTGACCGAGAGCTTACGAACAGGAAGTGTTGCAGTTTGGTGGTAAATCAGATCATGTCCATTACATTCAATGATGGTAATTGGTTGCTCATGTGGTTTTTCCTCAGACTAATTCTGTCACAGTAGCTGTACCATCTTGCCCATGGGCCTATATTTGTAGTGTTAGCAGGCCCTCTAGAAATTGGGCATGTCCCATATATCTCAGTGACACAGGTGAGAAAGGGCAGCATCCAGCATGCAAAGAAAAATGGGAAATAAACCAAGACTACTGAGTTGACTTGCATGCAGCTTATCAGCCAAAAATCGTGCTGCTGATTGGTTGCGAAATTGTCCTGGTTGGATTGTTCTCTCTCTGCCAGCTGAAGGTGCTCAATGAGCATTTTGCATCAATAAGTGGTATTGAGGGTATGCAGGCAGCCTTTGTGTCCCGCTCCTGCCCTGCCAACTGGTGCGGAATCTGTATTCTTATAGTGCAGAATTAGACTTGCTGTAGAAATTGATCTGGAGCTGCCACTGGTTAAAGGGTTGTTGGGATGGCAGATAGGAAAGAGGAACTTGAACTTCTTGCAGCAGCTTTAGCAATGGAGAGGAATTGGCAGCTCCATTTCTGATCAGAGATGACAAAGCCAAGAATGGTGATCGGTGCCGAAAGGGTGGAGCTGTTGATTGTAAGAGGTGGTAGCTGTTGGTAGGCTTGCAAAAGACATGAAGAAACTGAAGAATTGAAAGCAAAAAGTTTTTCATTTCCCAATTGTAGGACATGGAGCTCATCAAGATTTTTGTCAATCTGAAATTAGACAGGGAAATAATCAGAGCTGGCATTACAACATTCATGTCTGGCAAGGCAGAAATCATGGAGTGAATGGATTTAATGATTTTATATAGGAGTATAATCTTGTATCATCCTGGTATAACCATAATGGAGATGTTGTTGACTGTGTGTTGCACTTTCAGTGTTAGGCCAGTGCATGCATTGTGCTTGGAGGGATCAGGTTCTAGGATTTAGTGAGTGAAGCAAGACAACATCTTCCCGATCAGATTGATGGATAGAGTCTGGCTGAAGATCCCTGCTTCTTTCAATGTTATATTCTTTCGCTTGTGACTATAGTTAAAAAAAAAAAGTGCTGAATTCCACCCCTTTCCCCCCCCCCCCCCCCCCACCCCCACCCCCAAACATATAAAACCATGGGTAGGGTCTACCGTGAAGGAGCTTGTTGGGATCATAGCATTGAAAAAGATTGTAGCATAAATGCCTACAAACGGGTAATTGTTGCTGTTTTTCCCTTTCAACTGTAACAGTTGCTTGTTTATCTGGTAATTTAACGATATCAGAATGGGCACTTTTCATTGGAAAAGCACATGGGCTGCATTGCATAAGTACTGATCTGCAACAGGCTAGCATGGGGGGAATGTATAAAAAAATATAAAGCATATATGCTATCGTTTGGAGAATAAACTTTCTCTTTGGCTGGTGAAGGATGAGTCAGGTGGCAACAGATGGTTAGTTACCCGAAGACAGGCTGTTTTGCAGGGTACAATCAATACAATGCATAGCATCCCCAAAGTCTACTCTATTGCCAATTCACTTGGCAATTGTATATTATCTACGCAGGTTCAACCTTGGCTGGTAGAAAGTGGAGACCTTGGTCCTCCTTTGATGCCCTGAATCTGCCCAGAGCTGGAATTTCTGAGGCCATCAGATCTTGTTTCTATACCAGGCACAGCCCAAAATACTCTGTCTGATATTCAGTCCTCTACAAGATCAAGGCTGGAGCAGACACATGGTGCTCTGTCAGTGGGGAAAACCTTCTGCACTCCCTTATGTACTATCTCTTTGTATTTCTTTTTTTGAAAGAAAGCAACTGAACCAGTAATGGTGCACCAGGCCCCGTTGTCCCTATCATCATGAGCCTGGGTAAGGCAGAACTGGATGTATGTATTCAGATGAACAAATGAAATTCTGCTCAGTGCCCTCTCCCCCCAATACCAGTGAGCTTCCCGCGATTACATTGACACCCAAATCATCACCTACATAATATAAGTAACTTGGACTGGCCTCTATACTTGTAACTGGTACAAATTGGTTCCACATAATTTAAAAAATGAAATAAATTATTTCATCAGTATACCAAATATTGTATCAATGATAGAAGTGTATCACTCCCAGAATTCTGACTACAATTTCCCGAATTTTTTGTTCTCTACATTTCCTCAGATGATCTCGTGCTACTTTGCTTCGGGGCTGTCTGAACTGTGATCCATCACACTCTGCGCTGCCACAAATGGCACATATCACGCTGAATCAGTATTTACAGCAGGTAATTCTATCACTAGCTTTTGGCAAAGAAGCACTATCAAATGAAGTGAAGCAGAGGTCGCTGAGCTAAGGCTACACAGACTCTTCACTGTATTTTGTGGTAAATTAATGAGCATATGCCTGTCCTGTTCGCATTTTCGCATCATTAATTGTGTACACTTCCTATATACACATGCTGCTGGTATTCTAACATCTTTCATTACTTGTTGCTTTATTAGGTTTTGGAATTCATCGACAGCAGAGATGGTAATTCCTGTGCTGAATTTATGTCGTTTAAACACCCTCATGTTGCAAACCGTAGGTTACAGGTAAGATACAGTACTCCCTCTGTGAACATGGTTGTAGCGGAGACGGGATATTTGAGAGCCTGGATAATTTACAATTGTTTTAGCATATTAAACCTACTAAGTAATCTATCAGAAAAATGCATTTATAACCTGTAGCTCTGCATGAAATTACTCATGGATTAGATGAAAAACCTCATCCATACCTTTGTTACTGCTAGACTTGACTATTCCAACAGATTCCTGGCCGGTCTCCCATCTTTCACCCTTCATAAACTTATGTTCATCCAAAAATCTAATACCCGAATCCTAACTTGCACCAAGTCCCTTTCACCCATCGTCCCGTGTTTGCTCGCCATCATTTAAGCAATGCCTCAATTTAAAAATTCTCATCTTTATTTTCAACTCCCTCCACGGCCTCTCCCCTCACTATCTCTGTAAGCTTGTACACCCTCTAACCTTCCAAGATAGCTATGCTTCTCCAGTTCTGGTCTCTTGCTTTTAATTGCTGTACCATTGATGGCCATGCCTTCAGCTGCCAAGGCCCTAAGCTCTGGAATTCCCTTCCTAAACCTCTCTACCTTTCTTTTCTCTTTCTTTAAGATGCTCCTTAAAACCTACCTCTTTGACCAAGCTCCTTCTGAGACTTGCTATCAAATTTTGTTTGATAACTCTCCTGTAAAGCATCTTGGAACATTTTAGTTAAAGGTGCTATATAAATGCATGTTCTTTTTGATTAAAGTAAGACCGCTTTCCCTGTTCAAAGCAATGGAAAGTGTTGACTAGGTAAAAGAATGAGCAAAGAAGCAGAGGGCATGGTGCAAAATTCACAAGCCTCGAGCAAGTTCAAGGAGCAAAAAAAGCTTTTTACCTCCTCAGGATTGTGGGGACAGGTTCCTAGGGAGATGATTCAGGACCTTTGAAAGGAGCTGCATCAATATCTGTTGAGCAGGGGGATTAGGGAGAGATTGACAGCAATTTGTTTTTTGTTTCAGGTATAGTCAGGCAAGAAAATTTGTGTTTCTTGAAGTAAAGGATCTGTCGGTGGGTTGGAAGGCAAGTTCATCCTGGAATCTAACTCGTAGACCTTGACCTCCACTCACTGGGCCCTATGCCCAGCCCCAACTTCCTCCCTTCAGTAGAAATATTAGTAATTGGAAGATGAGGGGGAGTACAGCCTGTGTAGTCGGAACAATGGGAGTGTGATATATACAGGGGAGCAAGAAAAGCACACCAGGGCAGCAGGGAAAGACAATATAAACTGGTTGGTCTTGCAAGATGATATGAATAGAATCATAGAATTTTATAGCACAGATGGAGGCCATTTGGCTCCACATATATGCTGGCTCTCTGGGAAGAGCTATTCAACAGAGTCTATTTCCCCTGCCCTTTCCCTGTATCCTCTTAAATTTTTCTTTTAAATGCATTCCCATTTCTCTCTTCAAAGCAATCTTCTTCCCCTGTTGTTTCCAGTGAGGCATTCTGTGCCCTAACCATCCTCTGCATGTAAATAAAAACAGAAAATGCTGGAAATACTCAGCCGCTCTGGCAGCATCTGTGGAGAGAAAAACTGAGTTAACATTTCATCTGATGAAAGGCCATCACCCTGAAATATTAACTCGGTGTCTCTCTCCAGAAATGCTCCCAGGCCTGCTGAGTATTCCCAGCATTTTCTGGTTTTATTTCAGATTTCCAGCATCCACAGTATTTTGCCCTGCACCTAAACATTTCTTCTAACCCTCTCTTTTTTGTTCTTTGGTAATGATGTTACTCTCTAAGTACCAACTATCTGACCAATAGAAATCGATTTTCCTGATTTACCTATTCAAAACCCCTCAGATTTGCAAATAGCTCTAATAAATCTCTGAGCTTTCTTTGCTCTAATGAAAAGAGCTCCCATTTCTCCGATCTCTTTTATCAGAACAGTAAGAAATTCAATTTATCCTGTAGCATTTAATTTAACGCAGACAAGTGCAAAGTGATGTATTTTGGGAAGGTAAACCAGGGTAGGACATATACAGTGAATGGCAGGGCCCTGGGGAGTGTTGTTGAGCAGAGAGACCTTGGGGTGCAAGTACATAGTTCCTTGAAAGTGGCAACACAGGTAGACAAGGTGGTGAAGAAGGCGTTTGGCATGCTTGCCTTCATTGGCCGAGGCATTGAGTACAAGAGTTGGGACGTCATGTTACAGTTGTACATAACGTTGGTTAGGCTGCACTTGGAGTACTGTGTGCAGTTCTGGTCACCGCACTACAGGAAAGATGTGATTAAGCTAGAGAGGGTGCAGAAGAGATTCACAAGGATGTTGCCTGGTTTGGAGGGCTTGAGTTATAAAGAGAGATTGGATAGGCTGGCTCTGTTTTCCCTGGAGCGAAGGAGGCTGAGAGGGGATATGATAGAGGTATATAAAATTATGAGAGGCATAGATAGGGTAGATAGCCAGAGTCTGTTTCCATGGTAGGGGTGAGTAAAACTAGAGGGCATAGATTTAAGGTGAGGGGGAGGAGGTTTAAAGGGGATCAAAGGGGTAAATTTTTCACACACAAAGAATATCTGGAATGAGCTGCCTGAGGAGGTGGTGGAGGCAGGAACAATAGCGACATTTAAAAGGCATCTGGACAGGTACTTGAATGAGAAAGGCAAAGAGAGATATGGAATTAATGCAGGCAGATGGGATTAGTATAAATAGGCATTATGGTCGGCATGGACATGGTGGGCCGAAGGGCCTGTTTCTATGCTGTACAGCTCTATGACTATCTGGTCATTTATGTCTACAATATAGTGGAGTGCACTATATTATATATAGTTGTCACTGAGACTGCCCTCAATGCAGCCCAGCCTCTACCAGTCATGGATGACCTGGACGTACAGCCAACAAAATCGCAACTCAGTGATGCCATTGATTCTCTAGCCAGCGGAAAAGCCCCTGGGAAGGACAGCATTACCCCTAAAATAATCAAGAGTGCCAAGCCTGCTATCGTCTCAGCACTACATGAACTGCTTTGCCTGTGCTGGGACGAGGGAGCAGTACCACAGGACATGTGCGATGCCAATATCATCACCCTCTATAAAAACAAAGGTGACCGCGGTGACTGCAACAACTACGGTGGAATCTCCCTGCTCAGCATAGTGGGGAAAGTCTTTGCTCGAGTCGCTTTAAACAGACTCCAGAAGCTGGCCGAGCGCGTCTACCCGAGGCACAGTGTGGCTTTCGTGCAGAGAGATCGACCATTGACATGCTGTTCTCCCTTCGTCAGATACAGGAGAAATGCCGCGAACAACATATGCCCCTCTACATTGCTTTCATTGATCTCACCAAAGCCTTTGACCTCGTCAGCAGACGTGGTCTCTTCAGATTACTAGAAAAGATTGGATGTCCACCAAAGCTAATAAGTATCATCACCTCATTCCATGACAATATGAAAGGCACAATTCAACATAGCAGCACCTCATCAGGCCCCTTTCCTATCCTGAGTGGCGTGAAACAGGGCTGTGTTCTCGCACCCACACTTTTTGGGATTTTTTTCTCCCTGCTGCTCTCACATGCGTTCAAGTCTTCAGAAGACAGAATTTTCCTCCGCACAAGATCAGGGGGCAGGTTGTTCAACCTTGCCCGTCTAAGAGCGAAGTCCAAAGTACGGAAAGTCCTCATCAGGGAACTCCTCTTTGCTGACGATGCTGCTTTCACATCTCATACTGAAGAGTGTCTGCAGTATCTCATCGACAGGTTTGCGGCTGCCTGCAACGAATTTGGCCTAACCATCAGCCTCAAGAAAACGAACATCATGGGACAGGACGTTACAGCACAGTGGCGCAGTGGTTAGCACCGCAGCCTCACAGCTCCAGCGACCCGGGTTCAATTCTGGGTACTGCCTGTGTGGAGTTTGCAAGTTCTCCCTGTGTCTGCGTGGGTTTCCTCCGGTTTCCTCCCACATGCCAAAGACTTGCAGGTTGATAGGTTAATTGGCCATTATAAATTGCCCCTAGTATAGGTAGGTGGTAGGGAAATATAGGGACAGGTGGGGATGTGGTAGGAATATGGGATTAGTGTAGGATTAGTATAGATGGGTGGTTGATGATCGGCACAGACTCGGTGGGCCGAAGGGCCTGTTTCAGTGCTGCATCTCTAAACTAAGCTAAACAGAAATGCTCCATCCATCAATATTGGTGACCACGCTCTGGAAGAGGTTCAAGAGTTCACCTACCTTGGCTCAACTATCACCAGTAACCTATCTATAGATGCAGAAATCAAGAAGCGCATGAGAAAGGCTTCCACTGCTATGTCCAGACTGGCCAAGAGAGTGTGGGAAAATGGCGCACTGACACGGAACACAAAAGTCCGAGTGCATCAAGCCTGTGTCCTCAGTACTTTGCTCTATGGCAGCGAGGCCTGGACAACGTATGTCAGCCAAGAGCGATGTCTCAATTCATTCCATCTTCGCTGCCTCCGGAGAATACTTGGCATCAGGTGGCAGGACCGTATCTCCAACACAGAAGTCCTTGAGGCTGCCAACATCCCCAGCTTATACACACTACTGAGTCAGCAGCGCTTGAGATGGCTTGACCATGTGAGCCGCATGGAAGATGGCAGGATCCCCAAAGACACATTGTACAGCGAGCTCGCCACTGGTATCAGACCCACCGGCCGTCCATGTCTCCGCTTTAAAGACATCTGCAAACGCGACATGAAGTCCTGTGACATTGATCACAAGTCGTGGGAGTCAGTTGCCAGCGTTCGCCAGAGCTGGCTAGCAGCCATAAAGGCGGGGCTAAAGTGTGGCGAGTCGAAGAGACTTAGCAGTTGGCAGGAAAAAAGACACAAGCGCAAGGGGAGAGGCAACTGTGTAACAGCCTCGACAACCAAATTTTTCTGCAGCACCTGTGGAAGAGTCTGTCACTCTAGAGTTGGCCTTTATAGCCACTCCAGGCGCTTACCCATTGTCTCTCGAGATAAGGAGGCCAAAGAAGAAGAATAGTGGAGTGCAATATTGTGCACAATGCATTTAACTCCTTAGGCTTGCATGATTTTATGCAAAATGTTAAGTTCATTGTTTCGAGCCAGTGTCAGAAACTGCATATGTCTGAGTGATGTCTTTGCTTTTTTGCTTTGAAACTAGTTAGCAAACCCAGAGGAGAGATGCCAGCAGATCCTGGAACTTCCTTACGATGAAATGGTGGCAGCTCATTTAAGGTAAGGGAAGCCTCAGTGTTTATTTGCCATTAACGTTTATTGAGAACTTATTTTTCATCTTTGAAATTGTTTTCTGTCTGCACTCCCCTGAATCAAATCAGTTACGATATCACTGTATAACTGCTCACTCCACTGCACGTGAGGGAACTCTGTATTAACTTGGTGTAATCCCTTTCCTCCCTAATTATAGGGAAACAGCTGCCTCGTTGATGTTCTCTGTCCACATGCACTTTGTGGCAAAAATATATTGGAAAAACCATTTACCTCTAGCCCTTGCTCAGCAAATAGTAATTGAGAACACTGAATGGTAATCACACTCTATACAAGGCTATGGGCCAAGTGCAGGAATATGGGATTAGAATAGTTGGTGGCTGTATGGCTAGCACAGACACGATGGGCCGAAGGGCCTGTTTCTGTGCTGAATAACTCTATAGCAAACTGACCCCAACCTCTGGGCTCCTTTCTTTAGTTCTTCCTCTCTCTTGCTCTCACTTTTTCTTTTCAGCCATCCCTTCCTCTGGTTGTCACTGCAACTGGTCCCCAGCCATTTTTCCGAGTCTTTCACTGATTAAAGATAACACGAATTTAATACGACATTCACACATCATGTTACAAATACTCTTGCATCTTCTCGGGCAATAACTGGTAGCTGTGAGGAGAATCCTTAGATATGGGACTGAATTTTACAGACCCCCCACCCCCGACAGAGGGAGTCAAGGCGGTGGGGGGGGGGGGGGGCCAGAAAATGCCTCCGGCAGAGGCCCGCCATGGGCCTCGATGCCAGAAAGGTGCGGCCTGATATTGCCGGTGGCTGCGAGGCCACATAGCGGCTACCCCGCTGCTCAGTGATGAGACACCAATTAACATATTTAAATCCATTAAAATTAATGAATTAATCAGACTTGCATCTCCGCCTTCCATCCCCATCCAGGATATTGGTGCCGGTGGCCAGCACTCCTTTCAAAATCTCAATCCATTCACCCCTTATTCCAGGGAATAGAAGACTTCTTTATGCACTCTTTCCTTGTAATTTAAACCTTGGAGCTTGGGGATGTTCTAGTGAACCCGCACTGCACTCCTTGTAAACCCAATATATATTTCTAAGATGCAGTGCCCAGAACTATGCCCAGTACTTCAGATGTGGTCTAACCAGGGCTTTGTATCACTGTCGCAAAGCTTCCTCTCTTTTCTATTCTAGCGCTCTAGATTAAAAGGCTGATATTCCATTAGCCTTTTTGATTATATTTTGTACCTGACTGCTATATTTTAGTGATGTGTGTACGTGGACTCCTAGACCTCTTTGGACCTCCACTGTTGCAAACTTTTCACCATTTAAATCATTTTTTTAATTCATTCATGGGATGTGGGCATTGCTGGCTAGTACAGCATTTATTGCCCATCCCTAATTGCCCTTGAGAAGGTGGTGGTGAGCCTCCGCCTTAAACTGCTGCAGTCCATGTGGGGTAGGTACACCCACAGTGCTGTTAGGAAGAGAGTTCCAGGATTTTGACTCAGCGACAGTGAAGGAATGGCGATATAGTTCCAAGTCAGGATGGTGTGTGGCTTGGAAGGGAACTTGCAGGTGGTGGTGTTCCCATGCAATTGCTGCCCTTGTCCTTCTAGATGATAGAGGTTGCAGGTTTGGAAGGTGCTGTCCACGGCGCCTTGGAGCATTGCTGCAGTGCATCTTGTAGATGGTATACACTGCTGCCACTGTGTGTCAGTGGTGGAGGGAGTGAATGTTTGTAGATGGGGTGCCAATCAAATGGGCTGCTTTGTCGTGGATGGTGTCGAGCTTCTTGAGTGTTGTTGGAGCTGCACCCATCCAGGCAAGTGGAGAGTATTCCATCACACTCCTGACTTGTGCCTTGTAGTTGGTGGACAGGCTTTGGGGAGTCAGGAGGTGAGTTACTCGCCGCGGGATTCCTAGCCGCTGACCTGCTCTTGTAGCCACTGTATTTATATAGTTACTCCAGTTCATTTTCTGGTCAATGGTAGCCCCCAAGATGTTGATAGTGGGGGTTTCAGTGATGGTAATGCTATTGAATGTCATGGGGAAATGGTTAGATCCTCTCTTGTTTGAGATGGTCATTGCTTGACACTTGTGTGGCACGAATGTTACTTGCCACTTATCAGCCTAAGCCTGGATATTGTCCAGATCTTGCTGCACTTCTGCACAGACTGTTTCAGTATCTGAGGAGTCGCGAATGGTGCTGAACATTGTGCAATCAGGGAACATCCCCACTTCTGACCTTATGATTGAAAGAAGGTCATTGATGAAGCAGCTGAAGATGGTTGGGCCTAGGACACTACCCTGAGGAACACCTGCAGTGATGTCCTGGAGCTGAGATGATTGACTTCCGACAACCACAACCATCTTCCTTTGTGCTAGGTATGACTCCAACCAGTGAAGAATTATTCCCCTGATTCCCATTGACTCTAGTTTTATCAGGACTCCTTAATGCTATACTCTGTCAAGTACTGCCTTGATGCTAAGAGCAGTCACTCTCACCTCACATCTTGAGTTCAGTTCTTTTGTCCATGTTTGAACCAAGGCTGTAATGAGGTCAGGAGCTGAGTGGCCCTGGCTGAATTCAAACTGAATGTCGGTGAGCAGGTTATTGCTAAGCAAGTGCCGCTTGATAGCACTAGCGACTACAACTTCCATCACTTTACTGATGATTGAGAGTAGACTGATGGGGTGGTAATTGGCCTGGTTGGATTTGTCCTGTTTTTTGTGTACAGGACAAACTGGGTAGATGTCAGTGTTGCAGCTGTACTGGAACAGCTTGGCTAGAGGCGCAGTAAGTTCTGGAGCACAGGTCTTCAGCACTATAGCTGGAATATTGTCAGGGCCCATAGCCTTTTCAGTATCCAGTGTCTTCTGTCATTTCCTGATTTAACGTGAACTGAATCGAATTGGCTGAACACTGGCATCTGTGATGCTGGGGACTTCTGGATGAGGCCGAGATGGATCATCAACTCGGCACTTCTGGCTGAAGATTGTTGCAAATGCTTCAGCCTTGTCTTTTGCACTGATGTGCTGGGTTCCCCCATCATTGAGGATGGGGATATTTGTGGAGCCGCCTCCTCCTATCAGTTGTTTAATCCTCCACCACCATTCATGACTGGATGCGACAGGATTTCAGAGCTTACTTAGTTCTGATCCGTTGGTTGTGGGATCGCTTAGCTCTGTCTATCGCATGCTGCTTACACTGTTTGGCATGCAAGTATTCCTGGGTTGTAGCTTCACCAGGTTGACTCCTCATTTTGAGATATGCCTGGTGCTGCTCCTGGCATGCCCTCCTGCACTCTTTATTGAACCAGGGTTGGTCTCCTGGCTTGATGGTAATGGTAGAGTAGGAGATATGCTGGGCCATGAGGTTACAGATTGTGGTTGAATACAATTCTGCTGCTGCCGATGGCCCACAGCGCCTCATGGATGCCCAGTTTTGATTTGCCAGATCTGTTTGAAATCTATCCTAGCGCGTTGGTAGTGCTACACAACACGATGGAGGGTATCCTCAGTGTGAAGACAGGACTTCGTCTCTACAAGGACTGTGCGGTGGTCACTCCTACCAATACTGTCATGGACAGATTCATTTGCGGCAGGCAGATTGGTGAGGACGAGGTCAAGTATGTTTTCGCCTCTTGTTGGTTCTCTCACCACCTGCCGCAGACCCAGTCTCGCAGCTATGTCCTTTAGGACTCGGCCAGCTTGGTTAGTAGTGGTGCTACCGAGCCACTCATGGTGATGGGCATTGAAGTCCCCCACCCAGAGTACATTCTGTGCCCTTGCCACCCTTTGTGCTTCCGCCAAGTGGTGTTCAACATGGCGGAGTACTGACTCATCAGATGGGGGAGGGCAGGAGGATTCCTTGCCCATGTTTGACCTGATGCCATGAGATTTCATGGGGTCCAGAGTCAATGTTGAGGACTCCCAGGGCAACTCCCTCCCGACTGTACACCACTGTGCTGCCCTCTCTGCTGGGTCTGTCCTACTGTTGGGACAGGACATACCCGGAAATGGGACATTGTAAGGTATGAATCCGTGATAATGACTGTGTTGGGCTGCTGCTTGACTAGTCTGTGGGACAGCTCTCCCAACTTTGGCACCAGCCCCCAAATATTAGTAAGGAGGACTTTGAAGGGTCGACAGGGCTGGGGTTGCCGTTTCCAGTGCCTAAGTCGAAGCCGGGTGGTCTGTCCTGTTTCATTCCTTATTGACTTTGTGGTAGTTTAATACAACTGAGTGGCTGTCTAGGCCATTTCAGAGGCCGTTAGAAGTCATCCACATTGCTGTGGGTCTGGTGTCACATATAGGCCAGACCAGGTAAGGACAGCAGCTTCCTTTCCCTAAAGTACATTAGTGAACCAGATGGCTTTTTACGACAATCAACCATGGTTTCATGGCCATCATTAGACTTGCATTTTTAATTCCAGAATTATTAATTGATTTGAAATTCCACCTTCAGCTATGGTGGGATTTGAACCCATGTTCCCAGAGCAATAACCTGGGTCTCTGGGTTATAATACTTAGATCTAGCATCTTTCAGTCTAAAATGGATGACCTCACATTTACCTCTGTTGAAATCCATCTGCCACAGTTTCACCCCTTCACTTAATCTATCAATGTATTACATAGTACCTACTACTTACAGAAGAGAAACAGGCCATTTGGCCCAGCAGGTTCATCCTAGTATTTATGCTCCACACAAGCCTCCTTCAACCTATCTTCATCTAACGCCATCAACATATCCCTCTATTCCTTTCTCCCTCATGTACTTATCTAGCTTCCCCTTAAATCCATCTATGCTACTGGCTTCAACCACTCCCTGTGGTAGCGAGTTCTATATTCTGACCCCTCTCCGGGAAAGAAGCTTCTCCTGAACTCCTGTTAGATTTATTTGTGACTGTCTTATATTTATGGCCTCTAGTTCACCTCTTCCCTGCAAGTGGAAACCTATCAAACTCTTCCATGATCTTAAAGGTCTCTGTCAGGTCACTCCTCAGTATTCTCTTTTCTCAAGAAAAGAGCTCCAACCTGTTCGTCTTTCCTGATAGAACTTAGAGGTTATACCTGATATTGTCCTAGTAAGTCATTTTTGCACCTTGTCTAGTGCCTCAATATCTTTTTTACAGTATGGAAACCAGAGACGTTCACTCTTAAGTGTGATCTAACCAAGGTTCTATAATGGCCTGGAGTTTCCGCTGAGTTGCACTGGTTATTTTGGCACAATTGACCTCAAATCAGCCAAACCAGCACAAAAGATCGAGGAATTCAAGCGCAAATTAAGTCCAGAGCAAATCGAGTTTCTGCGATCTTTTGTGCTAGTTTAAATAAAGCTGTGCTAGAAAATGTCCTGCCCACAAAACTGGCGATGCACCAAGTTTGAATTAATTATCATAGCAAGTTTCTGCCTTATAATTTGAGTACATACCTATGAGCCTTACTTCTGTTTTCTACTACCCAACCAAACTCTTAAGTAGGTCAATTATTTACTTTCAATTCTATGAGCTTTAATTTTAGCCGAACAGTCTAATGCAGAACCTTATCGAATGCCTTCTGGAAGTCCATATCAACTACATCCATAGGCATTCACTTGCCTACTACTTTGATTCCTCAAAAATTTCTATTAAGTTTGTGAGACATGATCTAGTCTTTATAATCTGTATTGGTTTTCTAATCAGCTCAAATTTCTCCGTACTTTGTTTTTAATTATAGTTGCCAATAACTTCCCCACAACAGATGTTAGACAACAGGTCTATAATTTCCTGGCTTCATCCCCTCACCTTTCTCAAATAAAAGAAGTTACATTTGTAATTTTTCAATCTAGTGGGTTAATTCCTATCTAAAGCAACTGCAATTTCCTAACCTACTTCCTTTAAAACCCTAGGTTGGAAGCCATCCGGTCCGAGGGACTTGTCATCTTTAGTGCCAGTATTTTTCCTAATACGTGTTTTGTTTCTTGCATTAACTTTAGTGAGTTTCAGTCCTTGATTGATTATTAGTTTCCCTGGAATGTCGGTATATCATCCTCCCATCTGCTGTGAAGACTGACACAAAATAATTAGTCAACAAGACTGCCATCTCATTTTCATTTGTAATATGACCCGCATCTGTTTTTAAAGAACACATGTTACACCTGAGTGTCCATTTCCTTCTAATATAACTGTAAAACTTTTTTGTGTGTTAATCTTGTACCCCTGGCAAGTTTCTTTTTGTATTCTCTTTGGAGCTCTTAATATCTTTTTTTTGTTTTCCTTGCTGTTCTTTATGTCTCTCCCAGTCCCTGGGATCTACACTATCCTTTGCACTTCTGTATGCTCTTTCCTTTAGTTTTATGTTATTTCTCATGGCTTCTGTTGACCATGGCTGTTTTATTTAATAAGTAGTACTCATCCCTGAGGGGTATGTAGCTTCCACTGTTCTTCTGTAGTATAACCTGGTATTAGTTTTGACCAGTTTGCTGTTGTCGGTCTCATCCTGTTAAACTACTAAAATCTAGAATATTAGTATTTTTTTTCATGCATGGCGTGTGGGCATCGCTGGCCAGGCCAGCATTTATTACCCATCCCTAATTGCCCTTGAGAAGGTGGTGGTGAGCTGCCTTCTTGAACTGCTGCTGTCCATGTGGGGTAGGTACACCCACAGTGCTGTTCGGAAGGGAGTTCCAGGATTTTGACCCAGCGACAGTAAAGGAACGGCGATATAGTTCCAAGTCAGGATGGTGTGTGACTTGTAGTGGAACTTGCAGGTGGTGGTGTTCCCATGTATTTGCTGCCCTTGTCTTTCGAGTTGGTAGAGGTCGCAGGTTTGGAAGATGCTGTCTAAGGAGCCTTGGTGCGTTGCTGCAGTGCATCTTGTAGATGGTACACACCGCTGCCACTGTGTGTCGGTGGATGAGGGAGTGCATGTTTGTAGATGGGGTGCCAATCAAGTGGGTTGCTTTGTGCTCGATGGTGTCGAGCTTCTTCAGTGTTGTTGGAGCTGCACTCATCTAGGCAAGTGGTGAGTATTCCATCACACTCCTGACTTGTGCCTTGTGGATGGTGGACAGGCTTTGGGGAGTCAGGAGGTGAGTTACTCGCCGCAGGATTCCTGCCCTCTGACTTGCTCTTGTAGCCACGGTATTTATATGCCTACTCCAATTCAGTTTCTGGTCGATGGTAACCCCTTGGATGTTGATAGTGGGGTATTCAGCGATGGTAATGCCATTGAATGTCATGGGGAGATGGTTATATTCTCTCTTGTTGGAGACATCATTGCCTGGCACTTGTGCAGCACGAATGTTACTTGCCACTTATCAGCCCAAGCCTGGATACTGTCCAAGTCTTGCTGCATTTCTACACAGACTGCTTCAGTATCTGAGGAGTCACGAATGTTTTTTTTTATTTTATTCATTCATGGGATGTGGGCGTCACTGGCTATGCCAGCATTTATTGCCCATCCCTAATTGCCCTTGAGAAGGTGGTGGTGAGCTGCCTTCTTGAACCGCTGCAGTCCATTTGGGGTAGGTAGACGCACAGTGCTGTTAGGAAGGGTGTTCCAGGAGTTTGACCCAGCGACAGTGAAGGAACGGCGATATAGTTCCATCACACTCCTGAACATTGTGCAATCATCAGCAAACATCCCCACTTCTGACCTTGTGATTGAAGGAAGGTCATTGCTGAAGCAGCTAAAGATGGTTGGGCCTAGGACACTACCCTGAGGAACTCCTGCAGTGATGACCTGGAGCTGAGATGATTGACCTCCAACAACCACAACCATCTTCCTTTGTGTTAGGTATGACTCCAGCCAGCAGAGGGTTTTACCCCTGATTCCCATTATCCTCAGTTTTGCTAGGGCTCCTTGATGGCATACTCGGTCAAATGCTGCCTTGATGTCAAGGGCAGTCACTCTGACCTCACCTCTTGAGTTCAGCTCTTTTGTCCATGTTTGAACCAAGGTTGTAATGAGGTCAGGAGCTGAATGGCCCTGGCGGAACCCAAACTGAGCGTCACTGAGCAAGTGCTGCTTTACTGATGATTGAGAGTAGGCTGATGGGGCGGTAATTGGTCGTGTTGGACTTGTCCTGCTTTTTGTGTACAGGACATACCTGGGCCATTTTCCACATTGCAGGGTAGATGCCAGTGTTGTAGCTGTACTGGAACAGTTTGGCTAGGGGCGCGGCAAGTTCTGGAGCACAGGTCTTCAATACTATTGCTGGAATATTGTCAGGGCCCATAGCCTTTGCAGTATCCAGTGCCTTCAGTCGTTTCTTGATATCACACGGAGTGAATCGAATTGGCTGAAGTCTGGCATCTGTGTTGCTGGGGACTTCAGGAAGAGGCCAAGATGGATCATCAACTTGGCACTTCTGGCTGAAGATTGTTAAATTTGTAAATGTGTTAAATTTTTGAATTCCAAACCTAATGTTGAGTTCAATCTCGTTATGATCACTGTTAGATAAATGTTCTCTTACTGTTAAATTGTTAACTAAGTCATACTGATAGTATGTGGAGGATACTACCAGTGAAGAAGAATCTTCAAGGTAGATAATCGAACCTTAAGGTGCTTTAGATTCAACATTATAATGCAGTGAGTAATCTTGTTCTTTTTCCTTTACAGGTGTGCCTTTGCTGTTGCAAATCATGACTTTGTAGAGGCATACAAATACCAAACGTTCGTGGTTCAATATCCTTCTGAACAAAGAACTATGAGAAATTATAAACGTGGCTGAAAGAAATCTGGAATTACAATTTTTGCATTTTTTCCCACTTGAGTAGTCATTGCCCTAGCCCTGAACCCGCATCTGGCCAAGTTTCTCTACTATCTTTCCAAGCTCATCTCATCCATCAGATCCACCTCCTGCTCCTTTGACCATCCCCCCCATTCCCTTCCTGAACCCCATGCTACCTGGCATTGCAATAGCTTTCCTCTCTTCAGGTGCTGTCCTTCCTTTCTTTCAAAACCACCATCGCTAACCCCTTCTCAAACAAAAACCTCGGCTCCATATGTCCTTGCAAACTACTGCTCGGTCTCCAACCTCCCTTTCCCCTGAAGTCCTTGAACACATTGATGCCTCCCAAATCCATGCCCAAGTTTCGTACAACACCCTGTTGTATCTTCACCAATTGCAAAGGGCCCTAACCAAAGTCACAAATGACATCCGCCACGACTGGTGCTTATCCCTCCTCAACTTCTTTGCAGCCATTGACATGATTGAGCACCTCATCCTCTTCAAGCACTTCCCTGTTGTCCTGCTGAATGGGACTGTCCTTACTTGGTTCCATTCTTATCTATCTAATATTAGCCAGAGAATTTGCAACTATGACTTCTGTTCCCATCCCTACACTTACCTCTGGAATCTCTGAAGAACCTGTCCTTCCTCATCTAAATGCTGTTCCTTGACAACAACATCTGCAGGCATGGGGTCAGCTTCCGTATGTATGCTGATGACACCAACTCTACACCTCCATCATCTCTCTCAACCTTCCTTCCCCCCCACCCCCCTTGCCTCAACTGTCAGACTGTTAGTCTGACATCTAACCCTGGAAAGAGCTGCAATTTTCTCCAATTAAACATTGAGAAGACCAAAATCGTGTCTTTGATCCCAGCCGCAAACTCCCTTCCCTGACCATCGACTCCAGCCCTCTCTCTGGCCACTGTCTCAGGCTGAACTAGACCGTTTGCAAGCTTGATGTCCAGTTTGCTTCTGAGATGAACTTCCAACCACAACCCCACTCTATCACAATGACTTCCTCCTTCCACCTCTGAAAAATAACTTGCTTGCGTTCCTACTTCAGCCCATCAGTTGCTGAACTCTCATCCACGCTTTTGTCATCTCCAGCATCCACGCTTTTGTCATCTCCAGACTCAACTATTCCAATGCTGTCTTAGCCAGCCTCCCATCCTCCACCCTCCAGAAACTTCAACTCATCAAACCACTGCTGTCTATATCTTATCCCGCACCAAGTGCTACTTATCTATCACAATTATCCTTGCTGACCAACAATGGCTTCTGGTTCCTTAATGCCTCCATTTTAAAATTCTCGTTGAGGTTGTTTTGTTATTGACCTGAAATGTTAATCCTATCCTTCTCTTGCCTGACCTGCTATGTTGTCAGCTTTTTCTGCTTTTATTTTGGATCTGCACTATTTCGCTTTTTTATAAAATACTCATCCTAGTGCTTAAATTGCTTCATAGCCTTGCCCCTCCCTATCTCTGCAATATCCTCTGGCCCCATCACTCTCCCCTTTCCAAACTCTCTTAATTCTGAGCTTTTGTACATCCCCACCCCCTTCCTTTGTTCCGCCATTGACAGTTGTGCCTTCGTCTGCCTAGGCCTCATGCTCAGCAATTCCCTCCCTTAAGCACTCTCAGCCTCTCCATCTCCCTCTCCTCCTTTAAGATGCTCCTTAAAATCCACTTTTTGACCAAGGGGGGAATTTCAATCTAACTAGCTGAGTGGGAAACTTGACAGAATCGAGATAGGCACCTGTTTTTACTGCATTGACTTTATTGAATAATAAATTTGGGCGGGTGTAAAACGGGCGCCAACCTGAGTTCTCCGTTTTCCACAAGACGAAGGTTAAAATTACCCCCCCCCCCCCCCCCAGAATTATTGGTCACCCAGTGCAGTGGCCTGGATTGTGCAGTCAGCAGCAAAGCAACTATGCTCGCTCCTGTTTTCGAAGAAAGCTGCCCACAAAGATCTAGCCATCTCTGTAGTATGGATTTCACTTTTCCAATGCTAATTTGATTCTGACGTCATGTAGAGAAGATCTTTTTTTTTTTTAGAGATACAGCACTGAAACAGGCCCTTCGGCCCACCGAGTCTGTGCTGATCATCAACCACCCATTTATACTAATCCTACACTAATTCCATATTCCTACCACATCCCCACCTGTTCCTGTATTTCCCTACCACCTACCTATACTAGTGGCAATTTATAATGGCCAATTTACCTATCAACCTGCAAGTCTTTTGGCTTGTGGGAGGAAACCGGACCACCCGGAGAAAACCCACGCAGACACAGGGAGAACTTGCAAACTCCACACAGGCAGTACCCAGAACTGAACCCGGGTCGCTGGAGCTGTGAGGCTGCGATGCTAACCACTGCGCCATTGTGCCGCCCCTCTAGGGCATCCAGCAGCAGTAGTATCATCAAACAGGGAAAGCAGCCAATCACATTGATGAATTCTCACATAGCAAACCAGGAAGTAATATGCACTGAATATCCTTCACTTTTTATCAATTTTACAGAGAGCAAAATAAAAATTGGGGCCTGCACATTAGAAGCTGAAATGCCTTAAAATTTTTGAGGTTTGTGGAAGTTTTATAATAATGGAAAAAATTGACATTGCACAAATATAAAACTAGTTTTCCAGGGCCAGAAAGATTGTTCAGTAGTTATGACTTAGTTAAAATATAGTTTTACCAAATAAACAAGGTGCAATTTTTTTGGGGGGGAGGTGGGGTTTCACAGCAGTATTATAACGTAAAAGCTGAAGTTCTCGTCAGTTCAGTGATTTCTAAAGATTGTTGTCTGTGGGGACTTAAACAACACAACCCGTGGAGGAGCAAGGAATCAAACTGACAGCAACTTCTCGATTTCTGTGTTTATATGTGCATGTGCAGATATCAGAAGTTGCTGTCAGTTTTACAGATAATGTTGGGCGGTGCAGTGTTTAGCACTGCAGCCTCACAGCTCCAGCGATCCGGGTTCAGTTCTGGGTACTGCCTGTGCGGAGTTTGCAAGTTCTCCCTGTGACCGTGTGGGTTTCCGCCGGGTGCTCCGGTTTCCTCCCACAGCCAAAGACTTGCAGGTTGATAGGTAAATTGGCCATTGGAAATTGCCCCTAGTGTAGGTATGTGGTAGGAGAATGGTGGGGATGTGGTAGGGAATATGGGATTAATGTAGGATTAGTATAAATGGGTGGTTGTTGGCCGGCACAGACTCGGTAGGCCGAAGGGCCTGTTTCAGTGCTGTATCTCTAAATAAATAAATGAATGCTGACAGTTTTGCCGCCCTTTACAGTGGAAAATCTGGACCAATATCATCTTTGTTCTGGAATCCAATTTATTTCTGATTATGCCTCTGTGAAGCATTTTGGGGTGTTTTTGTATATTGACTGTTAGATACAAATGCTGTACAAACTATTGTAATAGTGCATAATTCCCCTAAAACAGCAGCCTTCATAGGACTGGAAGCATGTGATTAAACGCCTCTATTTCTGGTGTGTAATGATCTGGGATTGTTCACAATGCTGCACAATTAATTAATAAGCAATAATTAAATAATTTGGAAATGTTGACAGTACAAAATCAGTGTGTGTATATATTAGAGATATATTTGCAGTTCTGTTATACATGAATATAATAGTCTTGTACTGCATGTACTTTGTCAACTTTTTCCATTATAAGTTCCTATATCCACATTTATAATGGAAATAACCTATGTAAACTTGTCACACTAATTATACCACCTTCCTAGTGGATATGCTGCAATGTAATTTCCTCCCTCAGCCCCTGTACCAAGCAACTTCTCATCCTCAGTGATTTCAACTTGCATCTCAACTCATCATGCTCTCCTCTGAGTTCACTGCCCTCTTATCCTCCCTAAATCTCTCCCTCCATCCAAACTCCCCAACACACATTCACAGACACTCCCTTAACCTTGCCATCTCATGTGATCTTATTAGTCCCATCCTATCAATCACAGATAAGGCCATCTCTGATCAGTTCCTTGTATCATTCTTCACCCACAACCCTCTTCCACACCCAAACCCTTCTGGATCAGCCCCTGGGAAAAAACTATCCCCCAATTCACTTACAACTGTACTTTCAAAATTCCAACTGTCTATCCTTTATCCCTCCGTTCACCACAATATTTCTGCAGCTACTGATTTACTCAACTGCACCCTCACCTCCACCTTTGTGCTGTAGGCCCCAATAAAGCCATTACTCTCTCTCACCCTGACTGTTTCCCCGGTAAGGCTCTCCCTCATCTCTACTCCCTAAAGTCCGAGGGACTTTGAAGGATATGGTGAACAACTGGTTTAACCATCCACTGGCTGGACCACATAAAGCATTGTCTTGGTCTTGTTTGCTAAAACTGCTTACTTTTCTAGGATCATCCTGGAATGCAAAGATAAGCCCCAGCTTCTTTTCTCTACTGCAAACAGTCTTCTTAAACCCCTTTCCCTGTTTCCTCCACCCTCATCTCCAACAATAAGTGTAAGGAGCTCATAGACTTCTTTGGATGGTCTCGATATTAGTGACAATCAGCTGCTTCTGTTGCGTTCCTCCCTTCCACTAGACCAAATTTCATCTAAAGTTCCCCTCTATCCTAACCGTGAACTCCCATCTTTCTCTAGTGTCTCTTCTATCTCCCCTCATGCCCTCTCTGAGCTCCCTTTGTCCATGAGGCCCCCCTCCTGCTCCCTTGACCCTATTCCCACTAAACTGCTGACTACCCAACTTCCCCTCCTTGTCCCCATGTTAGCCAATATTATTAATGGTGCTCTGTCCTCAGCTTCTTTAGTACTTTGTTTCACCAATCTATCAGATAAAAATATATTTGAAATATTTAAAATCCAGTTTACTGGGTAGGAACTCCATTGCCCTCTTGCTGACTTCCCATACCATCATTTCTGTTCTCCCCACCCCCCACCACCACCAAGTTTCAGACTGTGCTTGCCTGATTCCCACCTGGTTGTATTGTTGCTGACTGCCCAATTTCAGGTCAGCCTATCCCACTTTTTGCTTTCCGTCGTGGTGTACTGGCTGCCGTTGAGCCTACTCCATTGGGCTTCTGATCCCACTGTGATCCCTTCCCTTGCGACACCTGCCTCCACAATGACCCTTGCCCTCTCCCCACCATTACTTCCTCTGAATATTTGTAATCCCTTCTTTCTGAGTGGTTCAGTGATTTAGCCACATACTGAATTTTTAAAGAGGAAGAATCTTTACGAGCATGTAACCTCATTATATTAATTAATGACAGCATGTTCATTGTTTTAGATGCTATAGCAAATAAAAAGCCCCTTAACTGAAAGAGGTGCAGTATTTTTAAATTAGCTTTACTGTTGGTAAATACATGATGACTCATCGTACTTTGAAAAGTAAACAGCTGGTGAGACCAGCAGTAGGCAGTTAGTTGCCATGAGGGCAGGAAGCAATGGCAGTGGTAGGAAGAAGGTGTGAATTCCCCGATGCCTTTTGTTATTTGTTGGTGTGCCCACTGCTCCTATAATTCATTAATTTGCTGGTGCTGCATGTTGTATTAATTCATTGATTTGTTGATTAAGGAATCCCTGCTGCTTCATTAATTTATTAATTCACCAGTACCTACTTTGCTGTAATATTCATTGATATTCTTTCATTGGTACTTGGTCATGCTGCATGTAGTTTGGGTTTGCTGACCTGACTAGTCCAATACTTTCCTGGATGGCCTCTCACCCTCTATAACCTTCAGTTCCTCCAAAGATCTGCTGCCCAGATTCCAAGCTTTGATTTTTAACATTCTCATCCTTGTTTTCAAATCTTTCCATGGCGTCCCTTATCTTTGTAACTTCTTCCAGCCACACAACCCTCCGAGATATTTGCACTTCTCCAATTCTGGCCTCTTGAGCATCCCCAATTTTAATTGCTCCACCATTTCTGGCTGTGCATTCATTGTCTAGGCTCTAAGTTCTTAAATTCCCTCCCTCTCTCTGCCTCTACCTTGCTTTTTTCATTTAAGATGCTCATAAAAACCACTGACTAAATGTTTGGTCATTTATCCTATTATCTCCTTATGTGGCTCCGCGTCAGATTTTATTTGAGAGCACTCCTGTGAAGTGCCTTGCGATGTTTCACTAGGTTAAAAGCATTGTGTAAATACAATTTGTTTTGTTAGATTTGTTGATCTGAACTTTAGTTCTCTGATTATTGAAGTTATGAAACAAAATATAAATATTTTCCTTCATTGGAAAACATCATTCTTAAGGGCCTTCCAAGCTCATAAAGAGGAGAACTGGTAAGTCTCAACTGTTAATTTGAATGCCTTTTCAAAATATATTCTTATATTATGATGTCGAATTTTTTTTTTTAATGACAGTTTTTTACTACCCACATTTACAAGGATGAGCAATTTCTTTACTGCTTAGCCCAAGTGGTATATCAGGTGTTATCCTTGGCCCAGTGGGCTTGTACTCACCTGTGAATACGGAGGCTATGGGTTCAAGTCCCACTCCAGGGACTTGAGCATATAATTTAGGCTAACATCTCAGTGCAGCACTCAGGGAGTGCTGCATTGTCACAGGTGCTGTCTTTCAGAAAAAATGTAGGGCGTTCTCCTGTTGTCATGGCTTCCATTTATTCCCCAACCAGCATCATTTAACTTTGCTGTAATATTCGTTGATATCCTTTCATTGGTACTTGGTCATGCTGCATGTTTGTGTTTGCTGACCTGACCAGTCTAATACTTACTAGGCAGCCTCACACCCTCTGTAAACTTTAGTTCCTCCAAAGATCCAAAAAAAATCACTAAAACATATTGGGCTGCATTTTAAGAGTCTGCTGCTGAATTAGGCGAGGTCGTAAAAAAAAAAATGCGGCCCATCCGCACAGGCACTGTGTCACAAAGACGCTGCATCTCAAATGCAGCGGCTCATTTGCATGGCCGCGGCGCCCGCCCCCCCGCGATGACATGGAGGGGAGCGGGTGAGCTGGCAATGGCATCCGGTGCCAAGGCGCTGGTGCCATTTTTAAAGGGCTTGCAGCCTTCAATGGACATTTAAAATTTAAAGGGCCAGGTAAATTAAATTTTCTCAAAACAGAATTAAATGACCTTTACATGCATTTTCCCACCTCCCAAAGGCATTTCCAAATATTCATGCTCTTTCCCCCCCAAAATTTGACTATTGAGAATTTGACCTTCCCCACCGGCCCCCCCCCCCCACTCCCCCAAAGTTCTGCAACTTTGCCCTTAACCCCGTCCCATCACCCCCCCGCCCCCCCATACCCCCGACCAATCCACATCGTTGTCACCCCGCACAGAGAAAAAAATCCTGCTTCCCACCCCCCTCCCCACGCCGCGTTTCCCCGAACGGGCATTCGAAGGCGCAGCATTGTCAGCTGCCTGAATGAAAATCGATGCGGCGATTGAGGAGGCGACAGGCCCCTCATTAAATCAGGTATGTAAATTAGTTTGCATATTGAAATGGGGGTCCTGTTGCCGAGTGACGGAGCAGCTGCCACGAGGCCTCGCTGCTGCTGCCGAAATTGGCACGGGGCCTGGCAGGGTCGGTGGCGGGCCTCCGCCACACCGATCTTCATTGCCCCGCCACCGTTCCTGATGGCGGAGGGCCTTTAAAATCCACCCCATTATCTGGTCGTATATCTTATTGCTGTTTGTGGGGCCTTGCTGTACACACGTTGGCCATATTTCCCTGCAAAAGAGTAGCGACTATACTTCAAAAGTCCTTCATTGGCTGTGATATGCTTTGGGACTTTCTGAGGATTTGAAATGCTCTATATGAATGCAAGTTCATTCACATGTTTAATTCTGTGTGGCTTTAGAAGAAACTCATTCTTTGCTCTTATAAAACAATGCATTCCTGAAATTTGTATCCCGCATTTTGAGTTCAGAACTCGAAAGAAAACAAATTGGTAGTTTTCTCTCAACTGTTTATTACAGATAGTGAGGCTGGACCTGTCCAGGTACACAAACCCAACTTAATCAGGACTAATGTTTCCACATGTGCCATTTTAATGGGTCTCAATGATTCACACCAAACCAACTTAAGATCTAAAAACTGAAAGATAAATGAGCCTTTTAGAAGAATGAGAGATAAACTAGAAAGGTATTCCAGTCTAATGGGCTGAGTAATCTGTTTAAAGGAGAAGCAGGAGGTTACTAGATGATGTAATTTAAAGCGACAATGGATAGACAAAAGTGCAAATTATGAATGGTTCATCCAAGGGAAAGGTGGCGCAATGGAAGAAAGTAGAGAATAGAGAGAAAGCCAGCAAGGTGACAAATAAAATTTTTGACAATGTATTATGGGTTTAAGTCCCACTCCAGAGACTTGAACACATAATCCAGGCTGGTAGTTCAGTAACGTACTGTGGTATGCTGCTTTTCGGATGAGACGTTAAACCAAGTTTAAACATTGAACCAATGTCTGCTGTCTCAGGTGTACATAAGAGATTCCATAGTGCTATTTGCAAGAAGAGCAAGCAAGTTAACTCTGGTGTCCTGGTAAATATTTATCGCTCGATCAACTTTACCAAAGTAAATTATCTGTTCATTATCTCATTGCTGTTTGTGGGATCATGCTGTGTGCTGTTGTGTTTCCCTACATTACAATTTATCACAGTTCAAAAGTACTTCATTGGCTGGGAACTGCCTTGGGATGTCTTGAGGTGATATACTCTATACAAAAGCACAAATTTTTTTTTCTTTCTTGAACTGTGCTACAACTGGTCTGTTTTGTTACCAATTTGGAAATGGCACGCTAACTTTTAAGAATCTATTGTGGGAGGGAAAAGCTGAAGGGGTTACAGTGATGTGGTGCAAGATACAAGCTGCACTCCAGCCGTTGTTCAATTAGCAGTCCCCCGGCTGTATCAGGGTCTATGAAACCCGCCTGAAATACAGAATGTGATTTCTGTGTTTGCAGAAATGGAATCCAGAATTCAGCCTTCAGCACAGAATACTCCCCCAGTCCTGAACAATGACCCTGGGCACAGCTGTCTGAATTGCTGTAAAGTTAAAATAACAACTTCTGCAAACAAACAACCAATTTGGCACAGCTATTAGAAATGGATATCTGCAGACTTTTGACAAGTCATGTTCTCTCTGTGCTGTACTGGATTGTAGCCTTGATGCTGATAACGCTGTAAATTTTCTGTGATGCTAAATCTGTTGGTTACAGTCTGTGTGACATGAAGGCAGCACAGTGGCGCAGTGGTTAGCACCGCAGCCTCACAGCTCCAGGGACCCGGGTTCAATTCTGGGTACTGCCTGTGTGGAGTTTGCAAGTTCTCCCTGTGTCTGCGTGGGTTTCCTCCGTGTGGTCCGGTTTCCTCCCACATGCCAAAGACTTGCAGGTTGATAGGTAAATTGGCCATTATAAATTGCCCCTAGTATAGGTAAGTGGTAGGGAATTATCGGGACAGGTGGGGATGTGGTAGGAATATGGAATTAGAGTAGGATTAGCATAAATGGGTGGTTGATGGTCGGCACAGACTCGGTGGGCCGAAGGGCCTGTTTCAGTGCTGTATCTCTAAATAAATAAAAAAAAAATAAGGCCCTAAGTGTCAACTATCGCACCTGGGAGTCACTAGCTGGAAAAAGAGGGAAATGGCAACACAGACTGTGGACTGGTGTGCACTACCATGACAACCAGTTGCTTCAGCAGCTTGGCCACAGACGCCAATGTTAAAAACAACAACAGCTTCACGTGTAGCACTTGTAGCAGAACCTACCTTTCAAGGATTGACCTTCACAGCCATCAGCCAAAGTGCACCAAGAAAAGGGACCCCACCTAAATGGATTATTTGCTGTGTGTCCTTCGTCTTTCATAGCTAGAAGGATGCCAACCAATCATCCTAAATAGCACACCATATACAATCTCATTGTAACTATGTACAGCAGGAGAAATGTTGGTTTGTTTTAAAGTTTTCCTGACTGCCAATAAACTTTTCAGAACTCTGTAAAGTGGCAAAGATCTAGGAGCTTGGAAACTCTGAGCAGCTGAGAGAGGGTAGAAACATAGATTGATTTTTAAATGTGGTGCGTTTTTAAAAATTTTGATATATGTGTGTTTTGTTACTTAGGGCTTTACCGATTATGTATGTGGTAGCTCTGGACCTGCGAATCTTTGCAAATAATGTGAGTATTGCACTGTTTATGAGACTCTATTAAATGCAAATTCCTTTGCTAGAACTTGAACTACAATGCATCCTTCATTCTGCATCCTTCACATGGCACAGGAATTTCATAGGTTCTGGGAAACGCACACACTCAGTATATGTGAAAATGTCATTGTGACATTACTGACAGACAACCCTGTATTTGATCACCTATTTCTGCCTCGTATAAATCCTTAGGACCTGCAGCACTTCTCAGTTAATTGCATTGAACACCTTGTTATCGATTTTAGGATGACGTCCCGGTCTCTCTGCAGGCTTAGACAGTTGGATTAGACAGTTATCAAACATATAGTGAATTAATTTGACCTGTCCAGCCTTTCTTTTCAGGTCTCTCCCAAGCCCATGGTATTGGCACTGGGTGATGGTGTCCAAAAGAAAAATTACACTAGCATACAAGAATAAAATTAGGGACACTGTTAGTTATGTTACTGGAGTAATAATCCAGACAATGTGAGCTCAGATTCCACCATGGCAGTTTGAAAATTTATTTTAGTTTAAAATGTCTGGGAATTAAAATCTGGGATATCAGTCGATGTGACCAGTACGGTGTCCTCTATGAAAGGAAACCTGCTGTCCTTACCTGGTCTGTCCTGTACGTGACTCCAGTCCCACACCAACGTGATTGACTCTTAACTGCCCTCTGAGTGGCATAGCAAGACTTAGTTGTATCAAATCCCAATAACTACACCAGTTCAAGAAGGCCCACCACCGTCTTCTCAGGGCAAAGAGGGATAGGCAATGAATGCTGGCCTTGCCAGTGATGCACACGTCCTGGGAATGAATTAAAAATGAGAAGTAGAAAAACTGTGTCTTTGGTAATGTAACGCAGGCCATCAATGGACAGACAAGGGACAATTTTGTGCATCAGCAGAATGTAGCTTCTGGGACTGCTACAACTGTGGCAGGCCTGGTCAGACCACCCACTCCAGCAGCTTGGCTCAGTAGGTCTGTCATGTGAGAAGGAGAACATTTGCCTCACAACCGTAGTCCAAGAAATCATCTGGCAGCGAGCCTGGCTTCATATGGCCAGCTGCTCCCATTACGACTTGGCTCAACCACAGCCGGGCATCCTAAATGTAACACATTTCAGCATCCCCTTACTTTAATGTAATATTTGTGCTCAGAGACTCCCACTCTTCTTTCACAAGTAAACCTACAAGTTCCCAAAGGGTGTTCAAATCAGACCACCTATTGGACCCAGTTATGGTGGCAGTATTGTCAACCGAGACAGTCACCAATAGGAAGTTTTCATCCCAGTCAGGACGGAGAAAAGTTCTACTTCAGTTCATTATTTTTGTTGTAGTTCACACAAATCATTGATCTTCACAGTATTTAACTGAGAGAAATTGCAGTTCATCCAGATTTGGATGTCGAACAAACAGTCTGACAGCGGAGGCGATGGAGGGATTGCAGAGGTGGTGGTGAGTTACAGCTGGGTGTCATCAGAGTACGTGACCCCATGTCTTCAGGTGATATCACCAAGGGACAGCATGTAGATGAGGAAAAGGAAGGGGACAAGGATAGATCCTTGGGGAGTATGGGGGAAAATAATTGATAATGCTTCAGGGATTATAGTCAACATTTTGGTTTCATACCCTTTCACCAGAACCAAAAAGATGAGAAATGGTAAGCTGAAGCTCTATCCTGGATCTCTCATAGTCATAGAACAGCGTACTGTAGCAGAGTTTCCTGCCTCAACCCCATTCTTAACAACAAGGGGCGTCCATCTGCAAGAGATTCGGTTAAGAAGAGATGACAAATGGAGCAGTCTACCTGACACAGGGGCAGGTTGGAACTAAGAGCAGTGAGACTAACTCTCCAAAAACCCTTCACACTTTAATCAGATCTTTCATAACATGATCTGTTTATCTGAAACGAACTTCAGTTCCTCCAGTCTCTCCTCCCGATTCTAGTCTCATCCTGGTGAATCGCTTCTTCAAATAAAGTGCTCAAAATTTGATGCACTATTCTATCTGCAGCCTAAGAAGTGATTTGCACAGGTTTACCATGACCTGTCTGCTTTTGTGCTCTATGCTTGTATTTATAAAACCCAGGATCCTGTATGCCATTTCCCCCAGCTTTATCAATTTGTCCTTCCTTTTGATATTTGAAGCCATTAATCTCTATTCCTCTATCCCTTTTAGAGTTTTAGCCTTTAATGTACATTTTCTCTTTGCTCATCCTCCCAAAGTGTATTCCACACTTTATGCATTAAATATTATCAGCCTCCTTTCTGCACAATCCACTGACCTGTCTTCCCTCCTGAATTCACTTAACTCTTCACAGTTAACTATTTTCCTATTTTTCTGTTGGTTGCACATTTTGTGTCCCATATACCCAAGTCCAGATCATTTCGATATGCAGTTGCTACCACTTATGTCAGGCATGTTGGAGTTAACACGGTTTGCCCGCTGTGAGGTGAACAGTAATATAAGTAGTGCTTCTCAAACATTGAATTTCAAAATGCTTTCAAATCACCAGTTATCAAAAAATACCAGCATGTATAAGAGTTCTTTATTGAATCCACACTTCTTTGAAAATGTCATTGTGTCTGGATTAGAACTTTGGTGCCATTTTCTGAACAGCCATTTGGTGCCCAGCTAGTCATGCTGTCTCTGAGAGACGGTGATTTGGGCAGACCCAGGTGCTGCACTAGGCTGTGCTGTCTCATCTTTTGCCTATTTTTCTGGTTGATGCTGATGCTCGCGGTTTTTCCAGCTATGTTTGCTGCCGCAGACCGTGTTAGCTATAGCCTGAAAATAATGTAACTGAAGTAATCACACCTTAAGAAGCTGCAGGCAGCTGAGTCTGCTGGATAGACAGAACGTTTAATGTAATCTTAGCAGTGCCTTTGTCATTGACATCTATAGGATTGGTAAATGGCTAACATTAGTTGCCTGGTTGGTTGCAGTAACCATGGGCGGTATCAATCGTGGGGACTGTATTAACAAGAACAATAGTCCCAACAATGACCTTGGGGGACATCACTGTTTACATCCTTCCAGTGCGATAAACATCCATTAACCACGACTATGTGATTTGTGTCCTTTAACCAGCTTCTTATTCATGCTGCCACATTCCCTTTAATACTGCGTGCCTCCTATCCAGTTGAGAGGGTCTCAGCAGCTGCTTGATCCCTGTGCTCCAAACTTCCAAACAAAGGGCAGCCAAGTTGGTAGTGGAGTGTATCCATGGAAGTGACCAGGAGCATGTTTTTCCGTAATTGCCCTTGAGAAAGTGGTGATGA
This sequence comes from Heterodontus francisci, assembly GCF_036365525.1. Taxonomy (NCBI): domain Eukaryota; kingdom Metazoa; phylum Chordata; class Chondrichthyes; order Heterodontiformes; family Heterodontidae; genus Heterodontus; species Heterodontus francisci. The sequence continues at coordinate 12,798,421 of NC_090380.1, read as the reverse complement.
TCTGCCTTCTTGAACCACTGCAGTCACATTACACATTACCACATTAGAGATACAGCACTGAAACAGGCCCTTCGGCCCACCGAGTCTGTGCCGAACATCAACCACCCATTTTATACTAATCCTACACTAATCCCATATTCCTACCAAACATCCCCACCTGTCCCTATATTTCCCTACCACCTACCTATACTAGTGACAATTTATAATGGCCAATTTACCTATCAACCTGCAAGTCTTTTGGCTTGTGGGAGGAAACCGGAGCACCCGGAGAAAACCCACGCAGACACAGGGGGAACTTGCAAACTCCACACAGGCAGTACCCGGAATCGAACCCGGGTCCCTGGAGCTGTGAGGCTGCGGTGCTAACCACTGCGCCACTGTGCCGCCCCAATCTAAAATACCTTTATACCTAGTTAGCTCCACAATATATTTTTCCAGGAAACTATTGTGGAAGGATTCTACAAACTCATCTTCCAGACTACCTTTGCCAAATTTGATTAAAATCCCCCATGATTATTACATTGCCTTTGTTACAAGCTCAAATTATTTCTTGCTTAATGCTTTGTCCAACGTATAATTACTGTTAGGAAGCCTACAAACTACTTATACCAGCATTTGCTGACCCTTGTGATTCATAATCCCCACTCATATTGATTCTGATTCCTAATCTTCTGAGCCAAGATCTGATCTTAACACTGTCCTTATGTCATCCTTTACTATTAGGGCTACTCCTTCAATTCCATTCTGCCTGCCTTTTCAAAACATCGTGTACCCTGGAACATTTATTTTCCAACACTGGTCACCTTGTAATCATGTCTCTGTAATAGCGATTAGATCAAAACCATTTATCTCTATTTGTGCTTTTAATTCATCTAGCTTTTTATGACTGCTTCACGCATTCAGATAACAAGCCTTTAATTTTATTTTTTAAACTATTCTTTGCACTATTTATTCTTATGCCAATTTGCAGGTGGCTCAGATAGTAATCTAGAGATTAATACCCTTGAGGTTCTACTTATTAATTTAGAAGACAAAATCAAACTCCCTCCTCAGAACCTCATTCTTAGTTCTACCTATGTCGTTGCTTCTTACCATGGACCATGACAACTGGATTCTGCACCAAGTTTTAAACAATAAACATGCTATCCACATCAGCTGGTGATTGTATCCAATTAATAACTCCAGAGAAGCTGAAATTAGTGACTACTATTAATAAACTAAAGGGTCATACTTTTAACCGATTTTTCAATGAAACTCATTTTAACAATCCAGTTTGTTTAAACAACAGCACTACATTACCAGTCTTGTCTCAGTGAGAGCAAGTTAAAAGACTGCAGGTTCATGTCCCAGTCCAAGATGAAAGAGTGTTGGAGATGCCATCTTTTGCATGAGATATTATACCAAGTCCTCATCTGAGCTCTTAGATCCCATGTTTGTTTCAAGTGACCAGGTGAGTTCGAATAACATCTTGGCCAACCCAGCACCACAAACACTCCTTGAGGTGTAGGTCTACAGTGCTGTTAGACTTCATAGCAGTTTGATACAACTGAGTGGCTTGCTAGGGCATTTAGGAGTCGACCACATTGCTGTGGGTCTGGAGTCACATGTAGGCCAGACCAGGTAAGGATGGCAGATTTCCTTCTCTAAAGGACATTAGTGAACCAGATGGGTTTTTACAACAATCGACAATGGTTTCATGATCACCATTAAATTAGCTTTTAATTCCAGATTTATTAATTGAATTCAAATCTGCCATGGTGGGATTCGAACCCATGTCCCCAAAGCATTAGCCTAGGCCTCTGGATTACTACTGCATTGACATTACCACTACGCCACTGCCTCCCAACCCACATCCATAATTGCTTCAATTGAATTCAGTTGAAATTACAAGGCTGCCACATGGAGCAATTCTGACAAATTTAAGCACTATTTAGAAAATCTAACTGCAGCACCGAGCAGATTGGTCTGAAGCTGGTATTCTGACTCCTGTGCAGGAATAAGTCCTTGCTAAAGTTGTACTTTGGCATCTTCCCACAGTATTTGGAAGATGTGGAATGAATCAGAAAGGTAGTGTTCATTCTCTGAATAACTTGCACACTCCACACACCCTGTTCCTCTCTGTTCCATGGGGCAGTGTTAAGTGGTTGGTTAGTTTCCCTTCACATTCAGGTTAAATAAGCTGCTGAGTCCTAGGGCTTTATATAACTCCAGAGCAGGAGACAATGGTGCAGTGTCATCGCATTTTAATTTGTATGCTCAGCACCTGATTTCCCCAGAGCAAAGCTTGCCTTTTCTATGACGTGCAGATTGTTTAACTCTCGAAGCAAAGAGGGCCATCTTGATAGAAGGTAAAAGGGATGTCTCACTCGGGAACTGGAATTAGCAGATGATTGACATCTCTAACATCTCAATTATCAAGTGTTGGTTTTGAAGTCATGGTCATAATCTAGAAGGTCACAGTTGAGTAGATACAGTATCATAAAACCATCCTTACCATATTACTATATTGGAAATTTCACTGAGAGACCATCAGATGGTCAGTATGAGAAACAGAAAATGGTCAAAATGGTGCTTTGAGGGGGGGATGCTTTTAGGCTTCAATTGAGATATATTGTTTCAGGACTAAAGGGAGCTCAAACTGCACCTAACCAATTTGAAGCTCCAGATATGCCTGGTCAGCAACAACTTGTATTTATGTAGTGTCTTTACATATAAATTCACAAGGAGCTTCACAGGAGCATTATAAAACAAAGTATGATACCGAGCTACAAAAGGAGTTATTAGGGTAGATGACCAAAAGCTTGGTCAAACAGGTAGGTTTTAAGGAATGTATTAAAGGAGGAAAGTGAGGTGGGTAGGGAGGGTATTCCGGAGTTTGGAGCCTAGGCAACTGAAAGCACGGTCACCAATGGTGGAGTGATTAAAATTGGGGCTGCATAAGAGGCCAGAATTAGAGGAGCATGGATATCTTGGAGGGTTGTGGGGCTAGAAGAGATTACGGAGATAGGGATTTGAAAACAACGATGAGAATTTTAAAATCAAGATGTTAATTGACCAGGAGCCAATATAGGTCAGCGAGCACAGGGGTGATGGGGGAAAGGGTCTTGATGTGAGTTGAGATACGAGCAGCAGAGTTTTGGATGACCTAAAGTTTATGGTGAGTAGAATGTGGAGGCCAGCAAGGAGTGCACTGGAATAGTCAAGTCTGGATGTAACAAAGGTATGAATGAGGGTTTCAACAGCAGGCTGAAGTTGGATGATGTTACGGAGGTGGAAATAGGCGGTCTCAGTGATGGCACGAATATGAGGTTCGAAGGTTATCACGAGGTTAAGTGTGACACCAAGGTTGTGACAGACTGGCTTAATGTCAGACTGTTGCCAGGGAGAGGGTTGGAGTCAGTAGCTAGGGAACGGAGTTTGTAGCGGGAACCGAAAACAGTGGCTTCAGTCTTCCCAATATTTAACTGAAGGAAAATTCTGCTCATCCAGTTCTGGATGTCAGATAAGCAGTCTGATAATTTAGCAACAGTGGAGGAGCCAAGAGAGGTGGTGGTGAGTTAGAGCTGACTGTCATCAGCATACATGGCAAAACTAACGCTGTGCTTTTGGATGATGTAGAGCAGCATGTAGATGAGAAACAGGAGAGGGCCAAGGATAGTTCTTTGGGGGACAGCAGAGGTAACAGTGCAGGATCAGGAAGAGAAGCCATTGCAAGTGATTCTCTGATGGCAAAGCCAGGTGAGATGGAAAATATTCTATTTACTAACATGAGCGACCATCGCCTTGATGTTACAAGTTGCCAAACGAGGTCAGCCAAACCGGAGAGGGTGATGGGGAGCAGGTCTGGTGCTGACTGATTTTCCCATGTGAAAGGCAACAGTTTATTCAATATTCGTATAAATTAAAACCTATTTCATCTGCTCCTTCAGATTGATCCTGCTCATGGATCTGTTTCTAGCATTTATAAGTTTTCTGTTTAGCCCATTGTGTTAAGGTTTGAGTTGCGTTATTAAAGTCATTGACATACAGTCCTAAATACAGTAAATACAATCCATCTTGGCTAATAAAGGCCTGTATTAGTTGTGTGAAATCAGATCATGTGCACAAGAGTTCGCTTGCATCACTTAAAAGTATCCAATGAAAAGGTGGTATAAATTTGCACTGGAGGCCACAGATTTAGTACAAATGCAATGATAACCAGAAGTATATCATCAGAAGCTGTTAAAATGTCATTTTCCCCCCTCATTTTCTTCCTCCTCCCTGTTTTCTGACCAGGCTGACCAACAGCAAGGAAAGAAAGGAAAGGGCAAAATGGGAGATATGCTGGAGAAAGCTGCTGAATTACTGATGAGTTGTTTCCGGGTCTGTGCCAGTGACAAGTAAGTGTTTTAATAACTTACCTTGTTCAATTATGTTAAGTACAGTGCTACATTAGCCTATGATTTAAAAACTACCTCCTGTGATCTTCTGTGATAAAGAATTTTCTAATTAGCCAAATTTTTAAATCGCAAGTGGCAGCAAACAAGCAATGGTGCATATTTATCTAATCTACGTAACAGGAGAGGACTATTCTCTTCCATCTGTTTCACAGCCACACCTCATGCTCTTAGAGCATTATCTTTTACTAATTTAAATCTTCATACCAGCAGTTCCCAAATGGACTGTCCACATGGGCCACGTAAGTGTGTACCCTGGAGTTTCAGGGACCACATCTAGAGGATAGGTACGTCACGTGGAGTTTTGGAGGTTGATACGAAAGTGCTTCCATTTTTAAAGTTTTTTTTTGAGGACTTGTGTATTTTATAATATGGACATTGTTTTATTTGGGAAAACTGAAAAGGATTCCATGGATGTCTTTTTCTTTGGGTTCATTGAAAGGACACTAAGAGGTCTTGTTTGAAAACATTTACTGGAAGTTACCTGTCTTCAGATAAATACCAAGCAGGCACTTTTTGACCTGCAGAGGATGTTTACCGAGAAGTGACAGGTCAAGATTTATAGGGGTCAGGAGGCTTGACTGTTGAGATTTTGCTTTTGGTTTCACTTTGGTCAGTATTGGGGTGTGAACTGTTTTGAAGACAGTTGGAGAAAACCAGTCAAGAGAGCAGTCACTATCAGCACCCTCTTCCATCTCTTTGAGAACTTCCTGAGAATCAAGTGTAATAAATAGAGACACCCCTGTTGTCACATTTCTCCAGGAAATCCTGCCAAACTGATCCTCAACATCGCCTGAAAAGAACTGCTCTAGAAAGATCCCAGTGACAGCTGTCTATGTGTATTTGGCACGCCAAACCAAAAAGGGACAACTGACATCTTTCCATATTTCTTTTTTTTCTTCAAGAATTAGCAAGTATTTGGCCAAAGTATACCTTTTTTGTCTTTTTTTTTTGTGACAGAGCTCCAAACAGAAAAACTCTATTTTTCGGTTAACCTGTGTATGTGTATGGGGCTAAGGTAAAAAGGGAACTTTTAAATTTCAATCTGTGTGTTAATGCTTTGCTTCATTACTGGTTAAGTCTTGTTTTATAATAAACTGATAATTTTGTTGTTTATTAAAGAAACCTGGTGGGCGTATTTTTATTCTGGGATAAAGAGCAGAGTTTATGATTGACCACATCAGAAACTGGATAAACATTTAAATATATATTGTGACCTGTGGAGAAGTGGAAATAGAAAAGACAGTGCACTCTTTCCACCTTGGTCCTACCATGGTCATGGACAAAGGATAGGTGTGTAGCATGGAGCATCAGTTGATGTACAAAGGACAGGTGTGTACCATGGAGTGTCAGCACAAAGAACTCTTTTCTTCTGATGAAAGGTCACTGACCTGAAACGTTAACTCTGCTTCTCTCTCCACAGTTGCTGCCAGACCTGCTGAGTATTTCCAGCATTTCTTGTTTTTATTTCAGATTTCCAGCATCTGAAGTATTTTGCTTTTATTTAAGATTTTGGGAAGGTTGTACTCGTCAGTTGCAGGCCCGCTGGTGGCTAGTCAGGCTTATCTGTGACCGGCAGATTCTCCCACAGCGGGTACAAGCGAAGGTGTAGTCGCTGCTGGGAGCAATTGCATCTATACTTCTCCTCTTTTTCTCTTTCATGCTGGTTCTTTGCTCCGTCTCAAAGGTGTCTGTATCCCTCCTGATCTTTTATCTCCAGGCATCACTATCAATGGCCTGCGCTTCCCATTGCTAACGGTCGATGTGGCACACAGAGAGGGACTTCCTCAGGGAGTCGATGACGATGCTTGGTGGTCTATATTCTTCTTGGGGTGTAGACTGATGCAGGACTTCATTTGTCTTTAAACTGATTTTGAGTCCGAAGAGTTGTGCCGACTCGGACAAATGTGTTGTTATACGTTGCAGGTCTGACTGACTGGGCCAGGACAGCACAGTAATCGGCAAAAGGAAGTTCACGGATGCGTTTTTCTTGTGTCTTTGTGCGAGCCTGAAGAGGCCTGAGGTTGAAAAGGCTTCCCTCAGTCCGGAAGCGAACGTAAACTCCCTCCTTTAAGGTCTTCTGTTGCCTGCTGCAGCATCATGCTGAAAAAGTTGAAGGGCCGGGGCCACCACACATTCCTGCTTCACAGCATTGGAGATTCGGAAGGGACTTGAGATGTTGCTGTTGTGCTTGACTTGTCTGTACTGATTGCCCGTGTTGCCTGAAAGGAGAGAAGGTTAGCACTCCCCTTAATGAGGATGGAAGGGGCTCTAGTGGCCTGACAACACACAAATGGTTACGGCATTGCCGTCTACTTAGTGGCTTCTAACCATGTCAGACTGCTCCAACTACTGTGGGATCACCCTCCTTTCTATTGCTGGGAAGATCCTGGTTAGAATACTTCTGAACAGCCTTGTGCCTACCATTGCAGAAGAAAACCTCCCAGAGAGCCAGTGTGGTTTCAGAGCAAACAGAGGAACCACAGACATGGTATTTGCACTCAGACAATTACAAGAAAAGTGTTGTGAACAAAACAAAGGCCTGCATGTCACTTTCGTAGATCTCATTTGACACTGTGAGCAGAGATGGACTTTGGAAAAATCCTTGAAAAACTTGGATGCCCACCCAGGTTCCTGGCCATGGTGAAGCAGTTTCATAAAAATCCAGATCCACAAAATTTAGAAAAGGCAAACAAGAAATATAAGTGCAAATAAAAATAAGTTGCCTGACCTTTGTGGGCTGAGTTCAAGGGCTGTATGAGGTCTGTAGATTGCAGTTTGGAACCCCTGCTTTCGATTGTCATCTTTGTTTTTTAAGGGACTGTATTTTTCAACTTCTAATTGGTATTTCTTACTGGGTACAAAATGATTGGTGGACAGACGTTTCCCTACAAAATGCTATCTGCAAGTTAAGCTGGCTTAATGGTTTCTCACCCGCTCCACTCCAAAATATTAGAGGTTTTGTGTAAGTGTGCACTAACTATTGCTTATTTGTTTTGCTTACCTTTGAGTCATCTGTGCTTGGTCTCCAAGGCATACCTACAGCTGAGATTTCTTCTTGTCCACAATGCCATGCATCTTGGAGCAGGTAAAATATGCCCCTCTCCCTGATGCCCCCTCTCATGGTTGTAGTTCTGCCCTAACATTGCAACCAGACCCCAATATGCTGCCTGAGATTTCTGCCACCTTTTAGTTTGTCAGCTCAGTTTTAGTAAATTTGCTGTGTCACACTTCCTTGGGAGAGGATTTCTTATTCATATAATCTTCCACTTGTGAACTTTTTAATGATTAAGAAAATTCCAAGCCAGATCCTCTGAACGACTCACTGGAGATAAATGCATTTTGTTGGCATTTGTACTTTTCCAAGGTCTAAACAATGAAGTACACTTTTTAATTTCGTCCATTTTGAGTAGACTGAGAATCTCGTCCAGTTTATGCTTCATATAATTTAAACTCATTAAAGAAATTAATTGCCACTGTGTATGCTCAAATACATTTTTCTCAATTTATTTATATGTAAAATTCTATAGAGCAGGAGCTGACCGTAATGTTCCACCCAGAACATAACACAGAGTGAAGAAGTGATATCTTCACCCTGACAGTGAGAGGCAACTTTGGTCAGGGAGCTCTTTTCATAGTACATTGAAATGTAAAAGGAATTTGGTAATTTTCTGACTTTACTGATTTTTTTTTTTTAATGATAGTTTTACTAAATTTTATCATTGCTTCTGAAAATAGCCGTGCTGGAATCGATGGCTCAAAGAAGTGGGGAATGCTGTTTCTCATCAATCAGCTGTTCAAAATATACTTTAAGGTAAGAAAAGTATTTACAGTTCTGTAACTGTACAACCAGCATTCATTCAATAGCCTCAATATGAGCAGGGAGGTAAGAAGTGTTGAAGATAGCCGAAGAACCCAGAAAAACTGGGAACAGATTGGTCAGGGCCTTCACAAAAGCAGGATCTCCTTACCATTCCTTTGTTCTGTTTCCTGCCCGGCAGCTGGTCAAATTGACAGCTTGATTGGCAGCTGGGTGAGGAAACCAGCAGCCAGGGATTCTTGGGTTAAGGACAGGGGGTGGGGGGGGAAAGGAGGTAGATTGGAAGAGATCAGCCATTGGGGCTGGAAGGGGAGGTCGCAGGAAGGGGAGGTTGAAGTCGTCTTTGAGGGACTGGGGGCCCGCTGCTGCTCCTGCTGGCCCACAAGGAGTGCTGGAAAAGGCATTTACCTGTGGAGCTGGCAGCTTCAGTTTCCCCGTCATTGCCAAGTTTCCCAACCTCTGGGGAAACCTGTGCAATAGTGGTGATTTTTCGGGATCCTAATTGTCCTTTAGGAGCCTCATTTAAATATGTTAATGAAGCATCCACCTCCGGTGAGACACTCTGGGCACTACTATATCTGTGTGGTGGGTTGGGACACATTCCCCATATTTAAGTTGTTAACCTCCCACCTGTATACGATTGGAGTTAATATCAAGTCCAATGCCTTAGTGGGAAGTGAACTGTCATACAAGAACACAAGAAATAGGAGCAGGAGTAGACAAAATGGCCCGTGCATGGACCAGTTCCTCACATTGCTTTATGCTATGTTAGTCCACGTGTTGCTTGGCAGTTCCATGTTTACTTGTTTGTCTTGTTCACTTAGTCAAGTACTGTGCTGGCAGGTCTCATAGGTTGATCCACAATAACCCATTCAACACTTACTCCCTTTTCTGGTTAGTACCTTGCACACATTGATGTTGACTGTATAAGAACCTAAGAGCAGGTGTAGACAATACGGCCCATCGAACCTGCTCCGCCATTCAGTACGATCATGGCTGATCTTTGGCTTCAACTCCACTTTATGCCTGATTCACCATATCCCTTGATTCCCTGAGAGACTGAAAATCTGTTTTCCTCAGCCTTAAATATACTCAACCATCTCGGGTTCCTAAGATTCACTACCCTTTGAGTGAAGAAATTTCTCCTCATCTCAGTCCTAAATGATCAGCCCCTTATCCAGAGACTTTACCCCCATGTTCTAGATTCCCCAGCCAAGGGAAGCAACCTCTCAGTGTCTACCCTTTCAAGCCCTTCAGAACCTTGTATGTTTCAATGCGATCACCTCTCATTCTTGTAAACTCCAGAGAATATAGACCCAATTTACTCAGCCTCTCATCATAGGACAGCCCTCATCCCAGGGATCAATCTACTGTACCGCCTCCAGTGCTAGTATATCCTTCCTTAAATATGGAGACCAAAACTGCGCATAGTACTCCAGGTGTGGTCTCACCAAAGCTCTGCACAATTGTAACAAGACTTTTTTATTCTTGCACTCCAATCCCCTTGCAATAAAGACCAACATGCAATTTGCCGCCTTAATTGCTTGCTGTCCCTGCATGCACACTTTCTGTGTTCCTTGTACAAGTACATCGCGTCCCTCTGAACATCAACATTTACAAGTTTCACGTCTTTTCAAAAAATTCTATTTTTCTATTCTTACTACCAAAGTGAATAACCTCGCACTTACCCACATTACACTCCATCTGCCACCTTGTTGCCCACTCACTTAACCTGTCTATATCTATTTGCAGCCTCTTTGTTTCCTCCTCACAGCTTCCATTCCCATCTAGCTTTGTGTCGTCAGCAAGCTTAGATACATTACCCTCGGTCTCTGTCTAAGTCTGTCACGTCCTGGCTTAGTTATCTAATAGTTCCAGTAGTGCTGTAAAAATAGTGGCAGGCACATGTGCAACAGGTTAACATCATGTTCTGTGTATTTTACTTTACTGCCTTCGACCCTCTCCCACACATAATGGAGCATAAATAAATAGGAATAGAACTGGATTGTTTGGAGTGTACTAAAAAATCATATTTGGTATTTTAATCATTTTCCAACAGATCAATAAACTCCATCTGTGTAAGCCCTTAATCAGAGCAATTGACAGCTCCAGTTTAAAGGATGAATACAGCATGGCACAAAGGGTGACTTACAAGTACTACGTTGGGAGAAAAGCTATGTTTGACAGTGATTTTAAGCAAGGTGAGGCATTATTATCACCAGGTACAGGGCAGGCTTATTATTATATCTGTTTTGTACTGTTAGAGGCATGTCGGAATGTTCTGCTGAAAAACAGAATTGTGTCTACTTATTGTATACTTAACATCTCATTCGTTGTGTAAAGTATGTAAAAAGAGAGAACACATAAAATATGCAGGGAGCTTAAACCTTGTACATTGTTATGTCCAGACAGTACATATGGACCAGAGCGATGATATTTTAAAAAGATGACCTCTATCCTCCTCTTTGCAGCCGAAGAATATCTGTCATTTGCGTTTCAGCATTGCCACAGGTCCAGCCAGAAAAACAAGCGGATGATTTTGATCTACCTGCTACCTGTGAAGATGCTTCTTGTAAGTAAGCCACATTATGTAGCAATAATAAAACTAAGTAACTAGGCATTTACATTTTAGGAGGCAATAACAGTTGAAAAAACATTGATACCGAATGTTGTGATTGCAGTTTTTTGACACTGCATTCTGTTTTCCAGCCACACACCAGAGGCGTGAGCACATAATCTAGAGTCCAATGCAGTAGTGAAGGGCTGCTTTTTGGATAAGGCATTAAAACAAGGCCCATTTCAGATCAGTGTAAAAGATCTCATGGTACAATTCAAAGAAGAGCAGTGGAGTTGTCTCAGTGTCCAGCCCAATATTTATCACTCATATAATTTCATTTCTTATTCATTTTCTATTTCTTTTTTTTCCTTTAACACAATACATTTATTTTACAGGGCCACATGCCAACAGTCCAGCTGTTACGAAAATATGACCTTTTGCAGTTTTCTGATGTCACCAAGGCTGTTGGGTATGAATTTTATGGAGACATGGTTTTTTTACTTTACATAATTTATAAGATTTGTGAAGAAAATCTTTACATTTAATACTAACTGGTAATGTGCTGGAGAATGATTCCTCAATTAGTTCAGTGATTCACTGACAAACTTTAGTTAATGTTAAGGACCTGCTGACCTGGAAGTTGACTGTCAGTATTGTTCAGCACTCAAGTTATCTAGTCTAGGGTCTGATGTGGGTTTTGATATAGAAATCAGGCTTATCTCATGACAGTTATAACCACTAGTTTGCTTTGAAATAGGAACATTAAAGTTAGTGTGAGGAAGAGTAGTTTCAATATTAAGTGCACTCCCTAACCAGGAATGTTAGTATTGTTGCCAAATACACTAGTACAAAGCAGAAGTTATGTCACAGTTATACAAAGCCCCAGTTACTATCCATTTAGAGTACAGTTCTGAGCACTGTGTCCCAGGAATGATATATTAACCTTGGAGCGGGTGCAGTGCAGATTCACCAGAATGATATCTGGCTAAAAGGGTTAAATTACGAGGACAGATGGCTTAGACTAGGCTTATATCCCATTGTATATAGAAGATTAAGGTATGATGTAATGAGGTGTTTAAGATGATTAAAGGATTTGATAGGTTACATAGAGAGGAACTATTTCCTCTGGTGAGGGAGTCCGGAACAAGGGGGCATAACCTTAAAATTAAAATTAAGCCATTCAGGGGTGATGTCAGAAAGCAGTTCTTCACACACGGGGTAGTGGAAATCTGGAACATTCTCCCCAAAAAGTTGTTGAGACTGGGAATCCACTGAAAATTCCAAACTTCGATTGATAGACTTTTGTTATGTAAAGGTATTGAAGGTTACCAAGGCAGGTAGATGGAATTAAGATACAGCACAGCCATGATCGAATTGAGTGAAGGAACAGGTTTGATAGTTGAAAGGACCAGGAGTAGACCAATCATCCTATATTATTAACTTGCGTATCTGTCTGAGCGGTCTACAAATCCGTCCCTCTGTCCTGTAATGTACACCGAGAATTATACCATTTCCCTTCCTCTTCCTTAAACCTATCCATATGGATTGTGTTTTAACAAAACCGCAGGGAATCCTAATGTTCTAGAGCTGTGATCGAATCCTTCACTCACACAGCCATACCGCCCCATTCCCCTTCCCCATCTCTTGAAAACTCTTTAGCCGGGGATATTAAGTAGCCTGTCCTGTCTGAGTCTGTGCCACGTTTCCATTAAAGCTCCTACATTGTATCCCTCCTTAGTTGTTAATGCTTCAACTCTTCAGTTTTGTTTTGTGCATTTACATAAATATCAATCAATCCTGACTCCAATTGTTTGCATCATTAACCCTAGTTCTTTTTCCTAGTTTTCTCACTTACCCCCTTTTGATATCCCTTGCCCCTTCCACAAACATTGTTTTTATCCCTCAAAGCCTCTTTCTTTTCCTATCTTTTCTAGAATATTTCCTCCATATTTGTTTTAGTGAAGCCTCATGCCCCTATCTCAATAGCTTTATTAATCCTGCTCTCCCTCTTTATTCTCAAACATAGACTTTCCATGCCCCTTGCCATATTAGTTTAAATCCTCCTTACTGCCCTATTAATCTTCTCTGCAGAGAGATTGCTGCCATTTCTGTTCAGGTGAAGACTGTCCCTTCAGGGTAGCCAACTCTTGTTTCAAAACTCTCTCCAGTGCCCCTTCCCTCATGCACCAATCCTGCAGCTCCACATTAACTTTCCTAATTGTGGCGCAGTGGTTAGCACCGCAGCCTCACAGCTCCAGGGACCCGGGTTCGATTCTGGGTACAGTCTGTGCGGAGTTTGCAAGTTCTCCCTGTGATCACGTGGGTTTTCACCGGGTGCTCCGGTTTCCTCCCACAGCCAAAGACTTGCAGGTGATAGGTAAATTGGCCATTGTAAATTGCCCCTAGTGTAGGTAGATGGTAGGGAATATGGGATTACTGTAGGGTTAGTATAAAATGGGTGGTTGTTGGTCGGCACAGACTCGGTGGGCCGAAGGGCCTGTTTCAGTGCTGTATCTCTAAATAAATAAAATAAATTGTCCTCTCCTTAACCTGTCAAATTCATGCACCAGCATGTATTATTTTTATAGTTTATTTTTTAAACAGTGCTGCAGAATCTGCCTCAATAGTCAGTAGTGCAGCATTGGCTGAGAGTGCCTCGCCACTGCTAGATCTGGATCAACCATGAGCCTGGCTCACCTCAGCCTAAACAATCTACTAATCTGGGATCATTTGGAGGGCGAGGGCAACTGATAGGTTCTTTTCTGTATCGCAATGCCCTCCTCAAAACCATTTCCCCATCCCTGCACCCTAATAAAATGAAAGAACTGATAGAATTCTTCACCTCTAAGTTTGAGATCATACAGCCGCCTCTGCTACTTGCTCCCATTCCTCTCTGGCCCTACTCCCAGTCTCCAACTCACTGAAGCCCTAATGCCATGTCATTGCAGTTTCTCTCCCATTCCCCCCAAGCCCATCTTTTTCATGAAACCCATCTCCTGCTCCTTTATTCCTTCTCCCATTGAGCTTTTGACCGTTTAACTATCCCTCCTGGCCCCAAAACCAGCCAACATTGTTAATGGCTCCCTTTCCTCAGGGACAATCCCTCTCCCTTTCAAAACCTCCAATATCATTACTCTTCTCAATATAACCGACTGTTAACCTGTAGGCCCTCTTGAACTTGAATCCCATTTTTAACATTACTTTCTTTGCTAAGATCCTCATAGTTCCTATTTCTGTGCCCATCTGTCTTACAACTCGTATTTCAACATACTCTCCAGTCCGGTTTCTGCCCTGCTCATAACACTGAGACTGCCCTAGCCAAAGTTACAAATTACATGCTCTTAAGATGCTGATATTGCTCTTTGTTCTCGATTTCTCCACAGCCTTTAGCGTGGTACAATCTCTGGAACTCCTCTCTAAATTCCTTCACTTCTCAAAAACAACTACTTGCATTTTATGTGGCCTCCTCTACATTGGGAAGACCAAACGCAGATTGGGTGACTGCTTTGCAGAACACCTCCGTCCAGTCTGCAAGCTAAAATTCTCCAGTCTAAAATTCTGTTGCCTGTATCCTAATGTGAACCAGGTCCCATTCACCAATCACCCCATTGTTCACTGAACTACATTGCTTCCCACTCCAGCAATGCCTCGATCAAAGTCTCTTCATATAATTCAAATCCCTCCATGGCCTCGCCCCTCCCTATCTCTATAACCTCCTCCAGCCCCGAGCTTCCAGTCACCTGTCATTTTAATTCTCCACCTTGCACCCACTCTGATCTCTCTGTCCTTGACCTCCTACATTGTTCTACTGAGGCTCAATGCAAGCTCAAACAGTACCTCATCTTTCGGCTGCACTGAGTTTCAACAATTTTAGATTGTAACCTCTTCGCCCATTTTGTTTTTTTTGCTGGTTTGGCTTTTTTTTCCTGCTTGTTTCTTTTCCCTTATTGTTGCTTTCTGATGGCAGCTTACCAGGATCCTGTCATTCACACTGCCTCTGAATACATCTTTTATTTCTTCACTTGTCCCATTACGACTCACTGTGGCCTTGCACCATGAAACCTTTTTATTATTTAATCTCTCTTGCCCTTCATCTTATAACACAGCTTCCCTTTTGTTGTTATTCCCACCTGCCCTCACCCCCACCGCCTCTTTCACTTGCTGTAAACTTATTACATTTCTAACTTTTGTCAGTTCTGCTGAAAAATCACTGACCTGAGACATTAACTCTGTTTCTCTCTCTCTCTTATATATACTGCCAGACCTGCTGAGTATTTCCAGCATTTTCTGTTTGTTTCTGTTTTTATTTTGGAATTTCAGCATCTGCAGTATTTGCTTATCCATTTATATAGCACCTTTAATATAGCAAAGCACCCCAGGTTGGTTCGCAGGAACTTTATCAAACAAAATTTGGCACTGAGGCACAGCATGTTATTGAAACAGATGACCAAAAAGCTTGATCAAAGAGGTAGGTTTTAAGGATTGTCTTAAAAAAGAAGAGACATGTAGGGAGGCAAAAGGTTTAGCAATAAGAATTCCAGAGCTTAGGGCCTTGGCAGCTGAAGGCATAGCTGCTAATGGTGCAGCAATGAAAATTGGGGATGTACTAGAGGCCAGATATTGAAGGAGTGCAGAAATTTAGGAGGGTTGTAAGGCTGGAGGAGGTTACAGAGATAGGGAGGGGTGAGGCCATGGAGGGATTTGAATTATCTGATGAGACTTTGATCGAGGCATTGCTGGAGTGGGAACCAATGTAGTTCAGTGAACAAAGAGGTGATTGGTGAATGGGACCTGGTGCAAGTTAGGATACAGGCAACAGAATTTTAGATGAACTCAAGTTTATGGAGGGTGCAAGGTGGGAGGCTGGCCAGAAGACTGTTGGAATAGTCAAGTCTAGAGGTAACATAGACATGGCTGTGGGTTTCAGCAGCAGATGAGCTGAGGCAGGGCAGAGATGGGCAATGTTATGGAGGTAGAAGGAGGCTGTCTTGGTGATGGAAAGGATTTGTAGTCAGAGGTTCAGCTCAGTCAAAATGAATGCCATAATGGGGATAGTCTGGTTCAGCCTCAGACAATTGCCAGGCAGAGGGATGGAGTCAGTGACTAAGGAGCAGTGTTTGTGGGACTGAAATCATTGGCTTCAGTCTTCCCAATATTTAATTGGAATAACTTCCTGCTTATTCAATACTGGATGTAAGCCAAGCAACATGACAACTCAGAGGCACTGGAGGGGTCAAGAGAGGTAATGGCGAGGTAGAGGTTGACATCATTAGTGTACATATGGAACCTGACTTTGAGTTTTTGGACGATATCGCGAGAGGCAGCATGTAGATGAGAAATAGTGGGTGTGGGGATGCTTGGGGTCTTCAGTGTTAATGATGCATGAGTGGGAAGAGAAGCCATTGCAGGAGATTCTCTGGCTTACAACTGGATAGATAGGAATGGAATCAGCTGAGGGCAATCCTACCCAGCTGAGCAAGGAAGGAGAGGAGTTGGAGAAGAATGGTGTGATCAACTATGTCAAAGGCTGCAAACAGGTCGAGAAGGATGAGGAGGGCTTTTTTACAAGGGTCAGCCACCTGGGATGTCATTTATGACTTGGATGAGGGCCATTTTACCTGGCCTCACTTTACATTTAGAACCTTTTTTAACCTGACCTTTATGACCAAACTGTTCATCGCCTTTCCTAATCACCATCCATTACTTGCCATCCATTGTGTTCCCTATTCCTGTTTGTTTTTGTTCTCCTGTCCTCCCTTTAAAGTCCCTTGAGTACTTTCTGTGTTAATGATGCCATATAAACACATACTCTTATTATCACAGTTGTCATTGTGGACAAATAGTAACCCCACGCCCACTCCAAACAAATGTCAAGGCAATAAGGGACCTGATTGCTGTTACTGGTTGGAGATAGCCCAGAGTATGGGTTGGGTAAAGGTTTGATTGGGCCCAGTTTTGGAGTGCAGTCTTCTTGTCCTTATTTTTTGTTTAATTAGTGAAGGGAACCTTCTGCTCCTGAATGAAGCTTTGGCGAAACATGAGGCGTTCTTCATTCGCTGTGGAATCTTTCTAATACTTGAAAAACTGAAAATCATCACATACAGAAACCTTTTCAAGAAAGTGTAAGTGCAGAGCATGTCTTCATTGTATTGGCACTTCATTTGCTGTCAGTATGTGTTATGCAGTTTTATAGGGCAATGATCTTTGTGTGAATAATCACACTGCTTCCTGATTAACTTCACTCTGTTCTTCCAGGTATTTATTGCTCAAGACACACCAGCTGCCACTCGATGCTTTCCTGGTTGCGCTTAATTTCATGCAAGTAGAGGATGTTGATATTGATGAAGTCCAGTGTATTTTAGCAAACCTCATCTACATGGTATGTGTTAGATCATCATAATATTCTATTTGGTTTGACTCCAAGTTTTCAATTTGAGGGAAATATAGATTACAAATGTCAGAATTAATATTGTCAGATTTTAGAAAAGTACATTAAATGAACAGAGGGAGTAAGACTAATTGGATAGCTCGTTTAAAGAGCCAGCAGAGGCATGATGAGCCGAATGGCTGTGCTGTATATGATTTAAAAGACTGTTAATTGCAACACCTTGTCTTCCAAACAATACAAATATTAATGTATTTAGCAGTTGATAAAAGAAAAGATTTGATCGTTCCCTTACCAGCATCACAGTTTTGAAGTCCAATCAGTGTTTGACCACACCAGCCTCTCCACTGTCATCCAGCTGGGTGCAACTGCTCTCACCTGGTTCCATTCTTATCTATCTTATCATAGCCTGAGAATCACTTGAAATGGTTCTCTTTCTCCTGCACTGTTATCTCTGGTGTCCCCCAAGGATCTATCCTTAGCCCCGTCCTATTTCTCATCTACATACTGCCCCTCAGCGACATCATCCGAAAGCAGAGCATTAGTTTTCACATGTATGCTGATTGCACTCAGCCCTACCTCACAACCACTTCTCTCGACTCCTTCACTGTTGCTAAGCTATCAGACTGCTTATCCGACATCCAGTTTGGATGAACAGAAATTTCCTCCAATTAAATATTGGGAAGACTGAAGCCATTGGCCGGAATTTTATGGTGGATGGATGAGAGCCGGACTCCGACGTGAAAGTCGTTGGTGAACCCGCTTCCGGCTAGCCCGGGGATCTGTCCCGTATTTTATGGGTCCCCGGGCTTCAATTGTCTCGAGGCGGGACTTCCACCCACTTGAGGGAGGAGGTCCCGCCTCGGTGAGCTGCTGGTCAGTCAGCAGGCCGGCAGCTCTTCGTCCCAGCAGTGCCACTGGGAGCGGTGGCTGCAGCCCAGCCGCCACCATGGATTAAGGAGGGAAGGTAAATAGGGGCATGCCTCACCAGTGGGATCGGTCCTTCCCTGGTCATTTGGGAGAGGGGGGGGATGGGTTGGGAGTTGGGGGGCAGCCCTCAATTGGGCACCCTGTGCCCGACTGCCATGCACCCCCCCCCCCCCCCCCCCCCCACCCCCGGGGCGTGGAAAGGACGGCAGCTATCGCTGGGCGGCCTTTCACGTCCCCAGCACACCCACTTGCCGCGGGTAAAATACCCTTGGAGGCGGGCGAGGGTCCTTAACTGGCCACTTAAGGGTCTTGATTGGCCTCGGGCAGGCCGTCCCCCACCCCCTGTCCGACGCAGTAAATTTGACCGGAGGTGGAAGCGCGGCAGGTAGGCCTCCTGGAGTCTGTGGCTCAATTTTACGCCACCCCCACGCCACCATCCAACCCGCTGGGGAGGTGTAAAATTCCGGCCATGATTCCCCACTCCAAACCCTGTTCGCTAGCTACCAACTCCATTCCTCTCCCTGGCAACAGTCTGACATTAAGCCGTCTGATCGTAACCTTGGTGTCACATTTCACCCCGAGATGAGCTCCCGACCTTATATTTGCGCCAACTCTAAGACCACCTATTTCCATCGCCGTAACATCACCTGACTTTGTCCCTGTCTCAGCTCATCTGCTGCTGAAACCCTTATTCGTGCCTTTGTTACCTCTGGACTTGACTATTCCAGTGCACCCCTGGCAGGTCTCCCACATTCTCCTCTCTGTAAACTTGAGGTCATCCAAAAAAAAAATAGGAGCAGGAGTAGGCCATTCAGCCCTTCGAGCCTGCTCCGCATTAATTATGATCATGGCTGATCATCCAACTCAGTAACCTGTTCCCGCGTTCCCCCCATACCCTTTGATCCCTTCAGACCAAGAGCTATATCTAACTCCTTCTTGAAAACATGCAATGTTTTGGCCTCAACTGCTTTCTGTGGTAGCGAATTCCACAGGCTCACCACTCTCTGGGTGAAGAAATTTCTCCTCATCTCAGTCCTGAAAGGTTTACCCCGTATCCTTAGACTATGACCCCTGGTTCTGGACTCCCCCACCATCGGGAACATCCTTCCTGCATCTACACTGTCAAGTCCTGTTAGAATTTTATAGGTTTCTATGAGATCCCTGCTCACTCTTCTGAATTCCAGCGAATATAATCCTAACCAACTCAATCTCTCCTCATTCGTCAGTCCCACCATCTCAGGAATCAGTCTGGTAAACCTTTGCTGCACTCCCTCAATAGCAAGAACATCCTTCCTCAGATAAGGAGACCAAAACTGCACACAATATTCCAGGTGTGGCCTCACCAAGGCCCTGTATAATTGCAGCAAGACATCCTTGCTCCTGTACTTGAATCCTCTTGCTATGAAGGCCAACATACCATTTGCCTTTTTTACCGCCTGTTGCACCTGCATGCTTACCTTCATCGACTGGTGTACGAGAACGCCCAGGTCTCGCTCAGTTTATAGCCGTTCAGATAATCTGCCTTCCTGGTTTTGCTACCAAAGTGGATAACCTCACATTTATCTACATTGTACTGCAACTGCCATGCATTAGCCCCCTCACTCAACTTGTCCAAATCACCCTGAAGCCTCTCTGCATCCTCCTCACAACTCACCCTCCCACCCAGTTTTGTGTCATCAGCAAATTTGGAGATATTACATTTAGTTCCTTCATCTAAGTCATTAATGTATATTGTGAATATCTGGGGTCCTAGCGGTACCCCGCTAGACACTGCCTGCCGTTCAGAAAAAGACCAATTTATCCCTACTCTTTGTTTTCTGTCCGTCAACCAATTTTCTATCCATCGCAATACACTACCCCCAATCCCATGCGCTTTAATTTTACACGCTAATCTCGTATGTGGGACTTTGTTGAAAGCCTTCCGAAAGTCCAAATAAACCACATCCACTGGCTCCCCCTCATCAACTCTACTAGTTACATCCTCGAAGAATTCTAGTAGATTTGTCAAGCATGATTTCCCTTTCGTAAATCCATGCTGACTCTGCCCAATTCTACCACTGTTCTCCAAGTGCTGTGCTATAAAATCTTTGATAATGGACCCTAGAATTTTCCCCACTACCGACGTCAGGCTGACTGGTCTATAATTCTCTGCTTTCTCTCTACCTCCCTTTTTAAATAGTGGGGTTACATTAGTGACCCTCCAATCTGTAGGAATTGTTCCACAGTCTATAGAATCTTGGGAGATGACCACCAATGCATCCATTATTTCTAGGGCCACTTCCTTAAGTACTCTGGGATGCAGACCATCAGGCCCTGGGGATTTATCGGCCTTCAATCCCATCAATTTCCCCAACACCATTTCTCTACTAATACTGATTTCCTTCAGTTCCTCTCTCTCACTAAGCCCTGTGTTCCCCAACATTTCTGGTATGATATTTGTGTCCTCCTTTGTGAAGACAGAACCAAAGTATGCATTTAGTTGGTCAGTCATTTCTTTACTCCCCATAATAAATTCCCCTGTTTCTGACTATAAGGGACTTACATTTGTCTTCACTAATCTTTTTCTCTTCACATGGCTATAGAAACTTTTAGTCAGTTTTTATGTTCCTCGCTATCTTGCTCTAGTACTCTATTTTCCCCTTTTTAATCCATCCCTTGGTCCTCCTTTGCTGAATTCGAAACTGCTCCCAATCCTCAGGTCTGTTCTTTTTCCTGGCAAATTTATATGCCTCTTCCTTGGATCTAATACAGTCTCTAATTTCCCTTGTAAGTCATGGTTTGGCTACCTTTCCCGTTCTACTTTTGTGCCAGACAGGGATAAATAATTGTTGCAGTTCATCCATGTGCTCTTTGAATGTTTGCCATTGCCTATCCACTTTCATCCCTTGAAGTAACGTTTCCCAATTTGTCATGGCCAACTCGCGCCTCATACCTTCGTAGTTTCCTTTATTAAGATTCAGGACCCTAGTCTCAGAATCAACTACATCACTCTCCATCTTGATGAAGAATTCTATCATATCTTAACTCACGCCAAGTCCCATTGCCCTATCACCCCTGTGCTTGCTGCCCTAAATTGGCTCCTGATCAAGCGACATCTTGATTTGAAAATTCTCATCCTTGTTTTCAAATCCCTCCCTATCTCTAATCTCCTCCAGCCCCACAACCCTCACAGATATCTGCGCTCCTCTAATTCTGGCCTCTTGTTCATCCCTGATTTTAATTGCTCCATCATTGGTGACCATGCCTTCAGTTAGTTGCCTTGGCCCTAAGCTCTGGAATACCCTCCCTATACCTCTCCACCTCACTTTCCCCCTTAAAGACACTCCTTAAAACCTACTTCCTCTTTTGCTCATCTGACCTAATAGCTCCTTATGTGACTTAGTGTCATACTTTGTTTTGTAATGCTCCTATGATGCGCCTTGGGACATTTTAGTACATTAAAGGCGCTATATAAATATAAGTTGTTGTTGTTGATGACTCAAGTTAACACACAGGTACCCTTGACATCCTTTCGACCTGGGTCTGGTGGCTATTGCACCCTCCCTTATACTTGGATGCTTCCAGTATGACGAACGTCAGTTGACCTCCCTGTTCTGGGGTTGGGAGCATGGTGGGAAAGGACTGAGTACAAAAGGTGGAAGTTGGTAGAGGAGAAATTGCAAAGGGGAAGGAGGAAAAAGAATGATGGGCCCAGTAATCAGGCATGGACTGTGGATGGAGTGTGATTGATGAGTTGAATTCCACATAGTTGGTGTTGGTGGATTTTTTTAATAAGGGTGCCATTAGTTGCTGTACTTGCCTGATGATAGAAGCTAGCTGTAATTTAAAGTCCTGCTTTGTAATTGACAAATTATTTGTAATTTAGAGTGTGATTGTGTCTTTAAAATTGCCAGAGTTTATGATAGCATTTTCAATATTTGTCTGTTAATTGACAGAGGAAGGGCTTAGCTGGTGCGATTTTGTAGTGTGTGAGTGACCAGGTTGCCTGATCCCTGCTGTTTTGAAGAGGTTACTGAACTAGCTTTATGGTGGGTGAAGGGGTCATTATGACGGGTTGACTGTCTGACATAATATAACTTTAAGGATGTTAACAACTGATGTCAGCCATGGCTCAGTGGGTCGCACTCACCTGTGAGTCAGAAGGTGGCGCTGGCGCCTGGATTCCCACTTCAGAAACTTTAGCATAGAATCTAGACTGACTGACCCTCCCTCAGTGCTGCATTGTCAGAGATGCTGTCTTTTAGACGAGATGATGAACTGAAGCCCTGCCTGAATTCTCAAGTATATGTAAGTGATCCCATAGGACTAGTTGGAAGAAGAGCAAGGGAGTTCTGGCCAGTATTTATCCCTCACTAAAACTAGAGTGTCTGCTAACCAGCATTGCTATTTGTGGGAGCTTGCTGTGCACAAATTGGCTGCAGCATTTCCTACAGTACAGCAGTGACATTACTTCAAAATGTATTTCATTGGCAGTGAAGCACTTTGGGATAATGTGAGATCATTAAATACGTAAGTCTTTTTGTTAAATGGTATAGAGGAGCTTTTGTGTGTAGTCACGTTCACTGTTTGTTTTGTAGGGACACATCAAGGGTTACATCTCTCACCAGCATCAGAAGCTTGTTGTCAGTAAACAGAACCCTTTCCCACCACTGTCCTCAGTGTGTTAACCAGTCAAGGTTGAAGATTCATGTATTGCCTCCCCACATCAATCCAAGGACACACACGTGGTGGTGGCTGATAGCCTCCTTACCAAGGATCATATGTAAAGCTAACGATAATCTGACCTGCATTCCAGTAAGGATTCCCTGCCACTGTTTGAAGTATTTCCTCTGATCTTCTCAGTGTAATTTTGTATTTCTCATTAAAGATGCAAATGTATTGTAAGGTATATTTTGTTACCTTGAATTTAAGTGGCACCGTTCTTGTAATAAATACAAACTATTCTTTTTATTGAAGTGTGCTGTTTATTTATCTCTGATGCAGAAACCCAGGGATTTAGATTATGCTGTCACCCCATTAGTAACTTTTACCTCATCTAAAATGCTTCAAAGTGGAACACACAACCTACCAACAATTGAAATTTTGCTGGGTCAGCTTACCCTCAAACACCCCACACCTGCCCAAACCAGAAAATAAATTCTATACAAAATATAGTGTATAACCTCTGCTAAACTTGCCTCTTCTGAAATAAGAACAGAAAATGCTGGAAATACTCAGCACATCAGGCAGCATCTGTTAAAAGAGAAACAGTTAACGTTTCAGTACAGCTACAACACTGGCATCTACCGAACAATGTAGAAAATTGCCTGGGTATGTCCTGTCCACAAAAAACTGGACAAATCCAACCCGGTTGATTATTGCCCCACAGGTGCACTCTCAATCATCAGCAAAATGATGGAAGGTGGTGTTGACAGTGCTATCAAGCAGCACTTAATTACCAATAACCTGCTCAGTGATGCTCATTTTGGGTTCCGCCAGGACCACTTGGCTCCAGCCCTTATTACAACCTTACCAAACATGAACCAAAGAGTTGAGGTGAGTGCGACAGTCCCAAACGTCGAGGCAGCATTTGACAGAGTATGGCATCAAGGAGCCTGAGTAAAATTGAAGTCAATGGGAATCGGGGAAAACTCTCTTCTGGCTGGAGTCATACCTACCACAAAGGAAGATGGTTGTGGTTGTAGGAGGTGAATCTTCTCAGCTCTAGGACATTACTGTAGGAGCTCCTCAGGGCAGTGTCCTAAGCGCAACCATCTCCAGCTGCTTTATCCCTCCATCATTAGGTCAGAAATGGGGATGTTTGCTGATGACTGCACAGTGTTCCGTTCCTTTCGCAACTTCTCAAATTAAGAGTCAGTTCATAGCTGCATGCAGCAAGATCTGGATGATGTTCAGGCTTGGACTGATAAGCGGCAAGTAACAGTCATGCCACATAAGTGCCTGTCAATGACTATCTCTAAACAAAAGCGAATCTAACCATCTCCCCCTGACATTCAATGGCATTACCATTGCTGAATCAGCCAAGATCAACATCCTGAGAATTACCATTGATCAGAAACTTAACTGCACCAGGCACGTAAATACTGTGGCTATAAGAGCAGATCAGTGGCTGGATATTCTGCAGCGAGTAACTTACCTGACTCGCCAAAGCCTGTCCACTTTTGCACAGCAGAAGTCAGGAGTGTGATGGAATATTCTGCATTTGACTGGATGAGTGCAGCTCCAACAATGCTCGACTCTCAACACTATCCAGGACAAAGTAGCCCACTTAATCAGCACCTCATCCACCACCTTAAACATTCACCCTCTCTACCACCAGCAAGTCATGGCAGTAGCATATATGTTATACATGATGCACTGCAGCAACTTGCCAATCCTCTGTCGACAGCACCTTCCAAACCTGTAACCTCTACAACCCAGAAAAACAAGGGATCACCAACACCTGCCAGTTTCCCTCCAAGTCACACACCACCCTGACTTGGAAATATATCACTGTTCCTTCACTATTGCTGGTTAAAAATCCTGGAAATCTTTCCCTAAGGCCACATGCACTGCAGTGGTTCAAGAACCACCTTCTGATGGGCAATAAATGATGGCCTAGCCAGTGACACCCATATCCCGTGAATAAACAAAAAAAAGGTCAGGATGCTACCTGACCTGCTGAATATTTCCAGCATTTTCTGTTCGTACTTTCCTTATGCATTGTCCATCTGTTTAGTTTGTGGGTTTTTAAAAAGAAGCCTAAAAGTGATGTAAAATTAAGAACAGATTGAAGTAATTTTGTACCGTTACAATAACTTTTCTCAACGGTAATTAGTGTCACCAAATAAATGTAAATAACCATTAAGTTGAGGATTTTTATTCGGAAGTATGTCCTTCGTGCCATAACTCTTGCATTTACTCAGTCTGGGGGCTGCTTCCATGGGCCCAGCCCCTACTTTCTATGAACCAGAACTCGACCTAGTGTAATAAAATCTGCCATTAGCTATGTACCAGGAATTGATAGAAGATGATGACAGACTCATAACTCAGGAAAAGAACTATGGGCTGGATGATCCTGACATTCCTGTGTTCCCCATGCACGAAGTTAAGTGACACGGAGGTGAGTTCCGCCAGCAGTTCCTCCCCACTGGGGAGGTGCAGCAAATTCACGGAAAGGGAGGTGGGTGAAACCTCATTGTTTAAGAGGGTGGATCGCTTTAAAGGGGCCTCTGGTAAGCAGGAATACAATGGCAGCTGCAAGAGTAGAGAAAAGGTAAGCTTTGCGTTTTTGAGGCGGATATTGAAGTCGTACTTTCAGAGAGAGGCAGGATGCTATTGTTGGAAGAACTAGGAGGAAGTTATCACACAGCAGCATAGCTCATATGGAATGAGGTGGGAAGTATACAGTAAATGGCAGAACCCTTAGGAGTATTGACAGGCAGAGAGATCTGGGCGTACAGGTCCACAGGTCACTGCAAGTGACAACGCAGGTGGATAAGGTAGTCAAGAAAGCGTACGGCATGCTTGCCTTCATCGGTCGGGGCATAGAGTATAAAAATTGGCAAGTCATGCTGCAGCTGTACAGAACTTTAGTTAGGCCACACTTAGAATATTGTGTGCAATTCTGGTCGCCACACTACCAGAAGGATGTGGAGGCTTTGGAGAGGGTACAGAAGAGGTTTACCAGGATGTTGCCTGGTCTGGAGGGCATTAGCTATGAGGAGAGGTTGGATAAACTCGGATTGTTTTCACTGGAACGACAGAGGTGGAGGGGCGACACGATAGAGGTTTACAAAGTTAGAAGCGGCATGGACAGAGTGGATAGTCAGAAGCTTTTTCCCAGGGTGTAAGAGTCAGTTACTAGGGTACATAGGTTTAAGGTGAGAGGGGCAAAGTTTAGAGGGGATGTGCGAGGCAAGTTTTTTGCACAGAGGGTGGTGAGTGAGTGCCTGGAACTTGTTGCCGGGGGAGGTGGTGGAAGCAGGTACCATAGAGACGTTTAAGAGGCATCTTGACAAATACATGAATAGGATGGGAATAGAGGGATATGGACTCCGTAAGTGCAGAAGGTTTTAGTTTAGGCAGGCATCAAGATCAGCGCAGGCTTGGAGGGCCGAATTGGCTGTTCCTGTGCTGTGCTGTACTGTTCTTTGTTCTTTGAGGTGGCTGTGAGGGGGACCTCCATAACACTAAGGACTATTTTAGTGGCTAGTGAAGTTTAATGACCTCACTAGGTCAATCGAGGTAGGTTCAACATATTGTCAGCTGAATAACAGGGTAGCTTACAGAAACAACAAGCAGGCTGTTTCCTGCCCCAATATTTAAGCAATGCCCATTTGGATATCATATGACATCTTGTTACTTGGCCTGGAAACAATATAGCTTGGCATCACTCATGTCAATTCTCACATCCTGTAATGCATGCTAGTGCATTGACGTCACACCCCCTCATTCCTTGCTCCCTTCTACATACCATTGCTGTTATCCAGTCCATGAATCCTAATGGGTTGAGACTGCAGAATCTGGAGACTTGCAGCCACTTAATACAGTGGATTCCTCTTGCACAAGAATCCAGCACATGATGCCAGTGACTGATTCAAAGCACAGGCGCTCATTTAAGTCATCACAAAGAAGTGGCACTGTCAATCGTTGAATTCAGCACCAGCCTTGCATTTGGGAATGGAGATGTGGGGGTCATTGTGCCTTCAGTGAGTTCATGAGGATATACACCTTGTTCTAATGTTTATGCAAATTTTTCAATCTCTCCACCAGTGTCCTTATAAGAGATCTGTTTCAGATAACTTGGGGGTCTGCCTAACCCACATGCTAACTTTATTTTCCTCCAGAGAGTGCAAGGCAGGAAAAGAAAGAAGGATGTTGAGGTCCCCTCTACCTCTGGCACCACTGCTACCTGCACACTCACCCTGTCATTTAGCCTACCCTCTGCACTGAACAGCCCAGAGCCAGTCTCTTGCGGGAGTCCACAGATAATGCTGACGAGGAATTGACAGTTGGTGAGACGTTGTATACAGGACAGTATTCCAGAGGGACTAGAGGATATTCCATTTACTCAGTCAGGGATTCCAAGATCCTTGTACTTCAATGCGTTCAGTTGTCCCATTGATCGCTGGTGACCAGAATGCTATACCCAGTGTCATGTGGAGTTGTTGCTAGTAATGAGGCTGCTGTCCCTCATGGCAGCAGGATAGCAGCCTCTCCAAAAGCCTTGAACTCTACTGGACAGGGGCTGCCTCTCTGCCCCATAAAAAGATTAGTGAAGACAAATGTAGGTCCCTTACTGTCAGAAACGGGTTCTGTCTTCACAAAGGAGGACACAAATAACCTCCTAGAAATGTAAGGGAATCAAAGGTCTAATGAGAGGGAGGAACTGAAGGAAATCAGTATTGGTAAAAAAAATAGTGCTAGGGAAATTAATGGGGTTAAAGGCTGACAAATCCCCAGGACCTGATAATCTACATCCCAGAGTACTAAAGGAAGTGGCCCTGGAAATAGTGGATGCAATTGTGGTCATCTTCCAAAATTCTATAGACTCTGGAGCAGTTCCTACAGATTGGAGGATGGCAAATGTAACCCCACTATTTAAAAAAGGAGGGAGAGAAAAAACAAGGAATTACAGACCAGTTAGCCTTACATCAGTAATGGGGAAAATGCTAGAATCTATTATAAAGAATGTGATAGCAGAACACCTGGAAAGCATAAACAGGATTGGACAAAGTCAGCATGGGTTTACGAAAGGGAAATCATGCTTAACAAATCTACTGGAGTTTTTTGAGGATGCAACTAGTAGAATAGATAAGGGAGAACCAGTGGATGTGGTGTATTTGGATTTTCAGAAGGCTTTTGATAAGGTCCCACATAAGAGGTTAGTGTGCAAAATTAAAGCACATGGGATTGGGGGTAATATACTGGCATGGATTGAGAGTTGGTTGACAGGAAACAGAGAGTAAGAATAAACGGGTCCTTTTCCGGGTGGCAGGCAGTGACTAGTGGGGTACCACAGGGATCAGTGCTTGGGCCCCAGCTATTCACAATAAATGACTTGGGTGAGGGAACTAAATGTAACATTTCAAAGTTTGCAGACGACACAAAGCTGGGGGAGTGGGTGGGCAGGTGGTGGAATGTGAGCTGTGAGGAGGATGCAAAGAGGCTCCAATGGGATTTGGACAAGTTGGGTGAGTGGGCAAATGCATGGCAGCTGCAGTATATCATGGATAAATGTGAGGTTATCCACTTTGGTTGTAAAAACAGAAAGGCAGATTATTATCTGAATGGTGATAGATTGGGAAAGGGGGAGGTGCAACGAGACCTGGGTGTCCTTGTACACCAATTGCTGAAAGCAAGCATTCAGGTGCAGCAAGCAGTTAGGAAGGCGAATGAAATGTTGGCCTTCATTGCAAGAGGATTTGAGTACAGGAGCAAGGATGTCTTACTGCAGTTATACAGGACATTGATGAGACCACATCTGGAGTATTGTGTGCAGTTTTGGTCTCCTTATCTGAGGAAGGATGTTCTTGCCATGGAGGGAGTGCAAAGAAGATTGACTAGGCTGATTCCTGGGGTGGCAGGATTGACGTATGAGGAGAGATTGGGTCGACTAGGTCCACGTTCACTAGAGTTTAGAAGAATGAGAGGGGATCTCATAGAAACCTATAAAATTCTAACAGGACTAGAGAGGCTAGGTGCAGGGGGAATGTTCCCGATGGCTGCGGAGTTCAGAACCAGGGGTCACAGTCTCAGGATACAGGGTATGCCATTTAGAACCGAGATGAGAAATTTCTTCACTCAGAGGGTGGTGAACATGTGGAATTCTCTACCACAGAAGGCAGTGGAGCCAAGTCATTAAATATATTCAAGAAGGAGATAGATATATTTCTTAATGCCAAAGGGATCAAGGGATATGGGGAGAAAGCGGGAACAGGGTACTGAATTAAATGATTAGCCATGATCTTTTTTGAATGGTGGAGCAGGCCAGAAGGGCAGAATGGCCTACTCCTCCTATTTTCTATGTTTCTATAACAAAGAGTCATCCTGCCCTGTGCCCATCCCAGGGCTGAGTGGAGGGGGCCATCTCCATCCCACGAGGCTCAGAGTAACTTGGAGCAGCTGTCTACAGCTCAGAGCCCAGGTATGACATAGAAGTGTTAGGATTGGGCAGAGAAAAGGTCAGGTGGTCACAAGAAGTGTTCATGGTGAAGAAGCTAATAATGTTTTTGTAAATAGTACTAAATCACTGGAATTATTGATGCAATGACTGCTTGGTGTTTATTTGTCTAGTAGGACAATGGGGAAATGTGAACTGTGCTGATGTTCATGCTCATTATTATGATCTGATGATTAGTTTTGAGGAGCAATGGTTTTACTTAGACCGTTGACAAGTTGATGCCCTTTGGTGGGCTGTGATTGCAAGAAATGATTGCTTTTCATGTCTACGAAGGAGTCCTCTCAGCAGTCTAGTTGCCTTTTCCGCTGCACCTAATCTCCTGTTCCACTTGGCCGGGCCATCTACATTGGCAGTGCTGTTGTCAGCCTCTCTGGCATCCTCTGAGCCTTCTGTGCTCAGGCCCCAGGCCAACATGAGCAATGCTACAGGACATTGACTATGTTTAAATATTCCGATTAGTGTTGGTCTTTCACTGGCTAATCTATACCATTATTTGTGCTAAACCTCAAGGCTACAGCTACAAAGATCACAGGACACAAAAATATAATTGTATAAGTTCCATTAGAAATGTGTCATCTTACATAAAATTGTTTGAACACAGATGTGGGAGAAACAAATATTTCACACATCACCACCATCAATTATCATCCTTATCAGAACTGTCGTTGTTACTATCATAAACATCACAATTGTCACCATCATTGTGTGGGGTGATGATTATGATCCTAACAATCACTATCACCAGTCCTGTCACCAGCACCATCAGTATCACTGGTGTGTATCACTGTGGTTCCATTCCATTTGCTCATTACATTATTTTTCAATCATATCACATCATTTCATCAGCAGCTGTACATATTTTTTGGAATGGTTTAAACCAGTTGCTATCTATAGGCTTAAGCATCCATTTTTGTTTCTGTAAATGGCCACATGGAGTTAGAATTAGAGAACCGAGGTAGAACTTGAGTCAGTAAAGTAATTATTTTTTAATCACTATTTTTGTTGAAGAATGCCAACTCAATTCTCTCCAGTCTGTGGGAACACTGGTGACAAAAATACATCCTGAAGTTATGTAAGTTTGTTGGACACACAGCTAAAGACCTGAGAGCGATTGGGCCATTATTTTTTTGATCCAATTTATGTATCTTGATACTTTTGTATAAACTGGTATCATGTTGCAGTCATATTTTTCTACTCCTAAACTCATGCCTGTCAAATACCAGACACTCCGATACTTAGTGACAAAGGGACCTCCTCTGGTTAAATAACACAGTGGATCTACTAGTTCTTCAAACCCTGCACAAAACATTCGATGTACAATGGGAAAATGCTGCAGCCCCTCACATTTTGTATATTTGATGTAAGGAACATATGGAAGGCCAAGTAGAACTGGCTGTTCAACGCGTCCCTTTTTCAGTTTCCATCCACTTACAGCCCCATATTCAGAGTTCATCAAAAAGAATTCGGCAAAGTCAGTCTCGGGAAGACAGATGGGGATGGTGTAGTTGTTGAACTCAATTGGTGTCTCTAACCTCAGTAGTGCAAGATCATTCTCAAAGGTAGCCTGGGAGTACCTTGAATGAATGTGTATGTGACTGACGTTGAGTGTTTGCTCACTGCCTTCATCTACTTCCAGGTTGTGCTCTCCTATTAAAAAGGACAAAGTAGATTTTCAGCCTGCAAAAATATACATTTTTAATTTATTAAAAAATTATATTTTCTGGGATATAATTAGAAAGACAGAAGTGGTATTTATACAGAGCCATTCTCAACTTCAAGGTGTCCCAAAGTGCTTTACAGCCAATGAGTTACTTTTGAACTGTAGTCATTTGTTGGGAAACACAGACAGATTGCACACAGGAAGGCCCCCACAAACAGAAATGAGATACCTGATCAGATAATCTGTTTTAAGTGATGTTGGTTCAAAGAATAATATTGGCTAGGACACTGGGAGAACTTGGACAGGAGAAACACACCAGAGATGTGTAGCTCCTGTCCAGTGCTAGCATGGGGCAGAACAAAAAAAGCTATTTCAAAATTAAAACCACAGAACGTTTGAACATGCACCTCAGCCAAACAATATATTGGGGGACTTATAAACTGTGTATAAATTACAGAAATATTAAAGCAGTAAATTTGCAGAATTGTGAAGGAATATTGGTGTAATAGGCTTGATTATGTAGAATTTGGAAATAGTGTATTATGCCTTTAGAGTTAAAGATTGAATAAATGGTTAGTTTTCAGAGCTCACTGAAGGTCCCCTTTAAGCTGGTAGAGTCAAACATTTCAAGGTCTCTGTTAGAATTGAATCTCTGTTACCAGGGGTCTCTGTTAGAATAGAATCGCTGTTGCGAGGGACTTGGGAGATAAACACACACATTGAAATATCCTGTGCGACCTCAGTAAGAGATAGCAATAAAACTTAATTGGTTTATGGGGTTGTTGTTCAGACAGGTCAGCTCTGGAGGTTGCTGTGGGTAGCATGGAAAGGGTAATTAACAATAAATGGAATGTACTCACAGGAACAAGAGAGGTCAGGTGAACACAATTATGAACATTTTGACCACATAAAAGCTCACAAACTGAAAATTCCAGTAAAACATTAAATTACAGATATAGATTTAAAAAGGGAGCACAGAAAGGTCACATCTAATGCAAAAGTCATATGACACCTTAGAAATAGTATAACAATACAAGGTTATGAAGCAGATACTTAGGAGTGTTGGATCCTCAAACAACACTACTCATCCCATGCCTTATTCAGGGATTTACGGTATAAGTTTATTTTAAATTTTGGTGGATATTCTACGATAATTTTGTTGCAACATTAGCAAGGTTAAACTTTTGGATTCTATGTTAGAAATAAGAATATGTGTTACATCTCTCGGTAATATTTGATATTGTGATATACTTATCTACTTAAGAAGTTTATTGCATGTTAAATTATTTAATAAATATATAAAAGTTAATAAATCATCTCATGTAGTATTCTGTATACAATTACAATAACCCCCTCTCTGTGTCTCTTTAAGTGGAGAGGTATGTATTGAAGAGAGTTTCCCAGACCCTTACAATATCTAGGATATTATGACTTCGCCATAATTATGTTAAAATAGGCTATCCGAAAGATGGTAATATTCTCTTGTTAGTTTTCTTTCTTTGAAGGAAAGCTAGTGCAATTTTTTGGACCCAAATAAGTGTCAGCGAATTTGTCTGGTTTGAACTAAATTAAAGGAAATTCGTGGGGATGTACTCCTGATTTGCTTTAGTCCCTACGAGGGGTTAAAGTCATAAATCACTTCAGAATTACATAGAATTTACAATACAGAAAACGTCCAATTGATCCAATATGTCTATGTCGGTGCTTATGATCTGTATGAACCTCCTCCCACCTTATTTTGTCTCATCTTCAGCATAATCTTCTAAAGCAACTGGCCTGACTTTATGGGCTGTGTGTATAGGGGACAAAAACCTGCCACAGTTCCTGCTGCTTGTCGCTATCGCTGCTGGAAAGCCTTTACATGAGGCAGCTGGTTAGGACAGTGCTGTCTATGGTTAAATAGCTTTCCAAAGCACACTAATTAGGCTCACAAATGACCAACAGACAGAGGCAGACGAGATATGATGCCTATGGGCGTAGCCCAGTTTGAGGCAGTGCTTTAAGGAGAAAAGGGGAGAAAATAAAACATAACTTTAATGTCATTTGTTCATCAAATTTAAATTGGTTTCAGAAAGGCAGAAACTAAAATTGAAGGAACTCACCCACAACAACTGTGAAGGAACGCAACTGGTTCACACAATCAGCTGAGGTTAGCACAAAGTCCTTGTTTAGAATGGCACCTGCGCAGATTTTTTCATTATCATGTTTTAAAAGCACCTAAGGAAGAAACATATAAGCCATCTTAGCCCAGAAATTCCACAAGTTAGAATTGTTTAAGATTTCTGGTCAGGGTTGGAATCTCAGCCAGGACTAGGACAACCCGACAGTCCATTCCCCATTACCATTGTGTCGGACATCCTGGTGGAAATGGGGAAGACAGGTGAATGTATGGGACTTGTTGGATGATGATGGCCAGTGTAATGAGTCAGAGATTCTGCCATCTCAGCACTTGGCTTTGCTCACATCTGTATAAAGCAGGTCATGCTTAGTGGATAAAGGAGCAGGTGACTGGTTGAAGCTTTGGTTAACATTGCTCCAGTTACTGGTGCGATTCAAACAATTTTGATCTCCTAGTGCTGAGGAGAGCTCAGGCAAGCTGCCGTTAAACAATGTCTTCACATCGATGTCGCAGGGCCATTCCCTGATCAATGGAGGCAGAACAGGAACAGGATGAAGAGAGAATCACATCAGTCAGGCTGCACTGAAGTGGGCAGAGGCAGTGCACTGTTCATTCATGGAAGGCAGAGGTAGAATTTCCCTCAGCGGAGGAACTTAGCAACCTTGATCTGAGGGCCTTTAGGGAGCAATGATTTGGGAGTATTTATCTCATGTGCAAGCAGTGGTGAGGATTTCCCACAGATAAGATTGAGATGATGGGGAAGTGGGAGGCGTTTACTATGACATGTGCAGGGAGGTGTGTAATGTCATGCAGAACACCCTGGACAGAGTGACAGTCCACAAGATGTCTGCAACAACAAGGCACCAAAGAGATGATAAGGAAAGTGGGGCGGCTGGCACTGCTTCAGTAGATGCCTTGAAGGTCAGGCTTAACACAATTAGACAGGTCTTCCAAGATTCATTGGGACTACTGAGTCTGTTCTCTCACCATCCAGTAGCCCCTCAGAGCCTGAACTCAGCACCTGTGGGCTACAGGGAATGCCAGCAGATATTACTGTCTCTCAAAGTGACAACAAGCCCACTTTCTTAATGACCCCTTCCAGTTGGGAAGTTGAACCCTCAGGGATAGCAAATTCACTAAGATGAGACTCACCCCCAACTTTCAGGGAATATTTCCGAGCAATGAGGGGTTTGAAGCAGGAGTTAGTAAGGAAATAGGTACAGGCTGGTAAGACGTAGTTGTGGATAGACTTTTAAATTGTGGTGATAATTTGGAAAATATACATGAAAGTAAAAGTGATTTGGCTATGTAAAGTTCAGTTAATTTCTCAGCTTGTTGGTCTGAATTGATACACTGTGAGAATGTGAGGCTTATATCACTGAAGCAAAGCGCACAGGCCTTTGGGAAAGCAGGTGATAGAGAAACAGTTGGGTAAGGGGCTGGGGTTGTGGGTTGGAGGGAATGGGTTGGGAGGAGTGGCTTGGAGGGGAGTGGGTTTGGGGGAGTGGGTTGGGGGAGAGGGTTGGAGGGGGTGGGTTGGGAGGGAGTGCGTTGGGGGAGTGGGTGGGGGAGAATGGTTGGGGGGAGTGGGTTGGGGGAGTGGGATGGGGGGAGTGTGTTGGGGAGAATGGGTTAGGGGGAGTGGGTTGGGGGGACTGGGTTGGGGAGAATGGGTTGGGGGAGTGGGATGGGGGTAATGGGTTGGGGGGAGTGGTTTGGGGGGAATGGGTTAGGGGGAGTGGGTTGGGGGGACTGGGTTGGGGAGAATGGGTTGGGGAGTGGGATGGGGGAGTGGGTTCGGGAGAGTGGGTTTGGGGGGAGTGGGTTGGGGAGAATGGGTTAGGGGGAGTGGGTTGGGGGGACTGGGTTGGGGAGAATGGGTTGGGGGAGTGGGATGGGGGTAATGGGTTGGGGGGAGTGGGTTGGGGGGAATGGGTTAGGGGGAGTGGGTTGGGGGGACTGGGTTGGGGGGAATATGTTGGGGGAGTGGGATGGGGGTAATGGGTTATGGGTAGTGGGTTGGGAGGAGTGGGTTGGGGAGAATGGGTTGGGGGAGTAAGTTGGGGGAGTGGGATGGGGGAGTGGGTTCGGGAGAGTGGGTTTGGGGGGAGTGGGTTGGGGAGAATGGGTTGGGGGGACTGGGTTGGGGAGAATGGGTTGGGGGAGTGGGATGGGGGTAATGGGTTGGGGGGAGTGGGTTGGGGGGAATGGGTTAGGGGGAGTGGGTTGGGGGGACTGGGTTGGGGAGAATGGGTTGGGGGAGTGGGATGGGGGAGTGGGTTCGGGAGAGTGGGTTTGGGGGGAGTGGGTTGGGGAGAATGGGTTAGGGGGAGTGGGTTGGGGGGACTGGGTTGGGGAGAATGGGTTGGGGGAGTGGGATGGGGGTAATGGGTTGGGGGGAGTGGGTTGGGGGGAATGGGTTAGGGGGAGTGGGTTGGGGGGACTGGGTTGGGGAGAATGGGTTGGGGGAGTGGGATGGGGTAATGGGTTGGGGGAGTGGGTTGGGGGGAGTGGACTGGCAGGAATGGGTTGGGGGAATGGGTTTGGGGGAGTGGGTTGGGGAGAATGGGTTGGGGAAGTGGGTTGGAGGAGTGCATTGGGGGCATTGGGTTGGGGAGAATGGGTTGGGGGAGTGGGTTGTGGAGAATGGGTTGGGGGGTGTGGGTTGGGGGGAATGGGTTTGGGAGGAGTGGGTTGGGGAGAATGGGCTAGGGGGAGTGGGTTGGGGAGAATGGGTTGGGGGGAGTGGGTTGGTGAGAATGGGTTGGGGGAGTGGGTTGGGGGAGTGGGTTGGGGGTAATTGGTTGGGGGGAATGTTTTGGGGGGGAGTGGGTTGGGGAGAATGGGTTGGGGGAGTGGGTTGGGAGAGTGGGTTGGGGGTAATGGGTTGGGGGCAGTGGGTTGGGGCGAATGGGTTGAGGGGATTGGTTTGGGGGAGTAGGTTTGGGGGAGTGGGTTGGGGAGAATGGGTTGGGGGAGTGGGTTGGGGGGAGTGGGTTGGGGAGAATGGGCTGGGGGAGTGGGTTGGGCGAGTGGGTTGGGGGTAATAGGTTGTGGGTGTGGCTTGGGGGGGAGCTGGTTAGGGGGAATGAGTGGGGGGAATGGGTTGGGGGAGTGGGTTGGGGGGAATGGGTTGGGGGAGTGGGTTGGGGGGAGTGGGTTGCGGGAGTGGGTTGGGGAAAATAGGTTGGGGGTTGTGGGTTGGGGGAGTTGGTTTGGGGGAGTGGGTTGGGGAGAATGGGTTGGGGGAGTGGGTTGGGGAAAATGGGTTGGGGGTTGTGGCTTGGGGGAGTTAGTTGGGGGAGTGGGTTGGGGAGAATGGGTTGGGAGAGTGGGTTGGGGGAGTGGGTTGGAGGTAATGGGTTGGGGGCAGTGGGTTGGGGGAGTGGGTTGGGGGAGTGGGTTGGGGGAGTGGGTTCGGAGGAGTTGGTTTGGAGGGAGTGGGTTGGGGAGATTGGGTTGGGGGAGTGGGTTAGGGGAGTGGGTTTGGGGTAATAAGTAGTGGGTGTGGCTTGGGGGGCAGCTGGTTAGGGGGAATGAGTGGGGGGAATGGGTTGGAGGACTGGGTTGGGGGGAGTGGGTTGGGGAAACTGGGTTGGGGGTTGTGGGTTGTGGGAGTTGGTTTGGGGGAGTGGGTTGGGGAGAATGGGTTGGGGGAGTGGGTTGGGGGAGTGGGTGGGAGTAATGGGTTGGGAGAGTGGGTTGGGGGGGAGTGGGTTGGAGGAGTGGGTTTGGGGCGAATGGGTTGGGGGAGCGAGTTTGGGGGAGTGGGTTGGGGAGAATGAGTTTTTGGTGTGGGTTCGGGGGAGTGGGTATGGGGGGAGTGGATTGGGATGAATGGGTTAGGGGGAGTGGGTTGGGGGAGTGGGTTGGGGATAATGGGCTGGGGGAGTGAGTTTTGGGGGAGTGGGTTGAGGGGAAGGGGTTGGGGGAATGGGTTGGGGGAGTGGGCTGGGGCTAGTGGGTTGGGGGGTGTTGGTTGGAAGGGAGTGGTTTGAAGAGAATGGGTTGGGGGGAGTGGGTTGCGGGTGTGTGTTTTGGAGGGTGAGTTGGGGAGAATGGGTTGGGGGAGTGGGTTGCGGGAGTGGGTTCGGGGGAATGGGTTGGGGGGAGTGGGTTGGGGGAGTGGGCTGGGGGGAGTGGGTTGGGGGGTGTAGGTTGGGGAAATGGGTTGGGGGGAGTGGGTTTGTGGAGTGGGTTGGGGGGGAATGGGTTGGGGTGAGAGGTTTGGGTGGAGTGGGTTGGGATAGTGGGGTGGTGAGACTGGGATGGGGGGATTGTGTTGTGGGGAGTGGTTTGGGGGGGGAGTGGGGTAGGGGAGTGGTTTGGGTGAAATGGGTTGGGAGGAATGGGTTGGAGGAGTGCGTTGGGGGGAGTGGGTTTGGGGGAGTGGGTAGTGGGAAGTGGGTTGGGGGAGTGTGGGGTGGGGGGAGTGGGGTGGGGGGAGTGGTTTGTGGGGAGTGGGATGGGGAGAATGGGTTGGGAGGAGTGAGTTGGGGGAGAGTGGGGTGGGGGGAGTGGATTGGTGGGGAGTGGGTTTGGGGTGAGTGGGTTGGGGTGAATGGGTTGGGGGGAGTGTTTTGGGGGGGAGTGGGTTGGGGGAGTGGGTTGGGGAGAATGGGTTGGGGGAGTGGGTTGGGGGAGTGGGTTGGGGGTAATGGGTTGGGGGCAGTGGGTTGGGGCGAATGGGTTGAGGGGATTGGTTTGGGGGAGTAGGTTTGGGGGAGTGGGTTGGGGAGAATGGGTTGGGGGAGTGGGTTGACGAGTGTGTTGGGGCGAATGGGTTGGGGGAGTAGGTTGGGGGAGTGGGTTGGGGGAGTGGGTTCGGAGGAGTTGGTTTGGAGGGAGTGGGTTGGGGAGAATGGGTTAGGGGGAGTGGGTTTGGGGGAGTGGATTGGGGAGAATGGGTTGGGGGAGTGGGTTGGGGGAGTGGGTTGGGGGTAATAGGTTGTGGGTGTGGCTTGGGAGGAAGCTGGTTAGGGGAAATGAATGGGGGGAATGGGTTGGGGGAGTAGGTGGGGGGGAGTGGGTTGGGGGAGTGGGTTGGGGAAAATGGGATGGGGGTTGTGGGTTGGGGGATTTGGTTTGGGGGAGTGGGTTTGGGAGAATGGGTTGGGGGAGTGGGTTGGGGGAGTGGGTTGGGGGTAATGGGTTGGGGGCAGTGGGTTGGGGAGAATTGGTTGGGGGAGTGGGTTGATGAGTGTGTTGGGGAGAATGGGTTGGGGGAGTAGGTTGGGGGAGTGGGTTGGGGGAGTGGGTTCGGAGGAGTTGGTTTGGAGGGAGTGGGTTGGGGAGAATGGGTTAGGGGGAGTGGGTTGGGGGGAGTGGGTTGGGGAGAATGGTTTGGGGGAGTGGGTTGGGGGAGTGGGCTGGGGGTAATAGGTTGTGGGTGTTGCTTGGGGGAGCTGGTTAGGGGAAATGAATGGGGGGAATGGGTTGGGGGAGTGGGTGGGGGGGAGTGAGTTGGGGAAACTGGGTTAGTGGTTATGGGTTGGGGGAGTTGGTTTGGCGGAGTGGGTTGGGGAGAAAGGGATGGGGGAGTGGCTTGGAGGAGTGGGTGGGAGTAATGGGTTGGGAGAGTGGATTGGGGGGGAGTGGGTTGGAGGAGTGTGTTGGGGAGAATGGGTTTGGTGAATTGGTTGGGGGAGTGGGTTGGGCAGAATGAGTTTTTGGTGTGAGTTCGGGGGAGTGGGTATGGGGGGAGTGGATTGGGATGAATGGGTTAGGGGGAATGGGTTGGGGGGAGTGGGTTGGGGGAGTGGGCTGGGGGGAGTGGGTTGGGGGGTGTAGGTTGGGGAAATGGGTTGGGGGGAGTGGGTTTGTGGAGTGGGTTTGGGGGGAATGGGTTGGGGTGAGAGGTTTGGGTGGAGTGGGTTGGGGTAGTGGGGTGGTGAGACTGGGATGGGGGGATTGTGTTGTGGGGAGTGGTTTGGGGGGGAGTGGGGTAGGGGAGTGGTTTGGGTGAAATGGGTTAGGAGGAATGGGTTGGAGGAGTGCGTTGCGGGAGTGGGTTTGGGGGAGTGGATAGTGGGAAGTGGGTTGGGGGAGAGTGGTGTGGGGGGAGTGGGGTGGGGGGATTCGTTTGTGGGGATTGGGTTGAGGGGGGAATGGGGTGGGGGGAGTGGGTTGGGGGGGAGTAGGCTGGGGAGAGTGGTTTGGGGGGAGTGGGTTGGGGGGGAGATGATTTGGGGAGTGGGTTGGGGAGAATGGGTTGGGAGGAGTGAGTTGGGGGAGAGTGGGGTGGGGGGAGTGGGTTGGAGGGGAGTGGGTTTGGGCGAGTGGGTTCGGTGGAGTGGTTTTGGGGGGAGTGGGTTGGGGAGAATGGGTTCGGGGGAGTGGGTTGGGGGTGAGGGTTGGGGATAATGGGCTGGGGGGAGTGGGATTTGGGGGAGTGGGTTGAGGGAATGCGTTGGGGGAATGAGTTGGGGGAGTGGGTTGGGGGTAGTGGGTTGGGGGGTGTTGGTTGGAGGGGAGTGTGTTGGGGGAGTGGGTTGGGGAGAATGGGTTGGGGGAGTGGGTTGGGGAAGTGGGTTTGCGGGAGTGGGTTGGGGGGAGTGGTTTTGGGGGAGTGGGTAGTGGGAAGTGGGTTGTGGGAGAGTGGGTTGGGGGTAGTGGGTTGGGGGAAGTGGGTTGGGGAGAGTGGGTTTGGGGGAGTGGGTTGGGGGAGTGGGTTCGGAGGAGTTGGTTTGGAGGGAGTGGGTTGGGGAGAATGGGTTAGGGGGAGTGGGTTTGGGGGAGTGGATTGGGGAGAATGGGTTGGGGGAGTGGGTTGGGGGAGTGGGTTGGGGGTAATAGGTTGTGGGTGTGGCTTGGGAGGAAGCTGGTTAGGGGAAATGAATGGGGGGAATGGGTTGGGGGAGTAGGTGGGGGGGAGTGGGTTGGGGGAGTGGGTTGGGGAAAATGGGATGGGGGTTGTGGGTTGGGGGATTTGGTTTGGGGGAGTGGGTTTGGGAGAATGGGTTGGGGGAGTGGGTTGGGGGAGTGGGTTGGGGGTAATGGGTTGGGGGCAGTGGGTTGGGGAGAATTGGTTGGGGGAGTGGGTTGATGAGTGTGTTGGGGAGAATGGGTTGGGGGAGTAGGTTGGGGGAGTGGGTTGGGGGAGTGGGTTCGGAGGAGTTGGTTTGGAGGGAGTGGGTTGGGGAGAATGGGTTAGGGGGAGTGGGTTGGGGGGAGTGGGTTGGGGAGAATGGTTTGGGGGAGTGGGTTGGGGGAGTGGGCTGGGGGTAATAGGTTGTGGGTGTTGCTTGGGGGAGCTGGTTAGGGGAAATGAATGGGGGGAATGGGTTGGGGGAGTGGGTGGGGGGGAGTGAGTTGGGGAAACTGGGTTGGTGGTTATGGGTTGGGGGAGTTGGTTTGGCGGAGTGGGTTGGGGAGAAAGGGATGGGGGAGTGGCTTGGAGGAGTGGGTGGGAGTAATGGGTTGGGAGAGTGGATTGGGGGGGAGTGGGTTGGAGGAGTGTGTTGGGGAGAATGGGTTTGGTGAATTGGTTGGGGGAGTGGGTTGGGCAGAATGAGTTTTTGGTGTGAGTTCGGGGGAGTGGGTATGGGGGGAGTGGATTGGGATGAATGGGTTAGGGGGAATGGGTTGGGGGGAGTGGGTTGGGGGAGTGGGCTGGGGGGAGTGGGTTGGGGGATGTAGGTTGGGGAAATGGGTTGGGGGGAGTGGGTTTGTGGAGTGGGTTTGGGGGGAATGGGTTGGGGTGAGAGGTTTGGGTGGAGTGGGTTGGGGTAGTGGGGTGGTGAGACTGGGATGGGGGGATTGTGTTGTGGGGAGTGGTTTGGGGGGGAGTGGGGTAGGGGAGTGGTTTGGGTGAAATGGGTTAGGAGGAATGGGTTGGAGGAGTGCGTTGCGGGAGTGGGTTTGGGGGAGTGGATAGTGGGAAGTGGGTTGGGGGAGAGTGGTGTGGGGGGAGTGGGGTGGGGGGATTCGTTTGTGGGGATTGGGTTGAGGGGGGAATGGGGTGGGGGGAGTGGGTTGGGGGGGAGTAGGCTGGGGAGAGTGGTTTGGGGGGAGTGGGTTGGGGGGGAGATGATTTGGGGAGTGGGTTGGGGAGAATGGGTTGGGAGGAGTGAGTTGGGGGAGAGTGGGGTGGGGGGAGTGGGTTGGAGGGGAGTGGGTTTGGGCGAGTGGGTTCGGTGGAGTGGTTTTGGGGGGAGTGGGTTGGGGAGAATGGGTTCGGGGGAGTGGGTTGGGGGTGAGGGTTGG
Organism: Heterodontus francisci; assembly: GCF_036365525.1. Classification (NCBI taxonomy): domain Eukaryota; kingdom Metazoa; phylum Chordata; class Chondrichthyes; order Heterodontiformes; family Heterodontidae; genus Heterodontus; species Heterodontus francisci. Next base: position 12,757,145 of record NC_090380.1, on the reverse strand, counting down.
GGATAATGGGCTGGGGGGAGTGGGATTTGGGGGAGTGGGTTGAGGGAATGCGTTGGGGGAATGAGTTGGGGGAGTGGGTTGGGGGTAGTGGGTTGGGGGGTGTTGGTTGGAGGGGAGTGTGTTGGGGGAGTGGGTTGGGGAGAATGGGTTGGGGGAGTGGGTTGGGGAAGTGGGTTTGCGGGAGTGGGTTGGGGGGAGTGGTTTTGGGGGAGTGGGTAGTGGGAAGTGGGTTGTGGGAGAGTGGGTTGGGGGTAGTGGGTTGGGGGAAGTGGGTTGGGGAGAGTGGGTTTGGGGGAGTGGGTTGGGGGGGAGATGATTTTGGGAGTTTGTTGGGAGAATGGGTTGTGGATAGTGGGTTTGGGGGAGTGGGTAGTGGGAAGTGGGTTGTGGTAGAGTGGGGTGGGGGGAGTGGGATGGGGGAGTGGTTTGTGGGGAATGGGTTGGGGGGAATGGGGTGGGGGGAGTGGGTTGGGGGGAAATGGGCTGGGGAGATTGGGTTGTGGGGAGATGATTTGTGAGTGATTTGGGGAGAATGGGTTGGGGGTGTGGGTTGGGTGGAGTGGTTTGGGGAGAATGGGGTGGGGTGAGTGGGTTGGGGGTGAATTTGTTGGGAGAGTGGGTTGGACGAGACTGGGGTGGGGGGAGAGGTTGGGTGGAGTGGGTTGGAGGGGAGTAAGTTGGGGGAGTGCGTTGGGGAGAATGGGTTGGGGGGAGTGAGTTGGGGGAGAGTGGGGTGGGGGGAGTGTGATGGGGGGAGTGGTTTGGAGGACAGTGGGTTGGGGGAGTGGGTTGGGGAGAATGGTTTGGGGGGAGTGAGTTGGGGGAAAGTGGGGTGGGGAGAGTGGCTTGGGGAGAATGGGTTTGGTGGAGTGGGTTTGGGGGGAGTGTGTTGGGGAGAATGGGTTGGGGGAGTGCGTTGGGGGCATAGGGTTGGGGAGAATGGGTTGGCGGAGTGGGTTGTGGAGAATGGGTTGGGGGGAGTGGGTTGGGGAAATGGGTTTGGGGGGAGTGGGTTGGGGAGAATGGGTAAGGGGAATTGGGTTTGGGGGGAATGGGTTTTGGAGAATGGGTTGGGGGAGTAAGTTGGGGGAGTGGCTTGGGCGAATGGGTACGGTGGAGTGGGTTTGGGGGGAGTGGGTTCGGGAGAATAGGTTCGGGGGAGTGGGTTGGGGGAGAGGGTTGAGGATAATGGGCTGGGGGGAGTGGGTTTTGGGGGAGTGGGTTGAGGGGAATGCGTTGGGGGAGTGGGTTGGGGAGAATGGGTTGGGGGGAGTGGGTTTGGGGAGTGGGTTTGGAGGAGTAGGTTGGGGAGAATGGGTTGGGGAGTGGGTTTGGGGAGTGGGTTGGGGTTAATGGGTTGGGGGGAGTGGGTTGGGGCGAATGGGTTGCAGGGAGTGGGTTGTGGGAGTAGGTTTGGGGGTGTGGGTTGGGGAGAATGGGTTGGGGGAGTAGGTTTGGGGAGTGGTTTCGGGGTAGTTGGTATGGGGTGAGTGAGTAGGGGGGAATGGGTTGGGGGATTGGGTTGGGGGGAGTAGTTTGGGGAGAATGGGTTGGGGGAGTGGGTTGGGGGAGTGGGTTGGGGGTAATGGGTTGTGGGGTGTGGCTCGGGGGGGGAGTTGGTTGGGGGGAATGGGTGGGGGGAATGGTTTGGGGGAGTGGGTTGGGGGAGTGGGTTGGGGTGGAATGAGTTGGGGGAGTGGGTTGGGGAGAATGGGATGGGGGAGTGGGTTGGGGGAGTGGGTTCATAAGATCATAAGAACTAGGAGCAGGAGTAGGCCGTCCGGCCCCTCGAGCCTGCTCCGCCATTCAATAAGATCATGGCTGATCTTTTCGTGGACTCAGATCCACTTACCCGCGTTCTCACAGTATCCCTTAATTCCTTTATTGTTCAAAAAGATATCTACCTTAGCTTTAAAAATCTTTACTGAGGAAGCGTCAACTACTTCACTGGGCAAGGAATTCCATAGATTAACAACCCTCTGGGTGAAGAAGTTCCTTCTTAATTCCGTCCTAAATCTGCTCCCTCTAATCTTGAGGCTATGCCCTCTTGTCCTAGCTTCACCTGCCAGTGGAAACATCCTCTCTACTTGTATCTTATCTATTCCCTTCATAATTTTATATGTTTCTATAAGATCCCCCCTCATTCTTCTGAATTCCAATGAATATAATCCCAATCTACTCAGTCTCTCCTCATAAACCAACCCCCTCAACTCCGGAATCAACCTAGTGAACCTCCTCTGCACCCTCTCCAGTGCCAGTACATCCTTTCTCAAGTAAGGAGACCAAAACTGCACACAGTACTCCAGGTGCGGCCTCACCAGTACCTTATACAGCTGCAACATAACCTCTCTGCTTTTAAACTCAATCCCTTTAGCAATGAAGAACAAAATTCCATTTGCCTTCCTAATTACTTGCTGTACCTGCAGACCAACCTTCTGCGATTCATGCACAAGGACACCTAGGTCCCTCTGCATAGCAGCATGCTGCAACTTTTTACCATTCAAGTAATAATCCTTTTTACTGTTGCTCCTACCGAAATGAATGACTTCACATTTATTAACATTGTATTCCATCTGCCAGACCTTTGCCCACTCACTCAACGTATCTATGTTCCTCTGCAAAGTTTCACAGTCATCTGCACACTTTGCTCTGCCACTCATCTTAGTGTCATCTGCAAACTTTGACACCCTACACGTGGTCCCCAACTCCAAATCATCGATATAAATACAGATTATATTTGGGGGAGTGGGTTCGGCGGAATGGGTTGGGGGGAGTGGGTTGGGGGAGTGGGTTGGTGTGAAGTGAGTTGGGGGAATGGGGTGGGGGATTTGGTTGGGGGGAGTGGTTGGTGCCCGTTTGGTTGGGGAGTGGGTTGGCCGGAGTGGGTTGGGGGAGTAGGTTGGGGGAATGGGTTGGGGGGAGTGGGTTGGGGGGAGTGGGTTGGGGAGAATGGGTTGGGGGGAGTGGGTTGCGGGGTAGTTGGTTGGGGGAGTGGGTTGGGGAGAATGGGTTGTGGGGAGTGGGTTGGGGGGAAGTGTGTTGGGGAGAATGGGTTAGGGGGAGTGGGTTGGGGGAGTGGGTTGGGGAGAATGGGTTGGAGGAGTGGGTTGGGGGGAGTGGGTTTACGGGGAGTAAGTTCGGGGGCGTTGGTTTGTGGGAGTGGGTAGTGGAAGTAAGTTGGGGCAGAGTGGGGTGAGGGGACTGGGTTGGAGAGAATGGGTTAGGGGGTGTGGGCTGGGGGGAGTGGGTTGGGGAGAATGGGTTGAGGGAGTGAGTGGGGGGTAGTGGGTTGGGGAGAATGGGTTGGGGGAGTAGTTTGGGGGAATGGGTTGGGGGAGTGGATTCGGGGGAGTGGGTTTGGGGGGAGAGGGTTGGGAAGAATGTGTTAGGGGGAGAATGGGTTGGGGGAGTGAGTTGGGGGAGTGGGTTGGGTGTAATGGGTTGGGGGAGTCGGTTAGAGGGGGGAGAGGATTGAGGGGAATGGGTTGGGGAGAATGGGTTGGCGAAGTAGGTTGGGTGAGTGGGTTGGGGTGGAGGGTTTGGGGGGAGTGGGTTGGGGTGAATGGGTTAGAGGGAGTGGGTTGGGGGAGTGGGTTGGGGAGTTGGTTGGGGGAATGGGTTGGGGGTAAAAGGTTGGGGGGAGTGGGTTGGGGGGTATGGGTTGGGGGGAATGGGTTGGCGGAGTGGGTTGGGGGAATGGGTTGGGGGAGTGGGTTGTGGGGAGTGATTCGGGGAGAGTGGGTTGGGGGTGAGTGGGATGGAGGAGTGTGTTGGGGAGAATGGGTTGGGGGGAGTGGGTTGCGGGGGAGTTGGTTGGGGGAGTGGGTTGGGGAGAATGTGTTGTGGGGAGTGGGTTGGGGGAGAGTGTGTTGGGGAGAATGGTTTGGGGGAGTGGGTTGGGGAAGTGGGTTGGGGAGAATGGGTTGGAGGAGTGGGTTGGGGGGAGTGGGTATGCGGGGAGTGAGTTTGTGGGATTGGTAGTGAGAAGTAAGTTGGGGCAGAGCGGGGTGAGGGGAGTGGGTTGGGGTGAATGGGTTAGGGGGTGTGGGCTGGGGGGAGTGGGTTGGGGAGAATGGGTTGGCAGTGGGTTGTGGGAATGGGTTGGGGGCCGTTTGGTTCAGGGAGTGGGGTTGGAGGAGTGGGTTGGGAGAATGGGTTGGGGGAGTGGTTTGGGGGGGAGTGGGGTAGAGGGAGTGGGCTGTGGGTTTTGGAGAGTGGGGTGGAGGAGTGGGTTGGGAGGAGTGGATTGTGGGGAGTGGCTTGGGGGGGAATGGGGTGGGGGGAATGGGGTGGGGGGAATGGGTTGGCCGGAGTGGGTTGGGGGGAGTTGTTTGGGGGAAATGGCTTGGGCGGAATGGGTTGCAGGAGTGGGTTGGGGGGAGTGGGTTGGGAGGAGTGGGCTGTGGGGAGTGGGTTGTGGGGAAATTGGGCGGGGAGAGTGGGTTCGGGGGGACTGGGTTTGGGGGGAGTGGGTTGGGGGAGTGGGTTGGGGGGAGCTGGTTGGGGGACTAGATTGGGGAGAATGCGTTGGGGGAGTGGGTTTGGAGGTTGTGGGTTGGGGAGAATGGGTTAGGGGGAATGGGTTGGGGGGAGTGGGTTGGCAAGAATGGGTTGGGGGAGTAGTTTGGGGGAATGGGTTGGGGGAGTGGATTCGGGGGAGTGGGTTTGGGGGGAGAGGGTTGGGGAGAATGTGTTAGGGGGAGTGGGTTGGGGGGAGTGGGATGGGGATAATGGGTTGGGGGTGTGAGTTGGGGGAGTGGGTTGGCTGTAATGGGTTGGGGGGGAGTCGGTTGGGGGAGAGAGGATTGAGGGGAATGGGTTGGGGAGAATGGGTTGGCGAAGTAGGTTGGGTGAGTGGGTTGGGGTGGAGGGTTTGGGGGAAGTGGGTTGGGGCGAATGGGTTAGGGGAGTAGGTTGGGGGAGTGGGTTTGGGGAGTGGGTTCGGTGGAGTGGGTTTGCGGGGAGTGGGTTGGGGAGAATGGGTTACGGGGAGTGGGTTGTGGGGAATGGGTTGGGGGAAGTGGACAGGAGGGAGTGTGTTTGGGGGGAGTGGGTTGGGGAGAATGGGTTAGGGGGAGTCGGCTGGGGGAGAATGCGTTGGGGGAGTAGGTTGGGGTAGTGGGTTGGGCGAGTGGGTTGGGGGGAGTGGGTTTGTGGGGAGTGGGTTGGGGAGAATCGGTTGGAGGAGTGGGTTGGGGGAGTTGGTTGGGGGAATAGGTTGGGGGTAATGGGTTGGGGGGAGTGGGTTGGGGGAGTGAGTTGGGGGGGAATTGAGTGGGGGGAGTGGGTTCGGGGGACTGGAGCTGGGGGGAGTGGCTTGGGGGGGAGCTGGTGGGGGGACTAGATTGGGGAGAATGGGTTGGGGGGAGTGGTTTCTGGGAGTGTGTTCGGGGGGCGTGGATTGGGGAGAAGGGGTTGGGGGAGTGGGTAGTGGGAGTGGGTTCGGGGAGTGGGTTCGGGAGAATGGGTTGGGGGAGTGGGTTGGGGGGAGTGGTTTGGGGGCTGTTTGGTTGGGGGAGTGCGTTGGGTGGAGTGGGTTGGGGGGAGTAGGTTGGGGGATTGGGTTGGGGGGAGTGGGTTGGGGGAGTGGGTTGGGTGGGAATAGGTTGGGGGGAGTGGCTTGGGGGCAGTGGGTTGGCGTGGAGTGAGTTGGAGGGAATAGGTTGGAGGACACTGGGTTGGCGAGAGTGTGTTGGAGGTTTGTGGGTTTGGGGAGTGGCTTGTGGGGGAGTGGTTTGGGGGAGTGGGCTGAAGGGGAGTGGGTTGGGGGAGTGGGCTGGTGGAGTGTGTTGGGGGGAGTGGTTTGGAGGAGTGTGTTGGGGAGACTGCGTTTGGGGGGCGTGGGATGGGGGTCTTGGGTTTGGGGGAGTGGGTTGGGGGCGTGGGTTTGGGGGAGTGGGTAGTGGGAAGTGGGTTGGGGGAGAGTGGGGTGGGGGGAGTGGGTTGGGGGCATGGGTTGGTGGAGTGGGTTGGGGTGGAGTAGGTTGGGGGAATGGGTTGGGGGTGTGGGTTGGGGCTGTGGGTTGGGGGGAGTGCATTGGGGGGAGTGGATTGGAGGGGAGTGGTTTGGGGGGGGTTGGGTTGAGGGGAGTGGACTGGGGGAGTAGGTTGATGGGAAGTCAGTTGGGGGAATGGGTTGGGGGCAGTGGGTTGGGGGAGTGCGTTGGGGGATTGGATTGGAGGGGAGAGGTTTGGGGGTGTGGTTTGGGTGTGTGGGTTGGGGGAATGGGTTGGGGGTGTAGGTTGATGGGAAGTCAGATGGGAGAATGGGTTGGGGGAGTGGTTTGGGGACGGAATGGAGTGGGGGCAGTGGGTTGGGGGGAGTGCGTTGGGGGGGTGGATTGGAGTGGAGGGGTTTGGGGATGTGGTTTGGGGGTAGTGGGTTGGGGGAATGGGTTGGGGGAGTGGGTTTGGGGGGACTGGGGTGGGGGAGTGGGCTGTGGGTTGTGGGGAGTGGGTTGGGAGGTGCGTGGAGTGGGTTGTGGGGAGTGGGTTGCGGGGATGTGGTGTGGGGGGAATTGGTTGGGGCAGTGGGTTGGTTGGAGTTTGTTGTGGGGAGTGGGGAGGGGGAGTGGGTTGGGGGGAGTGGGCTGGTGGAGTGGGTTGGGAGGAGTGGGTTGGGGTGGAGTGAGTTGGGGGGAATGGGTTGTGGGGAGTAGTTTGGGGGAGTGGTTTGTGGGGAGTGGATTGTGGGGGAGTGGATCGGGGGGGAGTGCGTTGGGGGGACTGGTTTGGGCTGACTGAGTTGGGGGGGAGTGATTTGAGGGGGAGTGGGTTGGGGGTAATGGGTTGTGGGGTGTGGGTTGGGGGGTTGTGGGTTGGGGGGAATGGGTTGGGGGAATGGGTTGGTGGAGTGGGATGGGGGAGTGGGTTGGGGGAGTGGGTTCGGGGGAATAGGTTGCCGGGTGTGCATTGGAGGAGTGGGTTCGGGGAGTGGGTTGGGGTGGAGTGAGTTGGGGGAATGGGTTGAGGGAGTGGGTAGGGGGGAGTGGCTGGGGGGCTGTTTGGTTGGGGGATTGCGTTGGGGTGAATGGGTTGCGGGGAGTAGGTTGGGGGAATGGGTTGGGGGGGAGTGGGTTTGGGGAGTGGGTGAGGGGGAATGGGTTGGGGGGAGTGGCCTGGGGGGAGTGGGTTGTCGTGGAGTGAGTTGGGGGGAATAGGTTTGGGGGCACTGGGTTGGCGAGAGTGTGTTGGAGGTATGTGGGCTGGGGGAGTGGCTTGTGGGGGAGTGGTTTGAGGGAGTGGGCTGGAGGGGAGTGGGTTGGGGGAGTGGGCTGGTGGAGTGGGTTGGGAGGAGTGGGTTGGGGTGGAGTGAGTTGGGGGGAATGGGTTGTGGGGAGTAGTTTGGGGGAGTGGTTTGTGGGGAGTGGATTGTGGGGGAGTGGATCGGGGGGGAGTGCGTTGGGGGGACTGGTTTGGGCTGACTGAGTTGGGGGGGAGTGATTTGAGGGGGAGTGGGTTGGGGTGAGTGGGTTGGGGGGAGTGGGTTGGTGGGGAGTGGTTTGGTCCACTGCACCCAATGCAAGAAGACCATTCATGTGCGAAGGAGTTTTATTTTTCTGTGTATGAGTGTCCCAGGGTGAGACGTAGACAGGTTTGTGAACAGGACAGTGCCCTACCCCAGCCACCAAGAGGGTAAGTGTGAAGCGACAAGAACACGGCTCATACTTTCAGTGTCACAGGACCTCATAGTACGGTAAATCCTCACCTGCCAGGGGTATTCGCCCCTCCTACATTGTTGGTCACCATTGATTGCCCTGAGGATCAAATCTGTATCTTGAATCGATGAAGGGACCATCACCTTTCCACATGGATAAGGTACTGTTCAACATAAAAGAGTCAGTGCTGGGGTTAGGCTGGCTGCCATGGCCCTGACATTACACTGTATCTTCTCCCCAGTGGGTCGGTGCAATCATCAACAAGAGAATGTTTGCATTCTGACTTTTGTGGGGAACATTGCACCTCCCCCACCCCCTCACCAGCAGCACTTCCCGGAGAACCTGACATCATTTTCAGAGCAGCTGATATAACAACCCAGGCCTCGGATCTGTAACGTATGAATGGATGGATCTTCTACCTACTTCTACCACTGCCCAAATAAAAGGGGCATATGTGGCAGAGCTCCTGGGCTACCTTGTCAGCATGGTTGCCAACACACCAGGATTGTCCCAAAGTCCCCAGGAATTAAAGATCAATCTCCTGGACACTTCTGCAAGTAACACATAGGAAAAATCATAGATGCATTTCAAAAATGCTGTTTTCTCCCCCTATTTTCTTCAAGCACATTCCTTCATGATCCTATAAAAATATTGGAGGCGAGAGAAAAGGCTGTTTGAATGGGAGGGGCAGTTGGAGGTCACGTGATGAGACCTCCAGGCAAATGCCAACCAGAGTTGGCAACCTCCCCGTAAGCCCTCTATGGTCCTCAGTGGTACCCTGGGGCTCAGGTGGGTGTGTTCCTCTTGGTTACATGGGCGCTGGGTGAATAGAACCCCAGGAATGTTCTGAAGTGACCATTCAGAGCAGCACTTTGCTGGTTAGTTTGCAGGTTCCTGTGTCACTGATGGTACTTCACTGGGGCTGATTCTCCTGCCACTCGAGGTTTATGCAGGCTAGATGCTTAGGTATTACGGAAAAGGGACTAGGAACAGAGAGACAGGGCGCTGGGCCTCCACTTCTTCTGTACATGACCTTGATTTGTTGGAACTAAATGGGTAAAAACAGGAAGAGCCTGCCCATAACAGGCAGATGCTTTCAAATGGGGTTGAAATGTTGCAGCGGTGATATCACAACACCTTGGAATAATTTTCTTGGTAAATGCTGGACTGTCGACTGTTTGGCAATCTGCCCTTTGGAAGCTTGCCATAGGGAAAAGTGAGGTTGCACTCTCAGGTTGGAGGGCTTTTAATGGAGCAGGTTCAGGGCCTTTTCACTTGGGGATTATTCATCAGTTCAGACATTGGCACAAAGCTATAGTTGCACTGGGGCTGCAAGGTGGGCTGCAGGGATTTAGTTGCACTGGGTAGCTGTGATTTGAAGCTGCAGGTTTTCCTACATTGGGGTTGTATTGTGTAACTCCAGGGTTTGCTGCATTGGAGCTGTGATGTGTTGCTGCAGGGTTTGCTGCATTGAGGCTGTGATGTGTTGCTGCAGGGTTTGCTGCATTGGGGCTGTGTTGTGTTGCTGCATTGGGGCTTCATTGATCGTACAATGTGTTGCTGCAGGGTTTGCTACATTGGGGCTGCATTGTATAACTGCAGGGTTTGCTGCATTGGAGCTGTAATGTGTTGCGGCAGGGTTTGCTGCATTGAGGGTGCGATGTGATGCTACAGGGTTTGCTGCATTGGGGCTGCATTGTATAACTGCAGGGTTTGCTCCATTGCAGCTGTGATGTTTTGCTGCAGGGTTTGCTGCATTGGGGCTGTGTGGTGTTGCTGCATTGGGGCTACAATGTGTTGCTGCAGCATTTGCTCCATTGGGGCTGCCATGTGTTTCTGCAGGGTTTGCCGCATTGGGGCTGTGATATGTTGCTGCAGAGTTTGCTGCATTGGGGCTGCCATGTGTTTCTGCAGGGTTTGCCGCATTGGGGCTGTGATATGTTGCTGCAGAGTTTGCTGCATTGGGGCTGCCATGTGTTTCTGCAGGGTTTGCCGCATTGGGGCTGTGATATGTTGCTGCAGAGTTTGCTGCATTGGGGCTGCCATGTGTTTCTGCAGGGTTTGCTGCATTGGGGCTGCCATGTGTTGCTGCAGGGTTTGCTGCATTGGGGCTGTGATATGTTGCTGCAGAGTTTGCTGCATTGGGGCTGCCATGTGTTTCTGCAGGGTTTGCTGCATTGGGGCTGCCATGTGTTTCTGCAGGGTTTGCTGCATTGGGGCTGTGATATGTTGCTGCAGAGTTTGCTGCATTGGGGCTGCCATGTGTTTCTGCAGGGTTTGCCGCATTGGGGCTGTGATATGTTGCTGCAGAGTTTGCTGCATTGGGGCTGCCATGTGTTTCTGCAGGGTTTGCTGCATTGGGGCTGCCATGTGTTTCTGCAGGGTTTGCCGCATTGGGGCTGTGATATGTTGCTGCAGAGTTTGCTGCATTGGGGCTGCCATGTGTTTCTGCAGGGTTTGCCGCATTGGGGCTGTGATATGTTGCTGCAGAGTTTGCTGCATTGGGGCTGCCATGTGTTTCTGCAGGGTTTGCTGCATTGGGGCTGTGATATGTTGCTGCAGAGTTTGCTGCATTGGGGCTGCCATGTGTTTCTGCAGGGTTTGCTGCATTGGAGCTGTGATCTGTTTCTGCAGGGTTTGCTCATTGGGGCTGCCATGTGTTTCTGCAGGGTTTGCTGCATTGGAGCTGTGATCTGTTTCTGCAGGGTTTGCTCATTGGGGCTGCCATGTGTTGCTGCAGGGTTTGCTGCATTGGGGCTGCCATGTGTTTCTGCAGGGTTTGCTGCATTGGGGCTGTGATATGTTGCTGCAGAGTTTGCTGCATTGGGGCTGCCATGTGTTTCTGCAGGGTTTGCCGCATTGGGGCTGTGATATGTTGCTGCAGGGTTTGCTGCATTGGGGCTGCCATGTGTTGCTACAGGGTTTGCTGCATTGATGGTGCAATGAGTTGCTGCAGGTATTTAGTTGCTGGCATGAAGTGGTGCTAAATCCCATCTCCACTTTCCCAGTTCTGCAGGTGCAGAACACGGCTCTTCACTGGTTTATATGCTCTAGCCATAATCCCAAAGGACCATAGGCATCTCTCCCACTAGAGAGAGACAGTTGGTGATGTATAGCTTGAGGGTCACCACTCCTCAAGCGTGGAGTAAGGTGAGGAAGCAGGCCTCCATGAACTACCACACCCGGCACGGGGATTGAACCCGTGCTGTTCGCGCCTTTCTGCATCACACTGTAGCCAACTGAGCTAACTGACCACCCCACCCACTGATATATAAAATAATGAAAGGAAGTACATCATTGACATCTACCTTCAGGAATACAGCTCTTTTGATCCTCTCCAAGTTTATATCCTTGGGCACAGTAACAGACATAGCTGTCGTCGTGTGACTTACAGAAGTGGTCGCAGGTGTGTCCATGTGACGAACAGTCTTTGGGACCTGAAATTCAAAGAGTTGGTCACATCTATTCATCTCCATACACAGTGACTGGGTGAACTATCAGGGCCATGAGGAAATCTCCTCCTGAAATTGACAATGGCATCGCTCATCTTTTCCCTACTAGGGTAATATGTAAATTGATTTTGAGATTGAAATCTGTTAATAATTATTTGAAGTATGAAGATCAAAATTTAGATTATTAAACATCACTAACTCTGCCCTCAGATTCTTCGACATCGCATTGTCCCAAATAAGATAGCTACCTTGCGATATCCAGATATTGGGGCGGCACAGTGGCGCAGTGGTTAGCACCGCAGCCTCACAGCTCCAGTGACCCGGGTTCAATTCTGGGTACTGTCTGTGTGGAGTTTGCAAGTTCTCCCTGTGTCTGCGTGGGTTTTCTCCGGGTGCTCCGGTTTCCTCCCTCATGCCAAAAGACTTGCAGGTTGATAGGTAAATTTGCCATTATAAATTGCCCCTAGTATAGGTAGGTGGTAGGGACAGGTGGGGATGTGGTAGGAATATGGGATTCGTGTAGGATTCGTATAAATGGGTGGTTGATGGTCGGCACAGACTCGGTGGGCCGAAGGGCCTGTTTCAGTGCTGTATCTCTAACTAACTAACAGCAAGTTCTAAGGTAAAATCCTTTATGTTATGTATTTAATTCCATCATTATAACAATCAATCTGTTACCACGGCAACAAATATAACAGAGTTTTAGCCATCAAATAATCAGTATAAGGCGAGTTAGTGTCAGGTGTATATTACCTCTTCAGCTATTGGTCCTTGTGCTGCTTTATCAAGTGTAACTGTAATGTGATTGGTCTGTTCTGGCTTAACATTCTCTAACAGAGAAGCTAGGAGCTTTAAACCTACAGGAAATAGAACACTTTCATTGGCTCTCTGTTCTGTTGAAGTGTAACCACAATCTGCAGCTCCCATTTTAAAACAGATTCCACGGACACTGGCAAGACCAGTGTTTACTGTCTATTCCCAGTTGTCTTCAGAAGCTGGTGGTTGGCCGCCTTCGTGAATCACTGGTAGTGGTTTTGATAAAACTGAGTGTCTTGCTAGACCACTTCAGAGGGCAGTAAAGGGTTAAACACATTAAGTGTGAGACTGGAGTCGCACGTAGGTCAGACCAGGTAAGGATGGCAGGTTTCCTTCCCTATGGGACATTGGTGAATCAGTTGTGTTTTTAATGACAATCCAACAGCTTCATGGTCACAAAAGGAAATGGGTCATATGAAGGTTACACTAGAAGCAGAGAGGGAAGTTATGGACAGGATAATAATAGATAGAGAAGATATACTAAAAGGATTAGCATTACTGAAAGTTGTTAAGACACCTGGTCCAGATGGAATGCAAACCAGGTTACTGAAGGATGCAAAGGTAGAAATAGAAGAGGCATTGGTCACAAACTTCCAATCCACATTGGATACAGGAGTAGTGTCAGAGAACTGGAGGGTTGCTAACATTATATCACTATTCAAGAAAGGGCAGAGGGAGACACCAAGAAACTACAGGCCAGTCAGCCTATCATTAGTAATGCAGATGTTGTTAGGATCCATTACGTATCAGGACGGGTGTCAAGCAAGGCTGTGTGATTGTGCCTACTGTCTTCACTATCAACATCAGCCTAGTGATGGAACTCATTCATGACCAACTTCCACAAGGGATCATGACTGAGTTTCAACTTGACGGGATGCTTTTTTGGGAAGACTTTAGAAGTCGTTGAACACTTCTCATATCTTGGCAGCTGCCTTTCTCAAAAGGCCACCATCGAAGCAGAGATCCAGCACAGAATCGGCTGTGCTAGCGCAGCCTTCCAAAATTGGTGTAACCGTGTCTTTGACAACAGAGATCTCCAAAAGAAGATGAAGGCTTTAGTCTACAATGCTGTTGTTGCCACCACCATTCTATATGGCAGTGTGACTTGGGTCACCTACCAAAAGCACCTCTGGGCGCTGGAAAATTTCCACTAGTGGTGCCTTCATAGGATACTCAAAGTCAAGTGGGAAGACAGGCGAACAAACTCCAGCATCCTCGCTGAAATCAATTCCTCTAGCATCACAACCGTGATTATGCGAGATCAGCTCTGCTGGTCTGGACTCTGCATCCCGAATAATCGGCTTCCAAGGCAAATCCTCTTTTCACAACTCAAGGATGGCACCCAATCTCAAGGAGGATGGACAAAACATTTTAAGGACACTGCAAAGGTCTCTTTGAAAAGGGGACAAATTTACATCAGTGCATGGGAGGAACTTGCCACAAACCATACCATGTAGCAGTGCCTCATCCAACGAGCCAGAACACAGTCGAAAACTAACTGCATAAACTCTGCTGTGGAGAAGCAACAAAAGCAGAAGGAAAACAAAAACTGCTTGAGAATCTCCCTTCCCCAGGCCAACTTCTATCCTCTTTACCCAAAGATCTGTGGCTCCAGGATTGGCCTGTTGAGTCGCCTGAGGACACACAAATCATGAATGCCTGGCAGATGTCATCCTCGTTTCAAGGGATTGACAACAAAAAAACACTATTCAAGAAAGGGGAGAGATAAACTAGGAAACTACAGGTCAGTCAGCCTAACATTGGTAATGGGCAAATTATTAGAATCCATTAACAGGGACAAAATAAACTTTCATTTGCAAAGGCATGGGTTAATCGAGGAGAGTCAGCATAGATTTGTTCAAGGCAAGTTGTATCTAACTAACTCATTCTTTGATGAGATAACAGAGAAGATTTATCAAGGTAGTGCAGTAGATGTTGCATATATGGACTTTCAGAAAGAACTTGAAGTGCCACACAGGAGGCTTGTACTGAAGATGGAAGCCCAGGGAATTAAGGAGAACGTGGCAGTTATGGATACGAAATTGGTTCAGTGACAGGAAGCAGAGGAGATGTGGGACTAAGTACGGCTGCTCATCAAAGCAGCAACACAGGCACAATGGGTTAAATAGCCTCCAATGTTTAGTTTTTAGTTTAGTTTAGAGATACAGCACTGAAACATGCCCTTCGGCCCTCCGAGTCTGTGCCGACCATCAACCACCCATTTTATACTAATCCTACACTAATTCCATATTCCTACCACATCCCCACCTGTCCCTATATTTCCCTACCACCTACCTATACTAGGGGCAATTTATAATGGCCAATTTACCTATCAACCTGCAAGTCTTTTGGCATGTGGGAGGAAACCCACACAGACACAGGGAGAACTTGCAAACTCCACACAGGCAGTACCCAGAATTGAACCCGGGTCGCTGGAGCTGTGAGGCTGCGGTGCTAACCACTGCGCCACTGTGCCGCCCCAATGCTGTAGGTTTCTATAATATATGGATTTTACAATCAATATCCATTACTTTCTATGGTCAATACCCATCATTATTTGTAGATAATACCTATGATGTTTAATTAGCAATCAACATCATTGGTTACTATCAATATCCATAATTTTTTACTGTTAATGCCCAAAATATCAGTTTTTACTATCAATATGCATAATTTTCAGCACCAATATTCATCATTTTCACCATTAATATTCATAAATTTACTAACAATATCCATCATTATTTACTATCAATACCAATCACTTTTTACAATGTTACCAAGGTGCTTCTGTTTTTAAAAAATATTTTTAAAGGCATTCATAGTCAAACTGAATAAAGGTTGGACCAGTTTTTCTTAAAAGAGAGCCATCAAGAGGACATGGAGGGAGCCAGTTTGGCAACAATGTTACTGGTTGTCACATGACTCAAGTTAAAGATAGAACAGAAAGCCTGGTAATAGGGGCAGAGAAGTGACAAGCACCCTTTAATTGGATCATGCCCAGCAGCAGCAGAGCGCACTTGGGAGGGCAGAAAAATCTCACAAGCTTTTTGGTTGTTGGGTCAGTGTATGTTTTACCTTCTGGAGTGAGAGAAAGTCAAGTCTGCTGAAGAAGTATCAAGGAAGGACAGAAGATCACAACCTAGTTCACTTTGCAGAAACTCTCTAAAAGACTCTGAGAAGTCCACTGTGTCAATTCATCTCGTTTCCTGTCTTTGAAGAAAGCCTGCTAAATTACTTCTCAATGCCGCCCGAAAAGAACTGTTCTGAAGGATCGTAGTGACCTGTCGATGTGTACTCAGAAGTTAGACAGTATGCCAGTTTTGGAACAACATATCTCATCTGCTGTTTTCTTCAAAAATGAGCAAGTAATCTGCCCGGGTGTTTTTTTCTGTCTGTAACAGAGCTCTGAATTTTAAAAATCAGTTAATCAGGTATATGTGTGTGTGTGAGTGTGAGGGACTGAAAAAACGGACTACAAAATTTCGATCTGTGTGTTTATGTTTTACTTCATTGCTGGTTAAGACTTGTTTTATAATGAACTGATAATTTTGTTGTTCATTAAAGAAACCTGGTTCGTGTGTTCTATTCTGGGAAAAATAGAGCACTTGATTGACCTTATCAGTAAGGGGGAAAATTTAAAATCTATGTTGTGACCTGTGGAGAAATGGGACTAGCATAAACAGTGCACTCCTCCTGCCTCAGTCATAACAACAATCAATATCCATCAGTTTTTATTTTCAACATGCATTATTATTATCAATGTCCATTATTTTTACCATCAGAACCCGTCAATATTTACAGTCATTATCCATCAGTTATTACAATGAATGCCCTTCATTTTGTACTATCAACACACTTCAATTGTCATCACTCATGCTCATCAGTGTTTGCTGCACCCTACAGCTGTGGGTCGATTCCCTTATCACATCTCTCACAAGCCCAGAATTTCCCCACGGTTGCTTTAAGTCCCCAGACCTTTTACTAGGAAATTGGACTTGAAAGAAATAAACTTGCAGGGTTATGGGGATAGAACAGGGCAATGGGACTGACTGGATTGCTCTCCTGAGAGCTGGCATGGACTTGATGGGCCAAATGGCCTCCTTCTGTGCTGTCATGACTCAGTTTTGGCAACAGCTGGACAGAACGTGTTGTGTAAATTATCTCATTGCTGCAAGAAGAAGTTAGTCATTACTATGCTTTAAAGAACTTCTGTACCTCTGTACTGGTAACCGACTAGACAGTCAAAGCTGGCAAGACTTACAGTATTGGAGGTACTTTACCAAGTTCACAATTTAGACCATGAAAACCACTTCCACAGGCACAATAATACTGTGTGGCACTATTGTGGCACCATCCTCCATTCTTGCACGGGTTGGATGCACACTTATTTTCTGCTAAGATAAAATTATGAAATTTATTGAGGAAATTGTATTAGTAATTCAAAATAGCAGCATAAGAATTTAAAATTCAAATTGGAATCCCATGGTTTATTCATAAGGACACAGAGATCTTTCTCAAGATTTCAGTTTCAAATATAATGACACTTGCAATATAAAGTAGCATATGGAACTTTAACCCAAAACCTTCTGACCAGAGAGTTACCACTGAGCAACAGCTGACATTAGATGCAACAAGCTGATCAAACTCCAGGGACCTCACCGCTTCCGAATCTGAACATCCAGACCGGGGCTTGGTCTTGACGTATACTCCCACAGCAGCCCGAGGGCAACTCAATTCACACATTGCTGGGCAGGCAAACAGTCTTGGTATTGCCAGCAATTGGTTAGTTGTGCCAGGTTTGAGGTGGTGGGGGGGGGGGGGGGGGTCTGAGGGTGAAACCTGTTGGTTGGGAAGGAAGGGTCGAAGAGCTGGTGAGATTGCTGAAGTGAAAGGTCTGCAGTAGATTAAAGGTGGTCAGTGGCAGCATGAAATCATACTGGAAATGGCAGCAACACTGGGGGAGGAACAGAGGGCAGCTAACTTTCCCGAGGCTGACATAGAGATGGTGCTTGCTGCTGTGGGACCCAGTTAATTGGCTCACTCACTCGCTCGTGCAGGTGGCAGTGGCTGTGAGTGCCCTTGCCCTGGCTCCCTGGACACCTCATGAAGATGATGGTGAGGGACTGCTCTGGACCAGCAACTGAGCCAGGCATGAGGATAAACTGATTAGGTGCTATAAGTGGGGAAATCTCATCAATGAGCCCCTTTAAATAAATGTTCAACACTAGCTAGTGCAAACATCTGTCATCTCACTTCAATAATCACAACTTTTTGTGTTGGCCTTACCAATCTCACAGCTCCTGCCACCATAGCCTGTCCTACAAGTGCAGTTGTATTCACCAATGCCACTGTGGCAGGTCCCACCATTCCAGCAAGGAGTCGATGCACACACATCCTTACCAGCTGCAACTAGCAGAAAGCATTGAGAAAGAGGGTTTGCAAAGAATTTGCCAGTGACATCAGATTAACAAATAATCAAATACTGTAATCCATCCTACAGAAATATACAGAAAGTACAACCTGGAAACAACCCATTCGGCCCAAGCTATCCCTGTTGGCATTAAGCACCACACGAGCAAATAGTCTTAATGATATTTAGCCATCCTGTTGCAATATCCTTCAACCCCTTTCCCTTCATCCATCCTAACTAATCTAATCTTGAATATTTGCTGTTTCTGTCTGAACCACTAACCCTGAAAGTGAACTCCACAGCCTCAAAACTCTCTATCGGAGGGTGTTTCTCCTGTCCTCTGTTCTATATTTCCTATTTAATCTTATAAGTTTTTCCTCTCATTCTTGATTCCTCAACTATTGGAAACAGTCTGCTTCTATCTGCCTGCTCTCATCCTGTCATCAAGTTAAACTAATTTATCACCTGGTAATCTGAGTTCTGGGGAGATTCCTGGGAACTCCTCCCACTGGAAGTTAGGTATTAAACCCTGCCAATGGGGTTTCCAACACACCTAGGCCAGGATATTGTGAGGCCCCCTGAGGTGAAGGAGTGGGGGCATGGAGTATCGCGGCAGGTGGTGGAGTGGGGGGGGGGTCGGTGGGGCAGAGGGCCCGTTGCTTCCCCGTTGCCCATTGATCTTCCCTGAGGCGCGATAGGCCAACAATGGCCTTTCCGCCCAGAGGCCAATTGATGCCCTTGAGTGGCCTATTAAGGGGCAATTAAGGGCCTCTTCCTGCCGCCACTGGGATCTTACTAGCGGTGGTGGGGGGGTTGGGGAGGGCCTCCAATACACAGGGAGGACGACTTGTAAAGTGAGGCGCAGCCTTGGGGAAGTTTCCTCCTTCCTGGGCACTTTGCGGCCCACAGAGGATCCCCACCGGGAGCAACTTTACCCCTTGGGACCCCTCCCCTACCCCTGGACTGCACCGCCCCACACCCCTCACTGAGGGCTTCCGGACTGGCCCCGGCGACCCCAACTCACCTAACTTTGCTCCGGGGTTCCAGCGCTGGGCCTGGGTCCGAGGCCTCTGCAGTACCGCCAGTAACTGGCTGGCAGCTCTTTGGAGGTGGGACCCCACTTCCTAAAACTTTGATTCAAAAAGACGGAGGATTGCTCCGGGGGGTGGGTGGGGCGGGGTGGATGGCACAAAAATACAGAGGTGGGGCTCTCCCCGCCTTTTCAGCCCGGCCCCTCCAGCACAAAGTTCAGCCCTTGGGGTGAAATTATGGTAGCTGAGCAAGAGGAACTTCGAGGATATTCCCAGCCCCCACTTTTCAAGTCTTTCTTTGCAGACATTTAAAGGGCATGTCAGGGAGTCTGTGAGGAACCTGTGTAATATTCCTGCCTTCAGCAAAGAGGTTGGCGGGCTGGCACACAGCACACCTTGGGAATACAAATGGGGAAGTCAGATCCTGGAAACATTTCCCAATGGAGCGTCCCGCAGGAGCACAGACATTCTGGGACTGAATTTTGCCCTGAGGGGTCTGGAACACAGCGCCGACCCCGCATGTTACAATCACACACCCGCAAGACCGAGCACCACAGAGAGAGGGAGGGAGGAAACAGCCAGAAAGATTCTCTTAATCCCCAGCACTCTCAGTGGCAGCAGGCTCCAAGAGAGACTGCTGCAGTGGCAGACCTCTGTCTTCTGATTATTGACTGATCTCATGAAAAGCTGGAGCTGCTGGGCACTCCCGCTGTGTACTCGCCTCCTGTCAGCAGTATGCCCCAATGAAGGTCTCGCGTATTGTTGTGGTCTGCTGTGCTCTGCACAATCGAACGCCGCGGGGGGGGGGGGCAGCCTTTCATGAAGAGGACATGATTGATTGCCAGCCCTCGTCCGACGAGGAGGACCCTAATGAGTAGGCAGGACGGGATGTTGAACCCCTTGGCCAGGAACATTGAGAGACAGGCAAGGGAGGCATGAAACAATCTCATACATACTCACTTCCTGTTACCATGATGGCTTCTCAAAGTGAGCTCAATAAAGACCCACCTCAGTGTATTCCACCTGTTGCCTCCTTCCTATCACACTCCAGTGCCCAGTGCTCCGCTTCACTGTGCACTCTGGCACATCTGAGATGTTGACCAAATGCGGCCGGTGCCTACGAGCCATTTACATGAATCTGAAATCTATTACAGCAATTGCAGAAACCGATGCAAAGGCCACAATTAATACACTGTGAATCCCCAAGAGCCTCTTGGTACTCTTCTTTCTACGATTTTATGTGTTTCTACGTGGTGCGACCCCTGTGCTGGCAGCTCAGGTGGAGGCAGGCTGCAGATCGGGCTGTCCCTTGGCCTGGGATGACTTTGGCGTACATCCTCTGGCTGCCTGAGGCCTGGAAGGCCCTGGCTGGCTGGGGGTTTCCTACGCATGAGTAGGAGCCTCCTCAGTTTTTGTGGCTGCTAGAGCTGGGTCACTGGCAGAAGTGCTGAGGAGCTGCTGTCCACACTCAGAGCACCCGAGGGGAGGCCCCAGGTGGCGGTCAGCCTCTCTTCCTCCCTTTCAAGGCTCACTTGAACCTCCCTGCTCACCAGACAAGGATGAGGACCTACAGAAGACTCCAGGCGCCTCGCCCTTCTCTCACCTTGCCATTGCTTTTTTTGAATTCATTCATCGGATGTGGGCATCAAGGCTAGGCCAGCATTATTGCCCATCCCTTGAGAAGATGGTGGTGAGCTGCCTTCTTGAACCGCTGCAGTCCATGTGAGGTAGGTACACCTACAGTGCTGTCAGAAAGGGAGTTCCAGGATTTTGACCCAGCGACAGTGAAGGAACGGCGATATAGTTCCAAGTCAGGATGGTGTGGCTTGGAGGGGAACTTGCAGGTGGTGGTGTTCCCATGCATCTGCTGCTCTTGTCCTTCTAGATTGCCGATGCCATGGGTTTGGAAGGTGCTATCGAAGGAATCTTGGTGTGTTGCTGCAGTGAATCCTGTAGATGGTACACACTGCTGCCACTGTGCGTCGGTGGTGGAGGGAGTGAATGTTCGTGAATGAGGTGTCAATCAAGTGGGCTACATTGCCCTGGATGGTGTTGAGCTTCTTGAGTGTTGTTGGAGCTGCACCCATCCAGGCAAGTGGAGAGTATTCCATCACACTCCTGACTTGTGCCTTGTAGATGGTGGACAGGCTTTGGGGAATCAGGAGGTGAGTTACTCGCCGCAGGATTCTTAGCCTCTGACCTGCTCTTGTATCTATGGAGATGGCTCTACAAGTATCCCCATCATCAATGATGGGGGAGCCCAGCACATCAGTGCAAAAGACAAGGCAGAAGCATTTGCAAAAATCTTCAGCCAGAAGTGCCGAGTGCATGATCCACCTGGGCCTCCTCCTGAAGTCCCCAGTATCACAGATGCCAGTCTTTTGCCAGTTCAATTCAGTCCTCATGGATGCCCAGTTTTGCAGTGCTAGATCTGTTCAACGTCTATCCCATTTAACAAGGACTGTGTGGTGGTCACTCCTACCAATAGCGTCATGAATAGATGCACCTGGGGCAGGTAGATTACTGAGGATGAGGTGATGTTTTTCGCTCTTGTTGGTTCCCTCACCACCTGCCGCAGACCCAGTCTAGCAGCTATGTCCTTTAGAACTCGGCCAGCTCGATCAGTAATGATGCTACCGAGCCACTCTTGGTGATGGACATTGATGTCCCCCACCCAGAGTACATTCTGCGCCCATGCCACCCTCAGTGCTTCCTCCAAGTGTTATTCAACATGGAGGAGTACTGATTCATCAGCTGAAGGTGACGGGGGTGGTGGGGGGGGAGGCGGTAGGTGGTAATCTGCAGGAGGTTTCCTTACCCATATTTGACCTGATGCCATGAGATTTCATGGAGTCCAGAGTCAGTCTTGAGGACTCTTAGGGCAACTCCCTTCCGACTGTATATCACTGTGCCATCACCTCTGCTGGGTCTGTCCTGCCGGTGGGACAGGACATACCCGGGGATGGTGATTGCAGTGTCTGGGACATTGTCAGGTATGATTCCGTGAGTATGACTACATCAGGCTGTTGCTTGACTAGTCTGTGGGACAGCTCTCCCAACTTTGGCACAAGTCCCCAAAGGTTAGTAAGGAGGACTTTGCAAGGTCAACAGGGCTGGGTTTACCGTTGTCATTTCTGGTGCCTCGGTCGATGCTGAGTGATCCGTCTGGTTTCATTTCTTATTGACTTCGTCGTGGTTAGATACAACTGAGTGACTTGCTAGTCCATCTCAGAGGGCATTTTAAGAGTCAACCACATTGCTGTGGATCTGTTGTTACGTGTAGGTCAGACCAGGTAAGGACAGCAGATTTCCTTCCTTAAAGGACATTCGTGAACCAGATGGATTCTTACGACAATTGACAATGGTTTCATGGCCATCATTAGACTAGATTTTAATTCCAGATTTATTAATTGATTTCAAATTCCACCTTCTGCTGTGGTGGGATTTGAATCCATGTCCCCAGAGCAATACCCTGGGTCTCTGGGTTACTAGTCCAGTGACAATACCACTACACCACCGCCTCTTGTCGAGCTGAAGCCCATGATGGTCAAACGCTCGATAGAGGAAGCCATGCACTCACTCACTAGAGACATGGCAGCACTCATGGCATGGATGGACTCCTCCATCATCTGCTCATAGCTGCTCATTGCCTCTGGCATCTCAGCCAGATGTTGCCTTACTCCTCTCTGCAATTCCAGCATGCACTGGGATCAGCATGTGCCTGGCCACCCACAGTCCTCTGACAGTCAGTGGCCTCGGCTGTCATAGTCTCCGTCAGCTGCTTGGGCACGTGACCCTGTATCTAAGCCTGAGCACATACCCACCGACATGAAAGTATGTGTGCTGGTGGAGGATGAAGGGGAATGATGTGTCAGTGCATCCTCTGACTCCTCTTCCTCAGAGGTCGACGGCAGGCCCCCCACCCCCCATCCCAGAGGCTGTACTTGCCTCCAAAGTGCCATGACCTGCATAAAAGGACACAAACATTTTGTGGGTTAGATTTTTCAGATCTCCTCATGTCAGCCATGGCTTTCCAGCAGTGTGGTGGAAGACACGTGAACACAACGCCTCCTCACTCTCTTGTGCGAGCACTCCAGTCTCACCGTCTGCACGGCCGTCCTGGGCCCCCGCTAGTTCCAGAGCCTCATCCTCTGCCCATGTCAGAGGAAGCACATCAGGAATTCCACCGTGAGTCCTCGATGTCTCCCTGCTGTTAAGGGCCTGTTTCTCCTGCAACTGGAAAGAGGGACGCAGTTGGACTTCACATAAAGAGCAACAGAACACTTATGTTAGTGACAGCCCCTTATTCCCTGATGGGATCTGTTAAATGGCTCCTCCCCATGTCCGCTCTTAGGGAACAGCAGCCGCAGAGATGTCCAGCAGCACTCAATGGTCACTGTATCAGGGAAAGGCAGCACTTTAAAAATGGCGTCAGCACCTTCACACGGGTCATCTGACAGTCTGCCATCAGTGCCTCGGAGCATGCCCCCATCCTACAATGGGACAGGCCCCGCACCTCGAATATGTTATTTCGCTGACTGCCACATGGTTGCATTCGGCCGGCCGTACACGTGACATGTGGCGATGGCACGGCTTTTGGTTCTGCTGCCGGGACCCATGAATGGCTGACACAATTCAGCCCTCAGTGTGCATTACTGCAGAGAGCGGGAGATCGGTCGTCAGCTCAGAGAGATACAGTAGCTCAACAGGGTAATAATATTCGGTGATTTTAAATGTACCAAGATAGACTGGAATCAAGATAATGCACATCCTCAATGTTTCATACATCAGCCTGTTCCTATCCCAACATGACGTATTGCTCAATTTAATGCTGGGAAATGAAGTGGACAAATAACTGATGAGAATTAGAGACCTATTGAGAAATAGCAATCCCAACATAACTTCAGTTGCTGTTAAAAGAGAAATGGATAATAAAGAGTTAAAGGATAAGGGTGCTGAACAGGAAAAGACAAAGTTTAGTGAGATAAGGGATCCAGGAAAAATTAACTGAGCAGAGAAGTTAGCAAACAAGCAGTTGGAAATCGGTAAATATGATATAGACAGAATCCAGAATAAATCTGTTTCCTCAAGGTGAAAAGGGGAACTATAGAATGCAGTTCCATGGATAAACAGGGATTGAAACTTAAAAGGAAGGTGCATGATGAAGTCGGAGTCTAACAGAATAAAAATAATCATGAGGTGAAAAGGGAGATTAGAAGAGCTAAAAGGGAGCATGAAAAGGGCAGTAGATTATATAACAGGCAATAGTAATGGCTTCTACAAGCATTAAAAAAGTGAAATAATAGTTAAAGAGAGGGATGTCACCGAGTGGTGTGCCCATCATCTTTCCACCACCATGCCATCTTGCCAGAGGTGGGAAAGGTGACAGATAGCCTGCCTGGAGCCCAATTGAGTCACTTAATTGGTGAAATAAGGTCCTATTCGCACTTCCAATTGCATTTTAACAGCTGCTGAGGGGCCCGCTACTGAGTAGGGAGGTCGCCAAGTAAACCATGGGTAGGATGCGGCGGTGAAGCCCTCCTTTTCATGCAGCCTTTGGACAACACTTGCCGGGGCCTGCCTGGCTGGCCCTGGCACCCCTAGACCCCACTTACCTGCCTTTGTGGGCACTTGTCCATCGATGCACCCTTCACCTGCAGGTGCAGCCCCAGCACTAGCCACTGGTAGCAGTGGCGCTGCTGAGCTGCCCGCTTTCTGATTGGCCGGCAGCACTTGGGGGTGGGCCGCCATCCTCAATGAAATCTTTCACATTGTGACTGTGAAAGCAAATGTATTTGGTGGGATATTTACGCAGTGTGAAGTTATTTTGATGTGGTTTCCACCATTTTTCGATACTAAGTGACTACCGCCAATGGGTGATTGAGGATTCTGGTTTGGTGTTAGAGTTAGGGTAGTGATTAAGGTAAGGTTTAGGTTTAGGGTTCGGGATGGGGCTGCTGGTTGCGCCTAGGCAATGGAGTTTGGGTTTGGTGGGAGTGGGACTAATTGGATAGCAGCTTCAAAGAGCCAGCACAGGCACGATGGACAGAATGGCCTCCTACTGTATGATTCTATGACACTAACATGGTTCTTTTTCTTATTGAGACCTGAAAATACATCGAGGTGATGGAGTTTGGGTTTGGTGTTGCTGTGGGGGTTAGGGTATTATGGTTAGGGTTAGTGTCAGAAACTACTTTTGGTAGCACTGTCATAGAGTCATAGAGTCGTACAGCATAGAAACAGGCCCTTCGGCACACCGCGTCCATGCCGACCATAATGCCTATCTATACTAATCCCACCTGCCTGTATTAATTCCATATCCCTCTATGCCTTGCTCATTCAAGTACCTGTCCAGATGCCTCTTAAATGTTGCTACTTTTCCTGCCTCCACCACCTCCTCAGGCAGCTCATTCCAGATACCCACTATTCTTTGTGTGAAAAATTTACCCCTTTGATCCCCTTTAAACCTCCTACCTCTCACCTTAAATCTATGCCCTCTAGTTTTAGTCACCCCTACCATGGGAAACAGACTCTGGCTATCTACCCTATCTAGGCCTCTCATAATTTTAGATACCTCTGTCATGTCCCCTCTCAGCCTCCTTCGCTCCAGGGAAAACAGACCCAGCCTATCCAATCTCTCTTTATAACTCAAGCCCTCCAAACCAGGAAACATCATTGTGAATCTTTTCTGCACCCTCGCTAGCTTAATCACATCTTTCCTGTAGTGCGGCGACCAGAACTGCACACAGTACTCCAAGTGCAGCCTAACCAACGTTATGTACAACTGTAACATGACGTCCCAACTCTTGTACTCAATGCCTCGGCCCATGAAGGCAAGCATGCCATACGCCTTCTTCACCACCCTGTCTACCTGTGTTGCCACTTTCAGGGAACTGTGTACTTGCACCCCAAGGTCTCTCTGCTCAACAACACTCCTCAGGACCCTGCCATTCACTGTATATGTCCTGCCCTGGTTTAACTTCCCAAAATGCATCACTTCACACTTGTACATATTTCCCTTGTTTATGTTGCTGTTTTTGCGGTAGGACTGTCAATTACATTTAATGTGAGGTGGGAGGGGGAGAGGGGGAGGGTGGCACTGGGGTGAAAATTGCCAACATTGGCTGGGAATTTCCTCAGAGCCATAACTTCACTGGAAGTGTGTTGGAAATCCCCAGAAAGGGAGCACGAACAACTTCGAGAAAATTCACAGACCATGTATTTTCAGGTCTCAATGAGAAAAAGAACCATGTTAGAGTCATACAATCATACAGTAGGAGGCCATTCTGTCCATCGTGCCTGTGCTGGCTCTTTGAAGCTGCTATCCAATTAGTCCCACTCCCTGGCTCATTTCCCAGAGACTGGCAAATTTTTTCCCCTTCAAGTATTTATCCAATTCCCTTTTGAAAGTGACCACCTTTTCAGGCAGTGCATTCCAACTCGCGAAAAAATATTCTCCTCATGTCACCTCTGGTTCATTTGCTGGCTATCCTAAATCTGTGTCTTCTGGATACTGACCCTCCTGCCAGTGGAAATAGTTTCTCCCTATTTACTCTATCAAAATCCTTCATCATTTTGAACACCTCTATCAAATCTCTCCTTAATCTTCTCTGATCTTAGGATAAGAACCCCAGTTTTTTTCATCGCTTCACCTAACTGAAATCTTTCTTCCCTAGTGCCATTCTGGTAAATCTCCTCTAGACCCTGTCCTTGGCATCCCTTACAGTCATCAATACCTTTAGTATGAAGTCTCGATGAGTTAAGTAAATAAGTGACTCACCAGTGTAAGTACTCATGAACCTCAGCTAGAGAAAGAAAACAGAATGTTACAAAGTGTAAGGAGGCACCATCTTGGTGAATTGTTTTGCCACAAGTATCAATACAGTATGTTCCAGATTTCCTTATATACACCAGGCAAGGACGACAGTATTTACCCAGAAAACCTTCGCTGTGGCTCAATAGTCTCTGAATTGGAAGGTTGTGGGTTTAATTCCTGCCTGAGAAACTTGAGCATTAAATCTCAGCTGACATACCCAGTACAGTCCTGAGGGGGCGCTGCCTTTCGGATTGGTTGTTAAACCAAGGCCCTGTCCGCCCTCTCAGGTAGATAGAGAAGATCCCACGGTCACAATTCACAGGAGAGCAGGGCCGTTCTTCCTGGTGTCCTGCTCAATATTTATCTGTCAACCAACATTGCTAAAACAGATTATGTGGTCATTTCTCTCATGGGGGTTTGTGGGGGTTTGTTGCAGTTCCCTTTAAAAATAATTGATTGGATGTGAAGCATTTTGGAATATGCTGAAAATGTGAAAATGTGAAATTCAAATGCAAATTTGCTCTTATCTTTCTTGAACTGTAAGTGTCAGCTTAGTGTAACAGAATGAGATAGAGATGATATGTGAACCATAGACTTTTGAGGGCTCTGTAACGGCTCCAGGGGTACAGCTTTAAGAAATTATACAAGATGTCAGAATGACTAAGGCAAGGTGGTATAGCTTTAAGAAATCTTTAAAGGCAATTGAGATCAATCAAGAATGCCACCTAAGCCTGGAAGGATAAAAGGCAGGGAAATAGTTCAGTTGGGGAAAAGGTTGGAGAGGAAGGTGAGCCTGAGAAGGAACAGGCGGGAAATTAATTACTGTTTTGCTCATTTCTGCACTAATGGACACCATTGTTTCAAAGATTACGCTTCCAATTAACCACTCAGTCCTCGGCCTGCATTACTAGATCATGCAATGAAGTCCTGGGAACTTGAACCCACCAGCTTCTGACTGAGAGGTGGTAGTGATACCACTGAGCCAAGTTGACATTTAACATTGTAGGAGACCGCCCCTGGATTGCAACCTGATGGCCACACAAGCACCTTCCTCTTCTACACCTTACACAGAGTATAGGCTCTGCACGGCTGTTGAGGCACGCTGCCCAATATGAATCAGATTGTTGAAACTCCCAAGAGCTACTGGTCTGTGTGCAGGTCCCTAACCAATGAGAGGCTGCTGGAGATAGTCCTGAACAATTTGCTGAGCCAGACTTCATGGCTTTACCTAAAATAAAAGCAAAATACTGCGGATGCTGGAAATCTGAAATAAAAACAAGAAATGCTGGAAATACTCAGCAGGTCTGGCAGCATCTGTGGAGAGATAAGCAGAGTTAATGTTTCAGGTCAGTGACCCTTTTTCAGAACTGGCAAATATAAGAAATGTGGGTAGGCACAGTAGAAACAAACTAAAATAAAATAAACAAAAAAAGAGAAAAATTTAACTAAAAATAAAACTAAAATTGGGGGCCCATCATGCTCTGAAATTATTGAACTCAGTGTTCAGACCGGCAGGCTGTAGCGTGCCTAATTGGTAAATGAGATTCTGTTCCTCGAGCTTCTACACTTCTACACCTCAACTACACCTCCTCACACGCTGCTTCCTGTAAGGACTCCATTCCATTCTCCCAGTTTCTCTGTCTCCGACGCATCATCAGAGCAGATCAGAGCACCCAAGTGAAGACAGATAGAAGGAAAGGGTAAGAGTTCAAGGTGTGGTAGGTGTTTGTGGTTTACAGTAAACGTGTTGAATCTTCGAAGTAGGACAATCTCTTTTAAAGATGCAGGCCTGTCTTTAAAGGGATGGGGATCCTGGCGTGGGACACTTAGGCAGTAAAACAACAGAGGATCACTCCTGGGTGTGGGGGGTGGGGGCACAAAAAGGTTGTGGCGGGGATCCCCCCGCCTCTTCAGCCCGGCGCCAGGAGCCCCACCTCCTCCAAAAACTCTAGCCCAATGTGTCTACTTCACACCTTCTTTGTCTCAGCAGAAAACCATTGAATTCAGGAATGTCTTTTCATCGTTTCAGGATGGGTGTAGTCGACACCTCTTAGCATTTTTCCTTTCGAGACAGAAAAGCAGTGTTTGACTACATAGGTCAGGTCATCTGACCTTTGGTGGCTATCTTGCAGCACGTTGTCCACTTATTTAAAGCGAAA
Source organism: Heterodontus francisci (assembly GCF_036365525.1). Lineage (NCBI taxonomy): Eukaryota > Metazoa > Chordata > Chondrichthyes > Heterodontiformes > Heterodontidae > Heterodontus > Heterodontus francisci. The sequence goes on along the minus strand of NC_090380.1, from coordinate 12,728,803 downwards.
TCAATTTCAAAGAGTCCGCCATGAATAAAGTTTGTATCATAAAAATAGGAATTTTCTGTGTCGTTACTGGGCAGAGTGAATACATTCACACTTCCCCACCTTATGCTCCATCTGCCACCTTGTTACCCAGTCACTTAACCTATCTATATCTCTTTGCAGTCTCTTTGTGTCCTTCGCACAGCGTACATTCTCACCTTATTTTGTATCATCAGCAAACCTTAATACATTACTCACAGTCTCTCTATTTCAGTCATTAATATAGATTATAAATAAATGAGGCTCCAGCACTGATTCTTGCGGCACTCCACTAGTCACAGCCTTCCAACTTGAAAATGCCTCTTTATCCCCACTCTGCTTCCTGTCCGTTAACCAAACCTCTATCCATGCTAATATATAACCCCAAATCCATGAGCCCTTATCTTGTGTATTAACTTTTTGTTATTGAATCTTACTGAATGCATTTTGGAAATCCAAGTATACTACATCTACTACATACTACTCTCTCCCTATGACTCTACACCTCCATCCCCCACCAGGATGGTTTGAGGGCTCTCCGCTTCTTCCTTGAGCAGAGGCCCAACCAGTCCCCATCCACCACCATCCTCCTCCGCCTGGCTGAACTTGTTCTCACATTGAACAACTTCTCCTTCAACTCCACTTACTTCCTTCAAATAGAAAGTGTTGCTATGGGTACCCACATGGCTCCTAGTTATGCCTGTCTTTTTGTGGGATATGTCGAACATTCTTTATTCCAGTCCTACTCAGGCCCCTTCCCCCAACACTTTTTTCGGTACATTGATGACTGTATCGGTGCCATTTCCTGTTCCTGCCCCGAATTGGAAAACTTTATCAACTTTGCTTCCAATTTCCACCCTACTCTCACCTTTACATGGTCCATCTCTGACACTTCCCTTCCCTTCCTCGACTTCTCTGTCTCCATCTCTGGGGATAGGTTGTCTACTAATATCCATTATAAGCCCACTGACTCCCACAGCTACCTTAACTACACTTCTTCACACCCTGCAACCTTCCATGACAGTGCTTCTGATACGTCTTCCTTTTTCCCCAACTGAGGATTCCCCCCTACTGCGTTTGACAGGGCCCTCAACCGTGTCCGGCCCATTTCCCGCACCTCTACCCTCACCCCTTCCCCTCCCTCCCAGATTCGCGACAGGGTTCCGCTTGTCCTCACTTTCCACGCCATTTCCACATCCAAAGGATCATCCTCCGCCATTTCCGCCACTCTAGCTTGATGCCACTACCAAACACATCTTCCCCTCCCTTCCCCTGTCAACATTCCAAAGGGAGCGTTTCCTCCGTGACACCCTGGTCCACTCCTTCATTACCCCCAACACCTCATCCCCTTCCCACGGCACCTTCCCCTGCAATCACAGGAGGTGTAATACGTCCTTTCTCCTCACTATCCAAGGCCCCAAACACTCCTTTCAGGTGAAACAGCAATTTACTTGTACTTCTTTCAATGTAGTATACTGTATTCACTGCTCACAATGTGGTCTCCTCTACACTGGGGAGACCAAACGCAAATTGGGTGATTGATTTGCGGAACATCTCTGCTCAGTCCGAAAGCAGGACCCGGAGCTTCCGGTTGCTTGCCACTTCAACACTCCTCTTTGCTCTCATGCCCACATCTCTGTCCTGGGCTTGCTGAACATCAACGCAAACTCGAGGAACAGCATCTCATTTACCGATTAGGCACACTACAGCCTGCCGGACTGAACATTGAGTTCAATAACTTCTTAGCATGACGGGCCCCCCATTTTATTTTCAGTTTTTTATTTTATTTTTCTTTTTTCTTTTTATTTTATTAAGTTTGTTTCATCATTCATTTTTCTTACCATGTGCCTGTCCATTTTTTTTTTCATGTTTGTGCTTTGGGCCAGGGCTGTTCATTTTTCAGTCCATTAACACCCTCTCTGTACCGCTTTGTCTTTCAACACACCATTAACATGCCGTTTGCCTTTGTTCCATGACCTTCTGGTCAGTTATTCTCTGTGACCTTGTCCTATCAACACCTTCACTTTTGTTATCTCTTGCCCCACCCTTGCTTTATCTGCTTAAAACCTATTACATTTCTAATATTTGCTAGTTCTGAAGAAGGGTCACTGTCCTGAAACGTTAACTCTGCTTCTCTCTCCACAGATGCTGCCAGACCTGCTGAGTATTTCCAGCATTTCTTGTTATTGTTTGTACTACATCAACTGGTTCCCCATCATCTACCCTATTAGTTGCATCCTTAAAAAGCTCAAATAAATTTGTCAAACACGATTTCCCTTTCATAAAGCCATGCTGACTTTGTCTGATCATACTATGATTTTCTAAGTGCCTTGTTAAGATTTCCTTAATAATAGATTCCCGATGACTGATGTCAGGCTAACTGGCCTGTAGTTCCCTGTTTTTGCTCTCCCTCGTCACCTGAATAACAGTGTTACATTTGCTAACTTCCAATCTCCTGGGACCGTTCTAGAATCTAGGGAATTCTGGAAAATCATCACCAGTGCATCCACAATCTCTGCAGCTATCTCTGTTAGAATCCTAGGATGTCGGCCATCAGATCCTGGGGATTTGTCAGCTTGTAGTCTCTTAAGTTTCTCCAGTTCTTTTTCTGCTAATATTAATTACCTTAAGTTGCTTACTCTCATTAGCCCCTTGGTTACCCTCTATTTCTGGTAAGTAATTTTGTGTTTTTTACTGTGAAGACAGACTCAAAATGTTTGTTCAATACCTAGAGTCGCGTTGGCTGCCCAATTAGCGGTGGTGGATACAGGAGGAAGGCAAGGCAGTCAGCACAAAGCCTAATGTAAAGGGTGAGCAACAGACATTGCAGTGGCTGCTGCTCATCTAAAAAATGGAAGTGAAGCTGTGCAGAGGGCATTGGGCAGGGAGGGCCCCCATGCCAGGGCAGCCTCCCATTCTTCTGATGCTCACTCGAGGACGCAGTGACAGCAAGGAGAAGCATCCTGTTTTGCCAGTTGCAATGGAAAGCCTGAAATACTAGAAGGCATGGCTGGAGGTGGCGCAAGAGGTCAGCAGAAGAGAAGTGGTGAGGAGCAACTGGCGCAGGAAATGTTTCAATGACCTGCTTAGGGCTGGCAAGGTGAGTCCAAATATAGATCCAGATGCTACGCCTCCAGGTCGCCAGTTACTAGAGTGCAAAAACGATAGGCATCTGAGGGTGCATAGAGTTCTCCTGACTGTGGGAGAGATGTGTGCTCAGTAGCCTTGGTGACTCATAAGCAGAGGTCAGAACCCTACTGCTGTTAGATCTGAGGCTGGAGTGCAAACGGCAACATCTAATGTGATTGTAAAGCTGTAAGTGGTGAGGGAGAGAGGCACCTTTCCTCACCTTGCAGGTCAAACGGAAGATCAATGCCAGGTGAGCAAGAGGGCACATCTCGACAGTGGGGTGCCCCAACACGTGGCACTGGCACATTTTGAGGAGCTGGCCCTTGATGTGGCCAGAGTGACAAGCCACAGGAATGCTGGAGATGGAGAAATGGGAGTCCACCATAGACAGGGTGAAAAGATCTCAATATCTCCAGGTTCAGGGGATGCTGGCAATGATCTCTGTGCAAGGAGTTGTCAATGCATTAGGTGTCATCTCATTATTTTAATTAGCAGAAGCATCTGTTGACTGTCCTGAACTCTCATTACCACCTTCCCTTATGTCTCCCACAGGGCCAGCTGTACAGGGGCAGGAGCCCACACAGCACCAACAATTTCAGAGGAAAAAGACAGCTCGGAGCCTGCACGGTCACCTCTTTCTTGTGCATCCTCTACCAGTGCAGACACTCACACCTCGGTGGGCTCATGTGCGTTACAAGAGAAGGTGGAAGAGGGTGAAGCGCACATCACATCAAAGCAGGAGGATACGGGAGAGGTAGAGTCGGCTGTGGCTAGTCCCACTACAGGACGGAGGACAGGCACAACCCTGCTCAGCAGTGCGGAGATGTCACAAAACAGGCAGCTCTACCCGGAGAACCAGTGTGAGATGTGTGCCCACATGTTGGATTTACCTGAGGTATTGCAGAGTCATGGGGTGAGAATGGTGGAGTCCATTCATCTCATATTCTTCACGATGTCTCAGTGCTTTGAGTATATGAGATCCTCCATTGAGAGAGTGGCCATCCTTATGGAGAGCCACATACAGCATTACCTAGAGTGGTTGCAGGACCAGCGCAGACACACACAGAATGATAGCCACAGCATTGACTGTTCAGTGGCGCAAGTGGTGCAACAAAGCATGGAGTGGATGCCAGCTGTGGTCCTGCTGGTTGTTCCCTCTAGCGATCAAGAGTGCCATGAAAGGACTGAGGTGGGGACAGATGGTGATGAAGAGGCCACCCCTCATGGGGCTCTGTCATCATCATCTGCCTCTATGGCCCCTCCAATGGATGAAGCATCTGTCGAGTCACGCCTGTGACAGTTGTTGGTGCAGCAGCCTTTGGAGGTGACCCACTCCCCCACCACCCCCCCACCAGCATCTCCACAATGAGGCCGACTGCCATGGGTATCTCAGTCCCAGACAGACCCTAGTGAGCAGTCTGACTCCACCTTATCCTCAGGCACAGGGGGTGCACCTCGTAGGAGCTGCCATGAGTGGAGGCCACTGCGTTGTTAATGTCACTTTGCGGATAGCTTGGCTGTGTCTGTTGTAAATAATATCACACTGCACACGTTGTTGCACTAAGGCAGACTTGTGTGTCTTCATTTCATCATGGTGAAAGGCAGGCGAAGGGGAAATAAGGGTTAGCAAAGCAAAGGAGTGTGTTGGGGAAGAGTGTGTCAGGTGGAGACTCTGGAAGGTTGCAGACTTTTGTTCTTAACAGATGTTTTCTGTCACTCAGGTGAAGGAGAATCTCCTCTCCAAATATCCTGCAGTCTGAAACATGTCTGGATCAGAGTGGCCTGGGCATCCCTGTCATCCCAATGAGTGCTCCACTTCCTGAGCAAATCACAGTGACATCCCTGAGAAGCATGGGGACAGTTCTCCAATTCTTCTTCAGCCTCCTCCTCATCTTCATTTTCTTCCTCCTCTGCGGAGCTGTGCCGTTCCAGTGCTTCTCTCTCTTCAAGGTCCGCAGCTCTCTGGAGAACAATGTTATGAAGTGCACAGGAGACCACCACAATATGCAAGACCCTTGAGGGAGTGCTTCATCCCGACTGCTCAAGGCACCCGAACCTCATCCGATGTCCCGCTCAATGATGACCCTTGTGCTCAGGTGGCATTGGTTGTAGTGTCTCTCAGCCTCCGTGGTGGGGTAATGCACTGGAGTCATCAATCATCTCCTCATGAATAAGCCATCCGCTAACAGCCATCCATGGATTTCTGATGGCTCCATGAGAGCTGTGGCACCTGTGACTGCCGAAGGATGAAGGGATCATGGCAGCTTCCAGGATAGCATGCACGCACCTGCATGAAGTGCTTCCTGTGGTCGCAGACCAGCTGAATGTTCAGGGATTGGAATCCCTTCCTGTTGAGAAATCTCCTTGGCTGGTCAGCCGGTGCCAAAATGACCACATTGACGCAATTGATGATTCCCTGCAGCTGAGGGCAATAAGGGATGGCCTTGCCAGTGATTCCCACATCCCATGAAAGAATTAGGAAAAAAAAGGGAATTAGGCGACGGAGGCAAATCTCACTGCGCTTTGAGTTCGAGTTCCGCTATCCACCTTGAATTCAATGTAATTCCCTGCCCTCTTTGAACAGAGTATCCGTTACTTCCATGATGCAATGATGTGCTGGTTCCATGTGAGATACCTCCAATGTCTGCTGCTGCTGCTGCTTGGAAAGACCCGATTGCAAGGCCACTCTGACTTTTATAGCCAAGCGAAGGTTTTGGCAATGGTTCCTGCAAACCCTTGGATTACCCTCAATGAGAGCACCCAAGTCAGCAACCATCTGCCTGGACAGATACAGCCTTCTGTGGCACTGACTCTCTGACGTGTTCAGTTAGTTTCTCCTTTGGCAGTAGACCCTATGCTGAGGGTATCGCCTTCATTGTCTTCTTGCCTCTCTTTCCTGACCTGTTGTCCAGGAGTCTGCCTCTGCTGCTGCAGATGCTGCTTCTCATCATTAGTCGATCCTATCTCGGAATAGCTTAATCCCATTTCCTATCATGTCCTTCCTTCCTTTTAATTGGAATATGCAGTCTTCCTGAAACTCCCTCTTATGAATCCGTGAGGTCTCTAAGCACAAGGAGACCAGTTTGGATCCTGCACAGATTCCATGCCTCCAAAATTAAATTTAAAACAGGCCCTTTTTTTCTCCAATTCTTTCACGGGATGTGGGAGTCACCGGCAAAGCCAGCATTTGTTGCCCATCCCTAATTGCCCTTGACAGCTGAGAGACTTGTTAGGACATTTCAGAGGGTAGTTAAGAGTCAACCACATTGCTGTGGGTCTGGAGTCACATGTAAGTCAGACCAGGAAAGGACGGCAGATTTCCTTCCCTAAAGGATATTAGTGAACCAGATGTCTTTTTTTAACAACAATCCAGTAGCTTCATGGTCGCCACTAATGAGAATAGTTTTTAATTCCAGATTTATTTAATTAACTAAAGTTAAATTTCCAGCTGCCGTGGTGGGCTTTGAACTTGTATTTCTGGATTACTACACAGTAACATTACTGCTATGCTACCAATCCCAACAAAAACTGACAACAAGCTTGTTAAGTGGATTAACTCGCCATTTAAGCGATCTCGGGCGGTTTGGCTTCTCTGGCTCAGAGCAGAGCCTTTTAAAATTTGAACGTGTATTCCTTTGCCTTGTTTGACCTTCCCAAATGCATCACCTCACACTTCTGCAGGTTGAATTCCATTTACCACTTTTCTGCCCACCTGACCAGACCATCAATATCTTCCTGCAGCCTACAGCTATCCTCCTCGCTATCTACCACACGGCCAATCTTTGTATTGTCTTCAAACTTCTTGATCATGCTCACTACACTTACGTCCAAATCGTTAACATATACCACAAAAAGTAGGGGACCCAGTACTGAGCCCTGTGGAACCCCACTGGAAACAGCCCTCCAGTCGCTAAAACAGCCGTTAACAATTACCCTTTGTTTCCTGCCACTGAGCCAATTTTGTATTCACCTTGCTGCATTTCCCTGGATCCCATGGGATTTTATTTTTTTAACCAGTCTGCCATGTGGGACCTTGTCAAAAGTCTTGCAAAAATCCACACAGAGCAGCACCCCCCACCACACCCCCCCCCACCCCCACCACATCAACTGCACTGCCCTCATCAATCTTCCTTGTTATTTCAAACATGATCTTCCCTTACAAATCCAGGCCGACTATCCTTGATTAACCTGTGCCTTTCTAAGTGACAGTTTATCCTGTCTCTCAGAATTGATTCCAGTATTATGCCCACGACTGAGGTTAGACTGACTGGCCTGTAATTATTCGGTCCATCCCTCGCTCCCTTTTTAAACAGAGGTACAATGCTAGCAGTTCTCCAATCCTCCGGCACCACACCTGTATCCAGTGAGGACTGGAAAATGATGGTCAGACCTCCTGCTATTTCCTTTCTTGCTTCTTTTAACATTCTGGGGCACATTTCATCCGGTCCTGGTGATTTATCAACTTTCAAGGATGCTAATCCCATTAATACTTCCTCCCTCCCTATGTTTATCACATCCAGTACTTTACACCCCTCTTCCTTAAGTACAATATCTGCATCGTCCCCATCTTTTGTGAAGCCAGACACAAAGTATTCATTAAGAACAATACCCACATCTTCCGCTCCTACACATAGGTTACCTTTTTGGTCTTTTATGGGCCCTACTCTCTCCTTAGTTATCCCCTTACTCCTAATGTGTTGATAAAACATCTTTGGGTTCACCTCGATCTTGCTTGCCAATATTCTTTCATTCCTCTCTAAGCTTTCCTAATTTCCTTTTTGATTTCACCCCTCCACTTTCTCGGCTCTCGGCTTTCTGTAGTATTGAGTTCTCAGTGTTGGACATAAGCTTTCCTTTTCTGCCTTATATTACTGTGTAAGCCCCTTGACATCCATGGGGCTCTAGAATTGACCGTCTGACCCTTTTTCTTTGTGGGAACATGTTTGCTTTGAAAAGAACCAACTTACAAAACAATGGCTGGAAAATTTCTCAGAGCTGGTCCCTACCTTGCGTTACTTGGTTGGAAGTGTGGTGAGGGGGGGGGGGGGGGCGCCTGGAGGTATCCAAGGGATACAGTCTCACAGGATGTTCCACTGCTTTTCCCTGTCACCAAGCATTAACCATAAATTGCCGATCATGGTGTGACACTGGTTTACTCACCGTCTTCTCCATATCTTCAAATACCTCTCTGGCCTCCTCAAAGTTGCACTGTTCCTCTATGCACTCTCGCTCCAGGTTACCGGGCCTCAACTCCTCCAGCAGGAAATTCTTACGTTTCTGTCTGCTCAACAGGGTTTGGGCAGCGTTCCTGGGGAGGAAGACTGAGAGGGAGCTTTGCGTGATTATTAAAAGTCAACATTATGATTACCAAAGAAGCATATGGAAAACATTTGTATTGTAAATAGGCTGTGTTCTCCCTGCAGAACAAACCTTGTTGATATGCTTCAGCGGGAACCAGTAACGAGAGGACAAGCCCCAGAATCCAAGCCATTGTGGATAAAATCCCTGTTTAAAACTACTAGCCTCAGTCTCTCCTAACACTGGACTGTGCAGCAAGGTCTAAAGTCCAATGTCTGATGTTACTGGAGCATGTTTACTTGTGCAGTCAGTCATTTCATCCAGTTGACACATGCTGAGCCCACACTCAGCTCTTCAGTTTGTTCAATTCTCGGGAAAGGAATTCAACCTCAAATAATAAGGGGGAGGAGCAGGGAACTCGTCACTTTAGAGCAAAGTTTCCCTCCCTCATCCCCAAATTTCTTAATCATTCAGAATTCTAAATGCAGCACTGAGAGTGTGCCTGGCAGCTGGGAGGTGTTTAATCAGTGGCTTGACATGAAAACCAAAGCCTAATTTAAGCAAATATGACCTTCCCTCCAAAATGTGACTTAAGAATTCTTTTTTTCATTCATGGGATGTGGGCGTCGCTGGCCAGGCCAGCATTTATTGCCCATCCCTAATTGCCCTTGAGAAGGTGGTGGTGAGCTGTCTTCTTGAACTGCTGCAGTCCATGTGGGGTAGGTGCACCCATAGTGCTGTTCGGAAAGGAGTTCCAGGATTTTGACCCAATGACAGTGAAGGAACGGCGATATAGTTCCAAGTCAGGATGGTGTGTGACTTGTAGGGGAACTTGAGGTGGGTGGCGTTCCCATGCACTGGCTTCCCTTGTCCTTCTAGGTGATAGAGGTTGCAGGTTCAGAATGCACTGTCAAAGGAGCCTTGGTGATTTGCTGCAGTGCATCTTGTAGATGATACACACTGCTGCCACTGTGCATCAGTGGTGGAGGGAGTGAATGTTTCAGGTGACAGATAGGGTGCCGATCAAGTGGGCTGCTTTGTCCTGAATGGCGTCGAGCTTCTTGAGTGTTGTTGGAGCTGCACCCATCCAGACAAGTGGAGAGAATTCCATCACACTCTGGAGCTGTGCCTTGTAGATGGTGGACAGGCTTTGGGGAGTCAGGAGATGAGACAGTCTCTCCTGTTAGAGTATATTGGGGTCTTTCAGAATATTTGCTAGTTGGTTATTAAGATAAGTGCTTAATTAGAAAATGCATCTGTTTAAATACTGCTACCCTGTAATCGAAGAGTTTCTATACACATATATGTTTTGTTTTACCTTTTTATTAACCTAAGAAACCATTATTCAGTTGCAGATAACATTCGGGTAGGGGTAGTAGAAGAAGTAGGACAATTAAAAGAGAGCAGTTGGTAATATGGCTAATTAAATTAAATTATTTTAAAGTCGGTTTCTCTATGGAGTATCTGTCAATGCCTTAATGATTTAAAATATTGTCTCACTGTACTGAGCCACATTAACCATTTGATATTGTGCTCTTGTCAAGTAACTGAGCATGTCTGAGATCCGTTCTTCAGTGCAAATTCACCATGCATTTCTGCATGTTAGTCGAACAAATCACATTTGCACATTAACATGTGGCATCCGATACAAGCCACTTCTGGACTTTCAGGTGGCCTGATCAAGAGATCGGTGGGGGGTGGGGGGGGGCGGGTGCGGGGGTGGATGGTGTGCAAAGGTGTCTGTCTGCAGGTCTTTGCTTATCTCTCCTGCATGGTCCTAGGTAGTGGCCAGATTATCAAATACAGTTTTCTTAAAAAGTTCATAAGGCAGGGATACAAAAGTCTTCAAGAGAAACTTATCCATTTGTTAGTCTCACTTGCACTTTCCTGACTTTCACTAAAATGTCCACTGATACCACATTAATATTACACCCAGTGTTGTTATTCCAATTCCCATTTGTTGCTGTGTTTTTCCTGTTTCTATCTTCTATCCTAAGTGGGACATCTCATTAGTTACTATTTTATCCCATTCATCAGTCCTGGAGGAACTTTACTGTCCATACAAATTTTCATAATATAAATCAAACATTCCCAGTTATTGACACATTTTGTTTGTTTATTCTTTATTTTAGATGGCCTTTTATTTCCCAAAAATAATCCATTATATTTATCATTTCAAAATTATCCCAAATTCAAATGGCAGTATTGTTGGATTGATAGGTTTTGTCAATGTTCAATTTTATTTACAAGAACAAGAACACCAGAGATAGGAGCAGAAGTAGACTATCTGGCCCACGAGCCTGCTCCGCCATTCAATACGATCATGACTGACCTTGGGCGTCAATTCCACTTTCCTGCCCGCTCCTAATATCCCTTGGTTCCCTGCGAGACCAAAAATCTATTTACTCCCAAAATTTCCTTTCCTGATACGTGGGAACCACATAGACTACTTTCCACCAGTTTTCTTGAAATAAAAATTTGGTTATCCCCTTAACTTCAAGTAGCTTTTCCCTTCTCAAATGCTTAAAATGCCAACTCATTACAATTTATCACATCAATTCCAATCCCAGAAACAAGGATGTCCAAGCTAGGTGGTTTTACATGATGTTTTTACATCAGAGACACAAGTGCTCACAGCTAGTATCTCCCCTTCTCGAGCTTTGTCTCAGAAGATAACAAATGGATTAAAGTCAAGTCTTTGAAAGGCAAAGCCTTTAGTCCAAATTGTCACCATGCTATGACATTTCATGTCTGCAGATAAGTTCTTAAATTCTTAAAGCCGCTGGATCTCTTGCTGCACTATTAGTATTCATGCAGACCTGAAAAGCATGGTCACCTGTTTAAAAGGAAAAACAAAGAACACCTAAGAGCCCAAGGCGGGACTACTGCACTGTTAATTCAGTCCCACTACTCCACAGGTCACAGCATATCAGTTACGTTTCCCACCTACCTGAAAAAAAGCCAAGTTACTTACTTTATTTATTTAGGTGGGAAGTATACAGTAAATGGCAGAACCCGTAGGAGTATTGACAGGCAAAGAGATCTGGGCGTACAGGTCCACAAATCACTGAAAGTGGCAACGCAGGTGGATAAGGTAGTCAAGAAGGCATACGGCATGCTTGCCTTCATCGGTCGGGGCATAGAGTATAAAAATTGGCGAGTCATGCTGCAGCTGTACAGAACCTTAGTTAGGCCACACTTGGAATATTGCATGCAATTCTGATCGCCACACTACCAGAAGGATGTGGAGGCTTTGGAGAGGGTACAGAAGAGGTTTACCAGGATGTTGCCTGGCCTGGAGGGTATTAGCTATGAGGAGAGGTTGGATAAACTTGGATTGTTTTCACTGGAACGACAGAGGTGGAGGGGCGACATGATAGAGATTTACAAAGTTGTGAGTGGCATGGACAGAGTGGATAGTCAGAAGCTTTTTCCCAGGGTGGAAGAGTCAGTTACTAGGGGACATAGGTTTAAGGTGCGAGGGGCAAAGTTTAGAGGGGATGTGCGAGACAAGTATTTTACACAGAGGGTGGTGAGTGCCTGGAACTTGCTGCCGGGGGAGGTGGTGGAAGCAGGTACGATAGAGACATTTAAGAGGCATCTTGACAAATACATGAATAGGATGGGAATAGAGGGATACGGACCCCGGAAGTGCAGAAGGTTTTAGTTTAGACAGGCATCAAGATCGGCGCAGGCCTAGAGGGCCGAATGGCCTGTTCCTGTGCTGTACTTTTTGTATTTTATCCCCGGAATAAAGCACCCAAGTCAGGTTTCTTTAAACAGCAACAAATTTTAACTATTTATTAATAAACCAAGTTTTAAATGATAATGAGATGAATCTATATGTATGAAAAGATTTTATAACTCCTTAATCTTCCTAATCCTCATGCACACATTCAATTACCAATGGTTACCAGGGAAAACAGAAATGTTGACTTTACACCAGTTTCTTAGGAATAATAAAATAACTGGGATGTAACTTCTGGTAGTATTTTCCGGATCAGTGAGGTGTTCCAGAGTTGAGTAGTCAGATGCCACTCAAAGTCTTCAGGTGAAATTAATGAACATTCTTTGGTGGGTAGGCATTCAAGGTAGTTCGTCTGCAGCAAGTGTCACACAGATCTTTCAGCAACAGGGTGCAGCATCGGGTCTATTTAAATTTTAAAGTAGCAGTCTAACAGTGGAAACTTTCTTGAGAGTTCAGGAACTTCCAAAAGACAAAAGTCAACAGGACTTACTCTGAGCAAAGGAGCCTTCTCCACAGAGCACAGCAATGACAGAACTCACTCTTGAGGCAAGGATTCTTGACTGGAGGCAACAGCAACCTGCCACACCTGAAACTCAGGCTTCCTTTCTCCAAAGCAGTGTTTCTCCACAGAGTGTAGCAATTCCTCTTTTCTCTGGGTCCCTTCCTTTCTTCAGGCATAAACAGCAACAAAGGTTTTAGCTCCCATACATTAGATTTACAACTCCTTCACAGTTCTTTTGACTTCATGAAGAGATTAGAATTTTACTTGATACAGGAATTATCTTTCAAGAAAAAGAGTTTTTTCTGGGCTGTATTCCTGGCCAGTCTCCAGCAGTAACTCTTTTAGTTGCTCACAGCTCCCCTGGTCTCTTTCACTGCCAAAACGAAACTGAAAACCATTTTTTAATAGAAGTCACAAGACCGTCATAAAATCTTCCTGTTGCTTGGATATGGGTTTACAGCCTACACTTGAAACACCAAATGTCAACATTTAGTCGCTGTTCAAAGTCTTTTTTTTCCTGTCTTAAAGGCACACATATCTCTTAGTTATTTAAAAAAAAAAATTCTTATGTCAGTTAATTTATCCAATCATATCTGTCAATTTAGAAACTTAAAATTTAAAAATGCACATTATATAAATTTATATTCAACAATACAAAAGTTGTTGTTATTAGGGACAAAGAGGGTAATATACATTCAGGGGCGCTCGGCAAGGCCAAAATACTTAATCAGTACTTTGTATCAGTGTTCACTAAGGAAGTGGAATTTAACAAAATATCGGTCGAAGGGGAGAGAGTAGAGGCAATGGATAGTTAAAAATTGAGGTTGGGGGTACTAAAATGGCTGTCTTTACTTCATGTAGATAAGTCACCTGGTCTGGATGGCTTGCATCCCAGGTTGCTAAAGGAAGTGGGGATGGAGATAGAGGATGGTTCTTGCCGTGACCTTCCAATCTTCCCTGGATATGGAGGAGGTGCCAGAGGATTGGAGAGTGGCAAATATGACACCCTTATTCATGAAAGGGTGTAAGAACAGTTCTAGCAACTACAGGCCAGTTAGTTTAACATCAGTGGTGGGTAGGTTTTAAAAACAATAAGCAGGGAAAAACAAAATCAACAGACACTCGGAGAGGCCTGAGTTAATTAAGGAGAGCCTGCACGGTTTTGTGAAAGGCAGATCATGCTGAACTAATCTAATTGAATTTTCTGAGGAAGTATCAGAGAAAGTTGATGATGAGATTGCGGTGGATTTTAAGAAAGCGTTTGATAAGGTACCACCTAAAAGGCTGGTTAACAAGACTGATGGCCATGGAATCGGAAGGGCAGTGTCCAATTGCGTAAAAAATTGACTTATGGACAGAAAACAGCAAGTTGTAGTAAATAGTTATTTTTCAGCCTGAAGGATGGTAGACAGTGTATCCCAGGTTGCTGGTCAATGTTGGGACCACTGCTTTTTTGGCTATATATAAATGATATGGATCTGGGAATACAGAGTAGAATTTCAAAATTTGCCAATGACACCAAACTTGGAGGTGTGGCAAAAGGTGAGCATGAATCGCCTGCATAGATAGGCTAGCAGAATGGGCAGACAGATGGCGGATGGAATTGAATACTGACAAGTGTGAGGTGATGCATTTTGGCAGAAGGAATAGGGAGAGGCAATTATATACTTCCTGGCACAGTTCTAAAGAGTGTGCAGGAACAGAGGGACCTGGGGGTGCATGTGCATCGATCTTTGAAGGGGGAAGGATATATTGAGAGAGTGGTTAGTAAAGCATATGGGATCTTAGGCTTCATAAATCGAGGCATAGAGTACAAAAGCAAGGAAGTTACGCTGAACTTTTACGAAGCTCTGGTTGGGCCCCAATTGGAGTATTTCATCCACACTTTAGGAAGGATGTGAGGGTTCTTAAGAGGGTGCAGAGGAGATTTACCAGGATGGTTCCAGGGATGGGGGATTTTAGTTACAAGGTTAGGTTGGAAAAATTGAGGTTGTTCCCCTTAGAACAAAGGAAATTGAGGGGACATTTTATAGAAGTGTACAAGATTCTGACAGCTTTAGATAAGTTACAGAAGGAAAAGCTGTTCCCATTAACTAATAGTACAAGGACTCGGGGACACAGTTTGAAGATTTTGGGCAAGAGATGCACGGGGAATACGAGGAAGAACTTTTTACACAGCGGGCGGTAATGACCTGGAACTTGCTGCCCACAGGGGTAATGGAAACGGAAATGATCAATGACTTCATGAGGAAGTTGGATGGCTACATGAGGGAAATAGACTTACAGGGCCACGGGGATCAAGCAGGGAATTGGGACTGACTGGATAGCTCTGTAGAAAGCTGGCTTGGACTCGATGGGTGGATGGCCTCCTTCTGTGCTGCAAATACCTCTATAATGAAAAATTTTTAAAAATCTGCCAGCAGCAAAGGTTAACTTCTCTGCTTGTTTGCAAGAAGGTGGAACAAAACTTTCTCAGAACAATTCCGTCACTTTACATAATTTTTTAAAATTCCAATTGAAAGAGAGACAAACTCTATTTTAATTTTTTTCAAGTCTTGCCGCCTTTTTTTAAGCGCATACAAATATTATCCTTCAAAATTGAAAACAACAGGAATCATTAGTAACATTATCAACTTCAAAGGAAAATATTCTCACAGGGGAAAACAACATTTTAGATTAAATTCTAGTTGTTTACAAACTTTTTAGCATTTTTCTCTAATTGAATTTTCTATTTCTAATATCTGCGAACAACCACCTACTTTAACAATGACTTGATGGTGGCTTGAATGTACGGTATACTCTCAGCTGGGTGAGTGAGCTGCTTCCTGGGAACATGTACCAGTTCATTCTGTCAGATTATTAGGTTACTAAAAATTACTAACCAGAGTACTAATTGTTAAAATCCAACTATTATAAACTAACAACTAACTTATTCTCATAAACTAACATTTAGCTTTATTAGAACCCTTCTTTGTAGTATGGCAAAGTGGGAAAACTTAGGAAATAAGGCACACTATGGACAAGATGTCAAGGTAGTGGGATTCTGGGAGGTTATGTCAAGTTTTAAAATGCTTAATTGCAGTAAAAGGGTGAGATCTTGAGAGCAGACAGTGAAAATAGTTTATGTGTAGATTTGTCTCGTAATCAGATGGAAACCTCAGAATGTAAAAGCACTGAGATAAAGTAGTCAACACAAAGGGGTATTACTTAACGCAAATCCGAAAGGTTAGCAACCATCACAAAATGATCCTTGCTTGGTTAAAAAAGGCATCCTTTAATGCAAGACTAATCACTGATTGGGAGAGGGGAAAGTTAATTGGAACGCTGTCAGAATAAAAGAAGTCCTGTCTTTGACACTGTAGGGCAGAAAATTTTTGAACAACAGCAAGAGACAAGAGAGAGGGAGAGAGAGACCGAACAAAAACTTGAAGACCAAAAGCAGCAAGAGAAAGAGTTGTGCATTCTGCTGTCCAGTCTCCAAGATGGGTGAATCACTCAGCAGGTCTGGCAGCGTCTGTGGAAAGAGAAGCAGAGTTAACATTTCGGGTCAGTGACCCTTCATCGGATGAAGGGTCACTGACCCGAAACGTTAACTCTGCTTCTCTTTCCACAGATGCTGCCAGACCTGCTGAGTGATTCCAGCATTTCTTGTTTTTATTTCAGATTTCCAGCATCCGCAGTATTTTGCTTTTATCTAAGATGGGTGATATCTGTGTGAGGCTTTTTTGTTATTCATTCATGGGACACGGGCGTCACTGGCTAGGCCAGCACCTTTTATTGCCCATCCCTAATTGCCCTTGAGAAGGTGGTGGTGAGCTGCCTTCTTGAACCGCTGCAGTTCATTTGGAGTAGGTATACCCGCAGTGCTGTTAGGAAGGGAGTTCCAGGATTTTGACCCAGCGACAGAGAAGGAACGGTGATATAGTTCCAAGTCAGGATGGTGTGTGACTTGGAGGGGAACTTGCAGGTGGTGGTGTTCCCATGTATTTGCTGCCCTTGTACTGTATTCGCTGCTCACAATGTGGTCTACTCTACATTGGGGAGGCCAAACGCAGACTGGGAGACGGCTTTGCAGAACACCTCCGCTCAGTCTGTAAGCAGGACCCCGAGCTTCCGGTTGCTGGCCATTTCAACACTCCCCCCTGCTCTCATGCTCACATCTCTGTCCTGGGATTGCTGCAGTGTTCCAGTGAACATCAATGCAAGCTCGAGGAACAGCATCTCATCTACCGATTCGGCACACTACAGCCTGCCGGACTGAACATTGAGTTCAATAATTTCAGAGCATGACGGGCCCCCCTTTTTACTTTTATTTTTAGTTATTTTTTCTTTTTTCTTTTTCATTTTTTTTGTGTTTATTTTATTTTATCTTAGTTTTTTCAGTTTGCCTACCCACTGTTTTTTCATGTTTGTACTCGTGGCTGTTCACTTTTCAGTCATTAACACCCTATCTGTACTAATGCTTTGTCTTTCAACACACCATTAACATATTGTTTGCCTTTGCTCCATGACCTTTTGGTCGGTTATTCTCAGTGACCTTGTCCTATTTACACCTTCTTCTTTGTTATCTCTTGCCCCATCCCCGCTTTACTTGCTTATAACCTTTCACATTTCTAATATTTATCAATTCTGAAGAAGGGTCACTGACCTGATACATTAACTCTGCTTCTCTGTCCACCCATCTATGTCTAGCTGTAGGGGAAGGTATCCTTGTATAGTTGTCTGGGTTCAGATGTCAAAGCCAGATAAAACTTGGGGCACGTCATATGTCGGGCTGGGGGTAGGGATTGTAAATGATGGTGGCAGGACTGGAGTTGACTAACATCAATTGTTGACGGCCTCCAGTATCAACAGTGTGGACGACTGGTCTCCCACTGCCATTGTATCGGAGAGAGAAACCCACCTCTCCCTCAGAGGCCCGTTTGAGTCACTGGGGATTTTGAGCCATTTGCCCGGGTGGCTGATGTATGATGGTAACCAGCCGAGCTCCATTACTAAGCTGCATGACCACTACTCCTGGCTCATCCTCTCTAGCCACCGTTCAACAGGGTCGGGATTTGACTGTCGTGGGAGATAGCAGTGTCACTGTTATCCTCCACAATGCACTTATTGCGGCAGTCACGAGCATAGTGGCCCAGGCAATGGAAACAGTGAACTGAAGTGCCCTTGTCTATATGGCCCTGATCTCTGGCTGGATAGCGGACACTCGACAGCCGCTACCTTAGCTTCAATGAGTTCTTGGGGAATACTGGTATGGATCTGCTCACAAGCAGTTCTGGAGTGGGTGCTCAGACCTGCCGAGTTTGTGCTTTTGGTGGCATAGATGTCTACAGCATTAGTGATTAATGCTTGGAAGCCATTCAGCAAGAGGGTTTTGAAACCCAAGGATTTAAAGTGGTTCTCCCAGGCTCTCAGTAGAGCCCTGCTTTGCATTGGTCAGGACTCGGTGGAAATCAATGCTACCCTCCCTCAGCACCCTGCTTAGGCCAGCCTCTATCGTGCCCTTGCCCAGGATGTCCTGATCCATCTCCTGTTTTAATCCCGAGAAACACGCCATCTGTTTAAGGTGGTTTCTGCTTCTAGTTCTGGATAATTGACCTTAAGTATCTTTCTGCCTTGGTTTGAGGGCGAGGCTGCTGATGTTCATAGCCACCATTCCCATTCTCTAGAGCCCTGACCCCAATGTGGGAGTGGTGATGGCATCTCCCTCGTCATCAGTGATTGTAGATGGTTGGCTGCTGGCCCCCTCTTGGTCAGACCTATGTCTAGGCTGGCAAGTAGCCCTCGCCCAAGTGACCACACACTATAGTATTTTCTCGTGCATCTAAGGACGAGGCAGAGAAAAGAGAATTAAGCAGTCACAAGTGGTTTATTGAGAAGCAACAAATATAACACATAATCAGAATAGAGAAAATACAAATATGACCCGGAACAGGTGAAGACGGTTTACTGGTCCCAGATCGGACAGACGGATGAGACGAAGCAGTTTGAGCTCTGCAGCTCGTGGTTACAGCTTCTTCTCCTTTGCTTGTCTCACCAACTGACTGAAGTGTTAAGCCGAAGCTAGCATGGATCCACCTCAGGGAAACTTCCCCTTCTCCGACATGATTTTCCCTCTCCGGCTGCCAAGTTTGATACCCTATTTTGCAGAGCTGGTGGACACCTCACGCCAATCATTCAATGGTCCAATTATCGGGAAATAGGTGTCTAAGGCAGACCCATCCTATCCTAGGCTCCAGTCCCGTGAGATCATTCCTTTGCTTATCTCTTGTAAGGACATCTTGTTACCTTCACCCAAACAGCTTGTTTAGATGTGGGGGTTAAGACTCCTTCTCCCAACCTCATATCAGACTTACACAAAGATCTGTTTCTACGTAATGTCCTTGACCAGATAGTGGCCTAATGAAAAGAGCTTATTCATTGTGATTAACAATGTTCTGTGTCAGCAGAAGCAGACTGCTATGGAACTTTTAACCAGAGAGAGAGAGACCTATTTCTATAACATTCTATTAATTTCTTAAGATTTTTTAGGCCATTAGACTACCAGGTCTTATAATGAAAATTTGATTTGGAAAATTGAGGGCCAGGGAGAAATAATATATAGTAAGAATTTTCCACGAGGTGGATACAGGTGAAAATGGAGCTGGAGAATCTTGTAAGTCTGTGTTTCATCTGTTGTTGAAACATATGTACTTAGACAACATGCTAAGGGTAAGGAATAAGATAAATAAATAGCTGGGTAAGTGACCAAAGTAAAGAGAAAGGTCTACAGTTTTTTAAAATCTAGTAGGTAGTGTTTTTTTTAGGGAATCAAAGTCCCTAGGGTAAATAATCTAATTTTTGGGTAATGTAAGGGAGTAAATTAAGGGTAAGTCATGACAGGGCAGCTCCGCAGTGTGGAGTGCTCCTCCTGTGCAATGTGGGAAGTCAGGCACACTTCCAGTATCCAGGGTAAACACGTGTGCAGGAAGTGTCTCCAGCTGCAGCTGCTCGAAATCCATGTTTCTGATCTGGAGCAGCAGCTGGAGACACTGGGGAGCATCTGCAAGGCTGAGATCATCGTGGATAGCACATACAGGGATGTGGTCACACCGCAGGTAAAGACTGCTCAGACAGAAAGGGAATGGGTGACTGCCAGGCAGAGTAGAAGAACTAGGTAGGTAGTGCAGGAGTCCCCTGGGTCCATCTCCCTATCTAACAGATTTTCCACTTTGGATACTGTTGGGGGAGATAGCTTCTCAGAGGAATGCAGCAAGAGCCAGGTCTGTGGCACCATGGATGGCTCAGCTGCTCAGAAGGGGAGGAAAAAGAGTGGGAGAGCTATAGTGATAGGGGATTCTATCATACAGGGTACAGATAGGTGTTTCTGTGGCCGCAAATGAGACCCCAGGATGGTATGTTGCCTCCCTGATGCTGGGGTCAAGGATGTCACGGAGCGGCTGCAGGACATTCTGAAAGGGGAGGGTGAACAGTCTGAGGTCGTGGTTCACATTGGTACCAATGACATAGGTAGAAAGGGGGATGAGGTCCTGCAACAAGAATTTAGGGATCTAGGTAGCAGATTAAAAAGCAGGACCTCAAAGGTTGTAATCTCTGGATTACTCCCGGTGCCACGTGCTAGTGAGTATAGGAATAGGAGGATAGAGCAGATGAATGCGTGGCTGAAGAGATGGTGCAGGAGGGAGGACTTTAGTTTCCTTGATTACTGGGTCTGTTTCTGGTGAAGGTGGGACCTGTACAAGTTGGACGGGTTGCACCTGAACTGGAACGGGATCAAAATCCTTGCTGGGAGGTTTGCTAGTGCTGTTGGGGGGGAGTTTAAACTAATTTGGCAGAGGGATGAGATACAGAGTGGAGGTACAGAAGGGGGGTATAGAAGAGAAACTGAGTCAGTCTGGAAGGGACCTACATAAATGCAGGCCGATACACAAAGTCCACAGTGAAACAGACCTGAGACAAGACTCAGAATGGAGCGATTCTCAGCCAGAAGACGAGCAGGTGTTCAGGTGTTTCACATTGTGAACCTGACACATCATGTTGATGAAGTCAAACAACTGGAAGCTTTTGCTACCATTAATATCATGTGTCCAAAGAAAATTGACAAACACACCCTCAGGACTAAGAATGACACGGGAGCTAGTACAAATATCCTACCAATCCGAATCCTGAAGAATATCTACCCGGGCCGTTGGAAATCAATGATACAACCAACAACTGCAAAGTTAACTGCAAAGGGTCACCCATCCCTTGCAGTGGCACATTAACAATGCAATGCAGCTATGGCAAGTTGGCATGGAAACCCCAAATATTTCACCTGGGCCAGAGGTGGCAGGACTACCAGTGTGCAAGGACCTCAACATTATGGCTATCCACGAGGTCACCAAGCCATCCATTACAGCAGAAGAGACCAATGGTACCTGCATTGAGTCAGTTCATAACCTACAACAAATGTACACGGACAGGTTCAATGCTATAAAAGATTTCAAAGGCAATGCTGTACTGCACCTCAGAGAGGATGCAATTCCGTCAATCGACCCCCTCCCAGAAAGTGCAGCGTGCACATACAAGAAAAGCTTAAGCGCAAGTTGGATGAGATGGAACGCAATGGCATCATCCATCATGTGCATCATCACACAGACTGGTGCAGCTCAATGACATGCGTACTGAAGAAGGATGGAGCAATTAGGGTATTTCTAGATCCGAGGCATCTAAACTTCTCCATAAAGAGATGGCCCCACATGATTCCAAACACTAGAGGAATTGAATCCCAAGTTCACAGGAGCCAAATTCATCTCCACGTTGGATGCTAAACATGGAATTCGGTCAGTACACCTAGCTGAGGAATCTCAGGAAGTCACCACGTTCAGAACACCATTTGGAAGATATTGCTTCCAGAGACTACCCTTCGGTTCATCTGTCAGTCAAGATCTGTTTCAGCAGTGTATGAACAGAATTATAGAAAACGTGCCTGGATGTATATGCATTGTCGATGATATTGCAGTAATGGGCAAAACCAAAGAAGAGAATGATCGAAATCTTCATTCTCTGATGGTAGTAGATCGTGACGAAGGGCCAGGTCAATTTCTTTGGCTCCATCTATTCAGGATGCGGAATCCATCCTGACCCAGGCAAAGTTGAAGATGTAAGGCACGTGCCCAACCCAGAAGACAAGGAAGATCTACTAGATGTCTTGGAGTTTCAACTTCTTGACACCATACATTCCAAATTTTTCGGACAAAGCATTATCATTGAGAGAGCTCTTAAAGAAAGATGTACCATATGTGTGGCAGGAGGACCATCAGTATATATTTGAGTCTCTCAAACAAGCATTGTCAGCAGAAACCTTTATCCTCCAGTACTTCCTGGAAGTCGACACCTCACTGAAAGGGCTAGGAGCATGCATCCTGCAGGATGGCAAACCAATTGCATTCGGATCCAAATGTTTATCCTCAGCACAATCCAATTAATTAAATATCGCGCGTGAAACACTTGCTCTGGTGTTTGGGATCACAAAGTTTCACACCTACCTGTTCAGTGAGCAGTTCACTGTGGAAACCGATCACAAATCACTGGAGATGATCTGGCACAAACCATTGACAAGTACACCACCTCGACTACAGCGACTCTTAGTGAAAGTATGGGAGTACGACTTTGACGTCTGCGACAAACCGGGTACTAAAATGCTCACCGGCAATACGTTGAGCAGATTGTCAATCCTGAGCAAAAATATAAAAGTTCCACTGGATCTACAAGTAGACAGCATGGATATCGAGGTGGAAGGTGTACTCAAAATCAATTTATTGCATTTGGTCAGCACAAATGTGACCAATTACAATAAGAAACAGCCAATGACCCAAAACCGAAGGCACCGTGGAGTGCCATTGTTGAATGTTGGCCTGATATGACAGACGAGGTGCCGGAAACCCTCAGATGCTTTTAGCTTTATAGAGCTGAACTTGATATCTCAAGGAATGTCACGTTCAAAGGAAGAGAAGTGATTGTGCCCAAAGCTCTCCAACAGGACATCATGTTAATATTTCAGCACGGCCATATGGGCATAGAGTGAATGAGACGATTGGCACAAGACACTGTTTATTGGCTAGGGATCAACAATGACATCAAAAGGTTAGTGAGGATGTGCGAGGCATGCCAGAACCACCTGCTACAACAACGTAAAGAATCTCTACACCCTCACGAGATTCCATCAGTCCCTTTGTCCAATATAACCACTGATCTATTTTCCCTGAATGGAGACAACTTAGAACCATAGAAAAAATATAGAACAGAAGGAGGCCATTCAGCCCATCGTGTCTGCGCCAGTTGAATAAACCAGCCGCCCAAACTAATCCCACCTTCCAACACCTAGTCCATAGCCCTGCAGGTTACAGCACCTTAGGTGCATGTCCAGGTACCTTTTAAAAGAATTGATGGTCTTTGCCTCCACCACTATTCCTGGCAGTGAATTCCAGGCACCCACCACCATCTGGGTGAAAGAGTTTCTCCTCACGTCCCCCCTAATCCTTCTACCACCTTAGAGCTGTGTTCCCTGGTAATTGACCTCATGCTAGGGGAAGCAGGTCCTTCCTGTCCACTCTGTCTAGGCCTCTCATAATTTTGTACACCACAATTAAATCACCCCTCAGCCTCCTTTGTTCTAATAAAAACAACCCTAGCCTATCCAATCTTTCCTCAAAGCAGCAATTTTCAAGCCCTGGCAACATTCTTGTAAATCTCCCCTGTACTCTCTCAAGAGCAATTATGTCCTTTCTGTAATGTGGCCACCAGAACTGTACGCAATACTTCAACTGTGGCCTAACCAGCATTTTATACAGTTCCAGCATTACATCCCTGCTTTTGTATTCTATACCTTGGCCAATAAAGGAAAACATTCTTCACCACTCTATCTACCTGTCCTGCCACCTTCAGGGACCTGTGAACATGCACTCCAAGGTCTCTCACTTCCTCTACCCTCTCAATATCCTCCCGTATATTGTTTATTCTCTTGCTTTATTTGCCCTCCCCAAATGCATTACCTCACACTTATCCGGACTGAATTCCATTTGCCACTTTTCCACCCACTCAACCAAACCATTGATATCATTCTGGATTCTACAGCTATCCTCTTCACTATCAACTACACGGCCAATTTTTGTGTCATCTGCAAATTTCCCAATCATGCCTCCCACATTTATGTCCAAATCATTAATATACACCACAAACAGCAAGGGACCCAACACTGAGCCCTGTGGAATGCCACTGGAAACCACTTTCCATTTGCAAAAACATATGTCAACCACTATCCTTTGTTTCCTGTCACTGAGCCAGTTCTGGATCCAACCTGCCACCTTCCCCTGTATCCCATGGGCTTTCATTTTACTGACCAGTCTGCCATGTGAGACCTTGTCAAATGCCTTACTAAAATCCATGTAGACCACATCTACTGCACTACCCTCATCAATCCACCTTGTTACTTCCTAAAAAAATTCAATTAAGTTAGTAAGACACAACCTTCCCTTAACAAATCTATGCTGACTATACCTGATTAATCCATGCCTTTCTAAGTGACAGTTTATCCTATCTCTCAGAATTGATTCTAATAATTTGCCCACCACCGAGGTCAGACTGATCAGCTTATAATTATTTGGCCTATCCCGCGCACCTTTTCAAACAATGGTACAATGTTCACAGACCTCCAGTCGTCTGGTACCTTGCCTGTACCTAGCGAGGATTTGAAGATAATCCTCAGAGCCTTCACTATTTCCTCCCTGGCTTCCTTTAACAACCTGGGATACAATCCATCCGACCTTGGTGATTTATCCACTTTCAAGGATAGCAGACCCTCTAGTACTTCCTCTCTCATTATGCTTATTGTATCTAATATTTCACACTCCTCCTCTTTAACTACAATGTCTGCATCATCCTGCTCCTTTGTGAAGACAGAAAGTACCCATTAAGAATCCTGCCCACATCTTCTGCATCCACGCATAAGTTCCCTTGTACATCTTTGATAGGCCCTGCCCTTTCCTTAGTTATCCTTTTGCTCTTAATGTACTGATAAAACATCTTTGGATTTTCCGTGATTTTACCTGCCAATATTTTTTCATGTCCTCTCTTTGCTTTCCTAGTTTCCTTTTTTACATCACCCCTGCAAATTCTATACTCCTCTCAGCTTTCTAAAATATTAGGTTTATGTGACCGTCATAAACTTTCTTTTTCTGCTTTATCTTACCCTATATGCTTCTAGATAACTAGGGGGCTCTAGATTTGGCAGTACCACCCTTTATCTTTGTAGGGACATGTCTACACTGTGCCTGTAGAATCTCGCTTTTGAATGCCTCTCATTGGTTTGCCACTGATTTTCCATCAAGTAGCTGCATCCAGTCCACTTTCACCACATCACCTCTCAGCTTTGTAAAATTTGCCTTCCCCCAATTTAGAACTCTTCCTCCTGTTTTATCTTTGTTCTTTTCCATAATAATGCTAAATCTAACAGTATTATGGTCACTATCTCCAAAATGGTCACCCATTGCTACTTCACCCAATTGCCCAGCTTCATTTCCGAAGACTAAATCTAGAATTGCGCCCCCTCTCGTTGGGCTTGTTACGTGCTGGCTAAAAAAATTCTCTTTAATGCAGTTCAAGAATTTTGTGCCCTCTGTGCCCTTCACACTGTTTGTGTCCCAGTTGATATTTGGGTAGTTAAAATCCCCAACTATAATTGCCCTATTGTTTTTGCACTCAGAAATTTGCCTATGTATTTGTTCTTCTATCTCCCTTTCGCTATTTGGGTGTCTATAGTACACTCCTAGTAGTGTGGCTGCCCCTTTTTAAATTCTGAGCTCAACCCATACGTCCTCATTGGATGATTCATTTTGCATATCATGCCTCCTCACAGCTGTTATTGATCCTTTAACCAATAATGCTACACCACCTCCTTTTTCATCCCCCTCTCTAGCCTAGCTGTAAACTCTTTATCCAGGGATGTTGAGCTGCCAGTTTTTTCTCTCTTTAAGCCAGGTTTCTGTTATAGCAATGATATTGTGTTGCCATGTGTCTATCTGTGTCCTCAGCTCATTATTTGCTATATTCCTTGAGTTTAAATAAATACCTTTTAACACTGCCAGATTTCTGTGCTGTGCACCTTTTAACCTTTGCTTCTTCTGTCTTTCAGAATTACACGCTAATTTTCTGCCTCCAGTTCCGTGCTCTGAAATTGTCCTATCTGAAACTGCCTTCAGGTTCCCATCCCCCGCCAAACTAATATAAAAGCAAAATACTGCAGATGCTGGAAATCTGAAATAAAAACAAGAAATGCTGGAAATACTCAGCAGGTCTAGCAGCATCTGTGGAGAGAGAAGCAGAGTTAATGTTTCAGGTCAGTGACCCTTCTTCAGAACTGGCATAAAAACGAATCTAGTTTAAACCATCCTTAACAGCACTAGCAAACCTTGCTGCAAGGATATTCGCCCCAGTCCTGTTCAGGTGCAGTCCGTCTGGCTTGTACAGGTCCCACCTTCAGCAGAACCGGTCCCAATGCCCCAGAAATCTGAAGCCCTCCCTCCTGCACCATCTCTCCAGCCATGCACTCATCTGGCGTGTTCTCATATTTCTATACTCACTAGCACCTGGCTTTGGGAGTAATCTGGAGATTACTACCTTTGAAGTCCTGCTTGCTAATCTCTTTCCTAACTCCCTAAACTCAGCCTGCAGGACCTCATCCCTTTTTCTATCCATATCGTTGGTACCAATGTGGACCATGACCTCTGGCTGTGCACCTTTCCCTCCAGAATGCTCTGTAGCCGCTCGGTGATATCGATGACCCTTGCACCAGGGAGAGGCAACATACCATCCTGGAATCACGTATGCAGCCACAGAAATGTCTGTCTGTTCCTCTAACTACCGAATCCCCTATCAGTATTGCTCTCCTGCCTTTTCTCCTCCCTCCCTGCACAGCTGAACCACCCATGGTGCTCTGGTCATGCCACTTGCATTCTCCAGAGGAACCCTCTCTCCCATCAGTGCTCAGAACCGAATACTGGTTAGAAAAAGCGATGCCCTCCGGGGTCTCCTGCACTACCTGCCTTGTCCTCTTGGCTGTATGGAAGCCACCCAGTCCCTCTCTGAACAAAGAACAAAGAACAGTACAGCACAGGAACAGGCCATTCGGCCCTGCAAGCCTGCGCCGATCTTGATGCCTGTCTAAACTAAAACCTTCTACACTTCCGGGGACCGTATCCCTCTATTCCCATCCTATTCATGTACTTGTCAAGATGCCTCTTAAATGTTGCTATCGTACCTGCTTCCACCACCTCCCCCGGCAGCAAGTTCCAGGCACTCACCCCCCTCTGTGTAAAAAACTTGCCTCGCACATCCCCTCTAAACTTTGCCCCTCTCACCTTAAACCTATGTCCCCTAGTAACTGACTCTTCCACCCTGGGAAAAAGCTTCTGACTATCCACTCTGTCCATGCTGCTCATAACTTTGTAAACCTCTATCATGTCGCCCCTCCACCTCTGTCGTTCCAGTGAAAACAATCCGAGTTTATCCAACCTCTCCTCAGAGCTAATACCCTCCAGACCAGGCAACATCCTGGTAAACCTTTTCTGTACCCTCTCCAAAGCCTCTACATCCTCCTGGTAGTGTGGCGACCAGAATTGTACGCAATATTCCAAGTGTGGCCTAACTAAGGTTCTGTACAGCTGCAGCATGACTTGCCAATTTTTATATTCTATGCCCCGACCGATGAAGGCAAGCATGCCGTATGCCTTCTTGACTACCTTATCCACCTGCGTTGCCACTTTCAGTGATCTGTGGACCTGTACACCCAGATCTCTCTGCCTGTCAATACTCCTACGGGTTCTGCCATTTACTGTATACTTCCCACCTGTATTAGACCTTCCAAAATGCATTACCTCACATTTGTCCGGATTAAACGCCATCTGCCATTTCTCTGCCCAAGTCTCCGACCGATCTATATCCTGCTGTATCCTCTGACAATCCTCATCACTATCCGCAACTCCACCAACCTTTGTGTCGTCTGCAAACTTACTAATCAGACCAGCTACATTTTCCTCCAGATCATTTATATATACTACAAACAGCCAAGGTCCCAGCACTGATCCCTGCGGAACACCACTAGTCACATCCCTCCATTCAGAAAAGCACCCTTCCACTGCTACCCTCTGTCTTCTATGACCGAGCCAGTTCTGTATCCATCTTGCCGGTTCACCTCTGTTTGCGCTCTGTTAAGATGCGGGGTGACCACCTCCTGAAGTATACTTTCCACATATCTCTCATCCTTGCGAAAGCACCTCAGTAACACCGGCTGTTCCTTGAGTTCCAAGATTCGGCGCTTGAATTTTTGCATTTGGTGGCACTTTCTTGTAGTTGTCCAGGGCATGGGTAGGGTCCTAGAGTCCCCATATGGCATAGGCTGTGCATTGACGGGTGTGAGCAGCCCTGCCATGCCTCGAATTATTAATATACTGCACTAAAATTGGAACCCAGCTCCTTCCACTGCACCAAAGTAAGAACCAAATGCTGGAGGGTTAAAAGAAATAGAAAAAAAGGAGCACCTCCTCCACCCTTCACCAAACTCCCCACTCACCAAACTAGAATCTCCACACTCTGCTTGCAATATGCATGCTGTTTACAGGTTGCACCCAGACCTCTGTATTTATACTTTTTGAAGCTGAAACTGCAGCAACCAGATTGGACTAGTTATCTACTTAACTAATCAGCTACTCTGCAGTAGAGCTTGTTAATCCTTGCCTAAGGCTGGAAGAAACATACTTTACTTTCTTAACTTACTTTACTTAGAGGTAACCCCAGTTAAATGCTAACTGCAGACCAAATTTTTAGAAAGATATTGAACCTTAAAATCCTTACTTACCAAACTCCTATCTCCACACTCTGCTTGCAATCTGCATGCCATTTTCAGGCTGCATGCAGACCATTCTTTTTTGATAACTTTATCTGTGCATTTTGATAGGATTTTTCTAGCAGAATTTTGCTACCCCTGCAGTGGCAGGAATGGAGGCTCGGGGTGGGGGTGGGGGTTACCAGTAAAATAGGGGAAGCCATGTTGGGATGGCTCCCAGATGCAGTCCTGCCATTGGGGAGTTCCTCAGTGGCAGGCTGTGAGGCAGCCCGGCTGCCTACTCCAAATTTCAGCCCTAAGTGCGGCCACTGTGAAATTCTGATTGTGTAAATTATATGAAAGTCTCTGGTTCTGGAAGTGAGATTATTGCATAAAACAAAATAGGCATTTTTGAATTTGCCACCCATGCCAAGGACTTCATGATTTCAAATGGATAAGGAGTTAATGTTGAGTGTAATTGGTGAGTTTGGAGTTGTGTTGAGTATTGGAGAATGGGAATACTATAGCTATCTGGGGGAGCTGGTTTAGTACAGAGCATCTATTTTGACTTAGGTTGGTGCCTATAAAATTTTGGGAGACATGAGGTGATTCTGCTTGCTTAATCATCTCGGTTGTAGTGGAATGTAGCTGACAGCAATAAGAGCTACAATGGATTTTATTTGCTATTTCTATTGGCTCTCAGGAGCATGCCAGTGTCAAAGGTGCAGAATTACCTACATATTTATTTTACATGGATGTATACAGATTTGGAGCAACCTTTGCAAGCAATGTGTTGGATCAAGGAAGAGATTCAGTGGTGTTAATAATATCATTAAATATCACAGCATAGTGACAGCTGGGTAATGCTGTGCCTCTCAAAGGCTCGCTTTGAACGCATTCAGGGTCAGTCGTTATCTTCTGAGACAGAGGAGGAGAAATGTGGGTGTTACCTCTGAAAATAACTGTAAGCAATTCTGCCTTAATGCAAAACCATCAAGCCTGGGCATCATTTGTTCCTAAAATTGAAATTGATAAGATACATATTGCTGCTCAAGCAGTTGAAAAGGGAAAGTGTACCTGCAGTTTGAGGGGAATAACCAAATTCTTATTGAAAAAGCGCCCCGTCTCAGTGGTTCCTGCCCAATGCTGTGTATCATGAAAGAAGGGGCTAGAAATTGATTATGGCTTGTTTTTGGGCATGGAATTTCTGATCTGCCTATGCTTGTTCCCACTGAGGTAGGCAGGATGCAAACTTTGTGCTGCCTCCTCATTTACCAGATAGGAACATAAGAACATAGTGCTTGGGAGCAAGAGTAGGCCATTCGGCCCTTTGAGCCTGCTCCGCCATTTGATAAGATCATGGCTGATCTGGTTGTGGTCTCAATTCCACTTTCTTGTCTGCCCCCACCCCAGAACCTTTGACTCTCCTTGTCTATCAAAAATCTATCTGCATTGTCTGATCAGTGCGCGATTAGTATTGAATAAGGAAAATAGACTCTGGGTCAAAGTAACAGGAATTTATTTACAGGGGTCTTCTTACTAGGGTATCTACATGAACACTGAGCAGTATGAGGTGCAGATTCATGACATCACATCCTGTGATGATGCTTAAGGTGATGATACATCATGATGATACATAATCTACCCAGCAACAGCTTATGTACATTATACTACATCTCCCCCCAAGTCTCTGACTTCATTCATCAGCTCTGTAATGCTGTGGGGTTCTCACGATTCTGCCTTATCATGTTCTCCTTCACTTGTTTGGAGTATTGAGTCTTTCAGTTCTTCTTCCTCACTTTCCTGTGGGTGAGTGGAACTATTGGATGACTCATGTTCTCTGACTTCACTATCGTCTGGGTTATCTGTTGTTGGTTGTGTCTCCATGTTCACCAGCTGTCTCTGGCAGCTGGTTCTCTTGACCTTTCATCAATTGTTCTTTCGGAGATGCCTGTACCAAAGATCTTCTATTTCTCCTTATCAATCCCTGGTCTGTCTGGACTATGTATGACTAAGGATATGGAGATTTCTCCAACACTTCTCTATATCAACCCTGATCTTTAATCTCCAGGTCTTAGGTCTGTTTGGTTTTTTGCTCCATAATGTCTATCGTGATTCTCCATTTGGGATGACCTTTCTTTCTCATCTGCCTCCCTCACCCTTTCCCGGTCCTCTGCACCGATTCGTGGCTGAAGGGTGCTTGGGAGTGTGGGTAGTTGTGTCCTCAACCTCCTACCTATTAGCAACTCACATGGAGCCAGCCCATTCTGTTGAGGTGTTGATAGGTAATTTAACAGTGCTAGCTGAAAATCCTCATTTTTTTCAGTAGCATTTTCATGGTTCAAATACCTCTCTCTGCTTCTCCATTGCCCTGGAGGTGGGGGAGGCAGGGGGCGGGCGGTTACCTCGGTGAACTTGTAACATATGTTTCTGTGAACTGCTGGAAGTCCTCATTCCTGAATTGTGAAGCATTATTAGAGATCACTGGGTCTGGAAGCCATGGGTGATGAAAATCTCTTTTGCTGATTTGATTATGGCTTCAGAACTCTGGCTATGTATTGGTTTGACTTCGACCCATCTAGAATAATAATCAACGACAATGAGGTAAATCTTCGCTTTATATCCATTCCCAGGTGCTCCCATGGCCTGGACGGAAATGAAGATGGGATCAGTGGCTTTCTAGAGTCTTGTCTGGTAGTAGCACATTTATTTTATTTATTTATTGATACAGCACTGAAACAGGCCCTTTGGCCCACCGAGTCTGTGCCGACCAACAACCACCCATTTATACTAACCCTACAGTAATCCCATATTCCCTACCACCTACCTACACTAGGGGCAATTTACAATGACCAATTTACCTATCACCTGCAAGTCTTTGGCAGTGGGAGGAAACCGGAGCACCGGGCGAAAACCCACACGATCACAGGGAGAACTTGCAAACTCCGCACAGGCAGTACCCAGAATTGAACCCGGGTCCCTGGGGCTGTGAGGCTGCGGTGCTAACCACTGTGCCACTGTGCCGCCCAGTATGTAATACAATTGGAAATGATGGGCTGGGTTTCAAGAGCCCGCCGCCGATTTCGGTGGTGAGCTCAAAAAATGGCGGCCAGCAGCTATGGGCCGCACGCCAAAGAGCCGCCGCAATCTCAAGCACGGCGGCTCATTTAAATAGCTGGGGTGGCCCGCCCCCACCCCCCAATCCCGTTGAGGGGATGGGCAGTTCGTCCCTGGTAATGATGCCAGCTGCCTGTGCGCTGGGCGCCGTTTTTAAAGGGCAGCCAGCCCTGCCGCCCAATTTAAATTCTTAAACACATACCCCCCAAAATTAAATGAATACATTTCTAATGCCCCTTTCCTACCACCCCCCCAAAGACGATTATATCAACTATTTGCCCTTCCCCACAAAACACTTACCTTTTACATCTGACCTTCCCCACCCCCCCACCACCTGCACAAAGTTTGAAGCTAACCCTTTCCACCATCCCCTACACCCATTACATGCATTTGATCCCAATCGGGCCGGGCCCTCCCAGCATTGAGGTCCATGGCGGCCTCACCCGGACCCATCTTCAGGCCCCACCGCCGCCCCCCCGGCCACAAATCCCGACGTTGGCGGGACAACAAGATTCAACCCC
The DNA here is from genome assembly GCF_036365525.1 of Heterodontus francisci. NCBI lineage: Eukaryota > Metazoa > Chordata > Chondrichthyes > Heterodontiformes > Heterodontidae > Heterodontus > Heterodontus francisci. The sequence goes on along the minus strand of NC_090380.1, from coordinate 12,696,614 downwards.
ATGTCTTCAATCTCCTTGGAAACCCCCAGTCACCATGCCAAGTTCCAAGCTCTTGCTCGACACTTGGTGATTCCTAAATGCCCTTGGTGTAGTTTCTCCAGGACGTCTAATCTTAAAGCCCTTGGAATAACGAGTCTTTCATCATAGATGAGTAAGTCGTCAACAATAGTAAGATGGCTTCGTTGCTCATAATACTTTCTCAGGATTGGAATCTGGCATCTATTTGGCATCTATTCTGGTCAACACTCTTGACAAAACTGTCTTACTTTTTCGCAGACTTCCTCCTCGTTCTGTTGGTTCCTAATTTGCCGTTACCTTTGAGCAGTTGCTGGTAAATCTTCAGTTATAGCTAAAGCAAAGAGTTCCACTTCCTCCAAGAATGAAACATTTCCTAGTTCAGCTAGATCGCTTGGTGCTCTCAATAATGCATCAGCTGTTACCTGATGCTTCCCTGGGACATATTCAGTTGTTGTGTCATATATTAGTCACAGTTGAAATTTCTGCACCCTTGGGGGTAATTTTACTAACTCCTTGGAATTAAGCAACATTACTAGTGGTCAATTTTGATCTTAATCTTGAGGCCCAGTACATAGTCTGAAAATGTTGCTTCCTTTACAATCACTGCATACCTTCGTTCTGTCCCTGACAGCAAATGAGAGGCAAAGTACATCGGCCTACGTCATCCATCTTTCTGAACCTGGAACAGGACGGCACCTAATCCTGTTAATGATGCATCTACAGCAATATTGGTCACTAGTTCTGGATCATCGTGTGCCAAAACTTCTGGTGAAGTCAACATTTCTTTGATCTTCTGGGAAGAATCTTTCTGGCCGTCTCCCCAGCATCAGGCATTGTCGTTTTTTAGCATTTGTCATAGAGGCTCGTAGAGGTAGAAATTTCCCTACCTGGTTAACCATACCCATGAATCGCTGTAAATCTGTTATAAACCTTGGCTCTGGGAAATCTATTATTGCCTTCACCTTCTATGGATCTATCGTGATTCCAGATCCATCAGTTATGTGACTAAGGAACCTCACAGTTGACTATGAGAATACGCACTTGCCATTGAATGCGAGCCCTGCCTCTTGTAATCTGTGTAATACTTACCCTTGCGTTGTGCTCTTTTTGGTTTGCTCCATGAATCAGAACATCACCTGTGTGGCAGATGATCCCCTCCAAGCCTTCTAGGATTGTTGACATCATCCGCTGGTATATCTCTGGTGTCAATGCAATACCGAATGGCAATCTGTTGAAGCGGAATCTGCTGCAGGGCGTGATAAAGGTGCTTAACAATTGAGATTCCTCATCCAAAGGCAACTGCCAGAACTCACTATTTGCTTCCAACGTTATGCATATGGAGCTTTTTTCCAATTTGGCAAGACTGTCGTTGACTGACGCCACAGGGTGAATTTCCCTTTAAATCGCTTTATTGAGTTGGGTCAGGTCCACACAAATCCTAATAGACCGGTTAGGTTTCCTTACTGGGAACATCCCAGAGCACCACCTAGTGGGTTTTGTCACTGCGGAGTTAACTCCTTGGTTTAGCGTGGCATCAATTTCTTTCTTCATCTTTTCTAGGAGCGGATGTGGGACCTTTCTCGGTGTGAACAAACGTGCCTCTTTATTGAGTGGAATATGATACTCTGTTTTTAATTTCCTTCAGCCCTTGTCTAGTTTAGGGAATTCAGCTCTAAAATCGCTCAGCTGTCGCTCCTGTCCCTTGATCTCTTCCATCCTGCATAACAGCTGTTAGGCTCGGCACGCATTTTTTACGAAGGAGCAACAGGCTTGGTTTGTAATAATATATAGGGTTTCCGGGATCATGTTGTTTCTATGTGTTAATGTTGTCTGTATTTCTCCCACATCCTTCAATTGAATCCCTCCTGGCCTGTATAAATTTTTGTTGACTTTCCTAAGTCTTTCTTTCCTCAGTCAAGGTGTTTGATTGGACAGGATAGAAACTGTTGTTCCTTAATCTAATTTGAAAGTGGTTTTATTTCCTCCCACTAAAATTTATTCTTCCCAACAATCTTTGTTTTTTCCCTGCACTTCTCTTAGGAAACGGGGATTAATTGTTTGACCCTTCTTTATTTCCTTTATCTTTTTACCCATCTGTAGCATTTGTTTTCTGCTGCGACAGACCTGCTGCAATCGTCCCCTTCTCTTGCACCAGAAACATTCAGCTTCCCGGGCTGGGCAATTTTCCGGCTGGTGCGGCTCCCAGCCACACCTGCTGCAATTCCATGTTACTGCCTGTAGGTGTCTTTGTTGCCTCTCAGGCTTTTTGGCGCCATTATTCACCGTCTTCTGAATGGACCCGACTGATATCGGAATTTTCGAGGCAGGACCCCTGATTTCTCCATACTTGTAGTCGAATACCATTTCGTTCTTCTGCCTGCTGCTCAATAAAATGGCTTTTTTCCAAGTCAAACCTTCTTTCAACTGAAGCTGGTCTGACAGCGCTTTGAGTATAACCCCGACTACAATTCTGTCCCGAGTCAGTTCGTCTCACAGACTCCCATCGTTGCATTCCTCCGCTACTTTATACAAATCATTAATAAACAAATTGATATTTTCACTGACCTTTTGGGTGCTCCTGTTGAACTTAGCTTGCTCCACGATTACATTTTTCCTGATCTGAAAGTATCCTTTCAATGCTTTAAACACTTTGCCATATGGGGTTTCTTTTTCGTCGATCCCCAGGGTAGTCAGGATGTTGTCTGCACTGTCTCCCATGGCGTAAAGCAGAACACTGACCTGTTTTTCACTCTATCGTGCTGTTAAACCTGATGCGAAAAGGTACCTGTCGAATCTTTGAATCCAACCTGGCCAATCTTCGGCCTGGTGGGCCCTGCCGCTCGCTCAAAGCTTTCTGGTAATGGTATTAATTTTTCCATGTTTCTGCAAAGAATTTTATCTTTTCTGTTTTCTTACGCTGGAAAAGTCATTTTACCTGCTGCCACCATGTACTATCTTGTCAGTGTGCTATTAGGTTTGAATGAGGAAAGGAGACTCTGGGTCCAAGTAACAGGAGTTTATTTACAGGAGTCTTCTTACTAGGGTATCTACATGAACACTGAGCAGCATTAGGTACAGACTCGTGACATCACAACCTTTGATGATGCTTAAGGTCTATATACGTAATCTATTCAGTAACAGCTTATGTACATTATACTACATAATCTAACTCAGCTTTGAACAAATTCAATGACCCAGCCACCACTGCTTTCTAGGGAAGGGAATTACACAGATTAATGACCCTCTGAAGGAAACAAATTCTCCTCATCTCCGTCTTACTGTTGGTAGTGCTGGTCCAAGCAGGGTCCACACTGTTGGCTGCCTGATTGCTCAGCAGGGGGACAAGCAGTGTGTGCTAATTGAACATAATGCTGCCAGCCTTCTCTTAAACAGAGTCTGTCCCTCTGAAAGGGGAGTTGATTCAGTGGAAGGGAGCTGCTGCTGACAGCCTGTACCGATACTGGCTGGATGTAGGAGCTGCAAAAATGGAGCACCAGGGAAGAGAGAGAGAGTGCCCAGGTTCATCGATGTGATCATGGAGGCCTTAGTGGTGCGAGTGGACGGAAGAGAGAGCTCATGTTTCCACCAGGGGCCAGGAGGCCCTCAAGGAATGGGAGCAGGTGGCCAAGGGTGTCAATGCAATGAGTCTGGTGTCCAGAATCTGACAGCAGTGTTAGGAGAAGTTTAGTGACTTCATGTGGGTGGTCAATGTCAGTGAATGCACCTTGACATCTTCTACTTGTGGAAAAAAGGGTTCACACTATCTGGATGCCTGGGTGTCTTGGGTAATTTGTGGGATCAGCACATGATGAGTTAAAACAGCATTCTGCTGAATATGTGATACATTGTCTAAGTTGGCCCAAGGCAAAGGTTGCCTCTGAAGATAAAGGAACCGCGGAATCTGAGAAAGTCACTCATCTATGTCTTTGGTCTGGGAGATGTTAGTTTGGTCACTAGTGTTTATAGTAATAAAATGAAGCGGGCCATATAATAACAGTAATAGAATGATTAGAAGAGATTGAGAGATCGAAGTGCACCTTGCTGTCTCTATTTGATATTCTGATGTCATTTTTATGTATCTTTGATGTATCTGATTTGATGGTAATATATATGGAATGCAGAAATCAAAGGCAGAATTATTATTAGAGTTTTGAGTGAAGCAATGCATCCACTATCAATACAGCCACCTCTTTCAACACTCTGGGATGTAGATCATCGGGTCCAGGGATTTATCAACTTTCAGTCCCATTAATTGTCCCACTACTACATTTTTACCAATTCTAATTTCTTTCAGTTCCTCATTCTCACTAGTCCCTTGGTTGTCTAGTATTTCTGGGTTGTTTTTTGTATCTCCCTTTGTGAAGTCAGACATAAAGTATTTGTTTAGTTTCTCTGCCATTTCCTTATTCCCCATTATAAAGTGTAGTTAAGAATAGTGTCATGCAGGCACCCCCCCACCTGCGAAGAATGAGGCACACTAATTTAGCCACATGAACATTGATTTTCTAAACTGATACTGGAGTAAAGAAAGAACTGAGCCATAGAGAGATACAGCACTGAAACAGGCCCTTCGGCCCACCAAGTCTGTGCAAACCAACAACCACCCATTTTATACTAATCCTACATTAATCCCATATTCCCTACCACATCCCCATCATTCTCCTACCACCTACCTACACTAGGGGCAATCTACAATGGCCAATTTACCTATCAACCTGCAAGTCTTTGGCTGTGGGAGGAAACCAGAGTAACCAATGGAAACCCACAAGGTCACAGGGAGAACTTGCCAACTCCACACAGGCAGTACCGAGAATCGAACCCAGGTCGCTGGAGCTGTGAGACTGCGGAGCTAACCACTGCGCCACCTGCAAACAATTCGCAATGGTTTCACGGTCACCACTAGAATAGCTTTTAATTCCAGATTTGTTAATTGAATTCAAATGCCGTGGTGGGATTCATACCCATATCCCCAGAGCTTCAGCTTGGGGGTTCCTCTTTTAGTGACAAGACCACTGGGCCACCACCTCCCCGATGAACTGGCTTTAAAAAAAAAACACCAGACCCTTGACTGGAATGATATTTGCATAGTAACAGTCAGTACTTGGAAAGGACAAAGGGGCCACTCCCTGCTCCAATTTAATCCACAATGGACTTTTGATTACCAGACATTGAAGGTGGAGACGCTAGCATTCCAGGTTGACTGCTAAGATGCTCCCAATACACAGAAGAGACCTGGTCAAACCAGTCAGTCATGTGACCACCTGCTGGCCAACTAGGGGAGTTTTTTAAATTGGAGAAACAGTGTTTGAAGACTGAAAGCTGTTTGCTCCTGGACTAAAGAGACCTCTCCTGGTTGGCTCGGTGCAACCTCTCCTGTCTGCTTCCATCTCTTTCCCACGGAACTGAGGACCCATTGGAGGCACATGAACCCCAAGAGAGAAAAATCTCCTACAGTGAACAAGGTTTAAGAAGAATACTGGGCTCCAACAAAAAGCAAGATCTACCTACAATCAAGGACTCTACAGTAAGCTGGAAATGCAGTAACAAACCCTCTTCAGCGATTGTCTCAAATGTTTTCACTTTATTTTTCTTTTGCTTTTTTCTGTCCCTGTTTGCATGTGTGTATCACGTGTGCATGCTAGCGTGGGCACGTCGTGTAGCCGTGGGCGTTGACAAAGTTAGAGTTTAAGTTTAAGTTTTGATTGATTTCACTTTTCTTCTTTGGACCCAGGAAAGCCTGTTTGTGCTCATTTTTTTGCCTGATAATTGGAAAGCGGTGAGCGAGGATTCATCAAAGGAGGAGCTCAAAACACAGTGTGTTTAAAAATTAAATCCTGTTACAGTAAGACCAGGTGAAAGCTGAAAGAGACCTCTAGACTCCTTTCTCACCTGGTCGTAACAATAGTTAATTAATAAGTTTCTCTAGGTGGGAATGTGAGTTGTGAGGAGGATGCAAAGAGGCTTCAAGGGGATTTAGACAGGCTAAGTGGAGTGGGATATAATGGAATATAATGTGAAAAAATATGAAGTTATCCACTTTGGTAGGAAAAACAGAAATGCAGAGTATTTCCTAAATGGTGAGAGATTGGGAAGTGTTGATGTCCAAAGGGTGTCCTTGTTCATGAATCACTGAAAGCTAACATGCAGATGCAGCAAACAATTAGAAGGCAAAAGGTATGTTAGCCTTTATTGGAAGAGGATTTGAGTACAGGAGTAAAGAAGTTTTGCTGCAATGTATAAAGCCTTGGTGAGACTGTACCGAGAGTATTGTGTACAGTTTTGGTCTCCTCATCTAAGGAAGGATATACTTGCCATAGAGGGAGTGCAATGGAGGTTCATCAGATTGATTCCTGGGATGGTGGAATTGTCCTCTGAGGAAGGATTGAGGACACTGGGCCTGTATTCTCTAGAATTTAGAAGAATGAGAGGTGATCACATTGAAGCATACAAAATTCTTACAGCACTCGACAGGGTTGGTGCAGTAAAGATGTTTCCCTGGCTACAGGATCTAGAATCAGGTGACACAGTCTCAGAATAAGAGCTGGCCATTTAGGACTGAGATGAGGAGGAATTTCTTCATTCAGAGGATGGTGAATCTGTGGAATTCTCTACCCCAGAGGGCTGTGGAGACTCAATCATTGAGTATGTTCAAGACAGAGATCAATAGATTTCCAAACATTAAAGATATCAAGGGATATGGGGATAGTGCAGGAAAACAGCATTGAGGTAGAAGATCAGTCATGATGTAGTTGAATGGCAGAGCAGGTTTGAGGGGCCGAATGGCCTACTCCTGCTCCTATTTCCTGTGGTCCTATGCACCCAAGACAGCAGGACCTCCAGACCCCAATCTTTTGATAGGATGACCTGAAAGCCCAAGAATGGCTTGCATTGGATGTCATGTTCAGCATAATATTGCATGTGGAAATGTGATATGTTGCACGTGAAGCAACCAGTATGTGGAAAGGCATGGTGAAGGTGCACTGAAAAAGATGTGTCAGGCATGCTCAGTTACATTGATAATGCCACGACATGGAATGCTTAATAGATCAGCAGAGTGAGGCCATGTATTGTATCACTACGAATTTAAACTTTTTAACCAAGACGCTTAAGCATACTCCACAGAGAAACCAACATTTTAATAAAGCAACCTGGATAGAGCTCAACAGACTGGCACTTTTCAGAGGATTTGAAATTAAAGAGGGACATAGAATTTGGATTTCCAAGATTCAAAATTGGGTTCATTTATGTTAACAGTGAAATTGGCACAACTGAGGGCAAGGGAGGAATAATACTTCGGCAGAATAATCCACAAGATGGGTAAGGGTAAAAGGAGAGCTGGAGAATCTTTTAATGCCATGATTTTTAGATACTGTGGTACACCACATTAGGATTTTCTTTGTCAGTATCATGATGCGTAATACTAATCAAATGAAACTTAGACTCGAAGAGCAACTGGCTTGAGATTGATATGTGATGATAACAAGATAAGGACCTAAGATAAGAATCCCAAGATCTCACAAAGGAAGGGAGGTTGCAGGGGAGACAAGTGGGATTACCAGGGGCTGTTAGAGATTAAGACTGAGAAGCAGTGAAGGAAACCATCACCTTGGAGTATTTCTGTAGTTTAAATCTCCTAATATTGAAAGATTGACAGTGCTAAAGAAACAATGCAATGCTGACATTGTAAAGGGGGCATCAGCCACTGGGACCCCAAATAGTGGGAGGAATCCTATAATGTAGGCTGACTCCCTTCCTGTTTCTGGGGACTTTGATTAATAATATGCAGTTTATACATGTGCCTGTAGTGTTGAAGTTTTTAACCTTGGACTAATCATAATAATGCCTCCTGTTTTAATGTTAGTCCAGTCTATGAATTTTCCAGTACAGCCCTGGTATATATGTTGCAAAGTTATTAGAACATTACAGCGCAGTACAGGCCCTTTGGCCCTCGATGTTGCGCCGATCATCTGACCTACACTATTCCATTTTCATCCATATGTCTATCCAATGACCACTTAAATGCCCTTAAAGTTGGCGAGTCTACTACTGTTGCAGGCAGGGCGTTCCACGCCCCTACTACTCTCTGCGTAAAGAAACTACCTCTGACATCTGTCCTATATCTTTCACCCCTCAACTTAAAGCTATGTCCCCTCGTGTTTGCCATCATCATCCGAGGAAAAAGACTCTCACTATCCACCCTATCTAACCCTCTGATTATCTTATATGTCTCTATTAAGTCACCTCTCCTCCTCCTTCTCTCTAACGAAAACAACCCCAAGTCCCTCAGCCTTTCCTCGTAAGACCTTCCTTCCATACCAGGCAACATCCTAGTAAATCTCCTCTGCACCCTTTCCAAAGCTTCCACATCCTTCCTATAATGCGGTGACCAGAACTGCACGCAATACTCAAGGTGCGGCCTCACCAGAGTTTTGTACAGCTGCATCATGACCTCGTGGCTCCGAAACTCGATCCCCCTACTAATAAAAGCTAACACACCATATGCCTTCTTAACAGCCCTATTAACCTGGGTAGCAACTTTCAGGGATTTATGTACCTAGACACCAAGATCTCTCTGCTCATTTACACTACCAAGAATCTTCCCATTAGCCCAGTACTCTGCATTGCTGTTACTCCTTCCAAAGTGAATCACCTCACACTTCTCCGCATTAAACTCCATTTGCCATCTCTCAGCCCAGCTCTGCAGCCTATCTATGTCCCTCTGTACCCTACAACACCCTTCGACACTATCCACAACTCCACCGACCTTCGTGTCATCCGCAAATTTACTAACCCACCCTTCTACACCCTCATCCTGACAAACAGCAGTGGCCCCAAAACAGAACCTTGCGGTACACCACTAGTAACTAAACTCCAGGATGAACATTTGCCATCAACCACCACCCTCTGTCTTCTTTCAGCTAGCCAATTTCTGATCCAAAGCACTAAATCACCTTCAATCCCATACTTCCATATTTTCTGCAATAGCCTACCGTGGGGAACCTTATCAAACGCCTTACTGAAATCCATATACACCACATCCACGGCTTTACCCTCATCCACCTGTTTGGTCACCTTCTCGAAAAACTCAATAAGGTTTGTGAGGCACGACCTACCTTTCACAAAACCGTGCTGACTATCGCAAATGCACTTATTCTTTTCAAGATGATTATAAATCCTGTCTCTTATAACCCTTTCCAACATTTTACCCACAACCGAAGTAAGGCTCACAGGTCTATAATTACCAGGGCTGTCTCTACTCCCCTTCTTGAACAAGGGGACAACATTTGCTATCCTCCAGTCCTCCGGCACTACTCCTGTCGACAATGACGACATAAAGATCAACAACAACGGCTCTGCAATCTCCTCCCTGGCTTCCCAGAGAATCCTAGGATAAATCCCATCTGGCCCAGGGGACTTATCTATTTTCACTCTTTCCAAAATTGCTAACACCTCCTCCTTGTGAATCTCAATCCCATCTAGCCTAGTAGGCTGTATCTCAGTAATCTCCTCGGCAACATTTTCTTCCTCTACTGTAAATACTGATGAAAAATATTCATTTAACGCTTCCCCTATCTCCTTTGATTCCGCACACAACTTCCCACTACTATCCTTGATTGGCCCTGTTCTAACTCTTATCATTCTTTTATTCCTGATATACCTATAGAAAGCCTTAGGGTTTTCTTTGATCCTATCCGCCTGTTGCTGCATAGATTGCATTCAAAAATATCCTCTGTACATTAACTGACTTTAAAACAGTAGAATGGCATACATTGTAACTGGTCTCATCAAAATTCCCCTCAACATAGACAAAAATTTGAAACTAAACAAAGCCTCAAAAAGAAGATGGACTTCACAACAAAACATCTGCTCTATTATTTCTCAAGATGGCCTTAGCAGTATTTTAGTAGTGGATCTCTCCTAGCGTTAGGTATAGCTTAACAACTTTAGATCTTAACCACTGCTTCCATTTCCTCTCAGAATCAGGTGCTGGTAATGGAGGATGGCTGTACCAGAGCCACTGGGAGCGGAGAGGGGGGTGGGCTGTTGCATGGGCTGAAGATCCCATCAGTACACGGTCACCAAAGACATCCACACCCCTGGGCTACAGTGACCTTCCTTTTGCCACATTCCTGGGCCACAGCAACCCCTCTGCTTTGCTAGATTCTCCATGTTTCCTTTGCCCCTCTGCTATAATCATACATGCCTCCTTGGAACAACTGTTTAGTTACTTTACTTGTCCCACTATCACTCCCTTTTGCCTTGCACCATCATCCTTTTGTCATTTAATCACTCCTGTCCTCCACCCAATCACAGACCTTCTCCTTTGTTTGTCACTTTCCCAGGCTCTGCAAGAAAGTTAAAATAAAAGAAAAATACTGCAGATTCTGGAAATCAAATAGAAACAAAAAGTGTTGCAAATACTCAGCAAGTCTGGCAGCATCTGTGGAGAGAAACAGAGTTAACGTTTCATGATGAAAGGTCACTGACCTGAAACGTTAACTCTGCTTCTCTCTCCAGAGATGCTGCCAGACCTGCAAAGTATTACAATCACTTTGTTTTTAATTCTGCAAAAGAACGGTTTGTTTCAAACATCTTCCAGTTCTGTTATCCTCAGAATAATAGGGAGCCCCTAATGTACCGAGGAGGATGGCCAAGAGAGTGGGTGTTTAGATCAGACTTGGTGTCAAGGGATACAATGGGGACAGTCGAAGCTGTGTTGGAATCATTTGGCATAGGAATGTCATTCCGGAGCCAGGTGGATGTAGAGACAATAACAAAACACGGATACTATTTTGAGAACGACAGTGCCATGAAACTGGTATTGCAAGGGATCAGTGGCTTAGCACAGGAAGACCGATTTAAGGTGTACAGCATGCATTTCATTGCTAACTTGTTCAATGAGTCACATCATAAAATCAGAGACAATATTGAAAGAGAGAGCAAAGAACCAGAAATGAGAAGCTCTCACCATTTGTATTGCTGATGGGTTGTACGTACTCCAGACCCTGAGAGTGTGTCCAAAGGAATTATCTCAGTTTTGTTGAAGGATGAGGATCTTAAGAGATGGTATTGTGGGGAAGGAACAGGTCAGTTGAAAATGTCTTGTGCCCACTGTAAGGAACCTGGGGGGTTATATATGACAACCAAAAACAGCCGTGGGGATCACAGTACACAATTAACCCATGCCTGTTCATTGGCTACACACATCAGCAGGGGGCCTGATATTGCGCATGGCAGCCTGTACCTCTTAAAGGGGTAGTGCGCTGTAGCTTCAACAAGTGATAGGAGTTTTTGAAAAGTGAATCTGTGCTGTGATGCTTTGAAGATGCCAAAGAGCAAGCACCAAGGTTTTCAAACAATGCACTGGAGGTCTTGATGCAAGAGGAAGAAGGATATCCTGTATCTGCAGGGGAGCTGGTGGCCCTCCAGACGTATGCTCAGGAAGCAATGGGAAGAAGGAATGGTGGTGCAGATGTCAGGAGTGTTGCTCCAGGAACATGGATGCAGTGCAGGAAGAAGTTTAATAATCTGACATGAATTCTCAAGGTGAATGAGTTCATTCTACCAACTGCCAGTAACCACTTCTTTTGTGAACTGAGGTTGAGGTAAGAGAATTGCTCCCTGACGACTCTCAGTAGATATGGTCTCCTATTAATAGCCCTTCTCCCCCTCCTCCCTCTTCTAGCTGCTTGCCCTGCTCTGCGCGCTGTTTTTTCATTCTCCCAGTCATGCTGAATTCCCAGGAAATGCCCTACCAGGTCACCTGTGCCTGGAAGCCACTTGCTTTTTTCCCAGTTAATCTAACATCAGTTGTTGGGAAAATGCTGGAACCTGTTATTCTTCTTTCTTCTTCTTTGGCCTCCTTGTCTCGAGAGACAATGGGTAAGCTTCAAGAGGTGGTCAGTGGTTTGTGGAGCAGCGCCTGGAGTGGCTTTAAAGGCCAATTCTAGAGTGACAGACTCTTCTACAGGTGCTGCAGATAAAATTGGTTGTTGGGGCTGTTACACAGTTGGCTCTTCCCTTGCACTTCTGTCTTTTTTCCTGCCAACTGCTAAGTCTCTTTGACTCGCCACTCTATAGTTCCGCCTTTATGGCTGTCCGCCAGCTCCGGCTATCACTGGCAACTGACTCCCACGACTTGTAGTCAATGTCACAGGACTTCATGTCACGTTTGCAGACGTCTTTAAATCGGAGACATGGACGGCCGGTGGGTCTGATACCAGTGACGAGCTCGCTGTACAATGTGTTCTTGGGGATCCTGCCATCTTCCATACGGCTCACATGGCCAAGCCATCTCAAGCGCCGCTGGCTCAGTAGGGTGTATATGCTGGGGATGTTGGCCACCTCGAGGACTTCTGCATTGGAGATATGGTCCTGCCACCTGATGCCAAGGATTCTCCAGAGGCAGCGAAGATGGAATGAGTTGAGACGTTGCTCTTGGCTGACATACGTTGTCCAGGCCTTGCTGCCGTAGAGCAAGGTACTGAGGACACAGGCTTGAAACACTTGGACTTTAGTGTTCCGTGTCAGTGCGCCATTTTCCCATACTCTCTTGGCCAGTCTGGACATAGCAGTGGAAGCCTTTCCGATGGTCTTGTTGATTTCTGCAGCGAGAGACAGGTTACTGGTGATAGTTGAGCCTATGTAGGTGAACTCTTGAACCACTTCCAGAGCGTGGTCACCGATATTGATGGATGGAGCATTTCTGATGTCCTGTCCTATGATGCTCGTTTTCTTGAGGCTGATGGTTAGGCCAAATTCGTTGCAGGCAGCCGTAATCCTGTCGATGAATCCCACGTTCTTCTGTGTGGGATGTTAATGCAGCATCGTCAGCAAAGAGGAGTTCCCTGATGAGGACTTTCTGTACTTTGGTCTTCGCTCTTAGACGGGCAAGGTTGAACAACCTGCCATCTGATCTTCTGTGGAGGAAAATTCCTTCTTCTGAAGACTTGAAACCATGTGAGAGCAGCAGGGAGAAGAAGATCCCAAACAGTGTAGGTGCGATAACACAGCCCTGTTTCACGCCACTCAGGATAGGAAAGGGGTCTGATGAGGCGCCGCAATGCTGAATTGTGCCTTTCATATTGTGATGGAATGAGGTGATGATACTTAGTAGCTTTGTTGGACATCCGATATTTGCTAGTAGTCTGAAGAGACTATATCTGCTGACGAGGTCAGAGGCTTTGGTGAGATCTATGAAAGCAACGTAGAGGGACATCTGTTGTTCGCAGCATTTCTCCTGTAGCTGGCGAAGGGAGAACAGCATGTCAATGGTGGATCTCTCTGCTCGAAAGCTACACTGTGCCTCAGGGTAGACATGCTCAGCCAGCTTCTGGAGTCTGTTTAAAACGACTCAAGTGAAGACTTTCCCCACTATGCTGAGCAGGGAGATTCCACAGTATTTGTTGCAGTCACCCTTGTTTTTATAGAGGATGATGATATTGGCATCGCGCATGTCCTGTGGTACTGTTCCCTCATCCCAGCACAGGCAAAGCAGTTCATGGAGTGTTGAGAGTATAGCAGGCTTGGCACTCTTGATTATTTCAGGGGAACCTGTTATTAAGGAAGTGGTAATGTGGCACTTAGAAAATCATAATATGATTAGGCAGAGCCAACACCGGGTTTATGAAAGGGCTATCGAAAACAATTTCAGTTTTTGAGGGTGTAACTGACAGGGTAGATAAGGGGCAACAAGTGGATGTAGTATATTTGGATTTTCAAAAGGCATTTGATAAGATGCCACACAAGAGGTTAATACACAAGATTAAATTGGTGATAATCTATTAGCATGAAAAGAGGATTAGTTAACTGACAGAAAAAAGAGAATAGGGGTAAACAGGTGACTCGCAGGAGCGCAATGAAGGTTCACTAGATTGGTCCGTTGGATAAAGAGATTGCCCCATGAGGAGAGATTGTGTAGACTAGGCCTATATTCCCTGCAGATTATAAGAATTGAAGCATATAAAACTCTTAAAGAGCTGGGAAAAAGTTTCCTCTGGCTGGGGAATCTAGAACACGAGGTCACAGACTCAGAATAAAAGATCAGCCATGTCAGACTGAGATGAGGTGAAATGTTTTCGCTCAAAGGTTTGCGAATCTTTGGAATTCTCTAATGCAGAGAGCTGTATCTGAGACAGAGGTTGATATATTTTTGGATACTAAGGAATTAAGGGAGATGGGGATAGTGTGATCATATCTATGGTGGAGCAGGCTGGAAAGGCCTACTCCAGGTCTTATTTCTTATGCTCTAATATTTGTATGAAATTGGTAGCAGTTTCAAAAATCTGGCACTGGTACGTTGGATAGCCCTGTATCAATCAACAAAAGAAATATTTCTGCCCCCCCACTCCCTCCCCATAGGAGGAGGAGGTGGAAGGGAGGGGGCAACCAGTCATCCCCTTTTGTCTGGCTGTTCATTTGACTCCTGTTCCACTGTAGACAACCCCAAATTCCCATTTATACAACAGTCACACAGCTTCCATTCCTCGTTACAGACCATCACAGTGTTCTCTTGGCCACAATGCTGAAATCAAAGCCATCACAGAACAAGCATTCCAAAACAACTTCATCAAACAAATCATCCAATATTCCATACAAAAGTTAACTAATCACCCTTGTCCACTCCCTTAGTGCCTGTCTTCCATGTGCCTTTGCTTGATCTAGTGCTTCTACTCAATGCTACTCCAGTGGTTTCAGCATGCTGATGGAAGGCTGCTGCCTTTCATTGGGAGAGACTGCAGATGGCCTTGCAGGACACCCTCAAGCAACTTTGTTTCAGACTGTGCCCTCTCGGTATGGGCACCAGCAGTCTGGGCTGGCTGACAGGCAATAGCAAGGGCACTGGCAGAGCAGCAGTTGTTGGAAGCATGAATGCTGTCATCCTGAGACAGGACAGCAGGTTCATGCTGCACGAAGCCACTGCCACTCCCCTGTGCGGTGTCTCAGCAATCCTAGTCATCTGTTATAAGACAGATTGATGGACTGCTGTGCGAGCCTGCAAACCTGAGCACTGGTATCTGCAGTCATGATGGCAGCAGTCTGAACCCACATGGCAGCAAGATGAGATTTCATGCCTTTAGTCTGAGTTTCCACTGTATAACTCAGACATTAGATGGCTTCCGCTTGTGCTGCAGTGGAAGATGAGACATCAGCCACCAGACACTGCATCATGATTGGGTCCGCAAATATTCTCATGGTGTTGGCCACCACTTCCACCCTGGAAAGAATGGGCTCCACGTCCTGTGAAAAGCTGCAGCTGGACTCCTCCATGCTCCTAGACAGTGGTACCAGGCTTTCTGGCAGGGCTACCAAGGCACCAAGCATTTCTGAGAGTACATCCATCAGCCTTTTCCTCTACACACCCATTGAAGTCTTTATCTGAGTCTACTGTATCAGAACATATGTGCAACCTCACCCTCCCGGGAGCTGGCATCCACTCTAGACTTTCCCATTACCCTGGCTGCGGGCACTAGTACTTGGTGACTCACCATGTGTAGATCCAGCCACTATGCTACTCTCTAAAGCACACACAGTAGCAGTATCTGAGCTGATGGATATGATTTTGAGATCGAGTGATGGTGTTCCATCATTATCATTCTCGTCTTCCTCTTGCCCAGCCAGGTGGCAGTTCTTGGGTATCTGGAAGGAGAAAGACACACAGGAAGAGTTATGGCGCGGGGAGCGGGGGTGAGGTAAGAGGCACATGCTTCCACCATCTTGCAGCTTGTAAATCCGAAGAGATTGTGGGATGAGGGGAAAATGGGATGTGAGGAAGTGGATTAGGTCGGAGCACGCTGTCATCTTCTATGGTGTCAGCCCCTCCACTGGTCATGGCCTCATCATAGCCGCAATAACGATTGCCAGCAGAGTCTCCTCCATGGGGGTAAGGACATACAGCCGTGCCTGATCCCCGCTGGTTAGCTCCTGCTGCCTCTGGTTATGCCACATTGTCCTACAAAAGAGAGGGAAGTGTGTCAGTGAATGTGATGCATTTAGGTGATGTGCCCCCCACAGTTTAAGAGTTGGCATTGTGTGCAAGCTGTGCGTTGTGCATCTGAGGCTTGCAGCAGTGCTAAGTGTGTGAGGGTGAGGTGATGTTATGAAGGTTGGGTATGATTTGGTGTTGATTTCGACTGTGGCTAGGTGAGCGATAGGGTTGTGGTTCACTGTGCTGTGTGTGAGGCTAGTGGCTCATTTCTAAAGATGTGGCATGTGAAGGTGCATTCACTGACCTTGACTGAGCATGCGAGGTCATTGAACTCTATGTGACATTGCATTTGGGTCCTTGCGGCTACACTGCTGGCATTGACTGTGATAGCTATCAGCTCCCACTTTCTTCGTAATGTCTGTCTGGAGGGCCTCCTCACACCCTGAGGGAAGAGGACCCCTCTCCTCCTGTCCACCTCCTGTCCCCCTCCCACATCAAAGCCTTCAGTGCTCCATCTGAGAACCTTGGACCGTGCTCCCTGGCTTGTTGCACCATTTCCACTGCTCCTTCTGCTCATAAACTCTTACCCAGCCACTACCAGCCCCTGTTGCAGTCAGAATGTGCTGCAGCTTTAAGAGGTACAGTAGGCTTTAAGGGTGCAGGGAGCTTTAAGTGGTGCTCGCCACACATGGACTTGGGCCCCTGACAAGCAGTGCAGCACTCAGCAACACGCTTAGTACTGGGCTGTATGCTATCATTTAAATTGGCAGGTAGCATGAAGTTTGTGTGCTGCCTACATCATGCACATAATTGCACATCATGATCCCTGGGCCCCCAGTACCCAATTTTCCCTCCTATGACTGTATAGGGATGTAACTCAGTATAATAACACAGAGAGACACCGACAGAGGGAGATAGAGAGGTGTCATTGAGTATAGTAATACAGAGCGTGATGTGGAAAGTTTTAAGTATAATGATACAGAGAGAGACACCTACAGAGGGAGATAGAGAGGTTTTATCTAGTGTAATGATACAGAGAGACACCTACAGAAAGCAGGCTGATAGGGCAGCTCAACCGGAGACAGTGAGCAGCGAGGGGGATGGAATCGATGGTCGGGTCCAGTGCTGTGGCAGGGGCTGAAATTGAGGTTTTGCTTTTCCCAAGGACATTGCAGTTGATTCAGGAGCTGACACCAAAAGGGGAGGGGGTTTGGTGGTATAGCTAAAATTGAGGAAGGCTGCAACAAAATACAAGAAGACATTAATAAACCTGCAAAATGGGCATTTATATGGCAAAGAAATTTCAGTATAGATAGACATGAGGTGGTACATTTCGGTCGGAAAAATAAGGAATCCACATACTGCTTGGATAATAAAAGTCTAAATGGGGTAAAAGGAGCAGAGGGATCTAGGGGCACAGATACACAAAATCACTAAAAGCAGCAATGCAGGTTAATAAGGCTATAAAAGTAGCACTGGGGTTTATTTCCGGAGGGATAGAATTGAAAAGCAGAGAAGTTGGGCTGAATTTCCGGCCCGTGTCAAGGTCAGGAATGAAGGTAGATGAAAATAACAGCACCAGCCAGTGTGCCACTTTCCCGACCTCATTCCCGGCGCTGCCCATTTTTGGCCATGGCAGCTTCGGGGCCCAGCAGGGGTGGGAAGCCAATTAAGCTCATTAAGAGCTTTGTCAACCAGGGGTTAAGGAGGCTGACTAGGATTTTCCCTCCAGTTTCCAGAGCCCACCTGCCATCCTTAATTGGACAGGGAATCTGTCTCCATGCCAATTAAGAGGGCACCTCCATGAAAATCCCAATGAGTGACTGATCTCCGCTAACCCCGGGGGTGGGGGGGGGGGGGGGATTTCAGGACCCCTAACAGACCCGACTTCTGTTTCTTGCCCTCGAAGTGAAAATTAAGTCCGTTATGTCAAATTTATATGGAACCTGTTGAAGGGTCATCAGCTTGAAACATTGGGCCCGATTTTAACTCACTCAAAACCCACTTCCACAGAGCTAAAATTGTGCCCATTAACTCTGTTTCTCTCTCCATAGATGCTGCCAGACTTGCTGAGTACTTACAGCACTTTCTGCTTTTATTTCAGATTTCCAGCATCTGCAGTAATTTGCTTTTATATCGAACTTTGATTACACAACAACTGGAGTATTGCACACAGTTCCAGTCTCCATACTACAAACACTGAAAAAGGTGCCAGATAAAGGTCGATTAGGATGTTACCAGAACAAGAGCGTTTATATTGTCATGACATTTTGGACAGGCTGGGAACTCTGTTCACAAGAAAAGAGAAGGCTGAGGGCCTTTAAGATTATGAAAGTGTTTGATAGGGTAAACATAGAGAAGATGTTTTCAGCATTTTGGGATTCCAAAATTAGAAGCTAAAAATAGAGGAGAGTCAATAACAAATCCAATAGAGAATTCAGGAGAAACCTCTTTACCCAGAAAGTGGTTAGAATGTGGAAATTGCTACCACAAGGAGTAGTTGAGGTGACTGGAATAGATGCATTTAGAGGAAAGCTAGAAGCACATGAGGGAGAAAACAATGGAAGGATATCCTGATAGAGTTAGATTAAGTAGGATGGGAGGAGGCTTGTGTGGAGCATAAAAACCAGCATGGACATGTTGGGCAGAATGGCCTGTTCACGGGCTGTAAATACTATGTCAGGCTGGATGTCAGACAAGAATTCTGATTATACAGAGTCAGAAAGAGGAGCAGAAATAGAGCTGGGTGTTATCAAGCTAATAGTGAAAAATATGTACTTATGTAGAAGCAACGTACACGGACCCATGTCTACTGATGGTGTCACCAAGAGGCTGTGTATATAATAAGGATTCTTTGACTCACAAAGTTCTGAGTCACATGGTTCAATCCCACTCCAGGGCTTGAGCACAAAAATCAATGCTGACATTCCAGTGAAGCACTGAGGGAGCAGTGCACTGTTGGAGGTGCCGTCTTTTGGATGAAGCGTTAAACCAAAGCCCTGCCTGCCTGCTCAGGTGGATGTAAATGATTTTTGTGTGGTTTCTGATTCAGGCTATTTCAGTGGTGTGGTGTGGTGGAAATCTGATTGGAGTAATTAAAACAGGGAGTAGCGGGAGAGCTGGGTATGGATTTCAGAGGTAACAATGGGCTGGATTTTACTGACCTCCCAATGTTGGGGATCATAGCGAGGGGGCCTGGAAAATAGCTCCGGGAGAGGCCCTCCACGGAACTCGATGCCGGGAAGGCTCGGCTCCATATTGCCGATGGCAGCGAGACCTTGCGGCGGCCCCCTCAAATTTACATATTTTAAAAAGTGCTAATTAATGAATTAAATACTTACCGGCTCCCGCCGTCCATTCCAGTGCCATATTGGAGCAGGTAGACAGCTCTCCCGCGCTGTCAGACCTCCGACCGTTGATGTAAGGCAGAACACTGGTGGGGAGGGGGAGCAGGCAAGTTTCTCAGTGTGGGGATGAGGGTGGGGGAGTCAGGTAAAACTAATTTCATTGGTCAAGGGGGTTGTGGGAAGGGTTAAAGGTTAACGTCTGTGAATTTTGTGGGGGCAGGGCAGGTACACAAGGTAAGTATTTTGGGGGGGAGAGGGCAAGGAATGAACTGTTTGGTCATTGGGGGTGGGTGGGAGAGGGATTTGAAGTATTTATTTAATCTGTTTGAATAAATTCTAAGTGTCCAGTTCCTAAAAATTCTAATTAAATGTAAGGGCTGGAAGCCCTTTAAAAATGGTGCCAGCGCCTGCACAATGCCGCCGGATACCGTTGCCAGGGACAGACCGCCCGCCCTCTCCATGACATCGGGTAGGGTGTAGCTGGCAGTCTGCCTCGGCCATGTAAATGAGCTGCCACGTTTAATATCGCGGCAGCTTTGCAGAGTAAAGCCCATGCATGCGGCCTGCCACTTTTTACAACCAGCGCCGATCATGGTGGCAGCAACATAAAATTCAGCCCAATATGTTCAAGGAGACGGAAGGAGAGATTGGGTGATGTTCTGCAAGGACAGTGGAGTCAGAGATGGTTTTATTTGAGGAGCAGTGTTATGATGGTAGTGTAACCTCCCCTGCTTTAAATATTTATCAAATTTTCCAACAAAAGATGCAAGGTTGTTTCCGCAACCATTCCCCATTCCACACTCCAACAACCCCTTCTGGCCTGGATTCTCTTTTTGTTCATTTTCACAGCTGGAGGACATTCAAGGCAGACATTCCGATCATGCCCTGACCCCATCAAGGGTTGGAGTTCATTGTGCCTCAGGGTGGGATGGAGCAGGACAATCACTGCGCCACCAAAAGGAAGGAGACCTGCAAGGGGATAGAAAACACCTGCACTCTATTCCAAATGCTACAGAGAAGTTCTCCAAGAGCTGAAGAGTGGAAGGGAGGCTGTACTTGTAGACACTTGTTCTATAACCCACACCTACTGTATGAAGGACCATTTGCCCTGGGGGTTATCGGGTCGTGAATTGCCTAGTATAAGGTTTTGAATACAGTGGGACAGTGTGAGTAACATCTCCCACTGTGATGATGTAAGAGATCACATGTTTAAGAGACTTGAGAAAAAGACGAGGAAGAAGCATCGTGACCAACAGAGGAGTTCGACATGTTTAAGCAAAGTGTATATAGTTCCTGAAATGTAAAAAACAGTTGTGGTTCAACCTTACTGAAGTCTCTGAAATCCCTGCGAGCCAGACTAACCCAAATATACAACATGGTGGCAACGGTGAACAGCGGTGGTTCTTGCCATACAACACCCAGAACAATTTGCAAAATTGACAGACCTGAAAAAGAAGCGCCAAACCTGCAGAACTCAAAGAGGCTGTAAAGAGCTCCAGAGCTGCTCCATGGGTGAAGCAGAGTCAGCTTGCAGAGGCATTCAGGCTGCACCACAGAGACATGGTGGTCTGTGAAAAAAATCCTAGTTCAGCGATCGCTGGCTCTGAGTCAGAGAACCAAGCAGCGGTCAGGGATCTGGTGAGCAACCCTTAAAAAAGGGTACAAAATTGATTCTAATGGTGCGCTAGTCAGGCAGCACCATGAAAAAACAAAAATCCTTAACAAGGGCGGATCCAATGTTGGCGCCATTACACGAGGCAACCATGAGGCTAAAAAGCAGAGGAAAACCTCCGAGAAGTTTGGGTAAACTTAAAGTATGGGAAGAAAAATTTAAAATAAAAAAAGCTACCCAGAAATTTTAGAAAAGCCATGGATCTTAAATTTGCACTACCAGAGAGGTTTGAACACATGGAAGGACCAAATCAGATACAAACCTGGTCACTGTGGAGGAAAAGATTATTGAGGAACTGCATTGTTTTTCAATTATACAGCAAGTCTGAATTAGAACAAGTCAACACTTTACTGTACTCCATCAGAGAAATAGCAGATGATGTTATTGCATGACAAAGCATTAATGAGACATCAGATAAGTTTGATAAAGTCTTGAAAGCCATTGATAAGTACTTCAAACTGAGGAACAATAAGATTTTAGAAAGGGCCAAATTCAACAGAAGGGTCCAGAAATGAGGTGATCTGATAGATATTTTTATTAATGACCTTTACAGGCTAGTTGAAGGATAAGAATATGGAGACCTGAAATCAGAATTAATTGGAGACTGCATGGTATTGGTATTGCTAATGAATCCTTATCAGATTTATTACAGTCTAAGGAAGACCTCACCCTAGAAAAAGCCATACAGTTAGTGAGACAAGCAGAGGTCTGAAAGCAGAACAGAGCAATCCTAAGAGGTGAAAGAAAACCTTGGTTCAGGAAACCTCCAATGACCATACAATTCCTTAAGCACAGGACTGTAAAAGAAACACCAGAAAAGGAGATACACTTGGGAGGGAAAGTGCAAAACGCCATGAAACCCTGCCAGCGCTGTGGCACCAAAAAGACCTAGAGGCGCGAACAGTGCTCTGCAAATAAAGCAGGATGCTTTCACTGCAAGTAAGTAGGCCATTTTGGGAAGATGTGCCAAAGTAAAACCTCTATTTTCACAGGTTCTAAAGAAAAATTCTTCAAGTATAGAGCTGTTAATGAAGTTGAACAATCTCCATCAGTAGAGAAATCAGAAAACGTCCTTGGCGAGATCAAAGACCCTAATCATGCATTCTGGACTGCAGATATATACCTCAATGGACATATCTCCAACTTTAAACTAGGCACTGGAGCAAGTGTAACAGTTTTATCAGACAACAGACCGTGGTTATCAACGCATTACCTGCAACCAACAGAAATTCAGTTACATGGTCCAGGAGGGATTGCACTGAAAGTCAAGGGAAAGCTACAGGCAACACTCCAGTACAGGGGAAAGCAGATATTAGAAATACTATGTTCTACAGTTTTAACTGTCTACCATTTCGGTATATCATCAGCTCCTGAAATATTCCAAAGAACAATGTGAAACATTCTACAGGGCCGTAAAGGAGTAAAATGTCATATGGATGACATCTTAGTCCATGGTGAATCCAAGAAGAACATGACCTGAGGGTTAGAATGCTTTTGAATCGTCTACAAGAAGAAGGCCTGACACTTAATGAGAAGTGTGAATTCTTGAAAATGTCTATTCGTTTTCTAGGGCACATTGTTAGTGGCAAGAGCATAATGGCAGACCCACAAAAGACAAGAGCCGTTACTGAATTCCCACTTCCCATTTCCGTCGAAAATCTTCAACGATTCCTTGGAATGGTTAATCAGTTGGCAAAATTTCTGCCCAATCTAGCACAAGTTACTGAACTCTGACGACAACTATTAAGGAAAGCTCAAGCATGGTGTTGGGATGCATATCATGAGCAGGCATTTCAAGCGATCAAGGAAATGCTGATTTCACCAGATAGCTTAACACATTATAACCCCTCACTACTGACACAATGGCAGCAGACGCCTCATCTACAGGGATAGGGGCAGTCCTTTTTTCAAAAACAGCCAGATGGATGTCTTAGACCAGTTTATTATGTGTCTCGAGCATTGTCTGACACTGAGACGATGTACGGTGTCATAGAGAAAGAAGCGCTCGCAGTCACCTGGGCTTGTGAGAAGTTCTCAGATTATATTATCGGTTTAAAGATTGTTATTGAGACAGACCACAAAGCCCTAGTTTCCTTACTTGATAAAAAGGAACTCGCTAGAATGTCTCTGAGAATCCAGAGATTCTGATTGAGGTTAATGAGATTCATGTATGAAACGGTGCACGCACAGGGCAAGCTGCAAATGACAGCAGATGCATTATCCAGAGCTACTGTCGAACATCCTACACAGCAGGATGTTAATTTTAGTAATGAGGTTGAGTCATATTCTCAGTTCACTGCATCACAATGACTGGCAAGTTCGAAAAAGCTCTGAGAAATTAATCATGCTCAGATGCAAGATGAGGAATGCAGCTAAAGTCTCCAATATTGTACACAAGACTGGTCACAGCAGTGTCCCAGTGGTAAGAGGATGAAAATCTCCTTCAAACACAGAAGATACTTTACTATTATGGATGATTTACTGGTATCTGATTGGGGGTTGATGATTCCAGACTCACTCTGGGTAGACATCTTAGAGAAAATACACCAGGGTCATATGGATATAACGAAATGTAGAGCACGGGCTCAGACCTCCGTGTGGTGGCCAGGAATATTGAGAGATAAAGAAGAAATGATTTCTAATTGCCGGGTATGCGCAGAGGGAACCCCTTACCTCGACTGAATTTCCAACCAGACCTTGGGAATGTCTGGGGATGGATCTATTCATGTTTAATGGGAAATCCTACCTGATTGTCAATGTTTATTTTTCAAGGTGGATTGAAGTCAAATGTTTGTACACAACAACAACTGAGACAGTCATCCAAGCTTTATCAGAGATCTTTGCAACACATGGCATTCCTGAGGAAATTGTGGCAGATAATGGTCCTCAAGGGCGGCACACAGTGGCACACTGGTAAGGGTGGCACAGTGGCGCGGTGGCTAGGGTGGCACAGTGTTTAGCACCGCAGCCTCACAGCTCCAGTGACCAGGTTCAATTCTGGGTACTGCCTGTGCGGAGTTTGCAAGTTCTCTCTGTGGCCGGGTAGGTTTTCGCCAGGTGCTCCTGTTTCCTCCCGCAGCCAAAGACTTGCAGGTTGATAGGTAAATTGGCCATTGTAAATTGCCCCTAGTGTAGGTAGTTGGTAGGAGAATGGTGGGGACGTGGTAGTGAATATGGGATTAATGTAGGATTAGTATAAATGGGTGGTTATTGGTTGGCACAGACTCGGTGGGCCGAAGGGCCTGTTTCAGTGCTGTATCTCTATGACTAATTTGCAAACGATAACTTCATACACTTTGCAGAAAACTGTAGATTTCTTCATCTTACACGTTCCCCTAGATATCCTCAATCTCATGGGCAATTAGGGATGGGGAATAAATGCTGGCCTGGCCAGTAAAGTCCACATCACATGAAATGAATTAAAAAAAATCTACTTGTGAAGCTGAAAGAGGAGTCAGAATTAGTAAAGCACTGTTAAAGAAGAATAAAGATTTTCAAACAGCACTCCTGTAGTTTAGATCTACTCCATTGCAATGTGGATTAGCACCATTAGAACTGTTGATGGGAAAGAAGCTTAGAACACAATTTCCTATCTTACCAAAAAAATTACTTCCAGGGCTAGAAGTCTAGGATTATCAGAGAGTTCAAGTTTTAACTATAATGGGAGATATTGCGCCAGGAACCTATCCAAGTTGATGGAAGGAGAAAAGGTATGGGTACGTGTTGCGACCAGGTGAGAAAGGGGTCTAGGGTTCCCTCTCAGCCTTCACCTGGTCTTACTGTAACCAGGTTTTATTTTAAACACACCATTTTTTTAGCTCCCCCTTAGTGAGACTACTTTCCAATTATAGGCAAATAAACCAGCTAAACAGCTTATCTTCGGTTTAAAGAAAAAACTTTATTAAACTTAAACTCTAATTCGGTTAATGCCTACGGATACACAATGTGCCCACACTAGCATGCATAGGCAATACATGCAGATAGAGACAGAAAAGAGCACAAGAAATAAAGTGGAAGAGTTTGAGGCAATATCTGAAGATGGTTTTGGTTACTGTTCTTCGAGCTCACTGTAGAGTCCTTGATTGTAGGTAGGTCTTGCTTTTAGTTGGGGCCCAGTATTCTTCTTAAACCTTGTTCGATGTAGGAGACTTTTTTCTCTTGAGGCTCCTGTGTCCTCAGTGGGTCCAGAGGCTTGTGAGAAAGAGATGGGAGCAGACAGGAGAGGTCTTCTCAGCCCAGGAGCAAACAGACTTTCTGAGTTCAAAAACTCTGTGGCTAGTTCAAAAAACCTTGGACCAGCCAGTTAGTCATGTAACCAGCTGGTTTAACCAATCCTGGCTTTTGTGGATTGTATCACCTTAGCAGTCTCTGAACTGCTCTTCCTTACACCTTCGATGTCTGGTGATCAAAGTCCATTGTGGCTTGAATGTGTCAGGGAATGGCCCTTTATCTCCACAAGCACTGTCTGTTAGTATGTAAATATTTTTTCCAGCCATAGGTGAATCAGATGTTGAACCTGAAATTCAGAAAGCACCAGATACTACAAACCTCAATGAAGGCTGTCCAAGTCAAGAAACAAGAGTTCAGGGAAAGAACACTGATCTCCGAGTCTGACAACAACACGATCAAGGAGAGTTGTGAAGCCTCCTGACAGATTGAATGTGTGATGTCAGAGACTGGGTGGGGTGATGGGGTAGTATGCAAAAATAAAAAAAATGTATGTATAAATATATATATGGACAAAGACTTGGTGGGAGATGTAGTATAGGGTTTGAAAAGTTTAATGTTTGGGACAGTGTAAGTAACACCTCCCACTGTGATGATGTAAGAGATCACATGTGAAAGAGATTCAGAAGAAGAAGCATCATAACCAACAGATGAGTTAGACATGTTTCAGTAAAGTGTATATAGTTCCTGAAATGTAATAAACAGTTATAGTCCAACCTTACTGAAGTCTCAGAAATCCCTGTGAGCCAGACTAACCCAAACATACAACAAGTTGCGGCAGTCAATATGTGGGGAATATTGAACAAATATTGAACAAAAGCAAAGAGGAGCCAGTAGAAACCTGGAGCTCTCTCCCCCAGAAAGGCTATGGATGCTGGGGACAATTAGAGCTTTCAAGGTTGAGATCGATATACTTCATTTGGATAAGGATATCGAGGGATGTGGAGCTAAGGCAGGTAATTGGAGTTGAGGAACAGATCTAATTGAATGGCGGGGCAGGCTTGAGGTGCTGAATGGCCTCCTCCTGTTCCTATGCCTGATTAAGGCCTGCGTTGGCCCAGTTATTGTTCCTTGTGCTGCTTTGAGATGTCACATTCTTTGTTTAGCATCACTTGCTGACTAACCTTGCCTGGCCCTTTCTCTACTGGAGAGCTGCACAGATTCTAGTCAGATTGTTGTAGCTTCCTGCCCACTAATAATCTGGATCCCCAGACCTGTTCCTCACAGTGGGAGAATTGTGTTTCCCTCAGTGCTCAGAACAGGCCTGTGATTGGTAAATTGAAGCAGTAACATCTCATTACTGAAAGTAATGCTGTACCACTGCTCACCTACTCCCTTTGTAATAACTTCTTTGGATTACTTACAAACCTTTCTCATGGTGTCAAATACCTTGGTGTGGTCTACGAAAGTGACATACAGGCCTTTGTTTTGCTCACAACACTTTTCTTGTAATTGTCTGAGTGTAAATACCATGTCTGCGGTTCCTCTGTTTGCTCTGAAACCACACTGGCTCTCTGGGAGGTTTTCTTCTGCAATGGTAGGCACAAGCCTGTTCAGATGTATTCTAACCAGGATCTTCCCAGCAATAGAGAAAAGTCTGATCTTTCTCCTTTGTTTTTGTACAAGGTGATGATAAAACGGCATCACGAAGATCCCATGGAAACCTGCCCCATTCCCAGATGGCTGTGAAAAACTCATGAAGCTTGGTGTATAAGGCAGGGCCACCATGCCTCAGGCTTCGGGTGGAATTCCATTGGCTCCAGAGGCTTTGTTGTTCTTCACCTGGTTGATGGCAGTCACAGTTTCCTCTAGAGTTGGGCTCTCATCCAGTTCTTTCACACTTCTTCTGTACGGCTCTGAGTCATGGGTCCTATACTGCCGTCATGTACACCTTCTAGAGCACTTCCATCAGCACTGCCTCCGCAGCAGCCTCAAGCTCCGCTGGCAGGACCGCATCACAAACATTGAAGTCCTGGAAACAGCCAACATCACCAGCATTGAGTCCATCCTCCTGTAAAGCCAACTGCATTGGGCAGGTCACGTTGCCCGGATGGATGACAGTCGCTTGCCCAAGATCGTGGTATATGGAGAGCTGACAACGGGTAAAAGGAACAGAGGGGCCTCATGCAAACATTTCAAAATCTTCCTGAAGAAGTCCCTCTCTGTGTGCCACATCGACCATCACCAGTGGGAAGTGCAGGCCATAGATTGCGATGCCTGGAGATGCTACATCAGGAGGGCTACAGACACCTTTGAGACTGAAAGAAGAACCAGCATGAAAGAGAAAAGGAGGAGAAGGATAGATCCAATTGCCCCAACAGCGACTACACCTTCACTTGCACCCACTGTGGGAGAATCTGCCAGTCACAGATAGGTCTGACTAGCCACCAGTGGGCCTGCAACCGATAAGTACAACCTTCCCAAAATCTTCGTCTGCGAAGAAATGCCAAGACTTACAAACCTGTGATTTGCAATGACCTGAGGGAGGTGAATTGGTGCATATCCCACTGAGCTTTCTCTAAATTCCAGTCTCATTGACCTTGCTGAAGCAGATGCCAGAGGAGTGGGAGGTCAAAATCTCGAGCACCTCTTAGCCATTTCTTCCCGCCTTTCCTTCACAGATCGAGCAGCCTGCATTGTATTTGTTTCTAAGCTCCACTCGGCCATGTTAACACTTCATCAAAACATACCCATCATTTGTGATGTTTTCCTGTAGGTGATGTGACTGAGGGAATTTTACCCAACCTGCTCAGTGGGAACCAGATGGGTGGTCAGTTCAAGTGATAGGCGGATCCTTCCCCCCCCTCCCCTCCACCCCCCTCCCCCGCAGTAGTCTGATGGTGTTAGACACTGACCATTTATTGCTGTCTGATAGGGGGTCATTGTAATTCCCAAAAATGGATGCGTTAACATTTTTAAAAATTCAAACCCAAACCTAACCTGCCTTGAACTCGCCCACTTTCCAGTTTAATGGAGGTGGGATGGGGAGGGGGAGTTGCCGGGCAACCAAATCTCTCCGAGGAAACGGGTCTCTCATTTAAATATTTTGGTCAAGCTGAGTGCCTCAGATTTTTTCCGCCTGTTTCACCTTTAGTGCTGGTTGGCTTGGTTTCCCAGGCCTCAGGAAACTTGGAAGCTAAAGAGAGGTGAGGACTACTGCATGGAAGAGGTACATGCTTTCCCAGCATGGCTGAAGGAGTGGGGTAGCAGTAATCCGGTGCACTTCCACTTCCTCCATGAGTCATGATTCTTCTCCCTATCCTTCCGCAATCTCTTTGGTCCTGCCCATCCTGACTCCCAATCTCTTTGTGACCCCACCTTTCCCAAATCAATGACCCACCAACCTCTGGTCCCGCCTATTGATACTCCCCTGTTCCCTGATGGCTCCTCCTGTCCACACTGTTCACTCGCTGCGGCCGAGTGTCGCAGGAATCCCCACTCGACAGCCAGCCCTCCTATCTGGATGGCTGTGGCCAGGAAACAGAGACAAAAAAATGTTAATCCATTCTTCCAGGATGGCTAAACTGCCCCCAACTGCTCCCTTGCCACCTCCCCTTAACCATTAGGGCCATAGTGTCAGGCAGTGGCAGGAGAGATTTGTGGATTAAAAAGTAAAATATGAAACCAGCTATGATTGAACTGGAATGGCTTCAGATATTGGGAGAGAGTTAAAGGGCAACATTCCTGTCACGAAATGTCCTCTTGGGCAATGTTTGTGAACACTGATAACTTATCAAGTGTGTTGCCTAATATTTGCTTTGATTTCACCTCAGTGTACCCAGCTGACTTTACTAATAGTTCATCTGCCCCAAAGTGCCAGTAACTTTCGATATAAAGAACGACTTTCTTGCAAAATATTGGGTGCCTCTTTTTTCAATAAAAGGTGAAGGTGATTCAGACTGAAAATCTTTTGTTTTGGCAATATTGGTGAACTTTCTACTTCAATTTGTTGCAGTTTACTTTGGGTTGAATTTTGTGAGGCCAGCAGGAGTGGGAGTAGGGGTGTTGGTGGGTGGGGCCGAACAATCGGGGCAGATGTGCTCATCTGGAAAGCTGAATGTGTGACATTGGTTGCGGATTTTGTCAGCAGCGGGAAAGCTCCAAGGCAGCATTACTGCCCCAACACAGCAGGACTGCAATTTAGATTGGTGAACAGCTCGTTTTAATACATTAACATTGACATGATCGCAATTCCATGGGGGGGGGCTTTGAATTTAGTCTATGGCCGTTTAAAGGTAGCAGCATCAAGGCAAGGCCTCAGTGACGCCATGGGAAAGCAGCCATGGGAGCAATGGAAAAGGGAAGGGGGGAGCAGAGGCCATTGACTGCCTGCAGTGCTGGGCACTCTGCATGGGTGGGCAACCAGTCGGGTGCCAGGGTCCAGTGGGCAATATCGCGGGTGCCATGGTCCGGTGGGTTATATCTCGGGTGCGAGGGTTCGGTGGGCGATATCTTGGATGATGGTCTCTCTACAATAGTGGGCACTGAGGGGCATTAGCGCATTTTCCGAGGGGAGTCGCAAAGGGAAAGGTGCCAAGATAAGCTCGTTTCTGCAAGGACAGCGCTCTGGAGGGCTAACAATCAGCTGGCATGGTGTCCATTCACCCCATCTTTGTGGGCTCCCGTGCCATGCAGCAGCAGCTCTGAGAGACGGAGCGCCAGGATGTGGCTGTCCCACCCGTGAAGCTCCAAGAGGAAGGTGGAAGCAGCCAGCCATGCCAAGAAAGGACGATCTGAACCAGAGAATGTACCGGACACGCCTCAGCTACCTTCAAATGCCCCAGTGGCAGTGCCAGCAAAGACTGCGGCTCTCCAGTGAGGCCATCACCGACTTATATGCCAAGTTGCAGGACAAGCTGCGACCTATGGGCTTCAATGGACACCCAATGCCTGTGGCCCTGAAGATCACAGTGGCACTCAACTTCTATACCTCTGGCTCTTTCCAGGGATTCACCAGGGACATGTGCTGTCTCCCAGGCGACAGCCCACTCCTGCATCAAGGAGGTGACCCTGTTCAAGAGGGCTGGTGACTATGTGCATTACCAGACCGACCTTGACAGTCAGGCTGAGAGGACCATCGGCTTTGGTGCCAAAGCTGGATTTCCATAGGTGCAATCATTGTATGCATGTGGCCATCAAGGCTCCCATGGATCAACTAGCCGCCTTCATCAACAGGAAGGGCAATGTTCAACTGGACTCCGACCAGCATTTTCTACAAGTGTGTGCATCCTTCCCGGGAAGCAGCCATGATGCTTACATACTTTTGACATACTTTCACTCCCCCCGCCCGCCTTCAGGGGTGGATTCTCGGGGACAAGGGCTACCCATTGAAGACATGGCTACCCTCACTCATGTGAGGAACCCTCGCACTGCAGCAGAGGAGAGGTACAGCACTTGCCACAGTTCCACCCGAGTGACCAATGAGCAGGCCATTGGGCTGCTGAAGATGAGATTCCGGTGCCTGGATCGATCTGGTGGAGCCCTGCAGTATGGCCCAGTGAGGGTCTCATATATCGTGATGGTCTGCTGTGCGCTACACAATCTAACACTGAAGAGGGGGGGAGGCCTTGCATGATGAGGACATGATTGACACCACTCCTCCACCAATGAGGAGGATGTGGAGGAGGCTACTGAGCAGCCCTCACTAGACCTTGAACCCCTTGCACCAGAGGTCATTGAGAGAGACATGAAAGGGAGGCAAGAGACAATCTCATATATACCCACTTCCAGCCACCATGATGGCCTCTTAGAGTAAAGTCATTAAAGACTCACCTCAGTGTATTCCACCTGCCACCTCTTTCCTATTGCACTCCATTGCCTAGCACCTAGCTTAACCTCGCGCTTTGGCACATCTGAGACACTAACCAAACATGGCTGGTGCCTATACTGCCAGGCCATTGAGGGAGCAAGACTGATGGCAACATTTCCCAATTCAAGCATGATAGGATGAGCATTTCACAACAATGAATATGAACTCTGTGACCAAAGTGCAGAGAACAATATAAAGGGCAAATGTAATACACCCGTGAATCCCCAAGTGCATCTAGGTGCTCTTCTTTCAATGTTTGAGGCCTGGAAGACCTTGGCTGCCAGAGGGTCTCCCGCACTGGTGCAGGACTCTCCTCAGTTGTCATGGCTTCTGGAGCTGGGCTCACTAGCAGAGGGGCTGAGGAGCCGCTCTTCACACTCAGAGAGCCCTGAGGGGAGCCCCCAGCTGTGGAGGTCAGCCTCTCCCCCTCCTTCTCAAGGCTCATTTGAACCTCCCTGCTGACCAGAGAAGGACGAGGAGCTGGAGAAGTCTCCAGTCTCCAGGTCCTTCTCTCACCTTGCCACTGCTGCATTGGACTCATGGCCAAGGTAATGGTTTGCAGGTCTGTGTGCATCTGTGGGATCTGGTTCTCCATAAGGGTCGCCAACCTCTCAAAGGAAGAAGCCATGCACTCATGGCATGGATAGACTCCTCCATCATTTGCACATGGCTATGCATAGCGTTTGATATCTCTGGCAGATGTTGCCTTACCCCTCTCTGCAACTCCAGCATGTCCTGTGCTGTCAACACCAGAGATTCATCATCAGCCTGGGGCTCAGTATGAGCCTGGACACCCACAGTCCTCCGACAGTCAGTGGCCTCGGCTAGCACAGCCTCCATCAGCTGCTTGGGCTCGTGTGTGGGGCGCTCTCACCAGCTTGCCCCTGAATCTAAGGCCGAGCGGGTACAAACAAGGTGAAAGCATTTGCACAGGTGGATGGTACAGGAGAGTGATGTGACAGTGATAATCAGACATTGATTGTGGATGGCGAGGGACTAATGGGCCCAATAATCAAACATGGATTCGGGATAGTATCTGGTATTATTGCACATTGTGTACTGTATCTATCACCATCATACATTCAGAGCTGTTCAGTGTATCCTTCACTCTTGAACACTCTGCCACGTTCAGTGCATCTGTTACTGATGTATTTTTTTTAATTTAGAGATACAGCACTGAAACAGGTCCTTCAGCCCACCGAGTCTATGTCGACCAACCACCACCCATTTATACTAATCCTACATTAATCCCATGTTCCCTACTACATCCCCACCATTCTCCTACCACCTACTTACACTAGGGGCAATTTACAATGGCCAATTTACCAATAAGCCTACAAGTCTTTGGCTGTGGGAGGAAACTGGAGCACCCGGCAGAAACCCACACTGTCACTGTGAGAACTTGCAAACTCTGCATAGGCAGTGCCCAGAACTGAACCCAGGTCGCTGGAGCTGTGAGGCTGCGGTGCTAACCACTGCGCCACTGTGCCACCCAACTGTACACAGCGTTATTCAATGTTTCTGTCTCTGTATTACAGAAGAACATAAGAAATAGGAGCTGAAGTAGGCCATTTGGCCCATCAGGCCTGCTCCTCTATTCAATCCGATCACAGCTGAACTTCTGACTCAGCTCCACCTTCCCGCACCATCCCCATATTCCTTAATTCCTTTAGTATCCAAAAATCTATCAATCTCTAAGTTGAATATGCTCAACAACTGAGCATCTGCACCCCCCTGGGGTTCGGAATTCCTAAGATCCACAGCCCTTTGAGTGAAGACATTTCTCCTCATCTCAGTGTTAAATGGCTGACCCCTTATTCTGAGACTGTCCTTTAGCTCTAGACTTCCCAAATAGGGGAAATATCCTCTCAGCAACTACCCTGTCAAGCGCCTTAAGAATTTAATATGTTTTAATTAGGTCACCTCTCATTCTTCAAAACTCCGTGGAATATAGGGCCAGTCCACTCATAGGGCAATCCCCTCATCCTAGAAACAAGTCCAATGAACCTGCATTGCATTCCCTTCGAGACAAGTATATCCTTCCTTAGGTAAGGACACTAAAGCTGCACACAATACTCCAGCTGTGGTGCTGGATTTTATCCAGCCAGCAGGAGCAGGATTGGAGGCGTGGAGTGCTGAAACATTGGGAGGGGAGGCACTTGTCTGGAAATCCGACATTGTGATGTTGGTTCCGGATTTTGTCGGCATCAGGAAAGGTCCAAGGCAGCGTTGCTGCTATGGATGAGTTAGGACTGCAATTGTAATAGCTGAAAAGGCATTTACCACATATTTGCATTGGCCTGACACAGACTTAATGGCAGGGGGTGGGGAGCGGTGTTCTTATTTAATGAACGGTGCACAGGGATTGCGTGCCTTCAGATCCCCAGAGGTTTAAAGGTGGCGATACCAAGGAGGGGCCTCAGTGATACCCTGGGAAGGCAGCCATGGGGAGTGTTGCATGAATCCAGGATGGGGAATGGTGGGGGGCGGTGCAGTGGCCATTGCCTGACAGCAGTGCAGCCCTCGAGGCAAGGGTGGGTGCAAAGGGGGAGCCACAGCAGCCAGCCACACCAAGCAGGGCTTATCCTCAGCAGACAGTCATAGAGTCATAGAGTTATACAGCACAGAAACAGGCCCTTCGGCCCATCGTGTCCGCACCAGCCATCAAGCACCTATCTATTCTAATTCCATTTTCCAGCACTTGGCCAATAACCTTGTATGCTATGGCATTTCAAGTGCTCATCTAAATACTTCTTAAACATTGTGAGGGTTCCTGCCTTTACCACCTCTTCAGGCAGTGTATTCCAGATTCCAACCACCCTCTGAGTGAAAACATTTTCCCTCAAATCTTCTGTAAACCACCTGCCCCTTACCTTAAATCTATGCCCCCTGGTTATTGACCCCTCCGCTAAGGGAAAAAGTTTCTTCCTATCTAATCTCTCAATGCCCCTCATAACTTTGTTTGCCTCAATCAGGTCCCCCCCTCAGCCTTCTCTGCTCTAAGGAAAACAACCCTAGTCTATCCAGTCTCTCTTCGTAGCTGAAATGCTCCGGCCCAGGCAACATCCTGGTGAATCTCCTCTGCACCCCCTCCAGTGAAATCACATCCTTCCTATAGCATGGCGACCAGAATTGTACACAGTACTCCAGCTGTGGCCTAACTAGTGTTTCATACAGCTCCATCATAACCTGCTCTTATATTCTATGCCTCGGCTGCACTGAACTCGCCTCACTTACCTCCAGATGTCTGAACGGCAGTGTCAGTGAAGACTGCGGCTCTCCAGGGAAGCTGTCACTGACTTATACACCATGCTGCAGAAAGAGCTGTGACGCATGGGCTTCAGTGGACATCCAATGCCCATGACCCTGAAGAAAACTGTGACCCTGAAGAAAACTACGCCTCTCGCTCTTTCCAGGGATCCACCTTGGACATGTGGGGTCTCCCAAACAGCAGCCCACGCTGCATCAAAGAGGTGACTAATGCCCTGTTCAAGAGGGCTGGCGACTATATGCATTACTGGACTGACCCTGAAAGTCAGGCCGAGAGGGCCATCGGCTTCGGGGCCATCACCGGATTTCCCTGGGTGCAAGGTGTAATCGACTGCATGCATGTGGCCATCAAGGCTCCCACGGAGCAGCCAGCTGCCTTCATCAACAGGAAGGCCTTCCATTCCATCAATGTACAACTGGTCTGCAACTACCGAAATGTTTCCTGCAGATGTGTGCGCACTTCCTGGGAAGCAGCCATGATGCCTACATACTTTGGCAGTCCCAGGTGCCACAGCATTTCAGGCCCCCTGCTCGCCTACAGGAATGCATTC
Source organism: Heterodontus francisci (assembly GCF_036365525.1). Classification (NCBI taxonomy): domain Eukaryota; kingdom Metazoa; phylum Chordata; class Chondrichthyes; order Heterodontiformes; family Heterodontidae; genus Heterodontus; species Heterodontus francisci. The sequence continues at coordinate 12,661,792 of NC_090380.1, read as the reverse complement.
TCGGGGACAAGGGTTACCCACTGAAGACATGACGCCTGTGAAGAACCCTCGCACTACAGCAGGGGAGAGGTACAACACTTGCCATGGCACCACCTGAGTGACCATCAAGCAGGCTATTGGGCTGCTGAAGATGAGATTCTGGTGCCTCAATTGATCCAGTGGAGCCCTACAGTCTTCCCCAGTGAGTGTCTCACCTATTGTTGTGGTCTGCTGTGCACTACACAATCTAGCACTGTGGAGGGGGAGGCCTTGTATGAAGAGGACATGATTGATCACCAGTCCTCATCCAACAAGGAGGATGTGGAGGACGATGCCAAGCAGGCAGTGCGGGATGATGAAGCCCTCGTACCGGCAGCAGGATAATCTCGTACATACCCATGTACGTGTGTGTGGACTTCTCATCTGCTTATGACCCTGCATCTAAGCCCGAGCGGATACGCACCGACGTGGGAGTATCTGTGCTGGTGGAGGGTGCAGGGGAACAGTGTGATGGTGCACCCTCTGAGGACTGCTTCTCAGAGGACGATGGGATTCCCGCAGCACCAGCAGACGACCTTCCCTCTGAGGTGCCATGACGGGCATGAGAAAACAGACATTTCAGGGTTCTGCTGCATGGATCTGCCCATGCTTCAGCCTCTCTATCTGTTATGGATTGGCCACCCTGGGAGCGCAGTAGTTCCAGGGCCTCCTCCTCTGCTGGGGTCAGTTCTCAGATATCCGGAATCCTACCTTCAGTCTTCAGCCTTTTCCTAGTGTTGTGGGCCTTTTTCTTTGGTGAAAAGAAAGACGGACACTGTTAGTCTTGCCATGGAGACCAGCAGGGCACTTGTTCCAGTGGCAGGTCTTTGGACCTTGACGGCGGTTCTCGAATGCCTCCTCCTCACGTCTGCTCTCAAGGGACATGAGGCGGGCAGCAAGGACAGAAGACCGGATGTCTTGGATGTGCAGCCATGCATCTGACATGATTTGTTGTTGCCTCAGCCCCTCGCCACCCACTTTGCAGCCACTCCTTGACCATGTCACATTCCCTCCCGCCTGGCCAGCCTCAGAGATGGGATAGGTATGGAGGACTCACCTTGGCAGAGCGAAGGAGGTCATTGACCCTCTTTCGACATGGGACCCAATTGTGGAGGGTGACCACACAGTTGCTGACCTCCTCTGCAATCTCCATCCAGGCTTGCTTGGTCAGGTGGGGGCTGGGGTGGGGTGGTCGCCGACTGTTGGCCTATTGTTCGCTTTTTTCTCTCTCCTTTTCTTAAATAGTGGGAGTACGTTTGCTATTTTTCAATTTGTGGGGATAGTTCTAGAATCTAGGGAATTCTGGAACATCCAAACCAATGCATCCACAATCTCTGTAGCTACCTCTTTGAGAATCTTTGGATACAGGTAATCAGGTTCAGGGAATGTGTTGACTTTAAGTCCCATTAATTTCTCTAGTATTATTTCTTTACTAATAATATACCTGAGTTCATCATTCTCGCTGAATGCTTGGTTCTCCACGATTTCCAAAATGTTTTTTGTGCTTTCCATCATGAACAGATACAAAATATTTGATTCATGTCGCTGCCATTTCTTTATTCCCCATTACAATTTCTCCTGCCTCTGCCTCCAATGGGCTCACAAAGACTCTCACTAATATCTTCCTTTTTTTCACAAATCTATAGACGTTCTTATTTCATGTCACTTGCTAGTTTATTCTTATTTTCTCTTTTCCCTCTCTTTATCAATGTCTTGGTCATGCGTTGCTGAATTGTAAAATTCTCCCAATCCTCAGGTTTACTGCTCTTCTTGGTAACATTATGGGCTGAATTTTCTGGGCCCCTGAGAGGGGTTCGGATGCGGGGGGGCCCATAGAATTGTGATGGAAGGCAGGGGACAGAGGACCCGTCACCTCTCCGTCACAAAACAATTTTGTCGGGGCCAAAATAGGCCAAAGACAACCTTCCCACCCAGAGGCCAATTGAGGCCCTTAAGAAGCCTATTGACAGCCACTTAAGGGACTCTTCACCCCAGGAGGCCTCTGCCATGCAGGGAGATTGCCCAGTAAAACAAAGTGAACCCCCCTGCTGGCTTCGGGGTGGGGCCTTCTTCCGTGGGCAATCTGTGGCCCACGGAGTGTCATCGCCAGCAAACAAACCACCTCTCTGGATCCCCGTCCCCCTGCACTCAACGTCCACCCGCATCCCCCCACCCTCACCGGGACCTGCCGGCCTGGCACAGGTGACCTCATCACACTTACCTGAAGTCTGGGTCTCCAGTTCCGTTCCTGGTGGTGCTGCTGACGCTACTGAGCTGCTGACCCTGTGATTGGCTGGCAGCTCTTGGAGGTGGGATCTCCATCTTTAAAGGGATGGGGATCCTGGTGTTGGGCTGTTAATTGGCCTGGTTCCGTATAATCGCACCGGGGGTGGGGGAGGGAGGCTCAAAATGGCCGAGGCAGGGTTCCTCCCACCTTTTCGACCTGGCACCAGCAGCCCCTCTGTCAGCATAAAATTCAACCTTATATGTCTCTTCCTTTAATCTAATGCTAACTTTAACTCCTCTTGGACCACTTTTCCCAGGTTTTTAAAAATCCTTTAGGGAATGTATATTTGTTGTAAGTTATGAATTAAATGTTTCAATGTTTGCCATTGCTTATCTACTGCCTCATCATTTAATCTAGTTTCTCATTCTACCTTAGCCAACTCACTCCTCATGCCTACATAGCTTGCTTTGTTCAAATTTAAGACCTTAGTTTTGGACTTAACTACATCACTCTCAAACTCGATATAAAATTCTATTACATTATGATCATTATTCCCTCGAGTCTCCTTTACTACTACCTCAGTGAGACTTAACATTAAAAATATGAGAAATGAACCACCAGACCAATTAAAAGAATTACACACAAAGATTTCACATTTTAAGACTTCTATCATAACAACTAAACTAAAAGAAATCCCTGTTAACTAAATAGTACTTTGTAAGTAGCTGATCCCCCAAATTGCAAATTTCTTTACTTATTAAAATGCTTGAAAATCTCACACCACACTTATACATTACACAGTCCTCTTTGATGGTGAAATCCTTTGTGGTTAAAAGTCCTAAACTCCTCCCAGTTGCAATGGATTGGATCGCTTAAAGTCAATGTCCTCTTCAATCACTTCTCCGAGCACTTTCGACCTGGACATCTGTAAATAAGGGATTCCTGGTGATCCGCTTGAGCTTTTACTTCTGTGCAAACCTCAACTTTCACAACAGGTTCAAGTCTTCACAGCCTTTCGTTGTATCAGTATTCTCTGAGAGCAGGTGTTACTCTCTCTCCCTTGAGGCTGTCACCACTGATTGTCTTCCTTTCTTACAGCCTGTTCTGAGGCTGCCACAACTGGTTTCCTTTCTTACAGCCCTTCTCTGAGGCTGCCACCACTGGTCTTCTGTCCAGTCTTTCTGGCTTCTGAAAACCTTTTAAATTTATCTAGAGTCAAGAGTCAATAGCTTATTCAACACGAAATGCTGGATTCACTCAGCAGGTCTGGCAGCATCTGTAGAAAGAGAAGCAGAGTTAACGTTTCGGGTCAGTGACCCTTCTTCGGAACTGACAAATATTAGAAAGGTCACAGATTATAAACAAGTGAGGTGGGGGTTGGGCAAGAGATAACAAAGGAGAAGGTGCAGATTGGACCAGGCCACATAGCTGACCAAAAGGTCACAGAGCAAAGGCAAACAATATGTTAATGGTGTTTTGAAAGACAAAGCATTAGTACAGATTAGGTGTGAATATACTGAATATTGAACATCAGCAAGTGCAAACCTGAAGAAAAACAACCTGAAAAAAAACAGTGGGTAAGCAAACTGAACAAACTAAGATGAAATGAAATAAATGCAAAAAATGTAAAAAGGAATGCAAAAAAAAGGAAGAAAAAATAACTAAAAATGACTAAAAATGAAAGTAAAGTGGGGGGCTGTCATGCTCTGAAATTATTGAACTCAATGTTCAGTCCGGCAGGCTGTAGTGTGCCTAATCGGTAGATGAGATGCTGTTCCTCGAGCTTGCGTTGATGTTCACTGGAACACTGCAGCAATCCCAGGACAGAGATGTGAGCATGAGAGCAGGGGGGAGTGTTGAAATGGCAAGCAACCGGAAGCTCAGGGTCCTGCTTGCGGACTGAGCGGAGATGTTCCGCAAAGCGGTCACCCAGTCTGCGCTTGGTCTCCCCAATGTAGAGGAGACCACACTGTGAGCAGCGAATACAGTATACTACATTGAAAGAAGTACAAGTAAATCGCTGCTTCACCTGAAAGGAGTGTTTGGGGCCTGGGATAGTGAGGAGAGAGGAGGTAAATGGGCAGGTATTACACCTCCTGCGATTGCAAGGGAAGGTGCCCTGGGACGGGGACGAGGTGGTGGGGATAATGGAGGAGTGGACCGGGGTGTCGCGGAGGGAACGATCCCTTCGGAATGCTGACAGGGGAAGGGAGGGGAAGATGCGACTGGTAGTGGCATCACGCTGGAGGTGGCGAAAATGGCGGAGGATGATCCTTTGGATATGGAGGCTGGTGGGATGAAAAGTGAGGACAAGGGGAACCCTGTCACGGTTCTGGGAGGGAGGGGAAGGGGTGAGGGTAGAGGTGCGGGGAATGGGTCGGACACGGTTGAGGGCCCTGTCAACCACAGTGGGGGGAAATCCTCGGTTGAGGAAAAAGGAGGTCATATCAGAAGCACCGTCATGGAAGGTAGCATCATCAGAGCAGATGCGTCGGAGACGGAGAAACTGGGAGAATGGAATGGAGTCCTTACAGGAGGTAGGGTGTGAAGAAGTGTAGTCGAGGTAGCTGTGGGAGTCAGTGGGCTTATAATGGATATTGGTAGACAACCTATCCCCAGAGATGGAGACAGAGAAGTCGAGGAAGGGAAGGGAAGTGTCAGAGATGGACCATGTAAAGGTGAGAGAAGGGTGGAAATTGGAAGCAAAGTTGATAAAGTTTTCGAGTTCGGGGCGGGAGCAGGAAACGGCACCGATACAGTCATCAATGTACCGGAAAAAGAGTTGGGGGAGGGGGCCTGAGTAGGACTGGAACAAAGAATGCTCGACATATCCCACAAAAAGACAGGCATAACTAGGACCCATGCGGGTACCCATAGCGACACCTTTTACTTGAAGGAAGTGCGTGGAGTTGAAGGAGAAGTTGTTCAATGTGAGAACAAGTTCAGCCAGGCGGAGGAGGGTGGTGGTGGATGGGGACTGGTTGGGCCTCTGTTCCAGGAAGAAGCGGAGAGCCCTCAAACCATCCTGGTGGGGGATGGAGGTGTAGAGCGATTGGACGTCCATAGTGAAGAGGAGGCGGTTGGGACCAGGAAACTGGAAATTGTCAAAATGACGTAGGGCGTCAGAAGAGTCACGGATGTAGGTGGGAAGAGACTGCACCAGCGGAGAAAAGATAGACCCCTTGCCGTGTATTCACTATACCCTCTGACCTCCCCCTCTCTGATGCTGAGCGTTCTGTACTCAGCAAAGGACTCAGTTTTATCCCCTTACGCCCCCACCTCAATGAATTTCGCGCTCGGCATGACGTTGAGCTCTTCTTCCGTCGCCTCCGCCTCCGGGCTCACTTCTTTGACCAGGAGTCCTCCCCCCGACCAGCAGACCCATTCACCCGCCTCCAGTATTCTCCCTCTACCTGGACCCCTCACCCTGGCCTCTTACCCGCTCTTGATCTCTTCATTGAAAACTGTCGGCGAGACATTGGTCGTCTCAATTTCTCTGCCCCCCTCACTCACTCTAACCTGTCCCCCTCTGAACTTGAGGCACTCCGTTCTCTCAGGTCTAACCCCGACATGGTCATCAAACCTGCAGACAAGGGTGGTGCTGTTGTTGTATGGCGTACCGACCTCTACCTTGCAGAAGCTCAACGCCAACTCACAGACACCTCTTCCTACCTCCCTCTGGACCATGACCCCACCACCGAACATCAAGCCACCGTCCAAAGGACTGTCACTGACCTCATCTCCTCTGGAGATCTTCCCTCTACAGCTTCCAACCTCATAGTCCTGCAACCCCGGACAGCCCGCTTCTATCTTCTTCCCAAAATCCACAAACGGGACTGTCCCGGCAGACCCATTGTGTCAGCCTGCTCCTGCCCAACTGAACTTATTTCTTCCTATCTAGACTCTATCTTTTCTCCGCTGGTGCAGTCTCTTCCCACCTACATCCGTGACTCTTCTGACGCCCTACGTCATTTTGACAATTTCCAGTTTCCTGGTCCCAACCGCCTCCTCTTCACTATGGACGTCCAATCGCTCTACACCTCCATCCCCCACCAGGATGGTTTGAGGGCTCTCCGCTTCTTCCTGGAACAGAGGCCCAACCAGTCCCCATCCACCACCACCCTCCTCCGCCTGGTTGAACTTGTTCTCACATTGAACAACTTCTCCTTCAACTCCACGCACTTCCTTCAAGTAAAAGGTGTCGCTATGGGTACCCGCATGGGTCCTAGTTATGCCTGTCTTTTTGTGGGATATGTTGAGCATTCTTTGTTCCAGTCCTACTCAGGCTCCCTCCCCCAACTCTTTTTCCGGTACATTGATGACTGTATCGGTGCCGTTTCCTGCTCCCGCCCCGAACTCGAAAACTTTATCAACTTTGCTTCCAATTTCCACCCTTCTCTCACCTTTACATGGTCCATCTCTGACACTTCCCTTCCCTTCCTTGACTTCTCTGTCTCCATCTCTGGGGATAGGTTGTCTACCAATATCCATTATAAGCCCACTGACTCCCACAGCTACCTCGACTACACTTCTTCACACCCTACCTCCTGTAAGGACTCCATTCCATTCTCCCAGTTTCTCCGTCTCCGACGCATCTGCTCTGATGATGCTACCTTCCATGACGGTGCTTCTGATATGACCTCCTTTTTCCTCAACCGAGGATTTCCCCCCACTGTGGTTGACAGGGCCCTCAACCGTGTCCGACCCATTCCCCGCACCTCTACCCTCACCCCTTCCCCTCCCTCCCAGAACCGTGACAGGGTTCCCCTTGTCCTCACTTTTCATCCCACCAGCCTCCATATCCAAAGGATCATCCTCCGCCATTTTCGCCACCTCCAGCGTGATGCCACTACCAGTCGCATCTTCCCCTCCCTTCCCCTGTCAGCATTCCGAAGGGATCGTTCCCTCCGCGACACCCTGGTCCACTCCTCCATTACTCCCACCACCTCGTCCCCGTCCCAGGGCACCTTCCCTTGCAATCGCAGGAGGTGTAATACCTGCCCATTTACCTCCTCTCTCCTCACTATCCCAGGCCCCAAACACTCCTTTCAGGTGAAGCAGCGATTTACTTGTACTTCTTTCAATGTAGTATACTGTATTCGCTGCTCACAGTGTGGTCTCCTCTACATTGGGGAGACCAAGCGCAGACTGGGTGACCGCTTTGCGGAACATCTCCGCTCAGTCCGCAAGCAGGACCCTGAGCTTCCGGTTGCTTGCCATTTCAACACTCCCCCCTGCTCTCATGCTCACATCTCTGTCCTGGGATTGCTGCAGTGTTCCAGTGAACATCAACGCAAGCTCGAGGAACAGCATCTCATCTACCGATTAGGCACACTACAGCCTGCCGGACTGAACATTGAGTTCAATAATTTCAGAGCATGACAGCCCCCCACTTTACTTTCATTTTTAGTCATTTTTAGTTATTTTTTCTTCCTTTTTTTTGCATTCCTTTTTACATTTTTTGCATTTATTTCATTTCATCTTAGTTTGTTCAGTTTGCTTACCCACTGTTTTTTTCAGGTTGTTTTTCTTCAGGTTTGCACTTGCTGATGTTCTATATTCAGTATATTCACACCTAATCTGTACTAATGCTTTGTCTTTCAAAACACCATTAACATATTGTTTGCCTTTGCTCTGTGACCTTTTGGTCAGCTATGTGGCCTGGTCCAATCTGCACCTTCTCCTTTGTTATCTCTTGCCCAACCCCCACCTCACTTGTTTATAATCTGTGACTTTTCTAATATTTGTCAGTTCCGAAGAAGGGTCACTGACCCGAAACGTTAACTCTGCTTCTCTTTCTACAGATGCTGCCAGACCTGCTGAGTGAATCCAGCATTTCTTGTTTTTGTTTCAGATTTCCAGCATCCGCAGTATTTTGCTTTTATGTCAATAGCTTATTGTTCTTTTCCAATATGCAAAGTCCAGAAGTCTGGTTTCACAGAGCCACCTGGGCCTTCCATTGTTCCCAGGTGTTAACAGCTGCCTGGTACATTTGCATCCTCAGAATCACTGGCTCCTTGTTTACGATCTGAAAGTCTGGGAGGATGAAACCCATTGCTCTTCAGGTGTTACCCCTGCAGTCTCTGATTTTCAAAAAAAAAGTCTTTGATCTGTTTTTCTCTGCTGTCCTGGTAACCAAGATTTCTGTCTTGTCCTTAGGCAGAGTAGATGTGAGGTTACCCGACTTCTTGGACTCCATCTTAAACGTTTAAAAATCACAGATTTAAAACATAATCTTGTTACAAAGTCTAGTGTTCAGAACACTAGGTTATTAATTAATATTTTCTCATTGTCAATACTGGATCTAAAATGATCTGTTCCCTTGTTGGTTCCTCAACATACTGATGTAGAAGACTAATGTGTATATATTCCATGAACTTGTTTTCCATACTATTACTGCAAATTTGGTTTGCCCAGTCTGTATGAAGATTAAAAGCCACCATGATTACTGTAGTTCCATTGTTAATTTCCTGATTTATCTTCTAGCCTACAGTACGATGGCTGTTGGGGTCCTACAAACAACTCCCACCAACATTTCCTGCCCCTTGCTGTTTCTTAGCTTCACTTAAACTGATTCTACATCTTGATTTTCTGAGTTAAGATCCTTTTCCTTCACTGCTTTTATTATCAGGGCTACCCCCCGCCACTCCCCATCCCGGTTTTTTGCATTTTCTCAACCTCTTCTAAAAGTCCTGGAATATTTGGTTTCAAACCTTGGTCACTTTGCAAACACATCTCTGCAATGGCTATTCGTTCAAAACCATTAATTTCCATGTGTGCTATTCATCTATTTTCTTGTGAATGCTTTGCACATTCAGATATGGTGTCTTTAGCTTTATTTTTCTTCTCTTTCTCTCTGCACCGTTCAATGCATCTGTCCACTATTGCACATTTTTCACTGTTTACTGTAGATGCTACTGTTCTGCATATCTGTTAGCTGGGGTTCAGTTGGTAGTACTCTTACCTGTATTCCAAAGGTTGTGAGTTCAGGTCCTGCTCCTGAGACTGTGCCCAAAAATCTCAGCTGACAGTGCAGTACTGAGGGAGTGCTGCACTGCTTTTCAGGTGAGCTGTTAAACTGAGGCTATGTTGCTCTCTCAGGTGGGTATCAAAGACTCCATGCTGTTATTTTGAGGAAGAGAAAGGTCATTCTCTCCGGAGTCCTGACAATATTTCAGAGTCATGGAGACGTGGAGTTATACAGCACAGAAACAGGCCCTTCGGCCCATCGTGTCTGTACCGGCCATCAATCACCTAACTCTTCCAATCCCATTTTCCAGCACTTGGCCTGTAGCCTTGTATGCAATGGTGTTTGAAGTGCTCATCTAAATACTTCTTAGATGTTGTGAGGGTTCCTGCCTCTACCACTCCTTCAGGCAGTGAGTTCCAGATTCCAACCAACCTCTGGGTGAAAATATTTTTTCTCAAATCCCTGATAAACCTCATGCCCCTTACCTTAAATCTATGCCCCCTGGTTATTGACTCCCCTGCTAAGGGAAAAATTATCTTCCTATCTAACCTATCAATGCCCATCATCATTTTGCATGCCGCAATTGTATTTGTCCCCGGTTAACAGATTACCTGATCATTATCACATTGCTGTTTGTGGGAGCTTTCTGTGTGCAAATGGACTGCTGTGTTTCCTATATTACAACAGTGACTACACTTCAAAAGTTCTTCATTGCGTCTAAAGTGCTGTGGAATGTCCTGAGGTCGTGAAAGGCACCATATAAAAGGAAGTCTTTTCTTTTACACTTGGTAGTGTTCAGTGTAACTGTCGATAATGCACATGGTTTTGATCAATGTTTCTTTCATTACTGTGCACTGTTCAGTGTATCCCTCTCTATTGTACATTAAGCACCATTTAATGTGTCTGTCGCTATGAAAGACACTAGACGGTTTAATTTATCCTGTACTGTTGGAAACTTGGCACTGTTTACTGTGTCTGTCGCTATAGTGACCAGAATTTTTATTGGAAGTGGGGTAAATCCTGATGTCGGGACCATACGTGGGTCCCGGGGCTGCATGGACGGGCAGCGGGACCGCATCGGCAATCTTCTCAGGGTCGGCCTTTTAATTAACCACCACCGGCCCCGCCAGCCAATTAAGGAGGGTGGGCGAGCTGCTGATGCTGCCGGTCCAATCAGAGGGTTTGCAGTTGTGAAGCCTCAGCAGCGCCACTGGGAGGAGTGGACACTGCTGAAGCAGGCCGGATAATATGAGGGCGCCTCAGTACGGAGGGTGGTAGACCCCACTTAACAGAGGGGACTCCTGTGACTCCGATGACCTCCACCCAGGGAGCCGCTGGGATGCTGCCTCCATGCAGCTGGCAGCCTCTCCAGGTGGCAGAGAGCCACTCTGCCACTGGCAGAATTACAGTGGCACTGCAAGTGACTGCCTACCTCCATTCAGCAGGCAGCCCCGGGGCTGGTAAAATCCCACACAGTTCAGAGTATCTATCACTGTTACTCATTCTCCACTGTTCAGTTCATCTGTCACTATTATACACCAAGCAATGTTCAGTGTATCCATCACTATTAGGCACTCGGTACCCTACAGGATATGTTTAGTTTAGATATACAGCACTGAAACAGGCCCTTCGGCCCACCGAGTCTGTGCCGACCATCAACCACCCATTTATACTAATCCTACACTAATCCCATATTCCTACCACATCCACACCTGTCCCTATATTTCCCTACCACCTACCTATACTAGGGGCAATTTATAATGGCCAATTTACCTATCAACCTGCAAGTCTTTTGGCATGAGGGAGGAAACCGGAGCACCCGGAGGAAACCCACGCAGACACAGGGAGAACTTGCAAACTCCACACAGGCAGTACCCAGAATTGAACCCGGGTCGCTGGAGCTGTGAGGCTGCGGTGCTAACCATTGCGCCACTGTGCCGATCTATCAATCGTGCAGATGCTGTACAGTTCAGTGTAACCGTCACTATTGTGCACTTGTACTGTTGAGTGTATCCATCACTGTCACACATCCTGCAGTGTTCAGTGTCACTAATAGCATTTGACGACCAGGCAGTGTCATATTCTGTTGATCATTTTTATTATGGATATCATAAACAAACTTTAAACAAATTAATTTGTATTATTTGAAGAATCATGAAAGTTTTAGCATGGAATAGAGGGAATGACACTCCACACATGTAAACTTAGTTTTTCAGTCACATCGGGGTTGTTCAGCAGTAATTATGTCTTTGTACCTCATTCAACAAAGTTTAACAACAAAATGTTTTTAGAATTAGAATAGTGTGTAAAAAACTGAAGTTCACATCAAATCAGTGACTCTGTGCTGATTGCATCTGTGAAGACTACAACAGTACATTCTATTTAGGAGCCAGGTATCCATGACAGCAGCCCCCTGATTTCCACGTTTAACTGCGCACGTGCAGATGCACAAAGTTATTGTCAGTTTTACACAGTAATGATGATGAGTGCTAACATTTTCACTGTCATTACAACCGCAAATTCGAGGCCAAGGTAGATAAACCATAGCATTCTGAGGATAATTGATGTAACTTTGGTTATGTGGACTTAAAGTAGTTTGAATTTGGTCTATATCTTCTATTAAAATGTGAGCATTGTTTCAATGTGATGTGTTACTGGATTTGGTGGGGAGAGAATCTAATTGTATCACTCATCTGCACTCCTATAAGATGTGTGCTCTTTGTTTTCTATGCATATGAGATCCATTTCAGAACTAATTAAATGAGCTTGCGTTCCTGTTACTATGAAACTGTTTCATAACCATTTTGAGCCACCTGATGTACTTTGACACTTTTGTGTAAATGCCATATTTCCCCTTTTGTGCACATCCTTCTCCCCAGCTCACAATGCCAGTCACAAACCAGGTGTTCTTGTGTTGGGTGACATGGGGCCCACCACTGTCCCCTTGACACGCATCTTGGTTCTCGTCCTTGTAGCCAGCACAGAACATGTTCTGAGACACAGGGTACTTGCTGGACTCAATGCACTCGGTCCGATCGATATATGGCACGGTGAGGCGCTGCAGCTTGTCGGCTGTCATCCCTTGGTCAAGGACACGGCCCCAACCGCTGATTAAGGCATTCGGCATTTTCATCAAAACCGTCTCTGCAAACTCTCTCTGGGGCAGGCAGATTGGGACAATGTTCTCGTTGAATTCTACAGGGTTCTTCAGAAGCAGAACTGCAATATCATTGTCATATGTTTTCTCCACGAACTTATGGTGGGCAACTGCTGCCACAACATCTTGACGTTGTTCTGTATTCTCATCCTTTTTGATATCAAACTCACCTGGTAGATAATAAGAAATAGGTGTCAATAAGATATTAACCCAGTACTTTACAAATGCCCTGGTATCAGTTATTTGATGGTCAAACTTCCATCAATTTGTTCACAAACAATGAAGTGATTCTATTCCCAAATGAGAAAATTCTCCACATTTTAACAACAATGGCATTTTAAAGCCCCTTCAATGCAGTGAAACATACCAAGGTGTTTCACAGTGACATAAACTGTGAGCCAGCCAAGCAGCCAAAGGGACATTAGGGTAGATGGCTAAAAGATTGGGCAAAGAGGTCCATTTTAAGGAGGGTTTTAAAGGAGGGAGGGGTGGAGAGGTTCAGGGAAGGAATTCCAGAGTTTACGACTTAGATAGCTGAAGGCAAAGCTGCCAAAGGCGAGGTGAAGAGAGAGTGGAATGCACAAGAGGCCAGAATTGGAGGAATGCATCAAACTTGGAGGGTTGTAGGGCCGGAGATACAGATACTGGGGGGAGGGTGGTGTGAGTAGAGGGATTTTGAGCAAGGCCATGAAAGGTTTTCAACACAAGGTTTTCAACATAAAATGAGCTGTTAATCTGTTCTCAGGAATGGTTTGTACAAATAGTGTACATCAGCACAATCTACCATTCAGTATGTCTCTCAGCTCTGTGTCACCTCCAAGTAAAGCTGGATAGAAAATTGCAACAGCTTCCCAACATTTTTTAAACATCAGTGCACAACCCATGTACTCAGCAGTTCATTACAGTTTATTCCTAACCCACGTACCCAGCAGTTTATTACTGGTCCGTGTACTCAGCAGCTAACTACAGTTTATTATTGACCCATATGCACATCATTTTATTACAGTTTATTACTGACCCACGTGGCCAGCAATTTATTAGTTTACTAAAGGCCGGCTCAGGTCTGCAAATGAAACCCGACCCCAAACCCGACCCGGCCCGAGTCCTTCCATTTTTTCCCGCACCTGACCCGACCTGACCTGACCATCAGTTAACCTACCTTCCATTTTTCACTTTGTTCCTTATCTGCACAAGCTTAAAATAACTGTTAAAAAAAACACCTCTCAAGCCCAAAAAGTAAATTAACATTGGAGCCACTTACCTGAGGTGGTGATAGAATGTGTCTGCCTCAGCCCGACCCGAGCCAAGCCCGAATGCTGGGCCCGGAGGTGCGACCTGACCCGACCCAAAGCCGACACATGTTGTCGGGTCCCGTCGGGTTCAGGTTGCATAGCTGGCCTTTACAGTTTAGTACTGACCCATGTACACATCAGTTTATTACTGACCCATGTGATGAGCAGTTTATTACAGTTCACGACTGACCCATGTGTGCAGCAGTTATTTAATGACCTGTGTGGTCAGCAGTTTGTTCCAGTTTATTACTGACCTGTGCATGCACTTTATTACAGCTTATTATTGACCTGTGTGGTCAGCAGCTTAATCCAGTTTATTACTGACCTGTGTACTCTGAGTGGCCAGGGCCAGTGATGCTCAGTTTGGGATCTGCCAGGGCCACTCAGCTCCTAACCTCATTACAGCCTTGAATCAAACATGTCAAAAGAGCTGAATTCTAGAGGTGAGGTGAGAGTGATTGCCCTTGACATCAAGGCAGCATTTGACTGAGTATGACATCAAGGAGCCCGAGCAAAACTGGAGTCAATGCGAATCAGGGGGAAATCCTCCGCTGGTTGGTGTCATACCTAGCACAAAGGAAGATGGTTGTGGTATTTGGAGGTCAATCATCTCAGCTCCAGGACATCACTGCAGGAGTTCCTCAGGGTAGAGTCCTAGGCCCAACCATCTTCAGCTGCTTCATCAATGACCTTCCCTCCTTCATAATGTCAGACGTGGAGATGTTTGCTGATGATTGCACAATATTCAGCACCATTCACGACTCCTCAGATACTGAAACAGCCCATGTCCAGATGCAACAAGAGAGAATCTAACCATCCCCCCTTGATGTTCAATGGCATTACCATTGCTGAATCCCCCACTATCAACATACTGGGGGTTCCCATTGACCAGAAAATGAACTGGAGCAGCCAGATAAATGCCGTGGCTACAACAGCATGTCAGAGGCTGGGAATTCTGCAGCGAGTAACTCACCTCCTGTCTCTCCAAAGCCTGTCCGCCATCTTCAAGGCACAAGTCAGGAGTGTGATGGAATACTCTCCACTTGCCTGGATGGGTGCAGCTCCAAGAACACTCAAGAAGTTCAACACCATCCAGGACAAAGCAGCCCGCTTGATTGGCACCCCATTCACAAACATTCACTTCCTCCACCACCGATGCACAGTGGCTGCAGTGTATACCATCTATAACATGCATTGCAGCAATGCACCAAGGCTCCTTTGACAGCACCTTTCAAATCCACTACCTCTACCACCTGGAAGGTCAAGGGCAGAAGATGCATGGGAACATCACCATCTGCAAGTTCCCTTCCAAGCCACACACCATCCTGACTTGGAACTGTATCGCCGTTCCTCCACTGTCACTGGGTCAAAATCCTGGAACTCCCTTCCTTACAGCACTGTGGGTGCACCTACATTCCAAGGACTGCAGCGGTTCAAGAAGGCAGCTCACCACCACCTTCTCAAGGGCATTAGGGATGGGCAATAAATGCTGGCCTTACGAGCGATGTCCACATTCCCATGAATGAATAAACAAAATTACAATTTATTTCTGACCCATCGATTCTGCACTGTATTACAATTTATTACAGATACATGAGGCCAGCAGTATATTACAGTTTATTACTGATTCGTGTGGGCAGGAGTTTATTCCAATTATAACTGACCCATGTGGTCAGTAGTTTATTGCAGTTTATTACTGACCTATGTTGTCAGAAGTTTATTACATTATATAACTGACCTGTGTAGTCAGTTTATATTACTGATTGCTGTGGTCAGCAGTTTATTGCAGTTTATTACTGACCCTCGGGGTCAGCAGTTTATTACAGACCCATGTGGACAACATTTTATTACTGACCCATGTGGACAGCAGTTAGTTACTAACCCATATGGTCAGCAGTTTATTACAGACCCATGTGGTCAGCAGTTTAATACTGACTTATCTACTCAGCCATTCATTACAATTTATTACTGGATGTGTGGTCAGCAGTTTATGACTGAACCATGTGGTCAGCAGTTTATTACAGTTTATCTCTGACCCATGTGGTCAGCAGTTTATTAAAGTTTATTACTGACCCATGTGGTCAGCAGTTTATTACAGTTTATTACTGACCCATGTGGTCTGCAGTTTATTACAGTTTGTTACTGACACTTGTGGTCAGCAGTTTATTGCAGAATATTACTGACCCATGTGGTCAGCAGTTTATTACAGTTTATTACTGACCCATGTGGTCAGCAGTTTATTGCAGGTTATGACAGACTCATGATATCAGCAATTTATTCTAGTTTATTACTGACCCATGTGGTCAACAGTTTATTACAGTTTATTACTGACCCATGTGGTCAGCAGTTAAATACAGTTTGTTACTGAGTCTTGTGGTCAGCAGTTTATTACAGTTTATTACTGACCCATGTGGTCAGCAGTTTATTGCAGGTTATGACAGACTCATGATGTCAGCAATTTATTCTAGTTTATTACTGACCCATGTGGTCAACAGTTTATTACAGTTTATTACTGACCCAAGTGGTCAGCAGTTAAATACAGTTTGTTACTGACCCTTGTGGTCAGCAGGTTATTACAGTTTGTTACTGACCCTTGTGGCCAGCAGTTTATTACAGTTTATTACTGACTCATGTGGTCATCAGTTTATTACAGTTTAGTACTAACCCATGTGGACAGCAGTTTATTACAGTTTAGTACTGACCTTTGTGGACAGCAGTTTATTACTGTTTATTACTGAGCCATGTGGTCAGCAGTTTATTACAGTTCATTACTGACCTCTGTGGTCAGCAATTTATTACAGTTTGTTACTGATGCATGTGGTCAGCAGTTTATTACAGTTTATTACTGATCTCTGTGGACAGCAGTTTATTCCAGTTTATTACTGACACATGTGGTCAGCAGTTTATTACAGTTCATTACTGACCTCTGTGGTCAGCAGTTTATTACAGTTCATTACTGACCTCTGTGGTCAGCAGTTTATTACAGTTTGTTACTGATGCATGTGGTCAGCAGTGTATTACAGTTTATTACTGACCTCCGTGGGCAGCAGATTACTACAGTTTACTACTGACCCATGTGTTCAGCAGTTTATTACATTTTATTACTGAGCCATGTGGTCGGAAGTTTATGAAAGTTTATTACTGACCTCCGTGGTTAGCAGTTTATTAAAGTTTATTACTGACCCATGTGGTCAGCAGTTTATTACAGTTTACCACTGACCCTTGTGGTCAGCAGTTTATTACAGTTTATTACTGACCCATGTGATCAGCAGTTAATGACAGTTTATTACTGACCCATGTGGTCAGCAGTTTATTACAGTTTATTACTGATGCATGTGGTCACCAGTTTATTCTAGTTTATTACTGAACCATGTGGTCAGCACTTTATTACAGTTTATTACTGATGCATGTGGTCACCAGTTTATTCTAGTTTATCACTGACCCATGTGATCAGCAGTTTATTGCAGATTAATAACGAAATCTGTGGACAGCAGTTTATTACTGACCCATGTGGTCAGCAGTTTATTACAGTTTATTACTGACCCATTTGGTCAGCAGTTTATTACAGTTTATTACTGACCTCTGTGGACAGCAGTTTATTGCAGAATATTACTGTACCATGTGGTCAGCAGTTAATTACAGTTTATTACTGACCCATGTGGTCAGCGGTTTATTGCAGTTTATTACAGACTCATGATGTCGGCAATTTATTCTAGTTTATTACTGACCCATGTGGTCTGCAGTTTATTACAGTTTGTTACTGACACATGTGGTCAGCAGTTTATTTCAATTTATTACTGACCTCTGTGCTCAGCAGTTTATTACTGACCCATGTGCTCAGCAGTTTATTACAGGTTGTTACTGACCCATGTGGTCAGCAGTTTATTAGAGTTTATTACTGATCTCTGTGCACAGCAGTTTATTACAGTTTATTACTGAGCCATTTGGTCAGCAGTTTATTACAGTTTACCACTGACCCATGTGGTTAGCAGGTTATTTCAGATTATTACTGATCTCTGTGGACAGCAGATTATTACAGTTTATGACTGACCCATGTGGTCAGCAGTTTATTACAGTTTATTACTGACCCATGTGGTCAGCAGATTATTGCAGTTTATTACAGACTCATGATGTCGTCAATTTATTCTAGTTTATTACTGACCCATGTGGTCCACAGTTTATTGCAGTTTATTACTGACCCACGTGGTCAGCAGTTTATTACAGTTTATTACTGACCTCTGTGGTCGGCAGTTTATTACAGTTTAGTACTGACATCTGTGGACAGCAGTTTTATTACTGTTTATTACTGACCCATGTGGTCAACATTTTATTACAGTTTATTACTGACCCATGTGGTCAGCAGTTTATTACAGTTTATTACTGACCTCTGTGGTCAGCAGTTTATTGCAGTTTATTACTGACCCATGTGATCAGCAGTTTATTGCAGTTTATTACTGACCCATGTGGACAGCAGTTTATTTCAGTTTATTACTGTCCCATGTGGTCAGCAGTTTATTACAGTTTATTACTGACACATGTGGTCAACAGTTTATGACAGTTTATTACTGACCCATGTGGTCAGCAGTTTATTACAGTTTATTACTGACACATGTGGTCAACAGTTTATGACAGTTTATTACTGATCTCTGAGGACAGCAGTTTATTCCACTTTATTACTGACAAATCTGGTCAGCAGTTTATTACAGTTTATTACTGACACATGTGGTCAACAGTTTATGACAGTTTATTACTGACCCATGTGGTCAGCAGTTTATTACAGTTTATTACTGACCCATGTGGTCAGCAGTTTATTACAGTTTATTACTGACACATGTGGTCAACAGTTTATGACAGTTTATTACTGACCCATGTGGTCAGCAGTTTATTACAGTTTATTACTGACACATGTGGTCAGCAGTTTATTACATTTTATTACTGACCCATGTGGTCAGCAGTTTATGAAAGTTTATTACTGACCCATGTGGTTAACAGTTTATTACTGACATCTGTGGTCAGCAGTTTATTACAGTTTATTACTGTCCCATGTGGTGAGCTGTTTAAAACAGTTTATTACTGACCCATCTGGTCAGCAGTTTATTACATTTTATTGCTGACTCATGTGGACAGAAGTTTAATTCAGTTTATTACTGACCTCTGTGGTCAGCAGTTTATTACAGTTTATTACTGACCTCAGTCGACAGCAGTTTATTACATTTTATTGCTGACCCATGTGGACAGAAGTTTAATTCAGTTTATTACTGACCTCTCTGGTCAGCAGTTTATTACAGTTTATTACTGACCCATCTGGTCAGCAGTTTATTTCATTTTATTACTGACCCATGTGGTCAGCAGTTTATTGCAGTTTATTACTGATCTCTGTGGACAGCAGTTTATTACAGTTTATTACTGACCCATGTAGTCAGCAGTTTATTACAGTTTGTTAGAGACCCATGTGGTCAGCAGTTTATTACAGTTTATTACTGATCTCTGTGGACAGCAGATTCTTACAGTTTATGACTGACCCATGTGGTCAGCAGTTTATTACAGTTTGTTAGAGACCCATGTGGTCAGCAGTTTATTGCAGTTTATTACTGATCTCTGTGGACAGCAGTTTATTACAGTTTATTACTGATCTCTGTGGACAGCAGTTTATTACAGTTTATTACTGACCCATGTGGTCAGCAGTTTATTACAGTTTATTACTGACCCATGTGGACAGCAGTTTATTACAGTTTGTTAGAGACCCATGTGGTCAGCAGTTTATTGCAGTTTATTACTGATCTCTGTGGACAGCAGTTTATTACAGTTTATTACTGATCTCTGTGGACAGCCGTTTATTACAGTTTGTTAGAGACCCATGTGGTCAGCAGTTTATTACAGTTTATTACTGATCTCTGTGGACAGCAGATTCTTACAGTTTATGACTGACCCATGTGGTCAGCAGTTTATTACAGTTTGTTAGAGACCCATGTGGTCAGCAGTTTATTACAGTTTATTACTGATCTCTGTGGACAGCAGTTTATTACAGTTTATTACTGACCCATGTGGTCAGCAGTTTATTACAGTTTATTACTGACCCATGTGGTCAGCAGTTTATTGCAGTTTATTACTGATCTCTGTGGACAGCAGTTTATTACAGTTTATTACTGACCCATGTGGTCAGCAGTTTATTACAGTTTGTTAGAGACCCATGTGGTCAGCAGTTTATTACAGTTTATTACTGATCTCTGTGCACAGCAGTTTATTACAGTTTATTACTGACCCATGTGGTCAGCAGTTTATTACAGTTTGTTAGAGACCCATGTGGTCAGCAGTTTATTGCAGTTTATTGCTGACCCATGTGGTCAGCAGTTTATTACAGTTTATTACTGACCCATGTGGTCAGCAGTTTATTACAGTTTGTTAGAGAACCATGTGGTCAGCAGTTTATTACAGTTTATTACTGATCTCTGTGGACAGCAGTTTATTACAGTTTATTACTGATCTCTGTGGACAGCAGTTTATTACAGTTTATTACTGACCCATGTGGTCAGCAGTTTATTACAGTTTGTTAGAGACCCATGTGGTCAGCAGTTTATTACAGTTTATTACTGATCTCTGTGGACAGCAGATTCTTACAGATTATGACTGACCCATGTGGTCAGCAGTTTATTACAGTTTGTTAGAGACCCATGTCGTCAGCAGTTTATTACAGTTTATTACTGGCCCATATGGTCATCTATTTATTATAGTTTATTTCTGACCCATGTGGAAAGCAGTTTATTATAGTTTATTACTGACCTCTGTTGTCAGCGGCTAATTACAGTTTTTTACTGACCTCTGTGGACAGCAGTTTATTACAGTTCATTATTGACCCATGTGGTCAGCAGTTTATTACAGTTTATTACTGACCCATGTGGTCAGCAAGTTATTACAGTTTATTACTGACCAATGTGATCAGCAGTTTATTACAGTTTATTGCTGACCTCTGTGGTCAGCAGTTTATTACAGTTTATTACTGACCCATGTGGTCAGCAGTTTATTACAGTTTGTTAGAGACCCATGTGGTCAGCAGTTTATTGCAGTTTATTGCTGACCCATGTGGTCAGCAGTTTATTACAGTTTATTACTGACCCATGTGGTCAGCAGTTTATTACAGTTTGTTAGAGAACCATGTGGTCAGCAGTTTATTACAGTTTATTACTGATCTCTGTGGACAGCAGTTTATTACAGTTTATTACTGATCTCTGTGGACAGCAGTTTATTACAGTTTATTACTGACCCATGTGGTCAGCAGTTTATTACAGTTTGTTAGAGACCCATGTGGTCAGCAGTTTATTACAGTTTATTACTGATCTCTGTGGACAGCAGATTCTTACAGATTATGACTGACCCATGAGGTCAGCAGTTTATTACAGTTTGTTAGAGACCCATGTCGTCAGCAGTTTATTACAGTTTATTACTGGCCCATATGGTCATCTATTTATTATAGTTTATTTCTGACCCATGTGGAAAGCAGTTTATTATAGTTTATTACTGACCTCTGTTGTCAGCGGCTAATTACAGTTTTTTACTGACCTCTGTGGACAGCAGTTTATTACAGTTCATTATTGACCCATGTGGTCAGCAGTTTATTACAGTTTATTACTGACCCATGTGGTCAGCAAGTTATTACAGTTTATTACTGACCAATGCGATCAGCAGTTTATTACAGTTTATTGCTGACCTCTGTGGTCAGCAGTTTATTACAGTTTATTACTGACCCATGTGGTCATCGGTTTATTACAGTTTATTACTGACCCATGTGGACAGCAGTTTATTACTGACCAATGTGATCAGCAGTTTAATACAGTTTATTACTGACCCATGTTGACAGCAGTTTATTACAGTTTATTACTGACCCATGTGTTCAGCAGTTTATTACAGTTTATTGCTGACCTCTGTGGTCAGCAGTTTATTACAGTTTATTACTGACCCATGTGAGCAGCAGTTTATTACAGTTTATTGCTGACCTCTGTGGTCAGCTGTTTATTACAGTTTATTACTGACCCATGTGGTCAGCAGTTTATTACAGTTTATTACTGACCCATGTGGTCAGCGGTTTATTGCAGTTTATTACAGACTCATGATGTCGGCAATTTATTCTAGTTTATTACTGACCCATGTGGTCTGCAGTTTATTACAGTTTGTTACTGACACATGTGGTCAGCAGTTTATTTCAATTTATTACTGACCTCTGTGCTCAGCAGTTTATTACTGACCCATGTGCTCAGCAGTTTATTACAGGTTGTTACTGACCCATGTGGTCAGCAGTTTATTAGAGTTTATTACTGATCTCTGTGCACAGCAGTTTATTACAGTTTATTACTGAGCCATTTGGTCAGCAGTTTATTACAGTTTACCACTGACCCATGTGGTTAGCAGGTTATTTCAGATTATTACTGATCTCTGTGGACAGCAGATTATTACAGTTTATGACTGACCCATGTGGTCAGCAGTTTATTACAGTTTATTACTGACCCATGTGGTCAGCAGATTATTGCAGTTTATTACAGACTCATGATGTCGTCAATTTATTCTAGTTTATTACTGACCCATGTGGTCCACAGTTTATTGCAGTTTATTACTGACCCATGTGGTCAGCAGTTTATTACAGTTTATTACTGACCCACGTGGTCAGCAGTTTATTACAGTTTATTACTGACCTCTGTGGTCGGCAGTTTATTACAGTTTAGTACTGACATCTGTGGACAGCAGTTTTATTACTGTTTATTACTGACCCATGTGGTCAACATTTTATTACAGTTTATTACTGACCCATGTGGTCAGCAGTTTATTACAGTTTATTACTGACCTCTGTGGTCAGCAGTTTATTGCAGTTTATTACTGACCCATGTGATCAGCAGTTTATTGCAGTTTATTACTGACCCATGTGGACAGCAGTTTATTTCAGTTTATTACTGTCCCATGTGGTCAGCAGTTTATTACAGTTTATTACTGACACATGTGGTCAACAGTTTATGACAGTTTATTACTGACCCATGTGGTCAGCAGTTTATTACAGTTTATTACTGACACATGTGGTCAACAGTTTATGACAGTTTATTACTGATCTCTGAGGACAGCAGTTTATTCCACTTTATTACTGACAAATCTGGTCAGCAGTTTATTACAGTTTATTACTGACACATGTGGTCAACAGTTTATGACAGTTTATTACTGACCCATGTGGTCAGCAGTTTATTACAGTTTATTACTGACCCATGTGGTCAGCAGTTTATTACAGTTTATTACTGACACATGTGGTCAACAGTTTATGACAGTTTATTACTGACCCATGTGGTCAGCAGTTTATTACAGTTTATTACTGACACATGTGGTCAGCAGTTTATTACATTTTATTACTGACCCATGTGGTCAGCAGTTTATGAAAGTTTATTACTGACCCATGTGGTTAACAGTTTATTACTGACATCTGTGGTCAGCAGTTTATTACAGTTTATTACTGTCCCATGTGGTGAGCTGTTTAAAACAGTTTATTACTGACCCATCTGGTCAGCAGTTTATTACATTTTATTGCTGACCCATGTGGACAGAAGTTTAATTCAGTTTATTACTGACCTCTGTGGTCAGCAGTTTATTACAGTTTATTACTGACCTCAGTCGACAGCAGTTTATTACATTTTATTGCTGACCCATGTGGACAGAAGTTTAATTCAGTTTATTACTGACCTCTCTGGTCAGCAGTTTATTACAGTTTATTACTGACCCATCTGGTCAGCAGTTTATTTCATTTTATTACTGACCCATGTGGTCAGCAGTTTATTGCAGTTTATTACTGATCTCTGTGGACAGCAGTTTATTACAGTTTATTACTGACCCATGTAGTCAGCAGTTTATTACAGTTTGTTAGAGACCCATGTGGTCAGCAGTTTATTACAGTTTATTACTGATCTCTGTGGACAGCAGATTCTTACAGTTTATGACTGACCCATGTGGTCAGCAGTTTATTACAGTTTGTTAGAGACCCATGTGGTCAGCAGTTTATTGCAGTTTATTACTGATCTCTGTGGACAGCAGTTTATTACAGTTTATTACTGATCTCTGTGGACAGCAGTTTATTACAGTTTATTACTGACCCATGTGGTCAGCAGTTTATTACAGTTTATTACTGACCCATGTGGACAGCAGTTTATTACAGTTTGTTAGAGACCCATGTGGTCAGCAGTTTATTGCAGTTTATTACTGATCTCTGTGGACAGCAGTTTATTACAGTTTATTACTGATCTCTGTGGACAGCCGTTTATTACAGTTTGTTAGAGACCCATGTGGTCAGCAGTTTATTACAGTTTATTACTGATCTCTGTGGACAGCAGATTCTTACAGTTTATGACTGACCCATGTGGTCAGCAGTTTATTACAGTTTGTTAGAGACCCATGTGGTCAGCAGTTTATTACAGTTTATTACTGATCTCTGTGGACAGCAGTTTATTACAGTTTATTACTGACCCATGTGGTCAGCAGTTTATTACAGTTTATTACTGACCCATGTGGTCAGCAGTTTATTGCAGTTTATTACTGATCTCTGTGGACAGCAGTTTATTACAGTTTATTACTGACCCATGTGGTCAGCAGTTTATTACAGTTTGTTAGAGACCCATGTGGTCAGCAGTTTATTACAGTTTATTACTGATCTCTGTGCACAGCAGTTTATTACAGTTTATTACTGACCCATGTGGTCAGCAGTTTATTACAGTTTGTTAGAGACCCATGTGGTCAGCAGTTTATTGCAGTTTATTGCTGACCCATGTGGTCAGCAGTTTATTACAGTTTATTACTGACCCATGTGGTCAGCAGTTTATTACAGTTTGTTAGAGAACCATGTGGTCAGCAGTTTATTACAGTTTATTACTGATCTCTGTGGACAGCAGTTTATTACAGTTTATTACTGATCTCTGTGGACAGCAGTTTATTACAGTTTATTACTGACCCATGTGGTCAGCAGTTTATTACAGTTTGTTAGAGACCCATGTGGTCAGCAGTTTATTACAGTTTATTACTGATCTCTGTGGACAGCAGATTCTTACAGATTATGACTGACCCATGTGGTCAGCAGTTTATTACAGTTTGTTAGAGACCCATGTCGTCAGCAGTTTATTACAGTTTATTACTGGCCCATATGGTCATCTATTTATTATAGTTTATTTCTGACCCATGTGGAAAGCAGTTTATTATAGTTTATTACTGACCTCTGTTGTCAGCGGCTAATTACAGTTTTTTACTGACCTCTGTGGACAGCAGTTTATTACAGTTCATTATTGACCCATGTGGTCAGCAGTTTATTACAGTTTATTACTGACCCATGTGGTCAGCAAGTTATTACAGTTTATTACTGACCAATGTGATCAGCAGTTTATTACAGTTTATTGCTGACCTCTGTGGTCAGCAGTTTATTACAGTTTATTACTGACCCATGTGGTCAGCAGTTTATTACAGTTTGTTAGAGACCCATGTGGTCAGCAGTTTATTGCAGTTTATTGCTGACCCATGTGGTCAGCAGTTTATTACAGTTTATTACTGACCCATGTGGTCAGCAGTTTATTACAGTTTGTTAGAGAACCATGTGGTCAGCAGTTTATTACAGTTTATTACTGATCTCTGTGGACAGCAGTTTATTACAGTTTATTACTGATCTCTGTGGACAGCAGTTTATTACAGTTTATTACTGACCCATGTGGTCAGCAGTTTATTACAGTTTGTTAGAGACCCATGTGGTCAGCAGTTTATTACAGTTTATTACTGATCTCTGTGGACAGCAGATTCTTACAGATTATGACTGACCCATGAGGTCAGCAGTTTATTACAGTTTGTTAGAGACCCATGTCGTCAGCAGTTTATTACAGTTTATTACTGGCCCATATGGTCATCTATTTATTATAGTTTATTTCTGACCCATGTGGAAAGCAGTTTATTATAGTTTATTACGGACCTCTGTTGTCAGCGGCTAATTACAGTTTTTTACTGACCTCTGTGGACAGCAGTTTATTACAGTTCATTATTGACCCATGTGGTCAGCAGTTTATTACAGTTTATTACTGACCCATGTGGTCAGCAAGTTATTACAGTTTATTACTGACCAATGTGATCAGCAGTTTATTACAGTTTATTGCTGACCTCTGTGGTCAGCAGTTTATTACAGTTTATTACTGACCCATGTGGTCATCGGTTTATTAGAGTTTATTACTGACCCATGTGGACAGCAGTTTATTACTGACCAATGTGATCAGCAGTTTAATACAGTTTATTACTGACCCATGTTGACAGCAGTTTATTACAGTTTATTACTGACCCATGTGTTCAGCAGTTTATTACAGTTTATTGCTGACCTCTGTGGTCAGCAGTTTATTACAGTTTATTACTGACCCATGTGAGCAGCAGTTTATTACAGTTTATTGCTGACCTCTGTGGTCAGCTGTTTATTACAGTTTATTACTGACCCATGTGTTCAGCAGTTTATTACAGTTTATTACTGACCCATGTGGTCATCAGTTTATTACAGTTTATTATTGAGCTCTGTGGACAGCTGTTTATTACAGTTCATTATTGACCCATGTGGACAGCAGTTTATTGCAGTTTATTACTGACGCATTTGTTCATCTGTTTATTACAGTTTATTACTGACCCATGTGATCAGCAATTTATTGCAGTTTATTACTGACCCATGTGATCAGCAGTTTATTGCAGTTTATTACTGACACATTTGTTGATCTGTTTATTACAGTTTATTACTGACCTCTGTGGACAGCAGTTTATTACTGTTTATTACTGACCCATGTGGTGAGCAGTTTATTACTGACCCATATGGTCAGCAGTTTATTACAGATTATTACTGACCCATGTGGGCAGCAGTTTATTACAGTTTATTACTGACCCATGTGGTCAGCAGTTTATTACAGTTTAGTTTAGTTTAGAGATACAGCACTGAAACTGGCCCTTCGGCCCACCGAGTCTGCGACGACGAACAACCACCCATTTTTCTAATCCTGCACTAATTTCATATTCCTACCTCATCCCCACCTGTCCCGATATTTCCCTACCACCTACCTATACAAGGGCAACTGCTAAGGGCCAATTTACCTATCGACCTGCAAGTCTTTGGCATGTGGGAGGAAACCGGAGCACCCGGAGGAAACCCACGCAGACACAGGGAGAACTTGCGAACTCCACACAGGCAGTACCCAGAATGGAACCCGGGTCGCTGGAGCTGAGAGGCTGCGGTGCTAACCTCTGCGCCACTGTGCCGCCCCATGTGGTCAGCTGTTTATTACAGTTTATTACTGGCCAATATGGTCATCTATTTATTATAGTTTATCACTGACCCATGTGGAAAGCAGTTTATTATAGTTTATTACTGACCTCTGTGGACAGCAGTTTATTAGTTTATTACTGACCCATGTGGTCATCAGTTTATTACAGTTTATTATTGAGCTCTGTGGACAGCTGTTTATTACAGTTCATTATTGACCCATGTGTTCAGCAGTTTATTACAGTTTATTACTGACCCGTGTGAACAGCAGTTTATTACAGTTTATTACTGACCCATGTGATCAGCAGCTTATTGCAGTTTATTACTGACGCATGTGTTCATCAGTTTATTACAGTTTATTCCTGACCCATGTGGTCAGCCGTTTATTACTGACCCATGTGGTCAGAAGTTTATTACTGACCCTTATGGTGAGAAATGTATTACATTTTACTCCTGACCCATGTGGACAGCTGTTCACTATAGTTTATTCCTGACCCATATGGTCAGCAGTTTATTAAAGTTTATTACTGACTCATGTGTTCATCAGTTTATTACAATTTATTCCTGACCCATGTGGTCAGCCGTTTATTACTGACCCATGTGGTCAGAGGTTTATTACATTTTATTACTGACCCTTATGGTGAGAAATGTATTACATTTTACTCCTGACCCATGTGGACAGCTGTTCACTATAGTTTATTCCTGACCCATATGGTCAGCAGTTTATTAAAGTTTATTACTGACTCATGTGGTTAGCAGTTTATTACACTTTAATACTGACCCATGTGGTCAGCAGTTTATTACATTTTATTACTGACCCATGTGGACAGCAATTTATTACAGTTTATTACTGACCAATGTGATCAGCAGTTTATTATAGTTTGTTGCTGACCTCTGTGGACAGCAGTTTATTACAGTTTATTTCTGACCCATGTGGTCAGCAATTTATTACAATTTATTACTGACCAATGTTGTCAGCAGTTCAATGCAGTTTATTATTGACCTCTGTGGTCAGCAGTTTATTACAGTTTATTACTGACCCGTGTGGTCAGCAGTTTATTCCAGTTTATAACTGACCTCTGTGGTCAGCAGTTTATTACAGATTATTACTGACCTCTGTGTTCAGCAGTTTATTACTGTTTATTTCCTGACCCATGTGGTCTGCAGTTTATTGCAGATTATTACTGATCCATGTCGACAGCAGTTTATTACAGTTTATTACTGACCCATGTTGTCAGAAGTTTATTACAGTTTATTACTGACCCATGTGGTCAGCAGTTTATTACAGTTTATTACTGACCCATGTGGTCAGCAGTTTATTACAGTTTATTACTGACCCATGTGGACAGCAGTTTATTACAGTTTATTACTGACCCATGTGATCAGCAGTAACTTATAGTTTATTACTGACCTCTATGGTCAGCAGTTTATTACAGTTTATTACTGACCTCTGTGGACAGCAGTTTATTACAGTTTATTACTGACCCATGTATTCAGCAGTTTATTACAGTTAATTACTGTGATCTGTGGACAGCAGTTTATTACAGTTTATTATTGACCATCATTGTCAGCAGTTTATTACAGTTTATTACTGACCCATGTGGTCAGCAGTTTATTACAGTTTATTACTGACCCATGTGCTCAGCAGTTTATTACAGTTTAATACTGACCCATGTGGTGAGCAGTTTTTTACTGTTTATTACTGACCCATGTAGTCAGCAGTTTATTACAGTTTATTACTGACCTCTGTGGACAGCAGTTTACTATAGTTTATTGCTGACCCATGTGGTCAGCAGTTTATTAGTGTAATACTGACCCATGTGGGCAGCAGGTTTTATACAGTTTATTACTGTCCCATGTGGTCAGCTGTTTATTACAGTTTATTACTGACCCATGTGGACAGCAGTTTATTATAGTTTATTACTGACCCATGTAGTCAGCAGTTTATTACAGTTTATTACTGACCTCTGTGGACAGCAGTTTACTATAGTTTATTGCTGACCCATGTGGTCAGCAGTTTATTAGTGTAATACTGACCCATGTGGGCAGCAGGTTTTATACAGTTTATTACTGTCCCATGTGGTCAGCTGTTTATTACAGTTTATTACTGACCCATGTGGACAGCAGTTTATTATAGTTTATTACTGACCCATGTGGTCAACAGTTTATTACAGTTTATTACTGACCTCTGTGGACAGCAGGTTATTACAGTTTATTACTGTCCCATGTGGTCAGCAGTTTATTACAGTTTATTACCGACCTCTGTGGACAGCTGTTTATTCCAGTTTATTACTGAACCAATGTGGTCAAAAGGTAATTGCATTTTATTACTGACGCATGTGGTCAGCAGTTTATTACAGTTTATTACTGACCTATGTGGTCAGCAGTTTATTACAGTTTATTACTGAACCAATGTGGTCAAAAGGTAATTGCATTTTATGACTGACGCATGTGGTCAGCAGTTTATTACAGTTTATTACTGAACCAATGTGGTCAAAAGGTAATTGCATTTTATTACTGACGCATGTGGTCAGCAGTTCATTACAGTTTATTACTGACCTATGTGGTCAGCAGTTTATTACTGACCCATGTGGCCATCAGTGTATTAGAGTTTATTACTGACCCATGTGTTCAGCAGTTTATTACAGTTTATTGCTGACCCATGTGGTCAGCAGTTTATTGCAGTTTATTACTGATCCATGTGGTCAGCAGTTTATTACTGACCCATGTGGCCAGCAGTTTATTACAGTTTATTACTGCGATCTGTGGACAGCAGTTTATTACAGTTGATTATTGACCATCGTTGTCAGCAGTTTTTTACAGTTTATTACTGACCCATGTGGACAGTAGTTTATTACATTTTATTGCTGACTTCTGTGGTCAGCAGTTTATTACAGTTTATTACTGACGCATGTGGTCAGCAGTTTATTACAGTTTATTACTGACGCATGTGGTCAGCAGTTTATTACAGTTTATTACTGACCTTAGTCAACAGCAGTTTGTTACATTTTATTTCTAACCTCTGTGGTAAGCAGTTTATTACAGTTTATTACTGACCTCTGTGGATAGTAGTTTATTACAGTTTCTTACTGACCCATGTGGTGAGCAGTTTATTAGAGTTTATTACTGACCCATGTGTTCAGCAGTTTATTACAGTTTATTGCTGACCCATGTGGTCAGCAGTTTATTGCATTTTATTCCTGATCCATGTGGTCAGCAGTTTATTACTGACCCATGTGGCCAGCAGTTTATTACAGTTTATTACTGTGATCTGTGGACAGCAGTTTATTACAGTTGATTATTGACCATCGTTGTCAGCAGTTTATTACAGTTTATTACTGACCCATGTGGACAGTAGTTTATTACATTTTATTGCTGACTTCTGTGGTCAGCAGTTTATTACTGACGCATGTGGTCAGCAGTTTATTACAGTTTATTACTGACCTCTGTGGTCAGCAGTTTATTACAGTTTATTACTGACCTTAGTCAACAGCAGTTTGTTACATTTTATTTCTGACCTCTGTGGTAAGCAGTTTATTACAGTTTGTTACGGACCCATGTGGTGAGCAGTTTATTACAGTTTATTGCTGACCCATGTGGTCAGCTGTTTATTACTTTTTATTACTGACCCATGTGGTCAGCAGTTTATTACGGATTAGTACTGACCCATGTGGACAGCACTTTATCACAGTTTTTTACTGACCCATGTGGTCAGCAGTTTATTACAGATTATTAGTGACCCATGTGGTCAGCAGTTTATTACAGTTTATTACTGATCCATGTGGTCAGCAATTTATTACGGATTATTACTGACTCATGTGGACAGCAGTTTATTACAGTTTATTACTGACCCATGTGGTCAGCAGTTTATTACAGTTTATTACTGACCTCTGTGGTCAGCAGTTTATTATTTTTTCTCTTTTTTTCATTGCAGCAGCTTTTTCGGGAGCAGAGAGTGCGAGCGACTGAGCAGCTGGGAAGGTCAGTTTAAAGTAAAATTAATTTCTTTTGTCTTTGGCGGAGACCAGGGGGCTGCTGGGTAAGTGAAACCCTGTATATTTGGGCTGTTTGAAATAACTTGCCTTTCATTGCAGCAGCTTTTTCGGGAGCAGAGAGTGCGAGCGAGTGAGCAGCTGGGAAGGTCAGTTTAAAGTAAATTTAGTTTCGTTTTGTTTTCGGCGGAGACCAGGGGGCTGCTGGGTAAGTAAAACCCTATATATTTGGGCCGTTTCTGAACACGAGACACTACACCTGCAGTGTCTCCCACCCGCCCTCCTCCTTGAACCAAAACAAAAGGACTCCGTGGTGTGTAGATAAGGTAAGGCTTTTCCTATTTCTCTTTTTTTTTAACATGTGATTGGTTAAAAACTTTCCGTTCCTTTTTCATTTAACTAAGTTTAAGCTTAAGATTAAAAATGGCAGGTGAGCTCAGACCCGTGACATGCTCCTCTTGCTCAATGTGGGAGCTCAGGGACATGGCTGATGTCCCTGACTCCTTCACGTGCAGGAAGTGTGTCCAGCTGCAGCTCTTGTTAGACCGCATGACGGCTCTGGAGCTGCGGATGGACTCACTTTGGAGCATCCGCGATGCTGAGGAGGTAGTGGATAGCACGTTTAGCGAATTGGTCACACCACAGATTAGGATTGCTGAGGGAGAAAGGGAATGGGTGACCAAAAGGCAGAGAAAGAGCAGGAAGGCAGCGCAGGTGTCCCCTGCGGTCATCTCCCTCCACAACAGGTATACCGTTTTGGATACTGTTGAGGGAGATGGCTCACCAGGGGAAGGCAGCAGTAGCCAGGTTCATAGCACTGTGGCTGGCTCTGCTATTCAGAAGGGCGGGAAAAAGAGTGGAAGGGCTATAGTCATAGGGGATTTGATTGTAAGGGGAGTAGATAGGCGGTTCTGTGGTCGAAATTGAGACTCCCGAATGGTATGTTGCCTCCCAGGTGCACGGGTCAGGGATGTCTCAGATCGGCTGCAGAACATTCTGAAGGGGGAGGGTGAACAGCCAGTTGTCGTTGTGCACATAGGCACCAATGATATAGGTAAAAAACGGGATGAGGTCCTACAAGCAGAATTTAGGGAGTTGGGAGCCAAGTTAAAAAGTAGGACCTCAGAGGTAGTAATCTCAGGATTGCTACCAGTGCCACGTGATAGTCAGAGTAGAAATGAAAGAATAGTCAGGATGAATGCGTGGCTTGAGAGATGGTGCAGGAGGGAGGAGTTCAGATTTTTGGGACATTGGGACCGGTTCTGGGGGAGGTGGGACTATTACAAATTAGATGGTCTACACCTGGGCCGGACTGGAACCAATGTCCTTGGGGGTGCTTTTGCTAACGCTGTTGGGGAGGGTTTAAACTAATGTGGCAGGGGGATGGGAACCAAATGAGGTCAATGGAGAGTAAGGAGGAGTAACTAAAGCCTGTAAGGAAATAGATAATGAAGTCAGCATGACTAAGGGAAAGAGTAGGCAGGGAGCAGATGATGAAAGCAAAGGGACTGGTGGTCTCAGGTGCATTTGTTTTAATGCAAGAAGTGTAGTAGGTAAGGCAGATGAACTTAGGGCTTGGATTAGTACCTGGGAGTATGATGTTATTGCTATTACTGAGACTTGGTTAAGGGAAGGGCATGATTGGCAACTAAATATCCCAGGATACCGATGCTTCAGGCGGGATAGAGAGGGAGGTAAAAGGGGTGGAGGAGTTGCATTACTGGTCAAAGAGGATATCACAGCTGTGCTGAAGGAAGGCACTATGGAGGACTCGGGCTGTGAGGCAATATGAGCAGAACTCAGAAATAGGAAGGGTGCGGTAACAATGTTGGGGCTGTACTACAGGCCTCCCAACAGCGAGCGTGAGATAGAGGTACAAATATGTCAACAGATTATGGAAAGATGTAGGAGCAACAGGGTGGTGGTGATAGGAGATTTTAATTTTCCCAACATTGACTGGGATTCACTTAGTGTTAGAGGTCTAGACGGAGCAGCATTTGGAAGGAGCATCCAGGAGGGTTTTCTCGAGCAGTATGTAAATAGTCCAACTCGGGAAGGGGCCATACTGGACCTGGTGTTGGAGAATGAGCCGGGCCAGGTGGTTGACGTTTCAGTAGGGTACTACTTTGGGAATAGTGATCACAATTCCGTAAGTTTTAAAATACTCATGGACAAAGACAAGAGTGGTCCTAAAGGAAGAGTGCTAAATTGGGGGAAGGCCAACTATACCAAAATTCGGCAGGAGCTGGGGAATGTAGATTGGGAGCAGCTGTTTGAAGGTAAATCCACATTTGATATGTGGGAGGCTTTTAAAGAGAGGTTGATTAGCGTGCAGGAGAGACATGTTCCTGTGAAAATGAGGGGTAGAAATGGCAAGATTAGGGAACCATGGATGACAGGTGAAATTGTGAGACTAGCTAAGAGGAAAAAGGAAGCATACATAAGGTCTAGGCGGCTGAAGAAAGACGAAGCTTTGAAAGAATATCGGGATTGTAGGCGCAATCTGAAACGAGGAATTAAGAGGGCTAAAAGGGGTCATGAAATATCTTTAGCAAACAGGGTTAAGGAAAATCCCAAAGCCTTTTATTCATATATAAGGAGCAAGAGGGTAACTGGAGAAAGGATTGGCCCACTCAAGGACAAAGGAGGAAAGTTATGCATGGAGTCAGAGAAAATGGGTGAGATTCTAAACGAGTACTTTGTATCGGTATTCACCGAGGAGAGGGACATGATGGATGTTGAGGTTAGGGACAGATGTTTGATTACTCTAGGTCAAGTCGGTATAAGGAGGGAGGAAGTGTTGGGTATTCTAAAAGGCATTAAGGTGGACAAGTCCCCAGGTCCGGATGGGATCTATCCCAGGTTACTGTGGGAAACGAGAGAGGAAATAGCTGGGGCCTTAACAGATATCTTTGCAACATCCTTAAACACGGGTGAGGTCCCGGAGGGCTGGAGGATTGCTAATGTTGTTCCCTTGTTTAAGAAGGGTAGCAGGGATAATCCAGGTAATTATAGACCGGTGAGCCTGACGTCAGTGGTAGGGAAGCTGCTGGAGAAGATACTGAGGGATAGGATCTATTCCCATTTGGAAGAAAATGGGCTTATCAGTGATAGGCAACATGGTTTTGTGCAGGGAAGGTCATGTCTTACCAACCTAATAGAATTCTTTGAGGAAGTGACAAAGTTGGTTGATGAGGGAAGGGCTGTAGATGTCGTATACATGGACTTCAGTAAGGCGTTTGATAAGGTTCCCCATGGTAGGCTGATGGAGAAAGTGAAGGCGCATGGGGTCCAAGGTGTACTAGCTTGATGGATAAAGAAGTGGCTGGGCAACAGGAGACAGAGAGTAGCAGTGGAAGGGAGTTTCTCAAAATGGAGACGTGTGACCAGTGGTGTTCCACAGGGATCCGTGCTGGGACCACTGTTGTTTATGATATACATAAATGATTTGGAGGAAAGTATAGGTGGTCTGATTAGCAAGTTTGCAGACGACACTAAGATTGGTGGAGTAGCAGATAGTGAAGGGGACTGTCAGAGAATATAGCAGAATATCGATAGACTGGAGAGTTGGGCAGAGAAATGGCAGATGGAGTTCAATCAGGGCAAATGCGAGGTGATGCATTTTGGAAGATCCAATTCAAGAGTGAACTATACAGTAAATGGAAAAGTCCTGGGGAAAATTGATGTACAGAGAGATTTGGGTGTTCAGGTCCATTGTTCCCTGAAGGTGGCAACGCAGGTCAATAGAGTGGTCAAGAAGGCATACGGCATGCTTTCTTTCATTGGACGGGGTATTGAGTACAAGAGTTGGCAGGTCATGTTACAGTTGTATAGGACTTTGGTTCGGCCACATTTGGAATACTGCGTGCAGTTCTGGTTGCCACATTACCAAAAGGATGTGGATGCTTTGGAGAGGGTGCAGAGGAGGTTCACCAGGATGTTGCCTGGTATGGAGGGCGCTAGCTATGAAGAGAGGTTGAGTAGATTAGGATTATTTTCATTAGAAAGACGGAGGTTGAGGGGGGACCTGATTGAGGTGTACAAAATCATGAGAGGTATAGACAGGCTGGATAGCAAGAAGCTTTTTCCCAGAGTGAGGGATTCAATTATAAGGGGACACGAGTTCAAAGTGAAAGGGGAAAAGTTTAGGGGGGATATGCATGGAAAGTTCTTTACGCAGAGGGTGGTGGGTGCCTGGAACGCATTGCCAGTGGAGGTGGTAGACGCGGGCACGATAGCGTCTTTTAAGATGTATCTGGACAGATACATGAATGGGCAGGAAGCAAAGAGATACAGACCCTTAGAAAATAGGCGACAGGTTTAGATAGAGGATTTGGATCGGTGTAGGCTTGGAGGGCCGAAGGGCCTGTTCCTGTGCTGTAATTTTCTTTGTTCTTTTCTCTTTGTTCTTTGTCAGCAGTTTATTACAGTTTATTACTGACCCATGTGGTCAGCAGTTTATTACAGTTTATTACTGACCCATGTGGACAGCAGTTTATTACAGTTTATTGCTGACCTCTGTGGTCAGCAGTTTATTACAGTTTATTCCTGACCCATGTGGTCATCAGTTTATTACAGTTTATTATTGAGCTCTGTGGACAGCAGTTTATTGCAGTTTATTACTGACCCATGTGATCAGCAGTTTATTACAGTTTATTACTGACGCATGTGTTCATCAGATTATTACAGTTTATTACTGACCTCTGTGGACAGCGGTTTATTACTGACCCATATGGACAGCAGTTTATTTTCGTTTATTCCTGACCCATGTGGTCAGCAGTTTATTACTGACCCATGTGGTCAGCAGTTTATTGCGGATTATTACTGACCTATGTGGACAGCAGTTTATTACAGTTTATTACTGACCTCTGTGATCAGCAGTTTATTTCAGTTTATTACTGACCTCTGTTGTCAGCAGTTTAATACAGTTTATTACTGACCCATGTTGTCAGCAGTTTATTACAGATTATTACTGACCTCTGTAGACAGCAGTTTATTACTGACCCATGTGGACAGCAATTTATTGTAGTTTATTACTGTCCTATGTCGTCAGCATTTTAATACAGTTTATTACAAAATCATGTGGTCAGCAGTTTATTACAGTGTATTTCTGACCCTTATGGTGAGAAATTTATTGCACTTTATTCCTGACCCATCTGGTGACCTGTTTATTACAGTTTGTTACTGACCCATGTGGACAGCAGTTTATTACTGACCCATGTGGTCAACAGTTTATTACCGTATATTACTGAACCTTATGGTGAGAAATTTATGACATTTTATTACCGACCCATGTGGTCAGCCGTTTATTACAGTTTATTACTGGCCCATGTAGTCAGCAGCTTATTACAGTTTATTACTGACCCATGTGGTCAGCAGTTTATTACAGTTTATTACTGACTCATGTGGTCAGCAGTTTATTACAGATTATTACTGACCCATGTGGTCAGCAGTTTATTACAGCTTATTACTGACCTCTGTGGTCAGCAGTTTATTTCAGTTTATTACTGCCCTCTGTTGTCAGCAGTTTAATACAGTTTATTACTGACCCATGTTGACAGCAGTTTATTACAGATTATTACTGACCCATGTGGTCAGCTGTTTATTACAGTTTATTACTGACTCATGTGGTCAGCAAGGTATTACAGTTTATTACCGACCTCTTGGTCAGCAGCTTATTACAGTTTATTACTAACCCATGTGGTCAGCAGTATATTCCAGATTATTACTGACCCATGTGGTCAGCAGTTTATTACAGTTTATTACTGACCCATGTGGTCAACAAGTTATTACAGTTTATTACTGACCTCTTGGTCAGCAGTTTATTACAGTTTATTACTGACCCATGTGGACAGCAGTTTATTACTGACCCATGTGATCAGCAGTAAATTACAGTTTATTGCTGACCTCTGTGGTCAGCAGTTTATTACAATTTATTACTGACCCATGTGGTCATAGTTTATTACAATTTATTACTGATCTCTGTGGTCAGCAGTTTATTACAATTTATTACTGACCCATGTGGTCAGCAGTTTATTACAATTTATTACTGATCTCTGTGGTCAGCAGTTTATTACAGTTTGTTGCTTACCCATGTGGTCAGCAGGTTATTACAGTTTTTTACTGACTCATGTGGATAGCAGTTTATTACAGTTTAGTTTAGAGATACAGCACTGAAACTGGCCCTTCGGCCCACTGAGTCTGTGACGATGATCAACCACCCATTTTTCTAATCCTGCACTAATTCCATATTCCTACCTCATCCCCACCTGTCCCGATATTTCCCTACCACCTACCTATACAAGGGCAACTGCTAAGGGCCAATTTACCTATCAACCTGCAAGTCTTTGGCATGTGGGAGGAAACCGGAGCACCCGGAGGAAATACACGCAGACACAGGGAGAACTTGCGAACTCCACACAGGCAGTACCCAGAATTGAACCCGGGTCGCTGGAGCTGTGAGGCTGCGGTGCTAACCTCTGCGCCACTGTGCCACCCCATGTGGTCAGCTGTTTATTACAGTTTATTACTGGCCCATATGGTCATCTATTTATTATAGTTTATTTCTGATCCATGTGGAAAGCAGTTTATTATAGTTTATTACTGACCTCTGTTGTCAGCGGCTAATTACAGTTTTTTACTGACCTCTGTGGACAGCAGTTTATTACAGTTCATTATTGACCCATGTGGTCAGCAGTTTATTACAGTTTATTACTGACCCATGTGGTCAGCAAGTTATTACAGTTTATTACTGACCAATGTGATCAGCAGTTTATTACAGTTTATTACTGACCCATGTGGTCATCGGTTTATTAGAGTTTATTACTGACCCATGTGGACAGCAGTTTATTACAGTTTATTACTGACCAATGTGATCAGCAGTTTATTACAGTTTATTACTGACCCATGTTGACAGCAGTTTATTACAGTTTATTACTGACCCATGTGTTCAGCAGTTTATTACAGTTTATTGCTGACCTCTGTGGTCAGCAGTTTATTACAGTTTATTACTGACCCATGTGGTCATCAGTTTATTACAGTTTATTACTGAGCAATGTGGACAGCAGTTTATTACAGTTTATTACTGACCAATGTGATCAGCAGTTTATTACAGTTTATTGCTGACCTCTGTGTTCAGCAGTTTATTACAGTTTATTACTGACCCATGTGGTCATCAGTTTATTACAGTTTATTATTGAGCTCTGTGGACAGCTGTTTATTACAGTTCATTATTGACCCATGTGGACAGCAGTTTATTGCAGTTTATTACTGACGCATTTGTTCATCTGTTTATTACAGTTTATTACTGACCCATGTGATCAGCAGTTTATTGCAGTTTATTACTGACCCATGTGATCAGCAGTTTATTGCAGTTTATTACTGACGCATTTGTTGATCTGTTTATTACAGTTTATTACTGACCTCTGTGGACAGCAGTTTATTACTGTTTATTACTGACCCATGTGGTGAGCAGTTTATTACTGACCCATATGGTCAGCAGTTTATTACAGATTATTACTGACCCATGTGGACAGCGGTTTATTACAATTTATTACTGACCTCTGTGGTCAGCAGTTTATTACAGTTTATTACTGACCCATGTGGTCAGCAGTTTATTACAGTTTAGTTTATTTTAGAGATACAGCACTGAAACTGGCCCTTCGGCCCACCGAGTCTGCGACGACGAACAACCACCCATTTTTCTAATCCTGCACTAATTTCATATTCCTACCTCATCCCCACCTGTCCCGATATTTCCCTGCCACCTACCTATACAAGGGCAACTGCAAAGGGTCAATTTACCTATCAACCTGCAAGTCTTTGGCATGTGGGAGGAAACCGGAGCACCCGGAGGAAACCCACGCAGACACAGGGAGAACTTGCGAACTCCACACAGGCAGTACCCAGAATGGAACCCGGGTCGTTGGAGCTGAGAGGCTGCGGTGCTAACCTCTGCGCCACTGTGCCGCCCATGTGTTCAGCTGTTTATTACAGTTTATTACTGGCCAATATGGTCATCTATTTATTATAGTTTATTACTGACCCATGTGGAAAGCAGTTTATTATAGTTTATTACTGACCTCTGTGGACAGCAGTTTATTAGTTTATTACTGACCCATGTGGTCATCAGTTTATTACAGTTTATTATTGAGCTCTGTGGACAGCTGTTTATTACAGTTCATTATTGACCCATGTGTTCAGCAGTTTATTACAGTTTATTACTGACCCGTGTGAACAGCAGTTTATTACAGTTTATTACTGACCCATGTGATCAGCAGTTTATTGCAGTTTATTACTGATGCATGTGTTCATCAGTTTATTACAGTTTATTCCTGACCCATGTGGTCAGCCGCTTATTACTGACCCATGTGGTCAGAGGTTTATTACTGACCCTTATGGTGAGAAATGTATTACATTTTACTCCTGACCCATGTGGACAGCTGTTCACTATAGTTTATTCCTGACCCATATGGTCAGCAGTTTATTAAAGTTTATTACTGACTCATGTGGTTAGCAGTTTATTACACTTTAATACTGACCCATGTGGTCAGCAGTTTATTACATTTTATTACTGACCCATGTGGACAGCAGTTTATTACAGTTTATTACTGACCCATCTGGTCAGCAAGTTATTACAGTTTATTACTGACCTCTTGGTCAGCAGTTTATTGCAGTTTATTACTGACCCATGTGGACAGCAGTTTATTACTGACCCATGTGATCAGCAGTAAATTACAGTTTATTGCTGACCTCTGTGGTCAGCAGTTTATTACAATTTATTACTGACCCATGTGGTCATAGTTTATTACAATTTATTACTGATCTCTGTGGTCAGCAGTTTATTACAATTTATTACTGACCCATGTGGTCAGCAGTTTATTACAATTTATTACTGATCTCTGTGGTCAGCAGTTTATTACAATTTATTACTGATCTCTGTGGTCAGCAGTTTATTACAGTTTGTTGCTTACCCATGTGGTCAGCAGTTTATTACAGATTATTACTGACCCATGTGGACAGCAGTTTATTACAATTTATTACTGATCTCTGTGGTTAGCTGGTTATTACAGTTTTTTACTGACTCATGTGGATAGCAGTTTATTACAGTTTAGTTTAGAGATACAGCACTGAAACTGGCCCTTCGGCCCACTGAGTCTGTGACGATGATCAACCACCCATTTTTCTAATCCTGCACTAATTCCATATTCCTACCTCATCCCCACCTGTCCCGAAATTTCCCTACCACCTACCTATACAAGGGCAACTGCTAAGGGCCAATTTACCTATCAACCTGCAAGTCTTTGGCATGTGGGAGGAAACCGGAGCACCCGGAGGAAATACACGCAGACACAGGGAGAACTTGCGAACTCCACACAGGCAGTACCCAGAATTGAACCCGGGTCGCTGGAGCTGTGAGGCTGCGGTGCTAACCTCTGCGCCACTGTGCCGCCCCATGTGGTCAGCTGTTTATTACAGTTTATTACTGGCCCATATGGTCATCTATTTATTATAGTTTATTTCTGACCCATGTGGAAAGCAGTTTATTATAGTTTATTACTGACCTCTGTTGTCAGCGGCTAATTACAGTTTTTTACTGACCTCTGTGGACAGCAGTTTATTACAGTTCATTATTGACCCATGTGGTCAGCAGTTTATTACAGTTTATTACTGACCCATGTGGTCAGCAAGTTATTACAGTTTATTACTGACCAATGTGATCAGCAGTTTATTACAGTTTATTGCTGACCTCTGTGGTCAGCAGTTTATTACAGTTTATTACTGACCCATGTGGTCATCGGTTTATTAGAGTTTATTACTGACCCATGTGGACAGCAGTTTATTACAGTTTATTACTGACCAATGTGATCAGCAGTTTGATACAGTTTATTACTGACCCATGTTGACAGCAGTTTATTACAGTTTATTACTGACCCATGTGTTCAGCAGTTTATTACAGTTTATTGCTGACCTCTGTGGTCAGCAGTTTATTACAGTTTATTACTGACCCATGTGGTCATCAGTTTATTACAGTTTATTACTGACCCATGTGGACAGCAGTTTATTACAGTTTATTACTGAGCAATGTGAGCAGCAGTTTATTACAGTTTATTGCTGACCTCTGTGGTCAGCTGTTTATTACAGTTTATTACTGACCCATGTGTTCAGCAGTTTATTACAGTTTATTACTGACCCATGTGGTCATCAGTTTATTACAGTTTATTATTGAGCTCTGTGGACAGCTGTTTATTACAGTTCATTATTGACCCATGTGGACAGCAGTTTATTGCAGTTTATTACTGACGCATTTGTTCATCTGTTTATTACAGTTTATTACTGACCCATGTGATCAGCAGTTTATTGCAGTTTATTACTGACCCATGTGATCAGCAGTTTATTGCAGTTTATTACTGACGCATTTGTTGATCTGTTTATTACAGTTTATTACTGACCTCTGTGGACAGCAGTTTATTACT
Source organism: Heterodontus francisci (assembly GCF_036365525.1). Lineage (NCBI taxonomy): Eukaryota > Metazoa > Chordata > Chondrichthyes > Heterodontiformes > Heterodontidae > Heterodontus > Heterodontus francisci. The sequence goes on along the minus strand of NC_090380.1, from coordinate 12,620,376 downwards.
GTTTATTACTGACCCATGTGGTGAGCAGTTTATTACTGACCCATATGGTCAGCAGTTTATTACAGATTATTACTGACCGATGTGGACAGCAGTTTATTACAATTTATTACTGACCTCTGTGGTCAGCAGTTTATTACAGTTTATTACTGACCCATGTGGTCAGCAGTTTATTACAGCTTAGTTTAGTTTAGAGATACAGCACTGAAACTGGCCCTTCGGCCCACCGAGTCTGCGACGACGAACAACCACCCATTTTTCTAATCCTGCACTAATTTCATATTCCTACCTCATCCCCACCTGTCCCGATATTTCCCTACCACCTACCTATACAAGGGCAACTGCAAAGGGTCAATTTACCTATCAACCTGCAAGTCTTTGGCATGTGGGAGGAAACCGGAGCACCCGGAGGAAACCCACGCAGACACAGGGAGAACTTGCGAACTCCACACAGGCAGTACCCAGAATGGAACCCGGGTCGCTGGAGCTGAGAGGCTGCGGTGCTAACCTCTGCGCCACTGTGCCGCCCCATGTGGTCAGCTGTTTATTACAGTTTATTACTGGCCAATATGGTCATCTATTTATTATAGTTTATTACTAACCCATGTGGAAAGCAGTTTATTATAGTTTAATACTGACCTCTGTGGACAGCAGTTTATTAGTTTATTACTGACCCATGTGGTCATCAGTTTATTACAGTTTATTATTGAGCTCTGTGGACAGCTGTTTATTACAGTTCATTATTGACCCATGTGTTCAGCAGTTTATTACAGTTTATTACTGACCCGTGTGAACAGCAGTTTATTACAGTTTATTACTGACCCATGTGATCAGCAGTTTATTGCAGTTTATTACTGACGCATGTGTTCATCAGTTTATTACAGTTTATTCCTGACCCATGTGGTCAGCCGTTTATTACTGACTCATGTGGTCAGAAGTTTATTACAGTTTATTACTGACCCTTATGGTGAGAAATGTATTACATTTTACTCCTGACCCATGTGGACAGCTGTTCACTATAGTTTATTCCTGACCCATATGGTCAGCAGTTTATTAAAGTTTATTACTGACTCATGTGGTTAGCAGTTTATTACACTTTAATACTGACCCATGTGGTCAGCAGTTTATTACATTTTATTACTGACCCATGTGGACAGCAGTTTATTACAGTTTATTACTGACCAATGTGATCAGCAGTTTATTACAGTTTGTTGCTGACCTCTGTGGACAGCAGTTTATTACAGATTATTTCTGACCCATGTGGTCAGCAATTTATTACAATTTATTACTGACCAATGTTGTCAGCAGTTCAATGCAGTTTATTATTGACCTCTGTGGTCAGCAGTTTATTACAGTTTATTACTGACCCGTGTGGTCAGCAGTTTATTCCAGTTTATAACTGACCTCTGTGGTCAGCAGTTTATTACAGATTATTACTGACCTCTGTGTTCAGCAGTTTATTACTGTTTATTTCCTGACCCATGTGGTCCGCAGTTTATTACAGATTATTACTGATCCATGTCGACAGCAGTTTATTACAGTTTATTACTGACCCATGTTGTCAGAAGTTTATTACAGTTTATTACTGACCCATGTGGTCAGCAGTTTATTACAGTTTATTACTGACCCATGTGGTCAGCAGTTTATTACAGTTTATTACTGACCCATGTGGACAGCAGTTTATTACAGTTTATTACTGACCCATGTGATCAGCAGTAACTTATAGTTTATTACTGACCTGTATGGTCAGCAGTTTATTACAGTTTATTACTGACCTCTGTGGACAGCAGTTTATTACAGTTTATTACTGACCCATGTGCTCAGCAGTTTATTACAGTTAATTACTGCGATCTGTGGACAGCAGTTTATTACAGTTGATTATTGACCATCATTGTCAGCAATTTATTACAGTTTATTACTGACCCATGTGGTCAGCAGTTTATTACAGTTTATTACTGACCCATGTGCTCAGCAGTTTATTACAGTTTAATACTGACCCATGTGGTGAGCAGTTTTTTACTGTTTATTACTGACCCATGTAGTCAGCAGTTTATTACAGTTTATTACTGACCTCTGTGGACAGCAGGTTATTACAGTTTATTACTGTCCCATGTGGTCAGCAGTTTATTAGTGTAATACTGACCCATGTGGGCAGCAGGTTTTATACAGTTTATTACTGTCCCATGTGGTCAGCTGTTTATTACAGTTTATTACTGACCCATGTGGACAGCAGTTTATTATAGTTTATTACTGACCCATGTGGTCAACAGTTTATTACAGTTTATTACTGACCTCTGTGGACAGCAGGTTATTACAGTTTATTACTGTCCCATCTGGTCAGCAGTTTATTACAGTTTATTACCGACCTCTGTGGACAGCTGTTTATTACAGTTTATTACTGAACCAATGTGGTCAAAAGGTAATTGCATTTTATTACTGACGCATGTGGTCAGCAGTTTATTACAGTTTATTACTGACCTATGTGGTCAGCAGTTTATTACAGTTTATTACTGAACCAATGTGGTCAAAAGGTAATTGCATTTTATTACTGACGCATGTGGTCAGCAGTTCATTACAGTTTATTGCTGACCCATGTGGTCAGCAGTTTATTGCAGTTTATTACTGATCCATGTGGTCAGCAGTTTATTACTGACCCATGTGGCCAGCAGTTTATTACAGTTTATTACTGCGATCTGTGGACAGCAGTTTATTACAGTTGATTATTGACCATCGTTGTCAGCAGTTTATTACAGTTTATTACTGACCCATGTGGACAGTAGTTTATTACATTTTATTGCTGACTTCTGTGGTCAGCAGTTTATTACAGTTTATTACTGACGCATGTGGTCAGCAGTTTATTACAGTTTATTACTGACCTCTGTGGTCAGCAGTTTATTACAGTTTATTACTGACCTTAGTCAACAGCAGTTTGTTACATTTTATTTCTAACCTCTGTGGTAAGCAGTTTATTACAGTTTATTACTGACCTCTGTGGATAGTAGTTTATTACAGTTTATTGCTGACCCATGTGGTCAGCTGTTTATTAGAGTTTATTACTGACCCATGTGTTCAGCAGTTTATTACAGTTTATTGCTGACCCATGTGGTCAGCAGTTTATTGCAGTTTATTCCTGATCCATGTGGTCAGCAGTTTATTACTGACCCATGTGGCCAGCAGTTTATTACAGTTTATTACTGTGATCTGTGGACAGCAGTTTATTACAGTTGATTATTGACCATCGTTGTCAGCAGTATATTACAGTTTATTACTGACCCATGTGGACAGTAGTTTATTACATTTTATTGCTGACTTCTGTGGTCAGCAGTTTATTACAGTTTATTACTGACGCATGTGGTCAGCAGTTTATTACAGTTTATTACTGATCTCTGTGGTCAGCAGTTTATTACAGTTTATTACTGACCTTAGTCAACAGCAGTTGTTACATTTTATTTATGACCTCTGTGGTAAGCAGTTTATTACAGTTTGTTACTGACCCATGTGGTGAGCAGTTTATTACAGTTTATTGCTGACCCATGTGGTCAGCTGTTTATTACTTTTTATTACTGACCCATGTGGTCAGCAGTTTTTACAGATTATTACTGACCCATGTGGACAGCAGTTTATTACAATTTATTACTGACCTCTGTGGTCAGCAGTTTATTGCAGTTTATTACTGACTCATGTGGTCAGCAGTTTATTACAGTTTATTACTGACCCATGTGCTCAGCAGCTTATTACAGTTTATTTCTGATCGTGTGGTCAGCTTTTTATTACAGTTTATTACTGACCTCTGTGGTCAGCAGTTTATTGCAGTTTATTACTGACTCATGTGGTCAGCAGTTTATTACAGTTTATTACTGACCCATGTGCTCAGCAGTGTATTACAGATTTTTACTGACTTCTGTGGTCAGCAGTTTATTTCAGTTTATTACTGACCCATGTGGTCAGCAGTGTATTACAGATTTTTACTGACTTCTGTGGTCAGCAGTTTATTACAATTTATTACTGACCTTAGTCAACAGCAGTTTGTTACATTTTATTACTGACCCATGTGGTCAGCAGTTTATTACTGACCCATGTGGCCAGCAGTTTATTAGAGTTTATTACTGACCCATGTGGTCAGCAGTTTATTACGGATTATTACTGACCCATGTGGACAGCAGTTTATTACAGTTTATTACTGACCCATGTGGTCAGCAGTTTATTACAGTTTATTACTGACTCATGTGGTCAGCAGTTTATTACAGATTATTACTGACCCATGTGGTCAGCAGTTTATTACAGCTTATTACTGACCTCTGTGGTCAGCAGTTTATTTCAGTTTATTACTGCCCTCTGTTGTCAGCAGTTTAATACAGTTTATTACTGACCCATGTTGACAGCAGTTTATTACAGATTATTACTGACCCATGTGGTCAGCTGTTTATTACAGTTTATTACTGACTCATGTGGTCAGCAAGGTATTACAGTTTATTACCGACCTCTTGGTCAGCAGCTTATTACAGTTTATTACTAACCCATGTGGTCAGCAGTTTATTCCAGATTATTACTGACCCATGTGGTCAGCAGTTTATTACAGTTTATTACTGACCCATGTGGTCAACAAGTTATTACAGTTTATTACTGACCTCTTGGTCAGCAGTTTATTACAGTTTATTACTGACCCATGTGGACAGCAGTTTATTACTGACCCATGTGATCAGCAGTAAATTACAGTTTATTGCTGACCTCTGTGGTCAGCAGTTTATTACAATTTATTACTGACCCATGTGGTCATAGTTTATTACAATTTATTACTGATCTCTGTGGTCAGCAGTTTATTACAATTTATTACTGACCCATGTGGTCAGCAGTTTATTACAATTTATTACTGATCTCTGTGGTCAGCAGTTTATTACAGTTTGTTGCTTACCCATGTGGTCAGCAGTTTATTACAGTTTTTTACTGACTCATGTGGATAGCAGTTTATTACAGTTTAGTTTAGAGATACAGCACTGAAACTGGCCCTTCGGCCCACTGAGTCTGTGACGATGATCAACCACCCATTTTTCTAATCCTGCACTAATTCCATATTCCTACCTCATCCCCACCTGTCCCGATATTTCCCTACCACCTACCTATACAAGGGCAACTGCTAAGGGCCAATTTACCTATCAACCTGCAAGTCTTTGGCATGTGGGAGGAAACCGGAGCACCCGGAGGAAATACACGCAGACACAGGGAGAACTTGCGAACTCCACACAGGCAGTACCCAGAATTGAACCCGGGTCGCTGGAGCTGTGAGGCTGCGGTGCTAACCTCTGCGCCACTGTGCCGCCCCATGTGGTCAGCTGTTTATTACAGTTTATTACTGGCCCATATGGTCATCTATTTATTATAGTTTATTTCTGACCCATGTGGAAAGCAGTTTATTATAGTTTATTACTGACCTCTGTTGTCAGCGGCTAATTACAGTTTTTTACTGACCTCTGTGGACAGCAGTTTATTACAGTTCATTATTGACCCATGTGGTCAGCAGTTTATTACAGTTTATTACTGACCCATGTGGTCAGCAAGTTATTACAGTTTATTACTGACCAATGTGATCAGCAGTTTATTACAGTTTATTGCTGACCTCTGTGGTCAGCAGTTTATTACAGTTTATTACTGACCCATGTGGTCATCGGTTTATTAGAGTTTATTACTGACCCATGTGGACAGCAGTTTATTACAGTTTATTACTGACCAATGTGATCAGCAGTTTGGTACAGTTTATTACTGACCCATGTTGACAGCAGTTTATTACAGTTTATTACTGACCCATGTGTTCAGCAGTTTATTACAGTTTATTGCTGACCTCTGTGGTCAGCAGTTTATTACAGTTTATTACTGACCCATGTGGTCATCAGTTTATTACAGTTTATTACTGACCCATGTGGACAGCAGTTTATTACAGTTTATTACTGAGCAATGTGAGCAGCAGTTTATTACAGTTTATTGCTGACCTCTGTGGTCAGCTGTTTATTACAGTTTATTACTGACCCATGTGTTCAGCAGTTTATTACAGTTTATTACTGACCCATGTGGTCATCAGTTTATTACAGTTTATTATTGAGCTCTGTGGACAGCTGTTTATTACAGTTCATTATTGACCCATGTGGACAGCAGTTTATTGCAGTTTATTACTGACGCATTTGTTCATCTGTTTATTACAGTTTATTACTGACCCATGTGATCAGCAGTTTATTGCAGTTTATTACTGACCCATGTGATCAGCAGTTTATTGCAGTTTATTACTGACGCATTTGTTGATCTGTTTATTACAGTTTATTACTGACCTCTGTGGACAGCAGTTTATTACTGTTTATTACTGACCCATGTGGTGAGCAGTTTATTACTGACCCATATGGTCAGCAGTTTATTACAGATTATTACTGACCGATGTGGACAGCAGTTTATTACAATTTATTACTGACCTCTGTGGTCAGCAGTTTATTACAGTTTATTACTGACCCATGTGGTCAGCAGTTTATTACAGTTTAGTTTAGTTTAGAGATTCAGCACTGAAACTGGCCCTTCGGCCCACCGAGTCTGCGACGACGAACAACCACCCATTTTTCTAATCCTGCACTAATTTCATATTCCTACCTCATCCCCACCTGTCCCGATATTTCCCTACCACCTACCTATACAAGGGCAACTGCAAAGGGTCAATTTACCTATCAACCTGCAAGTCTTTGGCATGTGGGAGGAAACCGGAGCACCCGGAGGAAACCCACGCAGACACAGGGAGAACTTGCGAACTCCACACAGGCAGTACCCAGAATGGAACCCGGGTCGCTGGAGCTGAGAGGCTGCGGTGCTAACCTCTGCGCCACTGTGCCGCCCCATGTGGTCAGCTGTTTATTACAGTTTATTACTGGCCAATATGGTCATCTATTTATTATAGTTTATTACTAACCCATGTGGAAAGCAGTTTATTATAGTTTAATACTGACCTCTGTGGACAGCAGTTTATTAGTTTATTACTGACCCATGTGGTCATCAGTTTATTACAGTTTATTATTGAGCTCTGTGGACAGCTGTTTATTACAGTTCATTATTGACCCATGTGTTCAGCAGTTTATTACAGTTTATTACTGACCCGTGTGAACAGCAGTTTATTACAGTTTATTACTGACCCATGTGATCAGCAGTTTATTGCAGTTTATTACTGATGCATGTGTTCATCAGTTTATTACAGTTTATTCCTGACCCATGTGGTCAGCCGTTTATTACTGACTCATGTGGTCAGAAGTTTATTACAGTTTATTACTGACCCTTATGGTGAGAAATGTATTACATTTTACTCCTGACCCATGTGGACAGCTGTTCACTATAGTTTATTCCTGACCCATATGGTCAGCAGTTTATTAAAGTTTATTACTGACTCATGTGGTTAGCAGTTTATTACACTTTAATACTGACCCATGTGGTCAGCAGTTTATTACATTTTATTACTGACCCATGTGGACAGCAGTTTATTACAGTTTATTACTGACCAATGTGATCAGCAGTTTATTACAGTTTGTTGCTGACCTCTGTGGACAGCAGTTTATTACAGATTATTTCTGACCCATGTGGTCAGCAATTTATTACAATTTATTACTGACCAATGTTGTCAGCAGTTCAATGCAGTTTATTATTGACCTCTGTGGTCAGCAGTTTATTACAGTTTATTACTGACCCGTGTGGTCAGCAGTTTATTCCAGTTTATAACTGACCTCTGTGGTCAGCAGTTTATTACAGATTATTACTGACCTCTGTGTTCAGCAGTTTATTACTGTTTATTTCCTGACCCATGTGGTCCGCAGTTTATTACAGATTATTACTGATCCATGTCGACAGCAGTTTATTACAGTTTATTACTGACCCATGTTGTCAGAAGTTTATTACAGTTTATTACTGACCCATGTGGTCAGCAGTTTATTACAGTTTATTACTGACCCATGTGGTCAGCAGTTTATTACAGTTTATTACTGACCCATGTGGACAGCAGTTTATTACAGTTTATTACTGACCCATGTGATCAGCAGTAACTTATAGTTTATTACTGACCTGTATGGTCAGCAGTTTATTACAGTTTATTACTGACCTCTGTGGACAGCAGTTTATTACAGTTTATTACTGACCCATGTGCTCAGCAGTTTATTACAGTTAATTACTGCGATCTGTGGACAGCAGTTTATTACAGTTGATTATTGACCATCATTGTCAGCAATTTATTACAGTTTATTACTGACCCATGTGGTCAGCAGTTTATTACAGTTTATTACTGACCCATGTGCTCAGCAGTTTATTACAGTTTAATACTGACCCATGTGGTGAGCAGTTTTTTACTGTTTATTACTGACCCATGTAGTCAGCAGTTTATTACAGTTTATTACTGACCTCTGTGGACAGCAGGTTATTACAGTTTATTACTGTCCCATGTGGTCAGCAGTTTATTAGTGTAATACTGACCCATGTGGGCAGCAGGTTTTATACAGTTTATTACTGTCCCATGTGGTCAGCTGTTTATTACAGTTTATTACTGACCCATGTGGACAGCAGTTTATTATAGTTTATTACTGACCCATGTGGTCAACAGTTTATTACAGTTTATTACTGACCTCTGTGGACAGCAGGTTATTACAGTTTATTACTGTCCCATCTGGTCAGCAGTTTATTACAGTTTATTACCGACCTCTGTGGACAGCTGTTTATTACAGTTTATTACTGAACCAATGTGGTCAAAAGGTAATTGCATTTTATTACTGACGCATGTGGTCAGCAGTTTATTACAGTTTATTACTGACCTATGTGGTCAGCAGTTTATTACAGTTTATTACTGAACCAATGTGGTCAAAAGGTAATTGCATTTTATTACTGACGCATGTGGTCAGCAGTTCATTACAGTTTATTGCTGACCCATGTGGTCAGCAGTTTATTGCAGTTTATTACTGATCCATGTGGTCAGCAGTTTATTACTGACCCATGTGGCCAGCAGTTTATTACAGTTTATTACTGCGATCTGTGGACAGCAGTTTATTACAGTTGATTATTGACCATCGTTGTCAGCAGTTTATTACAGTTTATTACTGACCCATGTGGACAGTAGTTTATTACATTTTATTGCTGACTTCTGTGGTCAGCAGTTTATTACAGTTTATTACTGACGCATGTGGTCAGCAGTTTATTACAGTTTATTACTGACCTCTGTGGTCAGCAGTTTATTACAGTTTATTACTGACCTTAGTCAACAGCAGTTTGTTACATTTTATTTCTAACCTCTGTGGTAAGCAGTTTATTACAGTTTATTACTGACCTCTGTGGATAGTAGTTTATTACAGTTTATTGCTGACCCATGTGGTCAGCTGTTTATTAGAGTTTATTACTGACCCATGTGTTCAGCAGTTTATTACAGTTTATTGCTGACCCATGTGGTCAGCAGTTTATTGCAGTTTATTCCTGATCCATGTGGTCAGCAGTTTATTACTGACCCATGTGGCCAGCAGTTTATTACAGTTTATTACTGTGATCTGTGGACAGCAGTTTATTACAGTTGATTATTGACCATCGTTGTCAGCAGTATATTACAGTTTATTACTGACCCATGTGGACAGTAGTTTATTACATTTTATTGCTGACTTCTGTGGTCAGCAGTTTATTACAGTTTATTACTGACGCATGTGGTCAGCAGTTTATTACAGTTTATTACTGATCTCTGTGGTCAGCAGTTTATTACAGTTTATTACTGACCTTAGTCAACAGCAGTTGTTACATTTTATTTATGACCTCTGTGGTAAGCAGTTTATTACAGTTTGTTACTGACCCATGTGGTGAGCAGTTTATTACAGTTTATTGCTGACCCATGTGGTCAGCTGTTTATTACTTTTTATTACTGACCCATGTGGTCAGCAGTTTTTACAGATTATTACTGACCCATGTGGACAGCAGTTTATTACAATTTATTACTGACCTCTGTGGTCAGCAGTTTATTGCAGTTTATTACTGACTCATGTGGTCAGCAGTTTATTACAGTTTATTACTGACCCATGTGCTCAGCAGCTTATTACAGTTTATTTCTGATCGTGTGGTCAGCTTTTTATTACAGTTTATTACTGACCTCTGTGGTCAGCAGTTTATTGCAGTTTATTACTGACTCATGTGGTCAGCAGTTTATTACAGTTTATTACTGACCCATGTGCTCAGCAGTGTATTACAGATTTTTACTGACTTCTGTGGTCAGCAGTTTATTTCAGTTTATTACTGACCCATGTGGTCAGCAGTGTATTACAGATTTTTACTGACTTCTGTGGTCAGCAGTTTATTACAATTTATTACTGACCTTAGTCAACAGCAGTTTGTTACATTTTATTACTGACCCATGTGGTCAGCAGTTTATTACTGACCCATGTGGCCAGCAGTTTATTAGAGTTTATTACTGACCCATGTGGTCAGCAGTTTATTACGGATTATTACTGACCCATGTGGACAGCAGTTTATTACAGTTTATTACTGACCCATGTGGTCAGCAGTTTATTACGGATTATTACTGACCCATGTGGACAGCAGTTTATTACAGTTTATTACTGAGCAATGTGAGCAGCAGTTTATTACAGTTTATTGCTGACCTCTGTGGTCAGCTGTTTATTACAGTTTATTACTGACCCATGTGTTCAGCAGTTTATTACAGTTTATTACTGACCCATGTGGTCATCAGTTTATTACAGTTTATTATTGAGCTCTGTGGACAGCTGTTTATTACAGTTCATTATTGACCCATGTGGACAGCAGTTTATTGCAGTTTATTACTGACGCATTTGTTCATCTGTTTATTACAGTTTATTACTGACCCATGTGATCAGCAGTTTATTGCAGTTTATTACTGACCCATGTGATCAGCAGTTTATTGCAGTTTATTACTGACGCATTTGTTGATCTGTTTATTACAGTTTATTACTGACCTCTGTGGACAGCAGTTTATTACTGTTTATTACTGACCCATGTGGTGAGCAGTTTATTACTGACCCATATGGTCAGCAGTTTATTACAGATTATTACTGACCGATGTGGACAGCAGTTTATTACAATTTATTACTGACCTCTGTGGTCAGCAGTTTATTACAGTTTATTACTGACCCATGTGGTCAGCAGTTTATTACAGTTTAGTTTAGTTTAGAGATTCAGCACTGAAACTGGCCCTTCGGCCCACCGAGTCTGCGACGACGAACAACCACCCATTTTTCTAATCCTGCACTAATTTCATATTCCTACCTCATCCCCACCTGTCCCGATATTTCCCTACCACCTACCTATACAAGGGCAACTGCAAAGGGTCAATTTACCTATCAACCTGCAAGTCTTTGGCATGTGGGAGGAAACCGGAGCACCCGGAGGAAACCCACGCAGACACAGGGAGAACTTGCGAACTCCACACAGGCAGTACCCAGAATGGAACCCGGGTCGCTGGAGCTGAGAGGCTGCGGTGCTAACCTCTGCGCCACTGTGCCGCCCCATGTGGTCAGCTGTTTATTACAGTTTATTACTGGCCAATATGGTCATCTATTTATTATAGTTTATTACTAACCCATGTGGAAAGCAGTTTATTATAGTTTAATACTGACCTCTGTGGACAGCAGTTTATTAGTTTATTACTGACCCATGTGGTCATCAGTTTATTACAGTTTATTATTGAGCTCTGTGGACAGCTGTTTATTACAGTTCATTATTGACCCATGTGTTCAGCAGTTTATTACAGTTTATTACTGACCCGTGTGAACAGCAGTTTATTACAGTTTATTACTGACCCATGTGATCAGCAGTTTATTGCAGTTTATTACTGATGCATGTGTTCATCAGTTTATTACAGTTTATTCCTGACCCATGTGGTCAGCCGTTTATTACTGACTCATGTGGTCAGAAGTTTATTACAGTTTATTACTGACCCTTATGGTGAGAAATGTATTACATTTTACTCCTGACCCATGTGGACAGCTGTTCACTATAGTTTATTCCTGACCCATATGGTCAGCAGTTTATTAAAGTTTATTACTGACTCATGTGGTTAGCAGTTTATTACACTTTAATACTGACCCATGTGGTCAGCAGTTTATTACATTTTATTACTGACCCATGTGGACAGCAGTTTATTACAGTTTATTACTGACCAATGTGATCAGCAGTTTATTACAGTTTGTTGCTGACCTCTGTGGACAGCAGTTTATTACAGATTATTTCTGACCCATGTGGTCAGCAATTTATTACAATTTATTACTGACCAATGTTGTCAGCAGTTCAATGCAGTTTATTATTGACCTCTGTGGTCAGCAGTTTATTACAGTTTATTACTGACCCGTGTGGTCAGCAGTTTATTCCAGTTTATAACTGACCTCTGTGGTCAGCAGTTTATTACAGATTATTACTGACCTCTGTGTTCAGCAGTTTATTACTGTTTATTTCCTGACCCATGTGGTCCGCAGTTTATTACAGATTATTACTGATCCATGTCGACAGCAGTTTATTACAGTTTATTACTGACCCATGTTGTCAGAAGTTTATTACAGTTTATTACTGACCCATGTGGTCAGCAGTTTATTACAGTTTATTACTGACCCATGTGGTCAGCAGTTTATTACAGTTTATTACTGACCCATGTGGACAGCAGTTTATTACAGTTTATTACTGACCCATGTGATCAGCAGTAACTTATAGTTTATTACTGACCTGTATGGTCAGCAGTTTATTACAGTTTATTACTGACCTCTGTGGACAGCAGTTTATTACAGTTTATTACTGACCCATGTGCTCAGCAGTTTATTACAGTTAATTACTGCGATCTGTGGACAGCAGTTTATTACAGTTGATTATTGACCATCATTGTCAGCAATTTATTACAGTTTATTACTGACCCATGTGGTCAGCAGTTTATTACAGTTTATTACTGACCCATGTGCTCAGCAGTTTATTACAGTTTAATACTGACCCATGTGGTGAGCAGTTTTTTACTGTTTATTACTGACCCATGTAGTCAGCAGTTTATTACAGTTTATTACTGACCTCTGTGGACAGCAGGTTATTACAGTTTATTACTGTCCCATGTGGTCAGCAGTTTATTAGTGTAATACTGACCCATGTGGGCAGCAGGTTTTATACAGTTTATTACTGTCCCATGTGGTCAGCTGTTTATTACAGTTTATTACTGACCCATGTGGACAGCAGTTTATTATAGTTTATTACTGACCCATGTGGTCAACAGTTTATTACAGTTTATTACTGACCTCTGTGGACAGCAGGTTATTACAGTTTATTACTGTCCCATCTGGTCAGCAGTTTATTACAGTTTATTACCGACCTCTGTGGACAGCTGTTTATTACAGTTTATTACTGAACCAATGTGGTCAAAAGGTAATTGCATTTTATTACTGACGCATGTGGTCAGCAGTTTATTACAGTTTATTACTGACCTATGTGGTCAGCAGTTTATTACAGTTTATTACTGAACCAATGTGGTCAAAAGGTAATTGCATTTTATTACTGACGCATGTGGTCAGCAGTTCATTACAGTTTATTGCTGACCCATGTGGTCAGCAGTTTATTGCAGTTTATTACTGATCCATGTGGTCAGCAGTTTATTACTGACCCATGTGGCCAGCAGTTTATTACAGTTTATTACTGCGATCTGTGGACAGCAGTTTATTACAGTTGATTATTGACCATCGTTGTCAGCAGTTTATTACAGTTTATTACTGACCCATGTGGACAGTAGTTTATTACATTTTATTGCTGACTTCTGTGGTCAGCAGTTTATTACAGTTTATTACTGACGCATGTGGTCAGCAGTTTATTACAGTTTATTACTGACCTCTGTGGTCAGCAGTTTATTACAGTTTATTACTGACCTTAGTCAACAGCAGTTTGTTACATTTTATTTCTAACCTCTGTGGTAAGCAGTTTATTACAGTTTATTACTGACCTCTGTGGATAGTAGTTTATTACAGTTTATTGCTGACCCATGTGGTCAGCTGTTTATTAGAGTTTATTACTGACCCATGTGTTCAGCAGTTTATTACAGTTTATTGCTGACCCATGTGGTCAGCAGTTTATTGCAGTTTATTCCTGATCCATGTGGTCAGCAGTTTATTACTGACCCATGTGGCCAGCAGTTTATTACAGTTTATTACTGTGATCTGTGGACAGCAGTTTATTACAGTTGATTATTGACCATCGTTGTCAGCAGTATATTACAGTTTATTACTGACCCATGTGGACAGTAGTTTATTACATTTTATTGCTGACTTCTGTGGTCAGCAGTTTATTACAGTTTATTACTGACGCATGTGGTCAGCAGTTTATTACAGTTTATTACTGATCTCTGTGGTCAGCAGTTTATTACAGTTTATTACTGACCTTAGTCAACAGCAGTTGTTACATTTTATTTATGACCTCTGTGGTAAGCAGTTTATTACAGTTTGTTACTGACCCATGTGGTGAGCAGTTTATTACAGTTTATTGCTGACCCATGTGGTCAGCTGTTTATTACTTTTTATTACTGACCCATGTGGTCAGCAGTTTTTACAGATTATTACTGACCCATGTGGACAGCAGTTTATTACAATTTATTACTGACCTCTGTGGTCAGCAGTTTATTGCAGTTTATTACTGACTCATGTGGTCAGCAGTTTATTACAGTTTATTACTGACCCATGTGCTCAGCAGCTTATTACAGTTTATTTCTGATCGTGTGGTCAGCTTTTTATTACAGTTTATTACTGACCTCTGTGGTCAGCAGTTTATTGCAGTTTATTACTGACTCATGTGGTCAGCAGTTTATTACAGTTTATTACTGACCCATGTGCTCAGCAGTGTATTACAGATTTTTACTGACTTCTGTGGTCAGCAGTTTATTTCAGTTTATTACTGACCCATGTGGTCAGCAGTGTATTACAGATTTTTACTGACTTCTGTGGTCAGCAGTTTATTACAATTTATTACTGACCTTAGTCAACAGCAGTTTGTTACATTTTATTACTGACCCATGTGGTCAGCAGTTTATTACTGACCCATGTGGCCAGCAGTTTATTAGAGTTTATTACTGACCCATGTGGTCAGCAGTTTATTACGGATTATTACTGACCCATGTGGACAGCAGTTTATTACAGTTTATTACTGACCCATGTGGTCAGCAGTTTATTACGGATTATTACTGACCCATGTGGACAGCAGTTTATTACAGTTTATTACTGACCCATGTGGTCAGCAGTTTATTACGGATTATTACTGACCCATGTGGACAGCAGTTTATTACAGTTTTTTACTGACCCATGTGGTCAGCAGTTTATTACAGATTATTAGTGACCCATGTGGTCAGCAGTTTATTACAGTTTATTACTGACCCATGTGGTCAGCAATTTATTATGGATTATTACTGACCCATGTGGACAGCAGTTTATTACAGTTTATTACTGACCCATGTGGTCAGCAGTTTATTATGGATTATTACTGACCCATGTGGACAGCAGTTTATTACTGTTTATTACTGACCTCTGTGGTCAGCAGTTTATTATTTTTTCTCTTTTTTTCATTGCAGCAGCTTTTTCGGGAGCAGAGAGTGCGAGCGACTGAGCAGCTGGGAAGGTCAGTTTAAAGTAAAATTAATTTCTTTTGTCTTTGGCGGAGACCAGGGGGCTGCTGGGTAAGTGAAACCCTGTATATTTGGGCTGTTTGAAATAACTTGCCTTTCATTGCAGCAGCTTTTCCGGGAGCAGAGAGTGCGAGCGAGTGAGCAGCTGGGAAGGTCAGTTTAAAGTAAACTTAGTTTCGTTTTGTTTTCGGCGGAGACCAGGGGGCTGCTGGGTAAGTAAATCCCTATATATTTGGGTCGTTTCTGAACACGAGACACTACACCTGCAGTGTCTCCCACCCGCCCTCCTCCTCGAACCAAAACAAAAGGACTCCGTGGTGTGTAGATAAGGTAAGGCTTTTTCTATTTCTCTTTTTTTTTAACATGTGATTGGTTAAAAACTTTCCATTCCTTTTTCATTTAACTAAGTTTAAGCTTAAGATTAAAAATGGCAGGAGAGCTCAGACCCGTGACATGCTCCTCTTGCTCAATGTGGGAGCTCAGGGACATGGCTGATGTCCCTGACTCCTTCACGTGCAGGAAGTGTGTCCAGCTGCAGCTCTTGTT
Organism: Heterodontus francisci; assembly: GCF_036365525.1. Lineage (NCBI taxonomy): Eukaryota > Metazoa > Chordata > Chondrichthyes > Heterodontiformes > Heterodontidae > Heterodontus > Heterodontus francisci. The sequence goes on along the minus strand of NC_090380.1, from coordinate 12,604,190 downwards.
AGACCGCATGACGGCTCTGGAGCTGCGGATGGACTCACTTTGGAGCATCCGCGATGCTGAGGAGGTAGTGGATAGCACGTTTAGCGAATTGGTCACACCACAGATTAGGATTGCTGAGGGAGAAAGGGAATGGGTGACCAAAAGGCAGAGAAAGAGCAGGAAGGCAGCGCAGGTGTCCCCTGCGGTCATCTCCCTCCACAACAGGTATACCGTCTTGGATACTGTTGAGGGAGATGGCTCACCAGGGGAAGGCAGCAGTAGCCAGGTTCATAGCACCGTGGCTGGCTCTGCTATTCAGAAGGGCGGGAAAAAGAGTGGAAGGGCTATAGTCATAGGGGATTTGATTGTAAGGGGAGTAGATAGGCGGTTCTGTGGTCGAAATTGAGACTCCCGAATGGTATGTTGCCTCCCAGGTGCACGGGTCAGGGATGTCTCAGATCGGCTGCAGAACATTCTGAAGGGGGAGGGTGAACAGCCAGTTGTCGTTGTGCACATAGGCACCAATGATATAGGTAAAAAACGGGATGAGGTCCTACAAGCAGAATTTAGGGAGTTGGGAGCCAAGTTAAAAAGTAGGACCTCAGAGGTAGTAATCTCAGGATTGCTACCAGTGCCACGTGATAGTCAGAGTAGAAATGAAAGAATAGTCAGGATGAATGCGTGGCTTGAGAGATGGTGCAGGAGGGAGGAGTTCAGATTTTTGGGACATTGGGACCGGTTCTGGGGGAGGTGGGACTATTACAAATTGGACGGTCTACACCTGGGCCGGACTGGAACCAATGTCCTTGGGGGTGCTTTTGCTAACGCTGTTGGGGAGGGTTTAAACTAATGTGGCAGGGGGATGGGAACCAAATGAGGTCAATGGAGAGTAAGGAGGTAGTAACTAAAGCCTGTAAGGAAATAGATAATGAAGTCAGCATGACTAACGGAAAGAGTAGGCAGGGAGCAGATGATGAAAGCAAAGGGACTGGTGGTCTCAGGTACATTTGTTTTAATGCAAGAAGTGTAGTAGGTAAGGCAGATGAACTTAGGGCTTGGATTAGTACCTGGGAGTATGATGTTATTGCTATTACTGAGACTTGGTTAAGGGAAGGGCATGATTGGCAACTAAATATCCCAGGATACCGATGCTTCAGGCGGGATAGAGAGGGAGGTAAAAGGGGTGGAGGAGTTGCATTACTGGTCAAAGAGGATATCACAGCTGTGCTGAAGGAAGGCACTATGGAGGACTCGGGCTGTGAGGCAATATGAGCAGAACTCAGAAATAGGAAGGGTGCGGTAACAATGTTGGGGCTGTACTACAGGCCTCCCATAAGCGAGCGTGAGATAGAGGTACAAATATGTCAACAGATTATGGAAAGATGTAGGAGCAACAGGGTGGTGGTGATAGGAGATTTTAATTTTCCCAACATTGACTGGGATTCACTTAATGTTAGAGGTCTAGACAGAGCAGCATTTGGAAGGAGCATCCAGGAGGGTTTTCTCGAGCAGTATGTAAATAGTCCAACTCAGGAAGGGGCCATACTGGACCTGGTGTTGGAGAATGAGCCGGGCCAGGTGGTTGACGTTTCAGTAGGGGACTACTTTGGGAATAGTGATCACAATTCCGTAAGTTTTAGAATACTCATGGACAAAGACAAGAGTGGTCCTAAAGGAAGAGTGCTAAATTGGGGGAAGGCCAACTATACCAAAATTCGGCAGGAGCTGGGGAATGTAGATTGGGAGCAGCTGTTTGAAGGTAAATCCACATTTGATATGTGGGAGGCTTTTAAAGAGAGGTTGATTAGCGTGCAGGAGAGACATGTTCCTGTGAAAATGAGGGGTAGAAATGGCAAGATTAGGGAACCATGGATGACAGGTGAAATTGTGAGACTAGCTAAGAGGAAAAAGGAAGCATACATAAGGTCTAGGCGGCTGAAGAAAGACGAAGCTTTGAAAGAATATCGGGATTGTAGGTGCAATCTGAAACGAGGAATTAAGAGGGCTAAAAGGGGTCATGAAATATCTTTAGCAAACAGGGTTAAGGAAAATCCCAAAGCCTTTTATTCATATATAAGGAGCAAGAGGGTAACTAGAGAAAGGATTGGCCCACTCAAGGACAAAGGAGGAAAGTTATGCGTGGAGTTAGAGAAAATGGGTGAGATTCTAAACGAGTACTTTGCATCGGTATTCACCGAGGAGAGGGACATGATGGATGTTGAGGTTAGGGACAGATGTTTGATTACTCTAGGTCAAGTCGGCATAAGGAGGGAGGAAGTGTTGGGTATTCTAAAAGGCATTAAGGTGGACATGTCCCCAGGTCCGGATGGGATCTATCCCAGGTTACTGTGGGAAACGAGAGAGGAAATAGCGAGGGCCTTAACAGATATCTTTGCAACATCCTTCAACACGGGTGAGGTCCCGGAGGACTGGAGAATTGCTAATGTTGTCCCCTTGTTTAAGAAGGGTAGCAGGGATAATCCAGGTAATTATAGACCGGTGCGCCTGACGTCAGTGGTAGGGAAGCTGCTTGAGAAGATACTGAGGGATAGGATCTATTCCCATTTGGAAGAAAATGGGCTTATCAGTGATAGGTAACATGGTTTTGTGCAGGGAAGGTCATGTCTTACCAACTTAATAGAATTCTTTGAGGAAGTGACAAAGTTGATTGATGAGGGAAGGGCTGTAGATGTCAAATACATGGACTTCAGTAAGGCGTTTGATAAGGTTCCCCATGGTAGGCTGATGGAGAAAGTGAAGGCGCATGGGATCCAAGGTGTACTAGCTAGATGGATAAAGAACTGGCTGGGCAACAGGAGACAGAGAGTAGCAGTGGAAGGGAGTTTCTCAAAATGGAGACGTGTGACCAGTGGTGTTCCACAGGGATCCGTGCTGGGACCACTGTTGTTTGTGATATACATAAATGATTTGGAGGAAAGTATAGGTGGTCTGATTAGCAAGTTTGCAGACGACACTAAGATTGGTGGAGTAGCAGATAGTGAAGGGGACTGTCAGAGAATATAGCAGAATATCGATAGACTGGAGAGTTGGGCAGAGAAATGGCAGATGGAGTTCAATCAGGGCAAATGCGAGGTGATGCATTTTGGAAGATCCAATTCAAGAGTGAACTATACAGTAAATGGAAAAGTCCTGGGGAAAATTGATGTACAGAGAGATTTGGGTGTGAAGGTCCATTGTTCCCTGAAGGTGGCAACGCAGGTCAATAGAGTGGTCAAGAAGGCATACGGCATGCTTTCTTTCATTGGACAGGGTATTGAGTACAAGAGTTGGCAGGTCATGTTACAGTTGTATAGGACTTTGGTTCGGCCACATTTGGAATACTGCGTGCAGTTCTGGTCGCCACATTACCAAAAGGATGTGGATGCTTTGGAGAGGGTGCAGAGGAGGTTCACCAGGATGTTGCCTGGTATGGAGGGCGCTAGCTATGAAGAGAGGTTGAGTAGATTAGGATTATTTTCATTAGAAAGACGGAGGTTGAGGGGGGACCTGATTGAGGTGTACAAAATCATGAGAGGTATGGACAGGGTGGATAGCAAGAAGCTTTTTCCCAGAGTGGGGGATTCAATTACAAGGGGACATGAGTTCAAAGTGAAAGGGGAAAAGTTTAGGGGGGATATGCGTGGAAAGTTCTTTACGCAGAGGGTGGTGGGTGCCTGGAACGCATTGCCAGTGGAGGTGGTAGACGCGGGCACGATAGCGTCTTTTAAGATGTATCTAGACAGATACATGAATGGGCAGGAAGTAAAGAGATACAGACCCATAGAAAATAGGCGACAGGTTTAGATAGATGATTTGGATCGGCGTAGGCTTGGAGGGCCGAAGGGCCTGTTCCTGTGCTGTAATTTTCTTTGTTCTTTTCTCTTTGTTCTTTGTCAGCAGTTTATTACAGTTTATTACTGACCCATGTGGTCAAACGTTTATTACTGACCATGTGGTCAGCAGTTTATTACAGTTTATTACTGACCTCTGTGGTCAGCAGTTTGTTTCAGTTTATTACTGACCACTGTGGTCAGCAGTTTAATACATCATCACCCTCTATAAAAACAAAGGTGACCGCGGTGACTGCAACAACTACCGTGGAATCTCCCTGCTCAGCATAGTGGGGAAAGTCTTTGCTCGAGTCGCTCTGAACAGGCTCCAGAAGCTGGCCGAGCGCGTCTACCCTGAGGCACAGTGTGGCTTTCGTGCAGAGAGATCGACTATTGACATGCTGTTCTCCCTTCGTCAGATACAGGAGAAATGCCGTGAACAACAGATGCCCCTCTACATTGCTTTCATTGATCTCACCAAAGCCTTTGACCTCGTCAGCAGACGTGGTCTCTTCAGACTACTAGAAAAGATCGGATGTCCACCAAAGCTACTAAGTATCATCACCTCATTCCATGACAATATGAAAGGCACAATTCAACATGGTGGCTCCTCATCAGAGCCCTTTCCTATCCTGAGTGGTGTGAAACAGGGCTGTGTTCTCGCACCCACACTTTTTGGGATTTTCTTCTCCCTGCTGCTTTCACATGCGTTCAAATCCTCTGAAGAAGGAATTTTCCTCCACACAAGATCAGGGGGCAGGTTGTTCAACCTTGCCCGTCTAAGAGCGAAGTCCAAAGTACGGAAAGTCCTCATCAGAGAACTTCTCTTTGCTGACGATGCTGCTTTAACATCTCACACTGAAGAATGCCTGCAGAGTCTCATCGACAGGTTTGCGTCTGCCTGCAATGAATTTGGCCTAACCATCAGCCTCAAGAAAACGAACATCATGGGGCAGGATGTCAGAAATGCTCCATCCATCAATATTGGCGACCACGCTCTGGAAGTGGTTCAAGAGTTCACCTACCTAGGCTCAACTATCACCAGTAACCTGTCTCTAGATGCAGAAATCATCAAGCGCATGGGTAAGGCTTCCACTGCTATGTCCAGACTGGCCAAGAGAGTGTGGGAAAATGGCGCACTGACACGGAACACAAAAGTCCGAGTGTATCAGGCCTGTGTCCTCAGTACCTTGCTCTACGGCAGCGAGGCCTGGACAACGTATGCCAGCCAAGAGCGACGTCTCAATTCATTCCATCTTCGCTGCCTTCGGAGAATACTTGGCATCAGGTGGCAGGACTATATCTCCAACACAGAAGTCCTTGAAGCGGCCAACATCCCCAGCTTATACACACTACTGAGTCAGCGGCGCTTGAGATGGCTTGGCCATGTGAGCCGCATGGAAGATGGCAGGATCCCCAAAGAACACATTGTACAGCGAGCTCGCCACTGGTATCAGACCCACCGGCCGTCCATGTCTCCGTTATAAAGACGTCTGCAAACGCGACATGAAATCGTGTGACATTGATCACAAGTCGTGGGAGTCAGTTGCCAGCATTCGCCAGAGCTGGCGGGCAGCCATAAAGACAGGGCTAAATTGTGGCGAGTCGAAGAGACTTAGTAGTTGGCAGGAAAAAAGACAGAGGCGCAAGGGGAGAGCCAACTGTGCAACAGCCCCAACAAACAAATTTCTCTGCAGCACCTGTGGAAGAGCCTGTCACTCCAGAATTGGCCTTTATAGCCACTCCAGGCGCTGCTTCACAAACCACTGACCACCTCCAGGCGCGTATCCATTGTCTCTCGAGATAAGGAGGCCCAAAAGAAAGAAGAATTACTGACCTTGTGGTCAGCAGTTTATTACAGTTTATTACTGACCTCTGTGGTCAGCAGTTTGTTTCAGTTTATTACTGACCTCTGTGGTCAGCAGTTTAATACAGTTTATTACTGACCCATGTTGTCAGCAGTTTATTACAGATTATTACTGACCCATGTGGAGAGCAGTTTATTACAGTTTATTACTGACACGTGTGGTCAGCAGTTTATTACAGTTTATTACTGACCCATGTAGTCAGCAGTTTATTACAGTTTATTACTGACACGTGTGGTCAGCAGTTTATTACAGTTTATTACTGACGCATGTGGTCAGCAGTTTATTACAGTTTATTACTGACCCATGTAGTCAGCAGTTTATTACAGTTTATTACTGACCTCTGTGGTCAGCAGTTTGTTTCAGTTTATTACTGACCTCTGTGGTCAGCAGTTCAATACAGTTTATTACTGAGCCATGTTGTCAGCAGTTTATTACAGATTATTACTGACCCATGTGGAGAGCAGTTTATTTTAGTTTATTACTGACCCATGTGGTCAGCAGTTTATTACAGTTTATTACTGACCGTGTGGTCAGCAGTTTATTACAGTTTATTACTGACCTCTGTGGTCAGCAGTTTGTTTCAGTTTATTACTGACCACTGTGGTCAGCAGTTTAATGCAGTTTATGACTGACCCATGTTGTCAGCAGTTTATTACAGTTTATTACTGACGCATGTGGTCAGCAGTTTATTACAGTTTATTACTGACCCATGTAGTCAGCAGTTTATTACAGTTTATTACTGACCTCTGTGGTCAGCAGTTTGTTTCAGTTTATTACTGACCCATGTAGTCAGCAGTTTATTACAGTTTATTACTGACCTCTGTGGTCAGAAGTTTGTTTCAGTTTATTACTGACCTCTGTGGTCAGCAGTTCAATACAGTTTATTACTGACCTCTGTGGTCAGCAGTTTATTACAGATTATTACTGACCCATGTGGAGAGCAGTTTATTTTAGTTTATTATGACCCATGTGGTCAGCAGTTTATTACAGTTTATTACTGACCGTGTGGTCAGCAGTTTATTGCAGTTTATTACTGACCCATGTTGTCAGCGGTTTATTACAGTTTATTACTGACCCATGTGGCCAGCAGTTTATTACAGATTATTATTGACCTTTGTAGTCAGCCGTTTATTTCAGTTTATTACAGACCCATGTGGTCAGCAGTTTATTACAGTATATTACTGACCCTTATGGTGAGAAATTTATTGCCCTTTATTACTGACCCATGTGGTGATCTGTTTATTATAGTTTATTACTGACCCATGTGGTCAGCGGTTTATTACAGTTCATTACTGACCCATGTCTTCAGCAGTTTATTCCAGTTTATTATTGACCTTCGTAGTCCGCAGTTTAATACAGTTTATTACTGACCCATGCGGAGAGCCGTTTATTTTAGTTTATTACTGACCTATGTAGTCAGCAATTTATTACAGTTTATTATTGACTCATGTGGTTAGCTTTTTATTCCAGTTTATTACTGATTCAGGTAGTCAGCAGTTCATTACAGTTTATTACTGACCCATGTGGCCAGCAGGTTATTACAGTTTCTTACTGTCCCATGTGGCCAGCAGTTTATTACAGTTTATTACTGACCCATATGATCAGCAGTTTATTACAGTTTATTACTGACCCATGTGGCCAGCAGTTTATTACAGATTATTATTGACCTTCGTAGTCAGCCGTTTATTTCAGTTTATTACAGACCCATGTGGTCAGCAGTTTATTACAGTTTATTACTGACCCATGTAGTCAGCAGTTTATTACAGTTTATTATTGACCTTCGTAGTCAGCCGTTTATTACAGTTTATTACTGACCAATGTGGTCAGCAGTTTTTTACTGAACCATGTACTCAGCGGTATAATACAACTTGTTAGTGACCCAGTGTGATCAGCAGCTTATTACAGGTTATTATTGACACTTATGATCAGCAGTTTATTAAAGTTTATTACCAAACTTTGCACTCAGCATAAGAACATGTTAGCATAAGAAATAGGAGCAGGAGTAAGCCATTCAGCCCTTTGAGCCCGCTCGACCATTCAGTGGGATCATGGCTGATCTGCTCTTTCAACACCGTTTTCCTGCACTATCCACATGGAGAAATATATCAATATCATTCTTGAACATAGTCAACGACTGAGCCTCCACAGCCCTCTGGGGCAGAGAATTCCACAGATTCACCACCCTCTGAGTGAAGAAATTCCTCCTCATCTCATTCCTAAATGGCCTGCCCCTCATTCTGAGACTGTGTCCCCTGGTTCTAGACTCCCCAGCCAGGGGAAACATCCTTCCTGCATCTACCCTGTTGGGCCTTTTAAGAATTTCATGTGTTGGAATGAGATCACCTCTCATTCTTCTAAACTCTGTAGAATAAAGGCCCAGTCTATTGAATCCTTCCTCATCGGACTATCCCTCCATCCCAGGAATGAGTTTGGTGAACCTTTGTTGCACTCCCTCTATGGCATGTATATCTTTGCTTAGGTAAGGAGACCAAAACTGCACACAGTACTCCAGGTGTGGTCTCACCAAGGCTCTCTATAATTTTATTTATTTAGAGATACAGCACTGAAACAGGCCCTTCGGCCCACTGAGTCTGTGCCGACCAACAACCATCCATTTATACTAACCCTACAGTAATCCCATATTCCCTACCACCTACCTACACTAGGAGCAATTTACCTACCACCTGCAAGTCTTTGACTGTGGGAGGAAACCAGAGCACCCAGCGAAAACCCACACAGTCACAGGGAGAACTTGCAAACTCCGCACAGGCAGTACCCAGAATTGAACCCAAGTCCCTGGAGCTTTGAGGCCATGGTGCTAACCACTGCGCCACTGTGCCGCCCCTGCTGTTAGAAATCTTTACTCCTGTACTCAAATCCTCTTGTAATGAAGGCCAACATACCATTTGCCTTTTTAATTGCTTGCTGTACCTGCATGTTAGCTTTCAGTGACTCATGAACAAAGATACCCAAGTCCCTTTGAAATTCAAAACTTCTCACCCTCTCACCATTTAAGAAATATTTGTTGACCTGAATTTTTCATTGGGCGGGAGGCCCTGTCCACTGGCCGAAAAGTCAGGGGTGAGCCCACCTCTGCCGGGCCTGGGGAGTCAGACTGGGATTATTTGTTCACCAGGCCTTTAATTGATCTTGGGCGGGACTTCCTGCCTCATTCAGGCAGGAAATCCAGCCTAATGGAGCTGTTGGCCAATCATCGGGCCGGTAGCTCATAGTCCCAGTAGCGCCACTGGAAGCAGTGGCCACTGCTGGGACTGAACCAGGAAAGGAGGTAAGTTTTTGGGGCCTCACCGGGGACAATCGGTCAGGCCCTGGCGAGGCAAGGGGGGTTGATTAGGAGGATGGGGATAGTGCTGTGCATTCAGGGTCGTTGGAGTTTTGGGGGCGGCCCACCATGGGGCACAGGGTGCCCAATCAGGAGGGCCCCCCACCAGCCCACAAGAAAGCCGCCTGGTTTCACCAGGCAGGCTTTTTGAGGCCTCAGCCACCCGCCAGCCCAGGGTAAAATACACGTGGTGGTGGGCAGAGGCCCTTAAGTGCCAGCTAATTGGCCACTTAAGGGCCTTGATTGGCCTGGGGTGGGTGGGCTGTTCTTCGCCATTGCTGCTCCGTGTAAAATTGCAGCGGGGTGGGAAGGGGTCAGGAATGGCCCCCGTCACCTCCCACTCAATTTTATGCATCGACCTGCCACCAGCCTGCTCATTTCGGTGGGGGGGGGGGGGGGCATAAAATTCTGGCCTGTATTTCTGTTTTTCGTACCAAAGTGGATAACCTCACATTTCTCCAAATTCTACTCCATCTGCCAAATTGGTGCCCACTTGCTTAGCCTCTCCAAATCCCCTTGAAGCGTCTTTGCTTCCTTCTCACAACTCACACTTCCACCTAGTTTTGTGTCATCTGCAAACTTGTAAAACTTACATTTAATCCCCACATCCAAATCATTGATATAGATTGTGAATAGCTGGGGCCCAAGCACTGATCCTTGCAGTACTCCACTAATCACAGCCCGCCAAACCGAAAATGACCTATTTATTCCTGCTCTCTGTTTTCTGTCCGTTAACCAGTTCTCAATCCGTCAGTATATTCCCCCCAATCCCATGTGCTCTAATTTTGCTTACCAACCTCTTGTGTGTGACTTTATCAAAAGCTTGCTGAAAATCTAAATATACTACATCCACTGGATTCCCCTTACCTATTCTGCTCGTAACATCCTCAGAAAACTCCAACAAGTTTGGTAAACATGATTTCCCTTTCATAAATCCATGTTGACTCTGCCCAATCCTGCCATAATTTTCTAGGTATCCTGTTATCACATCCTTTATTATAGATTCTAGCATTTTCCCTATGACTGATGTTAGACTAACAGGTCTGTAGTTCCCCGTTTTCTCTCTCCCTCCTTTCTTAAATAATGGGGTTATAATTGCTACCTTCTAATCTGCAGGAACCATTCCATAGTCTATGGAATTTTGAAAGATGACCACCAATGCATCTACTATTTCTACAGCCACCTCTTTCAACACTCTGAGATGTAAATCATCAGGTCCAGGGGATTTGTCTATTTTAAGTTCCATTAATTTCTCTCGTACGATTATTTTTACTAATATTAATATCTTGCAGTTCCTTGTTTACAGTAGTCCCTTGATTCTCTAGTATTTCTGGGAGGTTTTTAGTATTTTCCTCCGTGAAGACAGACATGAAGTATTTGTTTAGTTTCTCTGCCATTTCCTTATTCCCCATTATAATTTCTCCTGAATCCGCTTGTAATGGATCCACATTTGTCTTTTCTAATCTTTTCCTTTTTACATACCTATAGAAGCTTTTACAGTCCATTTTTATGTTTCTTGCTAGTTTACTCCCATATTCTATTTGCATTTTCTTAATATTTTTCTTGGTCCTCCTTTGCAGAATTCGGAAATGCTCCCAGTCCTCAGGCTTACCATTTTTTGGGCAACTTTATGTGCCTCTTCCTTTGATCTAATACAATCCTTGACTTCTTTCATTAGCCATGGTTGGAACACTTTCCTTGCTGATTTTTGTGCATTAAAGGAATGTATTTTTGTTGTAGACTATGCATTAGTTCTTTAAATGTTAGCCATTGCCTATCTACCATCATACCTTTTAATGTAGTTTGCCAATCCATGATAGCCAATTTGCCCCTCAGACCTTCATAGTTTTCTTTGCTTAGATTTAAGATCCTAGTTTCTGATTGAGCTACATCACTTTTAAACTTAATGTAAAATTCTACATATTATGGTCACTCTTTCCTAAAGGCTCCTTTACAACAAGATTAATTAGCCCTTTTACATTGAACAATACTGATCTAAAATAGCCCGTTCCCTAGTTGGTTCCTTAATGTACTGCTCTAGAAAAACATCTGGCATACATTCTAAGAGTTCTTCTTCCACAACATTAGTACTAATAAAGTTTACCCAGTCTATATGTAGATTGAAATCCCCCACGATTACTGTATTACTCTTATTACAGGCACCTCTAATTTCCTGACTTATACTGTGATTTACATTACCACTGCTGTTCGGAGACCTAAAAACAACTTAGTTCCAGCCAAACTGATTCTACATCTTGATCTTTAGAACTAAGGTCATCTCTCACTACAGTACTATTGCCCTCTTTAATTAACAGAGCTACCAAACCACCTTTTCCCAGCTTCCCTTCCTTCCTGAATGTCACGTACCCTTGGATATTCAGGTTCCAGCTTTGGTTTCCTTGTGGCCCCATCTCTGTAATGGCTATCAGGACATACATATGAATTTCTATTTGAGCTGTCAATTCATCTGTTTTAATGTGAATGCTGCATGCATTCAGATACAGAGCCCTTAATTCAGTTTTTTTTCATGCTCACATCTCTGTCCTGGGATTGCTGCAGTGTTCCAGTGAACATCAACGCAAGCTCGAGGAACAGCATCTCATCTACCGATTAGGCACACTACAGCCTGCCGGTCTGAACATTGAGTTCAATAATTTCAGAGCATGACAGCCCCCCACTTTACTTTCATTTTTAGTCATTTTTAGTTATTTTTTCTTCCTTTTTTTTGGCATTCCTTTTTATATTTTTTACAATCTTTTTTTGTATTTATTTCAGTTCATCTTAGTTTGTTCAGTTTGCTCACCCACTGTTTTTTTCAGGTTGTTTTTCTTCAGGTTTGCACTTGCTGATGTTCAATATTCAGTATATTCACACCTAATCTGTACTAATGCTTTGTCTTTCAACACACCATTAACATATTGTTTGCCTTTGCTCCGTGACCTTTTGGTCAGCTATGTGGCCTGGTCCAATCTGCACCTTCTCCTTTGTTATCTCTTGCCCAACCCCCACCTCACTTGTTTATAATCTGTGACTTTTCTAATATTTGTCAGTTCCGAAGAAGGGTCACTGACCCGAAACGTTAACTCTGCTTCTCTTTCCACAGATGCTGCCAGACCTGCTGAGTGAATCCAGCATTTCTTGTTTTTGTTTCAGTTTTTTTTTACTGTTTTTGTAAACTCTGGCTCTATCTGCTAGCACACTCTTAAGTTTGCAAATGCTGCCCCTTCCTGCCATACTCTGATAACTATTACCTTTATTGCTTCCTTGATCTCTTGCCTTGTCATTTCATTTTAATTTACTCAATCTTCCCCTACATGATCCCTTCCCCCTCTCTATTCAGTTTAAAGTTCTCTATTTCCCTAGTTAAGAGACTCACCAGAACACTGGTCCCAGCATGGTTCAGATGAAGTTGTCCCAACAGTACAGCCCCCACTTTCCCCAGTACTGGTGCCAGTGCCCCATGAACCGGAACCCACTTCTCCACACCGTCTTTGAGCCATACATTCATCTCTCTAATCTTATTTACCCTATGCCAATTTGCACATGGCTCAGGTAATAATCCAGAGATTATTATCTGTGAGGTTCTGCTCTTTAATTTAGTGCCTAGCTCCTCATACTCCCTATGTAGAATGTCTTTCTTAGTCCTGTCTATGTTGTTGGTATCTATACGAACTATGAACACTGGATCCTCGCCCTCCCACTACAAGTTCCTCTCCAGCCCAGAGCAGATGTCCCAAACCCTGCCACCAGGCAAGCAACATAGTATTCTATACTCTCGCCCGTGGATGCAGAGAACTGTGTCTATCCCCCTGACTATACTGTCCCCTACTACCACTACATTCCTTTTCACGCCTCCACTTGAATGGCTTTCTCTACTATGGTGCCATAGTCAGTCTGCTCATCCACACTACAGCCCTTGCTCTTGTCCATACAAGCTGCAAAAACCTCAAACTTGTTGCTCAATTGGCTGGGCTGAGGCTCCTCCAGTCCCACGTTATTGATCCCCTTATCTGCCTGACTCACAGTCACACTCTCCTGTCTCTGACCACTGACCAAATCAGACAGCTCTATCCTAAGGGGTGAGACTACCTTCTGGAACAAAGTGTTCAAGTAACTTTCCCCCTCCCTGCTGCATGGCAATGTCTGCAGCTTGGCCTCCAGCTCATTAACTCTGAGCCAAAGCTCCTCAAGCCATAGATACTAGCGATGTGGTTACCATGGATTTCTGTGAGATCCAGGAGCTCCCACATGCTGCAACTGCAACACATGACTCGCCTGCCATCTTTATTGTGTTAATTAAATGAAATTTATTTTTCTTAATTAATTTATAGTTCCACTCCTCACCGAACCCCCTCACTCACCAAATTCCTGTCTTCATACTCTGTGCACTCAAGCAGCACTCAGCTACTGCTGTATTTATACCTCTGGAAAACAATGATGAGTCAGCTCTGCTAGAGCTCAGAAAACAGTTTAAGCCAGCTACCTAATTAACTAGCCACAGCTGGCCCTGTATCAGACTGGAAAAAACTTAAAATTACTGTTTAAGAGGCAAGTTAAGTTAACTGCTAAAGGCAAAGAAAAACAAGACTTTGAGAGTTTACCCCTTAAGATCCATTCACTCACCAAACTCCCGTCTTCACATTCTGTGAACTCAAGCAGTACTCAGTTTATTACTGACCCATGTGGTCAGCAGTTTATTTCAATTTATTTTTACACGTATGGTCAACAGTTTATTACTGACACATGTGGTCAGCAATTTATTACTGTTTATAGCTGATCCATGCATTCAGCAGTTTATTAATGACCCATGTGGTCAGCAGTTGAATACAGTTTATTGCGGACCTGTGTGCTCTTCGGTTTATTCCACTGTGCTATTGACCGTGAGTGCAGCAGTTTAGTACTGACTGATATGGTCAGCAGTTTATTGCAGTTTATTACTGACCCATATGGTTAGCATGTTATTACAGTTTATTACCGTCCCATGTGGTCAGCAGTTTATTACTGACCTGTGTACACAGGTTTTTCCCGTTCATTACTGATCTGCATGGGCAGCAATTTTTTTACAGTTTATTACTGACCCATGTCTGGAGCAGTTTATTACAGTTTATTACTGTTCCATACGCTCACTGTTTACTACCTTATGGCAGGAATTTGACGCCACCAGCGGGATCGGGTTAGAAGCAGGGTGGGTGTAAAATTGAGTGGGAGGCAGGGGGTACCATTACCATTGCCTTCCAACCCCTGCTGCAATTTTCTGAGACAACCTGCCCATCCTCCCCAGGCCAATTAATTGCCACTTAAGGGCCTCCTCCTGCTTCCGCTGCTCAGTAAACCTGGCGACCTCTTTGTGGGCTTGGTGGGGCCGCTCATGATCGGGCACCCTGTGCCCCACGGAGGGCCACCTCATAGCACAAGCCGCCCCCACTGAAGCACATCCCCCCTCTGCCCCCACAACCAACACCTGCTGTTTTGCTGGGGCCCAGCCGATTGGCCCCGGCGAGGCCCCACATACTTATCTTAATTCCAGGGCCTCGTGGCCATCGATCCCAGTGGAGCTGCTGGGACTGCTGAGATGTTTGGAGGCGGGACATCTTGCCTCAGAGGGGTGGAAGTCCCGCCCGAAGCCAATTAAGGCCTGGGCGACATACAATCCTTGCCGGCTTCCAGGCCCAGCAGAGGCGGGCTAGTCATTGACTTTTTGACTAGCGGGCAGGGGCTCCACCCCGATCTAAAATTCTGGCCTGACTCATGTAATGAACAGTTTATTACATTATATTACTGACACCTGTGGTCAGAATTTTATTTTAGTTTATTATGAACAAGTACTTAACAGTTTATTATTTATTTAGAGATACAACACTGAAACAGGCCCTTCGGCCCACCAACAACGACCCATTTATACTAATCTTACATTAATCCCATATTCCCTACCACATCCCCACCATTCTCCTACCATCTACCTACATTTGGGGCAATTTATAATGGCCAATTTACCTATCAACCTGCAAGTCTTTGGCTATGGGAGGAAACCGGAGCACCCAGCAGAAACCCACGCAGACACAGGGAGAACTTGCAAACTCCACACAGGCAGCACCCAGAACTGAACTTGGATCACTGGAGCTGTGAGGCTGTGGTGCTAACCACTGCGCCACTATGCTACTCATAGAATTGAAACATATTAAGATCCTGAGGGGTCTTGACAGGGTGGATGTGGAAAGGATGTTTCCCCTTGTGGGGTCACTGTTTAAAAATAATGGGTCAGCCATTTAAGACACAGATGAGGAGAAACTTTTTCTCTCAGAGGGTCGTGAGTCTTTGGAATTCTCTTCCTCAAAAGGTGGCAGAAGCAGAGTCTTTGAATATTTTAAGGCAGAGGGAGATAGATTCTTGATAAGCAAGGGGGTGAAAGGTTATCGAGGGTAGGTGATAATGTGGAGTAATCAGTTCAGCCATGAACTTATTGAATGGCGGAGCAGGCTCGAAGGGCTGAGTGGCCTACTCCTGCTCCTAATTCGTATGTTCGTATTACAGTTTTTTCACTGTCCCATGTACTCAGCCATTTATCACATTTAGAACTGTCCCATATGGTCAGCAGTTCAGTACAATTTACTATTAATCCACGTGGTCAGCTGTTATTTGCATTTTTGGACTGACTCATGGGGCTGGATTTTAAAGCCTGTCCAATGCCCAGAACAGTGGCAGCGGGGGGGGGGGGGGGGGGGAATGGAGATAGCAATGGAGAAGGCCACTGACCCCGAAGCTGGCAGACTCCATACCGATCTTGGCACTGGTGGCGAGGCTTCATGGCGGCTGCCCTGCCACTCGGCAATGGGACCAGCATTATAATATGCAAATTGATACTTACCTTTAATGAATATGAGGCCACAGCAATTCTGCCAGCAGGTTGGTATCTACTTGATGGCGGCCGGCAATGCCACGCCTTTGAATCCCCGTTCAGGGAAACGAGGTGCAACACCTGTGGGGAGGGGCGAGGAGATGATTTTCTTTGTCTGGGAGGTGGGAGCAGGTTTAAAACTCTTCGGATTAGTCGGGGGTGGGGGGGGTGATGGAAAGGGGTAAAGGACTTTGGTGGGGGGAAAGGTCAAATTGTAATGGTATGTATTCCGGGGGGGAAAAGGTCAGGAATGATGTGTAATGCCATTGGGGGGGGGGGGCGAGGGGTTGGTGGGAGTGGGCCTGGAAAGCTTATTTTATTCATTTTTAAAAACTTAAAGGTTACTGTCTCTTTAAAACTTTGATGCTCATTGAGGGCTGTAAGCTCTTCAAAAATGGCACCGGTGCCTGTGCATTGGAGCTGGACGTCGTTGCCGGGGATGACTCGCCCACCACCTCCACGTCATCGCTATGGGGGAGGGGGGGCATCCTCCCCGGACGTGGTAATGAGCCATTGCGTTTGGAATCACAGCGGCTCCACCACGTGCACTCAGCAGTTTGTTACAGTTTAATACTGACCGGTGTGATCAGCAGTTTGTTTGAGTTTATTAGTATCCATGTGGTCACCACTTGATTGCATACCCGTATACACAGTTTATTACTCTTTATTACTAACCCATGTGATTGGCAGTTTATTACAGTTTATTACTGACCCAGTTAGTTGGCAGTTTATTACTGGCCTGTGTGGTCAGCAGTTTATTACCAGAAGGATGGCCCTGAAAACACATCCGATTCTGTATCTACACTGATGTGACTCACCTCTACCTCACCACCATTTCTCTTGACCCCTGTTTGTCCAACAGCCAGTACTGATGAGCTGAAATTTCCTCTATTTGTTTGGAACCCTGAAGCCATGTTTCAGTCCTCACCACAATTACCATTCGCAACTCACGAACTCCATCCTTCTTGCTGGTCACTGTCTGAGGCTCAACCAGACCATTCGCAACTTCAGCATCCAATTTGACTCTTAACTGAGCTTCCCACCCAACATCCTCTCCATCAACAAGATCACCTACTTCCATCACCAGAACATCATCTGTTTATGCCCTGCTTTAGCTAATCTGCTGCTGAATCTCGCAATTGTCATGCTCAGTCGCCACCTGCCAAGAATGATGCACATTAATTTTGTCATGAACGTTGATTTTAAGCTGTTACTGGAGTGAGGGGCGGACTTGTTAAACAGATCAGCCATGGCTGGAAAAGACATTTGCATATTAACATACGGTGTTTGGAAGGACAAAGTAACCATTCCATGACATTCAACCCATAATAGACTTTTGATCACCAGACATTGAAGGTGGGGGAGCTCACATTCCAGACTGGCTGCAAAGATGGCTGAATACACAAATGGACATGGTCAAACCAGCTAGTCACATGACTAACCTGCTGGGCAACGTGAGTTTTTTGAATTTGTACAAACTGTTTGGGGAGAAAGTCTGTTTGCTCCTGGATTGAGATCTCTCTCCTGTCTGCTCCCATCTCTTTCTCACCAGCCTCTGAATACACTGAAGACACATGAACCCCAAGAGAGAAAGTCTCCTACAGCAAACAAGGTTTAAGAAGAATACTGGGCCCCAACGAAAAGCAAGATCGATCTACAATCAAGAACTCTACAGTGAGCTTGAAGAACCATAACAACAACTCTTCAGATATTGCCTCAAACTTTTCCACTTTATTGTTCTTCTGCTCCTTTCTGTCTCTAATTGCATGAGTGTATCACATATGCACGCTAGCGTGGTGGCGTTGCGTGTATCCGTCGGCGTTAACCGAATTAGAGTTTAAGTTTAATAAATTTCAACTTTTCTCCTTTAAACCTAAGAAAACCTGTTTGTGCTGGTTTCTTTGTCTTATAATTAGAAAGCGGTGAACAAGGATTCACCATGGGGGAGCTAAAAATATGGTGTGTTTAAAAAATAAACTCTGTTACATTAAGACCAGGTGAAGGCTGAAAGGGAACCCAAGACCTCTTTCTCATCTGGCCGTAACAGTCTTGCCCCTGTTACTTCTAGACATAACTTTTCCAATGCTCTTGTGGATGACCTCCCTCCTTGCAAATTCTATAAACAAAAACAAATGCAAAATTCTGATGCCTGCATCTTTATCAAGTCCCCTTCACCCATCACCTCTGTGCTCACTGATCTACAGTGGCTCCCTGTTCAGCAATGCCTCATTTTAATATTTACATTCTTGTCTTAAAATTCCTCCATGGCCTCACTCCTCCCCTCCCCATGCCTATAATCTATTCCAGCCTTACATCTCTGCAAGAACTCTTGTCCAATTCTCGCCTCTTGTGTATTTCAGATTTGCTTCGGTCCATCAATGTCGTCTGTGCCTTCAGCTGCCTATGCTGTGAACTCAAGAATTCTCTCCTTAAACCACTCTGACTCTCTAACTCTCGCTTCTCTTAACAACCTACCTTCTGTTGAGGCTTTAGTACGGGTAGAAAGAGGACAAATTAGTTGCTGGCATTTTTAATTTGTAGTGACACCATATGCAAATTCCTTTCCCATCATGAGGCAAAGGTGACTGCGTTTGACCGAGTATGGCAGCGAGCAGCCCTTGTAAAACTGCAGTCAATGGGAATCCGGGGGAAAACTGGTTGGAGTCATACCGAGGGCAAAGGATGATGGTTGTGGTTGTTGGAGGTCAATCATCTGAGCTCCAGGACATCACTGCAGGAGTTCCTCAGGGTAGTGTCCTAGGCCCAACCATTTTCAGCTGCTTCATCAATGACCTTCCCTCCAACACAAGGTCAGAAGTGGGGATGCTCGCTGATGATTGCACAATGTTCAGCACCATTCACGATTCCTCAGATACTAAAGCAGTCCGCAAAAAGATCTGGACAACATTCAGACTGGCAAGTAAGATTCGCGCCACACAAGTGCCAGGCAATGGCCATCTCCAACAAAAGAGAATCCGACCATCTTCCCTTGACTTTTAACAGCATTACTTTCACTGAATCCCTCACTATCAACATCCTGGGGGTTACCATTGATCAGAAACTGAACTGGAGTAGCTATATAAATACTGTGGTTACAAGAGCAGGTCAGAGGCTGGGAATTCTGTGGCGAATAACTCACATCTTGACTCCCCAAAGCCTGTCCACCATCTACAAGGCACAAGTCATTCATGGGATGTGGGCGTCACTGGCCAGGCCAGCATTTATTGCCCATCCCTAATTGCCTTTGAGAAGGTGGTGGTGAGCTGCATTTTTGAACCGCTGCAGTCCATGTGGGGTAGGTACACCCACAGTGCTGTGAGGAAGGGAGTTCCAGGATTTTGACCCAGCGACAGTGAAGGAACGGCGATATAGTTCCAAGTCAGGATGGTGTGTGACTTGGAGGGGAACTTGCAGGTGGTGGTGTTCCCATGCATTTGCTGCCCTTGTCCTTCTAGTTGGTAGAGGTCGCGGGTTTGGAAGGTGCTGTCTAAGGAGCCTTGGTGCATTGCTGCAGTGCATCTTGTAGATGGTACACACTGCTGCCACTGTGAGTCGGTGGTGGAGGGAGTGAATGTTTGTGGATGGGATGCCAATCAAGCGGGCTGCTTTGTCCTGGATGGTGTCGAGCTTCTTGAGTGTTGTTGGAGCTGCACCCATCCAGGCAAGTGGAGAGTATTCCATCACACTCTGACTTGTGCCTTGTAGATGTTGGACAGGCTTTGGGGAGTCAGGAGGTGAGTTGCTCACCTCAGAATTCCTAGCCTCTGACCTCCTCTTGTAGCCGTGGTATTTATATGGCTTTTCCAGTTCAGTTTCTGGTCAATGGTAGCCCCTAGGATGTGGATACTGGGGGATTCAGCAATGGTAAAGCCATTGAATGTCAAGGGGAGATGGTTAGATTCTCTCTTGTTTGAGATGGTTATTGCCTGGCACTTGTGTAGTGTGAATGTTACTTGCCATTTATCAGCCCAAGCCTGGATATTGTCCAGGTCTTGCTGCATTTCTACACGGACTGCTTCAGTATCTGAGGAGTCACGAATGGTGCTGAGCATGTTTGGGCCTAGGACACTACCCTGAGGAACTCCTGCAGTGATGTTCTGGAGCTCAGATGATTAACCTCCAACAATCACAACCATCTTCCTTTGCGCTAGGTATGACTCCAGCCATCGGAACGTTTTCCCCCTGATTCCCATTGACCTCAGTTTTGCTAGGGATTCTTGATGCCATACTTGATGTCAAGGGCTGTCACTCTCACCTCACCGCTTGAGTTCAGCTCTTTTGTCCATGTTCGAACCAAGGCTGTAATGAGGTCAGGAGCTGAGTGGCCCTGGCAGAACCCAAACTGAGTGTCACTGAGCAGGTTATTGCTGAGCAAGTGCCGCTTGATGGCACTGTTGATGACACCTTCCATCACTTTACTGATGATTGAGAGTAGGCTGATGGGGTGGTAATTGGTCGGGTTGGACTTGTCCTGCTTTTCATGTACAGGACATACCTGGGCAATTTTTCACATTGCAGGGTAGATGCCAGTGTTGTAGCTGTACTGGAACAGCTTGGCTAGGGGTGCGACAAGTTCTGGAGCACAGGTCTTCAATACTATTGCCGGAATATTGTCAGGGCCCATAGCTTTTGCAGTATCCAGTGCTTTCAATCGTTTCTTGATATCACATGGAGTGAATCGGATTGGCTGAAGTCTGGCATCTGTGACGCTGGAGACCTCAGGAGGAGGCCGAGGATGGATCATCAGCTCGGCACTTCTGGGTGAAGCTTGTTGCAAATGCTTCAGCCTTATCTTTTGCACTGATGTGCTGGACTCCCCCATCATTGAGGATGGGGATATTTGTGGAGACACCTCCTCCAGTTAGTTGTTTAATTGTCCACCACCATTCAGGCTGGATGTGGCAGGACTGCAGAGCTTAGATCTGATTCATTGGTTATGGGATATAGCTCTGTCTATCGCATGCTGCTTATGCAGTTTGGCATGCAAGTAGTCCTGGGTTGTATCTTCACCAGGTTGAAACCTCATTTTGAGGTATGCCTGGTGCTGCTCCTGGCATGCCCTCCTGCACTCTTCATTGAACCAGGGTTGGTCTCCTGGCTTGATGGTAATGGTAGAGTGGGGGATATGTAAGGCCATGAGGTTACAGATTGTGGTTGAGTACAATTCTGCTGTTGCTGATGGCCACAGCGCCTCATGGATGCCCAGCTTTGCATTGCTAGATCTGTTCTAAATCTATCTCATTTAGCACAGTGGTAGTGCCACACAACACGAAGGATGGTATCCTCAATGTGAAGGCGGGACTTTGTCTCCAGAACATAGTGTCATGGACAGATGCATCTGCGGCAGGCAGATTGGTGAGGATGAGGTCAAGTATGTTTTACCCTCTTGTTGGTTCTCTCATCACCTGCCACGTACCCAGTCTAGCAGATATGTCCTTTAGGACTCGGCCAGTTCGGTCAGTAGTGGTGCTATCGAGCCACTCTTGGTGATGGACATTGAAGTCCCCCACCCAGAGTACATTCTGTGCCCTTGCCACCCTCAGTGCTTCCTCCAAGTGCTTTTCAACATGGAGGAGTACTGACCCATCAGCTGAGGGAGGGCGGTAGGTGGTAATCAGCAGGATGTTTCCTTGCCCATGTTTGACCTGATGCCATGAGACTTCATAGGGTTCAGAGTCAATGTTGAGGACTCCCAGGCCAACTCCCTCCCTACTGTATACCACTGTGCTGCCACCACTGCTGGGTCTGTCCTGCCGGTGGGACAGGACATACCCGGGGAAGGTGATGGCAGTGTCTGGGACATTGTCTGTCAGGTATTATTCCGTGAGTATGACTATGTCAGGCTGTTGCTTGACGAGTCTGTGGGACAGCTCTCCCAACTTTGGCACAAGCTCCCAGATGTTGGTAGGGAGGACTTTGCAGGGTTTGCCGTTGTCGGTGCCTAGGTCGATGCCGGGTGGTCCGTCCAGTTTCATTCCTTTTTATTGGCTTTGTAGCGGTTAGATACAACTGAGTGGCTTGCTAGGCCATTTCAGAGGGCATGTAAGAGTCAACCACATTGCTGTGGGTCTGGAGTCACACCTAGGCCAGACCTGATAAGGACAGCAAATTTCCTTCCCTAAAGGACATTAGTGAACCGGATGGGTTTTTACAACAATCGACAATGGTTTCATGGCCACCATTAGACTACATTTTTTTAAATTCCAGATTTATTAATTGAATTCAAATTCCACCTTCTGCTGGGGTGGGATTTGAACCCATGTCCCCAGAGCAATACCTTGGGTCTCTGAGTTAATAGTCCAGTGACAATACCACTTTGCCACCGCCTCCCCGTGTGATGGAATACTCTCCACTTGCTTGGATGGGTGCAGCTCCATCAACACTCAAGAAGCTCGACAAACCAGGACAAAGCAGCCTGCTTGATTAGCACCCCATTCACAAACATTCACTCCCTCCATCACCAGCACACAGTGGCAGCAGTGTGTACCATCTACAAGATGCATTGAAGCAACTCACCAAGGCTGCTTAGATAGCACCTTCCAAACCTGCAACCTCTACCATCTAGAAGGACAAGGGCAGCAGATACATGGGAACACCACCATCTGCAAGTTCCCCTCCAAGCCACACACCATCATGACTTGGAACTATATCGCCGTTCCTTCACTGTCGCTGGGTCAAAATCCTGGAACTCCCTTCCTAACAGCACTGTGGGTGTATCGATCCCACATGGACTGCAGCGGTTCAAGAAGGCAGCTGACCACCACCTTCTCAAGGGTAAATGGGGATGGGCAATAAATGCTGGCTTAGCCTACCCCCCCTCAATCTCATCATTTGCACATTAGTAAACCTGAGTGTGAGTTAGAAATCCCAGCATTCATCCACTCTGAAACATCTTTATCTATAAACCAATAACCATAGTAGAGCTATTTATACACAGTAGACATTAAATAGACAGCTGATAGAAATATGGGCAATACAGATAGGCAAAAACGCACACTAGATCAGAGAATAACCTCACTTTCATACTGGACTAATTTTAATTTTTAATTTGTCAAAGAAGCTCGTTAGAAAACAGCAGATCCCTTACCAAAAACAGCAGTGATGGCCTTTGTCTGGTTTAGGCAATGGGCTGCAGTTAACACTAAAAGCTCGGTTAGAATTGTGCCTCCACAAAATCCCTTGCCAACTTCATCAACTAAAAGAACCTGCAGGACAATTAACACATGGCATCAGAATAATTAGTCACATCGAGCATTGTGGATCTTCAGCAAACTGGTCACAGGCAACTTAAGAACTATTTAGGCCCCCAATCCTAATCAGAGAAGTTGAAACTCACTCACCTCTACAAAAAGCAAGACCTGCAATTGCTTCCATCGGGAAGGGAAAATAATCACTATTGGCATTGCCCATAGACAGAAAGCTAGATGAACCTAGTAGAAATGCTCAGACAGAAAACGAGCCAACCCCTTATGGCATTGCTCATGAACAGAACACCTGGTATTTCTCCAGGTTAGAAATTCGCATCGAATGGCACTGCTCATGGATAAAAAAAACTAATTGAGTCTGGTGGCATTGCTTGTGGGTGACAAAACTAGGTGATCCCCAGTGGTGTTGCTTGTGGACTGAAAACTAGCTGATCCCCATGGCATTGCTCATCAATATAACTGACATTATTTGGTAGGAAGCTAAACAAGCTGATCCCCAGCGGTGTTGATCATGGACAGAAAAGTAGCTGCTCTCTTATGGAATTAATTATGGGCAAAAATAGTAACATCTCTCTTCCTTCTGGAAAGCCCTGATTTAGCAGCCTCCAAGCCAAAGGCAGGTCTGTGTAGCAGACAGTGTAGCTCCCCGAATTGGGCCCAGGATCTTGTGTTACCAGTGTCCTACCACAACTGATTTTGTAAGGACAATCTGAGAAACATTGAGGACTGGGAAAACTTCACCATTAAATGCAAATTAGGTCCTGAGCCAAATTTTATGACTTCTGACAATACTTTCTCCTTAATAACTGGGTGCACCAGGATTGTTTTGGACATATTTTTGCTCGAGTCGCTCTGAACAGGCTCCAGAAGCTGGCCGAGCGCGTCTACCCTGAGGCACAGTGTGGCTTTCGTGCAGAGAGATCGACTATTGACATGCTGTTCTCCCTTCGTCAGATACAGGAGAAATGCCGTGAACAACAGATGCCCCTCTACATTGCTTTCATTGATCTCACCAAAGCCTTTGACCTCGTCAGCAGACGTGGTCTCTTCAGACTACTAGAAAAGATCGGATGTCCACCAAAGCTACTAAGTATCATCACCTCATTCCATGACAATATGAAAGGCACAATTCAACATGGTGGCTCCTCATCAGAGCCCTTTCCTATCCTGAGTGGTGTGAAACAGGGCTGTGTTCTCGCACCCACACTTTTTTGGGATTTTCTTCTCCCTGCTGCTTTCACATGCGTTCAAATCCTCTGAAGAAGGAATTTTCCTCCACACAAGATCAGGGGGCAGGTTGTTCAACCTTGCCCGTCTAAGAGCGAAGTCCAAAGTACGGAAAGTCCTCATCAGAGAACTCCTCTTTGCTGACGATGCTGCTTTAACATCTCACACTGAAGAATGCCTGCAGAGTCTCACCGACAGGTTTGCGTCTGCCTGCAATGAATTTGGCCTAACCATCAGCCTCAAGAAAATGAACATCATGGGGCCGGATGTCAGAAATGCTCCATCCATCAATATTGGCGACCACGCTCTGGAAGTGGTTCAAGAGTTTACCTACCTAGGCTCAACTATCACCAGTAGCCTGTCTCTAGATGCAGAAATCAACAAGCGCATGGGTAAGGCTTCCACTGCTATGTTCAGACTGGCCAAGAGAGTGTGGGAAAATGGCGCACTGACACGGAACACAAAAGTCCGAGTGTATCAGGCCTGTGTCCTCAGTACCTTGCTCTACGGCAGCGAGGCCTGGACAACGTATGCCAGCCAAGAGCGACGTCTCAATTCATTCCATCTTCGCTGCCTTCGGAGAATACTTGGCATCAGGTGGCAGGACTATATCTCCAACACAGAAGTCCTTGAAGCGGCCAACATCCCCAGCTTGTACACACTACTGAGTCAGCGGCGCTTGAGATGGCTTGGCCAGGTGAGCCGCATGGAAGATGGCAGGATCCCCAAAGACACATTGTACAGCGAGCTCGCCACTGGTATCAGACCCACCGGCCGTCCATGTCTCCGTTATAAAGACGTCTGCAAACGCGACATGAAATCGTGTGACATTGATCACAAGTCGTGGGAGTCAGTTGCCAGCATTCGCCAGAGCTGGCGGGCAGCCATAAAGACAGGGCTAAATTGTGGCGAGTCGAAGAGACTTAGTAGTTGGCAGGAAAAAAGACAGAGGCGCAAGGGGAGAGCCAACTGTGCAACAGCCCCAACAAACAAATTTCTCTGCAGCACCTGTGGAAGAGCCTGTCACTCCAGAATTGGCCTTTATAGCCACTCCAGGCGCTGCTTCACAAACCACTGACCACCTCCAGGCGCGTATCCATTGTCTCTCGAGATAAGGAGGCCCAAAAGAAAAGAAAGAACCAGGATTGTTTTGGACATAACTACACATTTGTATTGGCGGCCTTTTTCAGAAATAAGATTTAAAAAGATTTTATGATTTAAAAAAAATTTTAAATTCCTTTTGCTGAAGCCGAGAGCATAACCACATATCGTGTTGTGAACAAGAAAGTTGGGAATTTGTTCAGAGTGAGATTTCAGTGCAAGGTGGGAAGGAGGTGCTGCTTTTTGCCTCCAACACTTGTAGTGGTTCATTTAAGATTAGGGCAGAATGTATTTGACATTTTTGTCTAGTTGTTTGAGTACTCTGTGAAGGTTAATGCGTCCAAAAAGGAGAAAAATCTGCAACAAACTAAAAAGTAGATATAAATAATCGAGACGACGAGATAGCAGAGCAGGTTGTGTGTCTGGACTGCAGTATGTGGGAGTTTGTGTACAGCGAGACTATTCAGCGTGAACACATGTTAACTAGATGACTCCATCTCAGATCTCTCCAGCTCAGATCATTGAGCTGGAGTGTGAATTGGAGACACTCCAAAGAAGGGAGGGTGAGCAGAATTTGAACAATTTGCTCCAGACTTTGGCACACCTTGTAGAGAGGTGTAGGTTCAGAACAGGGTGGATGTGTCCGACAGTGAAAAGGGAACTTCGGTGAGACAGAGAATGAGGATCGGCAGAAGCTGATCCTTTTCAACAGGTGCAATGTACTTGCTACCTGTGAGGATAAGGATAAAGACTGTCGGAAGAACAGCCCGAATGGGAACCATGGCACTTTGGAGCAGTAAGCTGTCCAAAGGAATGAGGAGAAGGAGGGAAGCGTAATAGCATAGTTGTAGGGGATTCAATAATTAGGGGGACAGATAGCATTCTTTGTAAGCAGGACTGGGAGTCCCACATGCTATGATCCCTACCTGATGCCAGGGTGAAGGACATCTCGAACCGGCTTGAAAGGATATTTTCTGGTGGTGGGGGGGGGGGGGGTGGGGGGGGGGGTGCGGTGGGTGCTGGTGGGTGGGCGTGTGGGAGGAGGATCCAGTCGCAGTAGTCCATTTTCAAACCAACAATATAGGGAAGAGTAGGCGAGAGGTCCTGCTTGGAGAGTAACAGGAACAAGGAGCTCAATAAAAATAAGGAGATCCATGACCTCAAGTGCTATAATCTCTGGATTATGACCCAATCCAGGTGAAAATTGATGTCAGGATAGACAGACGAGGGAGGCTGAAGGGAGTGGTGTGGGAAAGAGAGGTTCCATTTCATGGAACATTGGAACTAGTATTGGCACAGGAAGGAACTGTACCATTAGGATGGGCTCCACCTGAACCAGACGAGTGGAAAGGATGAATAGGGCAATCAAGGAACTTAAAATAATAAATCTGTATTCAGGGTGGGTAGGGCTCAAGTGGAAAATGTAATATAGATAATAGTTCGAGAACAAACGAAAGGGAAGCAAGTAGAGTAACAGTCAGAAATTATGTGTGAGGCACTACAGGTAAAATTATGCAAGAGACTAAGCCACATGAATCCATTTCCGAAACCAATATGTTAGAATAATAAGTACCATACAAGAGCAAATTGAAAGATGCCTTACAATGAGATTATATGGGCCTGTACTAGCACGAGTACTGTTGGGGTGGGATGGAGGCAGCAATTGCAGCCATTGTGGGGAGTTGGGTTTAAAGCTGCTTTTACTTTTGGTGACAAATGGAGCAGCGCCATTTTTATTACTGGCAGCTCCAGAGACGTTGCAGTGACATTTCAGTGGATGAGGCTGCATTTGCACATGTGCCAGTACTGCGCCACCTAGTGGTTGCATTGTCAGAAAATGCAGTGTAGTGATTAAGAGTGAAATTAATTCTATGATGAGAGGATATAATGAGGGGTAAGCAGGCAGTGGAGACTTTATGGGTTGAATTAGGAAAATGGGAAGGATATATGATAGTGTCTAGGCCCTGGTAGCAACTGTAAATTGGCAGAATGCATGCGCTGAATTTTCTGACACGGTTGCGGGTCCTGGTGGCAGACCCAGAAGCCGGTGCCATCACCACCAGTCATATGTGCGGGCGGGTAGCCACTTACCATAACGGCTCCGAGGCAGTGATTGCTGTGTCAGATGACTCCAATGCAGGTCTGGTACCATAGTTAAAGCACTGCCAGCCTTGTTGTGTTGCTGCCTTTCAGTGTAGCAGTAAACTGGAGTGCAGCTGGACCCCACTAGAGTGCTGTTGCAACACTTAGACCCCATCCCCACCCCACCCCTGCACAAGAACTAACAACCATTGAGGCGGAGTGGGACTAACCTGGCACCATGGCTGAGGCAAGACCCCACAGTTTAGCGAGGTAGCCACACAGTTTAGTGATGCCTCCCTGGGAGATTGCAAGGGAAAGGCAGGAGGTCCTCTTTCCAAGGGATGGCAAGAGATCCTCCCACCTGACTAAGCGAGCCTGAATGGAGGTCAGCAGCTGTGGTATCACCCAATGGAACTGTGTCCAGTGCAGGAAGAGAGTGAATGGACCTCCTTCGTTCTTCCAGTGTGAATTCTTCTCTTTGGGGCATGCATGTGGCCAAGCGGGAGGGATGTGACATAGGGAGGGAGTGACCACAAAGGCACTGGCAAGGGGTTGAGGCATTTCCACATCCTGGCAGATGCATGGCTGCATCTTGGCGACAGGCCACCTTCTTTCACAGCTCAGCCCCATTACATCCCAAGAGCAGATGTGGGGAGGAACCATTTAGGAGACTGTAACAGGGGACGAGGGGCTGCCACTAGCATAAGTGCTCTGTTGCTCTTCTTGCAAAGTCTTACTATGTCTGTTTTTCTACTTGGAGGACAAACAGGCCCATAGCAGGGAGGAGACTGAGGACTGGTAAGAGATATCCCAGATCTTCGGCCTCTATCACCAGCTGAGGAGCAGGCACTGGAGGTAGTGGGGCCCAGGGTGGCCATTCAGTCGTGGATGTTGAGACTGGAGTGTTCACACAAGAGAGTGAAGATTGTGCGCATGTGCCCTCACCACACTTCTAGAGATCCACATCACACATGGTTGTCATGTGGAGATCTGAACAACCTAACCCAGAAATGTTTGTGTTTTTTCATGCAGGTCATTGAACACAGGAGGTTTGTGCTGACGTTGTGACAGGGGGACAGTGGCCGACCACCGAGGAGGAGGAGCAGTCATTGTCACATCATTCTCCAGCATCTTCCATCAGCACAGATACTCTCACATCAGTGGGTATGCATTTGGGCTTAGATTCAGGGGCAAGCTGGTGAGAGCACCACAAACAAGCCTGAGTAGCTGATGGAGGCTGTGCCAGCCGAGGCCACTGACAGTCAGAGAACTGTAGCTGATGATGAGCCTCTGGTGTCGGCAGCACAGAACATGCTGGAGTTTCAGACAGTGGTAAGGGAACATCTGGCGGAGATGCCAGAGGCAATCCGCAGCCATGAGCCAACGATGGAGTCTATCCATGCCATGAGTGCTACCATGTCTCAGGCATGTGAGCGCATGGCTTCCTCCATCGAGAGGTTGGTGACCTTTTTGGAGAGCCAGATCCCACAGATGCGCACAGACCTGAAAATCATCCCCTTGGCCGTGAGCTCAATGCAGTAGTGGCAAAGTGAGAGAAGGACAAGACCCTTGGAGACTTCTCCAGCTCCTCGTCCTTCTCTGGTCAGCAGGGAGGAGGAGAGGCTGACCTCCACATCTGGGGTCTCTCCTCAGGGCACTCTGAGTGGGGACAGCGACTCCTCAGCCCCTCCACCAGTGACCCCAGCTCCAACCACCATGACACCTGAGGAGCAGGAAACCCTTAGGCAGGCAGGGCCCTCCAGGCCTCAGGCAGCCAGAGGATGGCCAAAGTCATCCCAGGCCAAGGGGCAGCCCGATAGCAGCCTGTCTCCAGCACAGCTGCTAGCACAGGGTCACACCTTGTAGAAGCACTCAAACATTTAAAGAAGAGCACCTAGATGCACTTGGGGATTCACGGGGGTATTACATTTGCCCTTTATATTGTTCTCTGCACTTTGGTCATAAATAGAGTTCACATTGTTTGTTGTGAAGTGTTCATCTTTTTATGCTTGAATTGGGAAATGTTGCCATCAGTCTTGCTCCCTCAATGGCCTGCCAGTATAGGCACCAGCCGTGTTTGGTTAGTGTCTCAGATGTGCCAAAGCGTGAGGTCAAGCCAGGCGCGAGGCATGGAATCGAAATAGAGAGGAAGTGACAGATGGAATACAGTGAGGCGAGTCTCTAATATGTCCACTTTGAGAGGCCATCATGGTGACAGGAAGCGGGTATGAGGGAGATTGTCTCTTGCCTCACTTGCAATTCTCTCAATGGCCCTGGCCTCTGGTGCAATTGAATTAATATCTAGTGTTGCCTACTCATTAGCCTTCTCCACATCCGCCTCATCAAATGAGGACTGGCAATCAATCATATCTTCCACAGTGCTAGATTGTGCAGAGCACAGCAGACCACCACAATACACAAGACCCTCACTGGGCCATACTACAGGGCTCCACCGGATCAATCCAGGCACTGGAATCTCATCTTCAATAGTCCAATGGCCTGCTCGGTGGTCACTCAGGTGGAACTTCTCTGCTGCAGTGTGAGGGTTCCTTGCAGGCATCAGTAGCCAAGTCTTCAGTTGGTAACCCATGTCCCCGAGATTCTATCCCTGAAGGCAAGTGGGGGAGTGAAATGCTGTGGGACCTGGGACTGTCACAGTATGTAGGCGTCGTTGCTGCTTCCTGGGAAATGAGCATCCACCTGCAGGATGCACTTCTGGTGGTCGCAGACCGGTTGAACGTTGATTAAATAGAAGCTTCTCCTGTTGATGAAGGCAACTGGTTGATCTGTGGCAGTCTTGATGGCCACGTGCATGCAGTCGGTGACACCTTTCACCTGGGGGAATCCAGTAATGGCCCTGAAGCTGATGGCCTTCTCCTTGTCAGGGTCAGTCCTGTAATGCACATAGTCACTGGTCCTCTTGAACAGGGTACTGATCCTCTCCTTGATTCAGCAGTGGGCTGCTGCCTGGGAGACCCATGTCCCTGGAAAGAGCCAGAGGTGTATAAGTTGAGTACCACTGTGATCTTCAGGGCCACGGGCATTGGGTGTCTACTGAAGCCCATGGGTTGCTGCTGGTCCTGCAGTTTGGCATATAAATCCACGGTCTTCACTGGCACCGCTGCTCGGAGGTGGAGGAAGCGGAAGTGAGTCCTGTACACACTCTGGCACAGGTAGGCCCTTCTTGGCATGACCTGCTGTTGTCGTTTTCCTATTGGTGCTTCATGGACGGACATAGCTACATCCTGGCCCTCCCTCTTTGAGTGGTTGATGTGCAGCATGGGGGTCCATAAAGATGGGTTGTAGGAGACCCATGCCAACTGATCAGAAGCCTTCCAGAGTGCTGTCCTTGCAGAGATGAACTGGCCTTAGCATCTTTCACTTTGCTAATCCCCTCAGAACATGTGCCAATGCCCCTCAGTGCCCACCCTTACTGATAGCCCAGCATCCAAAATATAGCCCGATCAGGCAGAGAGCCCAGCACTGAAGGTGGATAATGGCCTGTGCTCCCCTCCTCTTCCCTTATCCATTGCTCCCCATGGCTGCCTCCGCCTGGTGTCACTGAGGCCTCACTTTGGTACTGCCACCTTGAAACAGCCAGGGCTCAGAAGGCACGTGATCCCCGTTCACTGTTGACAATTCCACCACCACCACCCCCCCCCCCCCCCCCATAAAATTGCAATCGCTTCCATGGAAATGTATTATAACTAGTGGTTCAGTAATTTAAACGCCAGTCCTGCCGCGTCGGATGGCGATGCCACCTTCAAGCTTTCCTGCCACTGACTAAAATCTGGAACTCATGATGTTGGGTTTCCGGGTGAACGCATCCATCTGGATTTTCTGGCACCGCTTGCCTACGCTCCTGCTCCTCCTGACCGTGGAAAATTGAGCCCCATAAATGCAGAGATTAGACAAGCATGGGCTGGATTTTATCCAGCCAACGGGAGTGGAGGTATGAGGGGCTGAAAAATAAGTGTGACGTGGTCCCCTGGAAACCTGATCTCTTGACCTCAGAACTGCATTTTGTCAGCGA
Source organism: Heterodontus francisci (assembly GCF_036365525.1). Taxonomy (NCBI): domain Eukaryota; kingdom Metazoa; phylum Chordata; class Chondrichthyes; order Heterodontiformes; family Heterodontidae; genus Heterodontus; species Heterodontus francisci. Next base: position 12,572,627 of record NC_090380.1, on the reverse strand, counting down.
CGGAAAAGCTCCAAGGTGGCTTTTCCACCTCAAGGCAGCAAGACTGCAATTTGAGTTGATGGTTAGAATGTATTTATATTGAATTGAAGGCAATTTTATGGGGGGGGGTTTCAGATTTAGTGTAGCCATGTCTTCAATGAGTAACCCTTGTCCCCAAGAATCCATCCTGGAAAGCAAGCGGGAGTTGGGGGGCCTGAAAAACTGCCGTGCCTGGCACTGCCAAAGTATGTAGGTGCCTTTGCTGCTTCCTGGGAAGTGGGCACACGCCTACAGGCTGCACTTGCAGTGTCATAGATTTCTTTGCGTTATCTTAAGCATCACAACGAGGTATGTGGATTCCAGTTCCTTGAAGATCTCTAGAAGGTTTATTAATACTTAAACTAGTACCTACAATTCAGAGCAAACTATATACAGAACCTTTGTCCAGGGTGTTGCTGTGCAGAGAAACTATGACTTCTAGTCACTTGACTACATCCTGGTACTTAGCTCATTAGCATACTTCTTAAACATCTTAAAGGGACATCATTTTTAAAACAATCATTTACATCCCCTTTCTTTCCAAAGGGAAGTCTCATACACTACAAGTAAAAACACATAAAATTATATAATATCAAAATTAGTTATGCAGGGATAGAGATTATAAAATCTACAAGTATAAAGATAAGGATTGTGAAATTGGAGTGCAGAAGCTGAAGAGTCCCTATATCATTTCGGTGGTTTGACAACTCTTCCAGATCTTGTTACAGTATAACCTTCTGGGGATGTTGATTTCACCCTTGGCTGTTTTGGGTTTGCAGACATGTTGTTAATGTGTTGCTTGCTGACATACGAATTAGGAGCAGAAGTAGGCCATTCGGCCCCTCGAGCCTGCTCTTCCATTCAATAAGATCATGGCTGATCTGATTGTCTCTCGAATTCCACACTCCCATCTAACCCCGCTAACCTTTGATTAAAGCTTTAACTAACCCTTTGTCCTGTTGTTCCGTCACACCCTCATCAGCGGAGTGTGTTCTTTTGAGTATGCTGTGTGCAAATTGGAATATTGCACACTTCTCTGAATTGGTTTCTTCAACAATGCTCCACTAGATGTTGTAGTCTTGTAGGATCTAGGCTCACTCCATACTCTGGGTACATCTGCGGGTAACCATGTTCTCATTGTGGGGTGTATGACCTTGACCTTTTGTTCTACGTGTAGTTGAGGTTGTTCCGTCTCTGCAGCATCTTCATTCTACCCGGTTTTTCGAGCAGTGTCTCCTGAATCTCGGAGAATTGGGACAGATGATGACTTGGCAGCATTGTTCACACTTGTCTGCCAAACATGAACTCTGCTGGTGACAAACCCATACCCATAGGTGTAGCTCTGAGGTGTAACATGGCAACACGAAGATCTGCTTTCGTTGTCCTATGCTGAAGGATAAATGATTTAACTGTGCAAACTATTCGCTCAGCAAAACCATTAGATCCAGGGTAATGTGGTGAGGACATCGCATGGTTTATGCTCCATTTGGTACACATATCCCTGAAAAGTCTGCCTGTATACTGTGACCCATTGTCAGAAATAATTTCTTCAGGTGTACTGAATAGACTGAATATGGCACTCAATGTGTCTGTGATGACCATGCTTGAAATGTCTTTTACCTGTCTGACAATTGGAAATTTGGAGAAATAATTGGTGACTGAGATAAAGTTGTCTCCATTCACAGAAAATAGATCAGTGATGATTTTGGACCAAGGAACTAATGGAATCGCGTGAGGGTGTAAAGGTTCATAACATTGTTGTAGCAGGTGGTTCTGGCATGCCTCGCACATCCTCACTAACCTTTCGATGTTACCGTTGATCCCCGGCCAATAAACAGTGTCTTGTGCCAATTGTCTTGTTCGCTCTATGCCCGTATGGCCTTGGTGAAGTTGTAATAAGATGTCCTGTGGAGAGCTTTGGACACAATCACTTGTCTTCCTTTGAAGGTGATGCTGCTCATGATACTGAGTTCATCTCTAGAAGGCTAAAAGCATTGGAGGGTTTCTGGCACCTTGTATCATATCAGACCATCATTCTACAATGGCTCTCCACGGTGCCTTTGGTTGTAGTTGGTCATATTTGTGCTGACCAAAGTGCAATAAATCGATTTTGAGTACATCTTCCACCTCGATATCCATGCTGTCTACTTGTGGATCCAGTGGCACTTTTATATTTTTGTTCAGGTTTGACAATCTGCTCAACATATCTCAGCTGAGCATTTTAGTACCTGGTTTGTAGCAGACATCGAAGTCGTACTCCTATACTTTCACTAAGAGTCGCTGTAGTCGAGGTGGTGTACTTGTCAATGGTTTGTGCCAGATCATCTCCAATGGTTTGTGGATGATTTCCACAGTGAACTACTTACTGAACAGGTAGGTGTGGAACCTTGTGATCCCAAACACCAGAGCAAGTGTTTCACGTGCTATGTTTGATTAATTGGATAGTGCTGAGGATAAACAGTTAGACCCAAATGCAATTGGTTTGCATCCTGTAGGATACATGCTCCTAGCCCTTTCAGTGAGGTGTCGACTTCCAGGACTGTCTTCTTCCCTGGATCATAGTATTGCAGGGTACAGGTTTCTGCTGACAATGCTTATTTGAGAGTCTCGTATATACTGATGGTCCTCCTGCCAAACATAGGGTACGTTTTTCCTTAAGAGCTCTCTCAATGTTGATGCTTTGACAGAAAAATTTGGAACGTATGCTGTCAAGAAGGTGAAACTCCAAGACATCCTTGTTTTGTGGGTTGGGCACGTGCCTTACATCTTCGACTTTGCCTGGGTCAGGATGGATTCCGCATCCTGAATAGATGGAGCCAAAGAAATTGATCTGACTTACATTCACCTGGCATTTCTTGCCATTAAAAGTGAGCCCTTCGCCACGAGCTACTACCATCAGAGAATGAAGATTTCGATCATTCTCTTCTTTGGTTTTGCCCATTACTGCAATATCATCGACAATGCTTATACATCCAGGCACGTTTTCTATAATTCTGTCCATACACTGCTGAAACAGATCTTGACTGACAGATAAACCGAAGGGTAGTCTCTGGAAGCAATATCTTCCAAATGGTGTTCTGAACGTGGTGACTTCCTGAGATTCCTCAGCTAGGTGTACTGACCGAATTCCATGTTTAGCATCCAACGTGGAGATGAATTTGGCTCCTGTAAACTTGGGATTCAATTCCTCTAGTGTTTGGAATCATGTGGGTCCATCTCTTTATGGAGAAGTTTAGATGCCTCGGATCTAGAAATACCCTAATTGCTCCATCCTTCTTCAGTACGCATGTCATTGAGCTGCACCAGTCTGTGTGATGATGCACATGATGGATGATGCCATTGCGTTCCATCTCATCCAACTTGCGCTTAAGCTTTTCTTGTACGTGCACGCTGCACTTTCTGGGAGGGGGTCGATTGACAGAATTGCATCCTCTCTGAGGTGCAGTACAGCATTGCCTTTGAAATCGTCGAACCTGTCCAGATACATTTGTTGTAGGTGGTGAACTGACTCAATGCAGGTACCATTGGTCTCTTTCACTGTAATGGGTACCTTGGTGACCTCATGGATAGTCACAATGTTGAGGCCCTTACACACTGATGGTCCTGCCACTGCTGGTCTGTTCGTGTCCACCAGGTAAAATATTTGTGATTTTCATGGCGACTTTCTATAGCTGCATTGCATTGTATTGTTAGTGTGTCACTGCAAGGGATGGGTGACCCATTGTATGCAGTTAACTTTGCAGTTGTCAATTGTATTATTAATTTCCAATGACCTCAGTACATGTCCTTCAGGATTCAGATGAATAGGATAGTTGCACTCACTCTGGTGGCAATCTTAATCCTGAGTGTGTGTTTGCCAACTTTCTTTGGGCACATGCTGTTAATAGCAGCAAAAGCTTCAGTTGTTTGACTTCATGAATACAAGGTATCAGGTTCACAATGTGAAATGCCTGCTCATCTTCTGGCTGGGAATCACTGCACCCTGAGTTCTCGGTTCTATTGCACTGTGGACTTCGTGCATCAGCTTGCATTTATGCAGGTCTCTGGCACGCTCCTTGCTGCTGTTGCCCTGTCGCTGCACCTGCCTTCTGTTTGTTTGTGTCTTATTGTGACTTCTGGCTGCGTCTTTGGAGCCAGATTTCTTGCAAAGGCAGGCCCAGTGTCCTTTTGCACCAACCTTGAAATGCAGGACAACTTCATGGTGATTGGGATAAATCACACTTACCACACAGCTTGCTTGCTTTTTGTGACCTGGTTTCTGTGCCGATATTGTCGGCTACACCTTGTGCTTGCAGATGCTGTTGTCCAGCTACAATGTCTTTGTATTTCCTGCCATCTTCTAGCAGCAGATCAATGCTATGATCTTTGCCCTATATCCCTTCATACTCTTGGCAAACAAATTTATGAATCTCATATTTAAAATTGATCCAGCTGTTTGTGGAAGAGTGTTTCAAATTATGCCTCAATTTACATCTAGAAGTACTTCTTAACTTCATTCCTGAAAGTTCTGGCCCCAATTTTTAGACTGTCCCTAGTCCTAGCTGCCCCAAACAATGGAAATACTTTCTTGCTATCCACCCTATCAGTTCCCTTAAACTTAAATCAAATCACTCTTTAACCTTCAAAATTCAAGGGAATACAACCTATTTTGTGTAATCCTTCCTCATAATTTAGCGCTTAGAGTCCAGGTATCATTCTAGTAAATCTATCCTTCACTCCCTCCAAGGCCACCTCATGCAAGAGAAGGAAATATATGTGTGTGATGTGATATGGTTGTCATGGTTGAATAGCTGGCAGTGAGTGCAAGCTGTGGGATATGGTTGTGACTCTTGCAACAGTGCTAAGTGTGTGAGGGTAAACTGACATTCTGAATGAGGTATGAGTCCTGATTGATAGAGATTGGTAAGTGAGTGATGGAGGTGTGGAGCGCTGAGTGCAGTTGGTGGGGTATGGCATTTTAAGATGCACTCACTGACCTTGACCACTCATGTGAGGTCACTGAATTTCTTTCAGCACTGCATTCAGGTCCTCGGGACTAGGCCCTGGCATTGACTCCCACAGCTAACTCCTCTCACTGCCATTGCAAAGTTTTGTCTGGAGAGCCTCTTGGCCCCTTGTGGATAGTTCTTCTCTCCACCTCTTGCACCAAGACCTCCAGTGCAGCATTGGAAAATTTAGAATCTGCTCACTGGCATGAGGCTGAATTTTGTGCAGCTGCTTGGAACGGGAATGGAAGCAGGGAGGGTCAGAGGATCACATTGGACAGGTCCGCTCGGAAATCCGACGTCATGATGTCCGTTCCGGATTTCGTCAGTGGCAGGAAAGCACCAAGGCGGCATAGCTGCCTAACATGACAACAATGTAATTTAAATTGTATAACAGGTAATTTTTAATGTATTTGCATGTAATTGCAAGCAATTCAATGAGGGGCTTCGGATTAAGTGGACAACGGGCAGCCCTCGCGTGCCTTCAGAACCCTGGACGTTGAAAGCTGGAGGCACCAAGGCATGGCGTGACAGGTTGGCAGCCATGACCAGCACTGCATAGGGGAAGAGAGGGAAGCAGAGGCCAGTGTCAGCCTGCAGCGCTGTACACTCTGCATGAGTGGGCTGGATCTCGGGTGGCAATTCTGGGTGAGCAGGGTTTCGAGTGTTGTGCAAGGGTGAGCTGGGTTTTGGCTCTAAGGCTGTATCTGGTGCCCATACTGCTAGGTGAGAGTTGGCTAACAGCAATGGTGGGCACTGAGGGCTATTAGGGAGTCTGCCGGGAGAAGTTGCAAAAGGAAAACTGCTGAGGCAGGTTCGTCTCTGCAAGGACAGCACTCTGGAGACCTAATCACCTGACATGGGTCTCATACATTCTGTCTTTTGGACCCCTGTGGTCTGATGTAGTGCCTCCGTGGAGGGAGGGTCAGGAGGCAGCTGTGCCTGTCCATGAAACTCCATGATGAGAGCAACAGCAAGAAGGGCCACCTGCGCCAGAGAGTGTACCAGCCTTGTGTCAGCTACCTCCAAATGTCTGGACAGCATTGTTAGTGAAGATTACGGTTCTCCAGGCAGGTATCACCAACTTATTCTCCCTGCTGCAGGACAAATAACGACCAATGGGATTTGGTAGTCACCCTATGTCTATAGCATTGAAAATCACCTTAACTTCTATGCTTCATCATTCCAGGGAACCACTGGGGTCATGTGTGGGATCTCCCAGGCAGCAAAAAATAAAAAATATATTCGATGCATGAGTTGGCTTTGCTGGACATTTTGAAGTTTTCATTTCGACACCTTGGGGAAACACAGGAGGACATCACTAGGCTATCAGATAGGGCAGGTAAGAGGCAGATGCAGTTTAATGTAGAAAAATGTGTATTAATACAATGTGGAAGTCAGAATAAGGAAAGCCAATATAGCTTCAATGATGAGATTTTGAATGACTTAGAGGTGCAGAGGGACCTTGGTGTGTAGATACACTGATCATTAAAAGGCAGCACAAGTATTCTTGGAAAATGGACTTTAAGGCTTTGCATCTAAAGGCTCAGAATATAAACACTGGGAGATAATGTGGAAATTATGGGGTATGGGAGTGAGTGGGATTACACTGAGTGAAATATTAAAGGGTTGTGGAGGCAAGTGGGATTGGACAGGAAGTATATTAAAGGGTATGAGGTGGAATGGCAGCATGGGATTAGACTATGGAGTGGATGTGGAAAGAACACTGGCCCAAACTGGAGGCATCTAATGGCCTGTTTCTGTGTTGGAGAAGGTGCAGTTAAGTATGCGGGTGAACAGGTAGTTGAATTAAAAACTTACTCGCGACTAATTTCTATTAATCTCTAGTCTTTAAATGACTGGTAAGTACCTGCCATGGACACTGTCCCAAGGGGCAATCTTGTCCACCCACGATTCTCACATTTGGTGTATTGGAGTTGGGGTTGCTAGGTTGCTCATCTGTATCATTTGTTGCAGTACTGTTAGTTGACTCAGGTTCGCTATCAATAGTTAATCCTCGGGCTCGCTCAGTATTAATGGTCCCACAGGGATGAGGAACTGTTAAAAGAAATAAATACACAAATGTCCATTAAAGAGCTCTCAGGCTATTTGAACACCAGCAATTTATGAATGGTTTGATGTTTTGGTATCTTTGCATGGAAGGCTTTAGCCCAGAGATAATATCTATTGCCCTTTTGCTAGGTAACTGAACCACATACATTCCCAAATTTATTGTCATAGATCTACTGACAGTAGAACGATGATTGTAGGCACGGAATCATACAGTAAAAGCAGTCCATTCGACCGATCGTGTCTGTACTGGCTCTGAAAGAACTATCCAACTAGTTCCACTCCCTTGCTCTTTCCCCATAGCCAATCCCCTTCTGAAAGTTACTATTGATTTTGCTTTCTTCACCTTTTCAGATAGAACATTCCAGATAATTCACTCACTGAATTAAAAAAAAAATCTCCTCAATGCCCCTTCAATTTTTTGACAATGACCTTAAATCCGTGTCCTCTGGTTACTGAACCCTCCTGACAGTGAAAACAGTTTCTATTTACTCTATGAAAACCTTTCAGGAGTTTGAACACCTCTATTAAATCTTCCCTTGACCTTCTCTGTTCTTAAGGGGAACAATTCTAGATTCTCTATTCTCTTCACAAACTGAATTCCCCTTTTCAGGAGGTACAAGAATGGACATATTTGGACATATGTGAATGACTTCACATACAGATTTTAGAAGACTGCAACACAAGTTAATAAAGCTGTCAAAAAAGCAGATGGGAATCCTTGACTTTGTAAATACAGGCATAGGCTGGAATTTTCTTAGGCCCATGAAGGTGGCTTTGGAGGTGGGTGGGGAGGAGGTGGGAAAATTGCACTGAAGCAAATTTCCTGTAGACAGGCTCCTGGCAGCTGCCCACCCAGCTGCAGCAGTTAGCCAATCAAGGTACTTAATAAAGGCAATTAGATCTTAATTGTGCACAGTAATGAGATCTTACAGAAGGTGCATGGGTCCCATGCTGTATCTCCTCTAAGAATGCATCGGAGACAGTTTCATATTGGGATGTCACAGCACCCTCATATGATTCTGCACATCCAGGAGCGGGAAGACTACTAACAGCACATCCATTGTCAGATGCATTCTGGAGGCATTTTCCCTGCGGATTGATGCCCCTGGCAGTTCTGGCCCCTAATATTTGCAAGCCATTTGGAACATTAAGTGTGGCCTCCATCTTGTGGCGCCCTCTAGCTCTCCCACTGCCTGAGCAATGCTCACCACCCCCAGTGGGGTTTCTGGCTGTCCCTCTATTTGCAGCCCTCAGATGGGCCGTCCTGTGTCCATCTTCCACCCACCATCCCAAATTGGATGGCAAATGCAGAGGCAGCCTGCTAATTGGTTGCTTCCTGTAAGATCACTCTGCAGGGCCTATCTCTGGTATGAGCGGAGTCAGAATTGGCAAATGTTCCAAATTTTTAAAGTGCAGAAAATTCTGGCCATAGGAGTAAGAAAGTCAGGAAGTTATGGTAACCATATATAAATCACTGATTAGGACACAGCTAGAGTATTGTGTCCAATTCGAGGCACTATAATTTAGTAAGGATATCAAAAACTTGCAGAGAGATGTACCAAAGAGATTTACCAAAATAGTAGCAGGGACAAGGGAATTCAGTTATGTGGATTCACTGGAGAAACTTGGATTGTTCTCCTTAGGGCAGAGAAGGTTAAACGGAGATTTAATACAGGCTTTTAAGATCATGAAGTAAATCAGGTGAAACTGTTTCCAGCGACGGAAGGGTCAGTAATCAGGGGACAGAGATTTAAGGAAATTAGAAAAAGAATCAGGTCAGATGCAGTAAAAAAAACCTTGGTGTCATACTTGATCCAGAGATGAGTTTTTGACCACATATCCATGCCTCTTTTACCTCCAGATCTGCCTATTTCAATGCACCCCTGCCAGCCTCCCACATTCCACCTTCTGTAAACTTGACGTCATCAAAAACTCTGCTGCCCATGTCCTAACTCACACCAAGTCCCATTCGCCCATCAACCCAGTGCTCGCTGACTTACATTGGCTCCCAGTTAAGCAATGTCTTGATTTTAAAATTTTTGTCCTTGTCTTCAAATCCTTCCATGGCCTTGCCCCTCCAATTTTTTTAAATCTCCTTCAGGCCACAACCTTAGATTCATCTCTGTTCCTTCAATTCTGCCCCCAAACCTCCCCAATTTTAATTGCCCAACTATTGGCGGCTGTACCTTCACTTGTCTAGGTCCTAAGCTCTGGAATTCTGTCCCTAAACCTCTGCGCCTCGCTACCCTTCTTTCCTCATTTACAACTTCCTTTACCTCTCCAAGGTCCTTGAACGTGTTGTCAACTCACTGTTCCGTGCCCCTCATTCCCAGAACTCCATGTTGGATCCCTCCAGTTAGGTTTCTGCCCTGCCACAGCACTGAAATGTCCCTTATCAAAGTCACAAATGACAGCCTTTGGACTGTGACTATGGTAAACTATTCCTCCTCACCCATCTGACTGTCTGCAGCTTTTGACAAGGAAGACCACACCATCTTTCTTCAAAGACTCTCCTTTGTCTTGCCTTGCTCTAGTCTTACCTTTCATCATAGCCAAAGAATCACCTACAATAGCTTCTCTTCCTGCCCACCCTCCTTTACCTCTGAAGTCCTCCAAGAGCCTATGCTTGCCCCCTTATATTTCTCATCTACATGTTGTCCCTCGGCCAAAAATATGTTAGGTTCCATATGTACACTGATGACACTCAACTCTACCTCACCACCACTTCTTCTGAACCCTGTACTGCCTCTCATTTGCCAGACTACTTGTCCAACATCCAGTCCTGATTGAGCTGAAATTTCCTCCAATTAAGTCTTCTTACCATGTCATAAACTCCATTCCCCAGCCACTGTCTCCATACTCGCAGGCCGCTCCCTGAGGCTTAACCAGATACCTCGATGGCCCACTTGACCCTGAGCTGACCTTCTGACACCATATCCACTCCATCACCAAGACCACCTAATTCCATCTCTGTAATATCATCCTGCCTCCGCCCCTGCCTCATCCCCTCTGCCGCTGAATCTCTCATTCATGCTTTAGTTACTGCTGACTTGACTATTTCAATGCTCTCCTGACTGGTCTCCCATTTTGTAAAATTGACCTCTTTTTAAACTCTTCTGCCCATATCCTGACTTGCAACAAATCCCATTCAGCCATTAGTCTGTGTTTGCTAATGTACGTTGAATTGCTCTTCCCAAAAGTCTCAATTTAAAAATTATCATCCTCATATTCACATGCCTCCGTGGCCTTGTCCCTCCCTAACACTATAACCTCCTCCAGCCCTACAATCCTATTGGCAGAGGTACTCTGCATTCTCCAATTCTGCCTCTTGCTATCCTTCACCTCAGTATTGGCACCAAGCTTTCTGTCAGTTAGGCCATAAGCTCTGAAATTCCCTTCCTAAACTTCTCCACCTCCGACTTCTCCTTTAAGATGCTCCCTAAATCCTTTGGTAAAACTTTTGGTCACTTGTCCTAATGCCCACTTCTTGGCTCAGCATCAATTTGTGTCTGATTACACTCCTGTGAAGTGCATTGGGAGATTTTACGATGCTAAAGGGACTGTATAAATGCAAGTTGTTGTTAATTAGTGCCTTTAAAATAGAAATTGATGCAAAGTGCTTTAGAGAGGCTGAATCAAAAACAAGAATTACGAGCCAAAGAAGGGGAGACTAGGAGGGCTGGCCAAACATTTGGTCAATGAGGTGGATTTGAAGAAGGTTCTCACAGAAAGAGAGAAAGGTGTAGAGGAGGAGGGACTTAGGGAGGTAATACCTACACTCTGAACTTCCTCTAGTGGCAGAGGCACAACAAGGGGGCATACCGTTAAAATTAAAGCTAGGTCATTCAGGAGTGTTGTCAGGAAGGACTTTCAAAAAAGGGTAGTGGAAATCTGAAACTCTTATCCCCAAAAAACTGCGAATGCTAGGGTCAATTAAAATTTCAAAACTGAAATTGATAGGCTTTTGTTAGGTAAGCGTATTAAGAATTACAGAACCAGAGCAGGTGGATGGAGTGAAGATGCAGATCAATCATGGCGGGACAACTTTGATGGGCTGAATGGCCTACTCCTGTTCCTGTCTCCATTGTGTGGTGCCTCGGTGCCTGCAGGGATTAATGACAGGATTGGGGAAAGGAATAATGCAGAAGAGACCAGAGTCAGCGGAACTGGGAATTCTGAGGAAGGGTAGGAGAGCTGGAGCAGGTTACAAAGATGGGGAAGGGTGAAACCATGAAGGGATTTAATCATGAAGATGATAATTTTTGGATACTGTGACTAGAGCTATGCCCACTGATACCCAGGGGTGCTTACCCGCTGGGTAAGCATTTTATGTAGTTGATCAGGACTACCTATGCCCATTGGATCAGTGTCAGAGTCATAGAAGGAAGGCATTCAGCCCACTGAGTCCTTGCCAGCTCTCTGTAGAGCAATCCACTCAGTCCAATTCTGCTGCTCTATCCCCATAGCCCTGCAGGTTTATTTCCCTCAAGTGCCCATCCAATTTCCTTTCAAAATCATTGATCGTCTCCGCTTCCACCACCCTAGAGAGCAGCGAGTTCCAGATCATTACCACCCGCTGCGTAAAAAAGTTCTTCCTCACACCCCCCCCCCCCCGCCTCTCTTTCCCAAAACCTTCAACCTGTGCAGCCTCGTCCTTATGCCATTAGCTAATCGAACAGTGCTCCACAGTTCCCAGTTTCCAATATGGTTTTGCAATGCTCGGGGCTGAATCAAATTAATATTAGCTATCTTACAGTGTTCTGGGGTGTCATGATCGCCTTCTCTGAGCTTGGCATACAAGATGCATACCAAGCTCAAAGAAGGCAATGACAGATTTAATACTTTGCACAACTTTGTAAGAACACAACAACATACTCGTATCAGGAGCCTGAGGAGGATGGCAAACTAGGGACTTGCCCAGCATGTGATTGGAATCCACAATTGTGCACTCTCTCAGTGAGAGATTGACAAAGGCTGGGAGACAGCCTGGTGAGAGCAGAGCAAGAGAAAAATGAAAAAGGATTGGTTCTGTCAGTTCACAGGCAGGTTATGAGGTAAGGCATGATGAACATAAAATATAAGAGCAGGAGCAGGCCATACAGCTCTGTTCCTCGTAACCTTTGACTCCCTTAGTGTTCAAAAATCTATCTCAGCCTTGAATATTCAATGATTCAGACTTGACAGCTCTCTGGGGTAGAGAATTCTAGAGATTCATGACCATCTGAGATAAGAAATTACTCATCACCATTTTAAATGGAAAATTCTAAAACTATACCCCTAGTTCTAGATTCCCCATGAGGGGAACATCCTTTTAACATTTACCATGTCAAGTCCCCTCAGAATTTTACATGTTTCAGTAAGATCATCGTGAAGAACACCAAAAGGTAGCTGATATTAATTTGGTTCCGCAACTAGCATTGCAAAACCATATTGGAACACATTCAAATAGTTTTGTGTAAATTAGTCCTCCTCGTATCATCACCCTACAATTGGTGATGGTGGGATATAGGCAACCTATTTATCCCTCTATCTCTGTCACTGACAAGGGATGGTGTAAGCATGCAACATTGAGAAAACAATTGCAAATAAAATATGACAGTTATTACCTTGCGGAAGACATGATTTATCATCTGACCCAAGTCTGTAGCCTTCTACACAGGAACACCTGACACGCTCTCGCTGGACTCGACAGTAGTGATGGCAGCCTCCATTGTCCCAATTGCATAGCTTTGGGATGTCTGAAAGGTCACCAAACAGGCATTGATGGTAAATGGATCCAAGCCAAGCAGTGAAGAATGAAACTAGACAAAAAGCCTTTCCTTGATTGTCCGTTTATTCACAGAATGCAGCATTACATATCTCTGCCTTCTGTTCACCATACACCCTTGTGTCCAACAGGCTCACTTTGATATTCACGTCAAATCCTTAATTGAAAAATGACCTTCAGTTGTTTACCTTTAACAATATAATTAACCAATAATAGATTCTCCTTTCTTTAAAGGAAACTAAAACAATTACAGAGCAAAAGAGAAAAACATGATTTTCCATATTTCGTCCAACTCATATTACAGAGGTATCCCTCTTCTAGGACCACCAACAATTTCTTGGATCAGGCATTCCATTTAGTAAAACAGTCTGATAACTGGTGACTTGCATCAACCTATTTAATCTTAGAGATTTCTTTCTTCTCCAACATTTCTTTTATACTGGCAAAATCAATCCTTAATCTTTTCTGTGACACTCTTTGTTGAATGGGCAAACTTTTCTCAGAATGCCACTTGTATAGGATTTCTTTCAAAAGTTTAGATAAATAAAATCCCATATCTATCACTTCTACTAATGCCAGTGTTTCTGCAGCTGGAGTACTTTTAGCTACTCTTTTTTATTTTCTTAGCTTCCCAAGCAAAGGAACAGCACTTCCCATGTTTTCCCACCAGGAATATGATAAACTCGGCCTGTGCTTGAATATCCATCGAGATGAATGGGATGAGAAGTGTCACAAAATATGACTCATTTCATTCTCATTGGGATACACAATGCTGGAAACATGAGTATGCATTTCTCCGAATTTAATTTCCTTAATGTTTTATTTTCCCTCAAAATGTCCTCAGTTGTAGCGTGTTTCATCATTGTACTAAGTTCCAATGCGCCATAACTGTCATCAGTCTGGGTACATAACCAGCTTAACTATCCAATCAGGTTTCTTTGCTGCTCTGTGCTTCTTTGGATATAAAGTCATCTTTCTGTCTGTTTTATAAGGATCTGATTAACACTTTCTAGATATGATTGTTGATTCAAGGTTATTTTTGACCTGTTCTGATCAATGTCTCACCCTATATATTTGGGCGGCACAGTGGCGCAGTGGTTAGCACTGCAGCCTCACAGCTCCAGGGACCCGGGTTCGATTCCGGGTACTGTCTGTGTGGAGTTTGCAAGTTCTCCCTGTGTCTGCGTGGGTTTTCTCCGGGTGCTCCGGTTTCCTCCCACAAGCCAAAAGACTTGCAGGTTGATAGGTAAATTGGCCATTATAAATTGTCACTAGTATAGGTAGGTGGTAGGGAAATATAGGGACAGGTGGGGATGTTTGTTGGGAATATGGTATTAGTGTAGGATTAGTATTAAAAAAAAATGGGTGGTTGATGTTCGGCACAGACTCGGTGGGCCGAAGGGCCTGTTTCAGTGCTGTATATCTAATCTAATCTATATATTTAAAATCCCGGAAGTCTGCCTTCTAATCTTAAACGCCCTTTTTAATTAATCTATAACCAATTGTTCAAATTCGCAGAACATCCCCAAAGAAAATCATCGACATGCATCATAAAGATACCTGAGAGTTTCTCTTTGTGATACCAGTAGAACGTTGCCGGATCTGCTTTCAGCTGAATACAACCTACTTTCAGCAAGACACACCTAACCAAGAAATACCATATTCTTGATGCATCATTCAATCCATAAACACATTTGTTTACTTTCCACACCTTCCCTTCTATATCACTCACTTCTTTAGGTGGTTACAGAAACACTTTTTTGAAATGTTTCACCCTGCAAAAATGCAGCTTTTATACCAATTAACCTACATTCCGACTTGTATGTGGCTAAAAGAGCTGAGAAAATTTTCGAGGTCACTTTTCCTGCCATGGGGGAGTCCACTCGAACATCTTGATCACCAAGTCTCTCTTCAAAAGCACAAGCCACAAGTCTTGCTTCAGCCTTATATATGTCCCATCTGGGAGTACTTTTTCCATATCTTTGCCCTATCTTGTCCCTTATCTTTGCACTTCAGAATAGACACCAAATTCCTTCCAACTCTTTTTTTTTTGCCTCTCTTATTAATTTTTCTTCTAATTTATTTGCAGCCACCATAACTTCTCGATCTTAAGGGCTTCTACTTCTAGTAGTGCTCCTAGATTGTTCTAGAGTCCTTGTTCTAGTCAAGCTATAGCCTCTACTTGCCCTCTTATCTCTTTCTGAACTACTGCTACAGGATCTCTCCCTCCCACAATCAGAGGTTCCGTCATCAGTACATGATTGTTTCCTAGTGACAGTCATTTCCAGATCCACTATGGGGACTTGCACTGTATTTTCTTGCTTTCCACTGTTCCACCTCATTTTGACAGTCCATAGATCTTACCTCTGGTCCATCACTGGGTATTGTGTTAGTTAACAATCTTGTTGTGCGGGGTCCCTTGAGGAAGAGTGACCATAACATGATAGAATTCTTCATTAAGCTGGAGAGTGAGAGAGTTGATTCTGAGACCAGGGTCCTGAATCTTAATAAAGGAAACTATGAAGATATGAGGCGCGAGTTGGCTATGATAGATTGGGGAACATTACTTAAAGGGTTGACAGTGGATAGGCAATGGCTAGCATTTAAAGAGTACATGGATGAAGTACAACAATTGTTCATTCCTGTCTGGAGCAAAAATACAACAGGAAGGGTGGCTCAACCATGGCTTACAAGAGAAATTAGGGATAGTATTAGATCCAATGAGGAGAAATATGGAATGGCCAGAACAGTCAGCAAACCTGAGGATTGGGAGCAGTTTAGAATTCAGCAAAGGAGGACAAAGTGATTGATTAAGAAGGGGAAAATAGAGTATGAGAGTAAGCTTGCAGAGAACATAAAAACTGACTGAAAAAGCTTCTATAGATATGTGAAGAGAAAAAGATTAGTGAAAACAAATGTGGGTCCCTTACAGTCAGAAATGGGAGAATTTATAATGGGGAACAAAGAAATGGCAGACCAATTAAATACATACTTTGGTTCTGTCTTCACAAAGGAGGACACAAATTACCTCCCAGAAATGTTGAGGAACATAGGGTCTAGTGAGAAGAAGGAACTATATGAAATCAGTATTAGTAGGCAAATGGTGTTAGGGAAATTGATGGGATTGAAGGCCAATAAATCCCCAGGGCCTGATAATCTACATCCCAGAGTACTTAAGGAAGTGCCCTAGAAATAGTAGATACATTGCTGGTCATTTTCAAAATTCTATAGACTCTGGAACAGTTCCAAGGGTTGGGGGGTAGCTAATGTAACCCCACTATTTATAAAAGGAGGTAGAGAGAAAACAGGGAACTATAGACTGGTTAGCCTGACATCAGTAGTGGGGAAAATGCTAGAGTCCATTATAAAAGATGTAATAGCAGAGCACTTGGAAAACAGTGACAGAATCGGACCAAGTCAACATGGATTTATGAAAGGGAAATCATGCTTGTCAAATCTACTGGAATTCTTTGAGGATGTAACAAGAAAAATCGATAAGGGAGAGCAAGTAGATGTGGTGTATTTGGACTTTCAGATGTCTTTTGTTAAGGTCCCACATAAGAGATTAGCGTGGAAAATTAAAGCACATGTGATTGGGGGTAAGGTACTGACATGGATAGAGAACTGGTTGGCAGACAGGAAACAAAGAGGAGGAATAAATGGGTCTTTTTCCAAGTGGCAGGCAGTGACTAGTGGGGTACAGCAGGGATCAGTGCTAGGACCCCAGCTATTCACAATATATATTAATAATATGGATGAGGGCATTAAATGTAATATATCCAAGTTTGCAGATGACACAAAGCTGGGTGGGAGTGTGAGCTGTGAGGAGGATGCAGAGAAGCTCCAGTGTGATTTGGACAGGTTGAGTGAGTGGGCAAATACATGGCAGATGCAGTATAATGTGGATAAATGTGAGGTTATCCACTTTGGAGACAAAAACAGGAAGGCAGATTATTATCTGAATGGCGATAGATTGGGAAAGGGGGAGGTGCAGTGAGACCTCGGTGTCCTTTTGCACCAGTCGGTGAAAGTAAGCATGCAGGTGCAGCAGGCAGTTAAGAAGGTGAATCGCATGTTGGCCTTCATAGTGAGACGATTCGAGTACAGGAGCAAGGATGTCTTGCTGCAATTATACAAGGCCTTGGTGAGACCGCACCTTGCGTATTGTGTGCAATTTTGGTCCCCTTATCTGAGGAAGAATGTTCTTGCTATGGAGGGAGTGTAGCAAAGATTTACCAGACTGATTCATGGGATGGCTGGACTGATGTATGAAGAGAGATTGGGTCGATTAGGCTTGTATTCGCTAGAGTTTAGAAGAATGAGAGGGGATCTCATAGAAACCTACAAAATTCTAACAGGACTTGACAGACTAGATGCAGGAAGGATGTTCCCGATGGCGGGGAGTCCATGACCAGGGGTCACAGTCTAAGGATGAGGGGTACGTCAAGGCATTCTACACTTATGTGAGGAACAAGATGATGGCCAGAGTGAGGGTAGGGCCGATCAGGGATAGTGGCGGGAACTTGTGCCTGGAGTCGGAGGAGGTAGGGGAGGTCCTAAATGAATACTTTGCTTCAGTATTCACTAGTGAGAGGGACCTGGTCGTTTGTGAGGACAGCGTGGAACAGGCTGATATGCTCAAACAGGTTGAGGTTAAGAGGGAGGATGTGCTGGAAATTTTGAATGATATGAGGACAGATAAGTCCCCGGGGCCAGACGGGATATACCCAAGGATATTACAGGAAGCGAGGGAAGAGATTGCTGCGACCTTGGCGATGATCTTTGTGTCCTCACTGTCCACTGGAGTAATACCGGATAATTGGAGGGTGGCAAATGTTGTTCCCTTGTTCAAGAAAGGGAATAGGGATAACCCTGGGAATTATAGACCAGTCAGTCTTACATTGGTAGTGGGCAAATTATTGGAGAGGATTCTGACAGACAGGATTTATGATTATTTGGAAAAGCATGGTTTGATTAGAGACAGTCAGCATGGCTTTGTGAGGGGCAGGTCATGCCTCACAAGCCTTATTGAATTCTTTGAAGATGTGACAAAACACATTGATGAAGGAAGAGCAGTGGATGTGGTGTATATGGATTTTAGCAAGGCTTTTGATAAGGTTCCCCATGGTAGGCTCATTCATAAAGTAAGGAGGCATGGGATACAGGGAAAGTTGGCTGTCTGAATACAAAATTGGCTGGCCCATAGAAGACAGAGGGTGGTAGTAGATGGAAAGTATTCAGCATGGAGCTCGGTGACCAGTGGTGTTCCACAAGGATCTGTTCTGGGACCTCTGCTCTTTGTGATTTTTATAAATGACTTGGATGAGGAAGTGGAAGGCTGGGTTAGCAAGTTTGCCGATGACACGAAGGTTGCTGGAGTTGTGGATAGTGTGGAAGGCTGTTGTAGGTTGCAACGGGTCATTGACAGGATGCAGAGCTGGGCTGAGAAGTTCAACCTGGAAAAGTGTGAAGTGATTCATTTTGGAAGGTCGAATTTGAATGCAGAATACAGGCTTAAAGACAGGATTCTTGGCAGTGTGGAGGAACAGAGGGATCTTGGGGTCCATGTCCATAGATCGCTCAAAGTTGCCACCCAAGTTGATAGGGTGTTAAGAAGGCGTATGGTGTGTTGGCTTTCATTAACAAGCGGATTGAGTTTAAGAGCCTTGAGGTTATGCTGCAGCTCTATAAAGCCCTGGTTCGACCACACTTGGAATATTGTGTTCAGTTCTGGTCGCCTCATTATAGGAAGGATGTGGAAGCTTTCGAGAGGGTGCAGAGGAGATTTACCAGGATGCTGCCTGGACTGGAGGGCATGTCTTACGAAGAAAGGTTGAGGGTGCTAGGGCTTTTCTCATTGGAGCAAAGAAGGATGAGAGGTGACTTGATAGAGGGGTACAAGATGATGAGAGGCATAGATTGAGTGGATAGCCAGAGACTTTTTCCCAGGGTGGAAAGGGCTATCACCAGGGGGCATAATTTTAAGGTGATTGGAGGAAGGTTTCGGGGAGATGTCAGAGGTAGGTTCTTTACACAGAGAGTGGTGGGTGCGTGGAATGCACTGCCAGCGGTGGTAGCAGAAGCAGATACATTAGGGACATTTAAGCGACTCTTGGATAGTACATGGACGATAGTAGAATGAAGGGTAGGTAGTTAGTTTGATCTTAGAGTAGGTTAAAGGTTCGGCACAACATCGTGGGCCAAAGGGCCTGTACTGTGCTGTACTGTTCTATGTTCTATGTTCTATGTTCTATTTAGGACTGAGATGAGGAGAGATTTCTTCACCCACAGAGTAGTGAACCCGTGGAATTCTCTACCATGGAAAGCAGTTGAGGCCAAATCATTAAATATATTCAAGAGTTAGATATAATTCTTAGGGCTAAAGGAATCAAGGGATACGGGGATAAAGCAGGAACAGGGTACTGAGTTTGGATGATCAGCCATGATCGTATTGAATGGCGGAGCAGGCTCGAAGGGCCGAATGGCCTACTCCTGCACCTATTTTTCTATGTTTCTATCATCTTGGATTTTTAGCCAATGTTTGAATTTGCCGGTGGCTTTCCCTGTCTCCCTACAATGGTCACAACCCTCCATTTAGTGGACCCCTCTGGTATGTACCTTACCCTAATGCTGACTTTAGGCAGTTGTCATTGGGGAAAAAATGCCCTATCATGGGCATAGGTATCACTTTGTCAGTTACCATCCGTCCCCTTATCTACTGTATTCTGTGCCTCATAATTGTCAAACATATGAGTATGTGAGGTACAGGGTGCCTCATCACCTTCTAATAATTGTTCAGATTCTGCAAGTTTATAATCAATCCTGATTAACTGAGATGAATGGACCCTAATAGTTTGACTACCACGTTGGAGAATCACATTCTTCCCATCAGACCCTATCACTTTACCCAGACCTTTCCATTCTTTCTGGCCCTTTCTGGTCAAACCTACTGGGAGCTGGATCGCAGACCAGATGAGGTCTGGCAAGGTAAGCTTTAAATTATGCATTAAGTTTCATTGTGGGGTGAGAATGGGCAGGAGTGCTCCTCCTGAACCCACAAGGATATCTTGGACCTTCCTTGCCCCAGGTTTACCCAACACACCCACCCACCACCCCACCCCGGCCTGTCAACATTTATCTCATGCAAACAAATCACTTTTAGGTTATAGATTGTGAACTGTTCTCTCTTGAATCTTACCAATTTCACAGTTGATGCCTCTAAAACCCGGATTGCAGATGCACTCATACCGATTGAGGCCATCACGGCACTGGCCATGATTCCTGCAAGGGCTGGATTCACACTGATCCCCATCTGAAAAGGATGAGAGTATCATTAACCTGAAATATGTTTGTGAAATTCACCTCTGCTTACCAGAGATTACTTCAGGCTGGGGGAGTTTTCTGAATGTCATTGTACAATAGAGTAAGAACAAGAGGAACTCCAAATATTAATCATGATTATAAAGAACTTGTTTTTTTTTTCAGAACAATGAGCCTAGTTTCAGATTGGTGCTCTCCAAATTGCATTGTGACATCTATCTGTTTGACTACCCAGCACCAACTGTTCAGTAGGAGAAGGCCGTACATAATGGCTATCACATTGGTGTTGGAGTCAAACTGTTGTCAGCTATCGGTGAGAACAGGGGTCAATGTTGTGCAACCCTGTGCCCTTGTATCAACTCACATCCAGCCAGTAGCCGACCTGAAAATGATAGATGCAGAGTGTGCAATATGTTACACATTGGAACCAATGGATCAAAACGAGGACACAACACAGCCATGACAGGTCAATTAGCCACCTGCTGTGTGCATGGTCCGCTGGTTAACAGCGGCTCAGAGTTTCCTGTAATCTGTTTATCTGATTTGTGGCACCCAACTCAAAACGATGGCTTCCACACCCATAGGGCTGGTTCTTATGCTGGAGGTGGGGCTCTCGGCACTGGGCCCAAAAGGTGGGGGAATACTGCCTCTGCCTTTTCGTGCACCCCTGGAGAGATCCTCCGGTCTTTTTGATTCAAAGTTTTAGGAGGTTGGATCCGCATCCTTTGAAATATTTTAAAGGGATGGGTAACCTGCCTCCAAGAGCTGGCGGCCAATCAGAGGGCCAGCAGCTGAGCAGTATCGACAGAGCCACTGGGAGCAGTGGCCACTACCGGTACTGCAGAGGCCTCAAACCCAGGCCCATTGGTGAAACCCTGGAACAGAGGTAATTGAGACAGGGTCAACAGGACAGTCTGGAAGGCCCTGGTGTGGGGGTGGGCAGGGTGTAGGGTGGTGGTTCAGTCCAGGGGGAGGGTGATCCGGGGGGGGTAAAGCTATTCCCGGGGAGGGGGGGAGTCCTCCATGGGCCACAAATTGCTTACGAAGGAGGGACCAACCCTGGAGGGAGGGTGCCTCGTTTTACAAGCCATCTTCCCCTTGCGATGGAGGTCCTCCCCACCACTAGTAAGATCCCAACAGCGATGGGAAGAGGCCCTTAGCTGGCCTTTAATAGGTCACTTTAATAGGCCTCTGGGCAGGAAGGTGTTGTTGGCCTATTCTGCCCCCCGGGAAGATCGCTGGGCAATGGGGAGGTGACGGACTCTCCATCCCTCTGCCCCCCATCCCACCGCCACCCATCTTGATACTCCATGCCCCCACACCTCTGATCCAGCATCGCCCGTAACAACCCGGCCACCGTGTGGACAAAATGAACCATCAATTAACATGATCGCACTGCTACCCTTTGACCTGTGCTGCACACTCCAATATCTTATTTGACCCTGGACTATGCAATCTGTTTCGCATTGGATCTTGATGCACATGAGGGAGTAGAGCGAAGGAGCGGAAAGACGGAATGAGGAGAGGGAACAGCGAAAGAGAGGGCTGAGGAGAGGAGTGGACGGGGGGAATGGAGAGAGGCGAAGAGTGGTAGTGAAGAGGGGGAGAAAGGGGAGAGCAAACAGAGGGAATGGAGAGTGGGAATGGAGAGAAGTAGAGGAGAGATGGAGAGGAGAGAGAGAGAGGAGAGAGAGAGAAAGCAAAGAAAGGGAGAGAAAGGGAAGCAGTGAGAGGGGAGTGGAGAAAAGGAGATAGAGGTAGAGGAGAGAGGGAATGGAGAAGTAGAGAGAAAAGGAGCAAAAGAAGCAGTGGAGAGAGGAAGAGAGAAGGGGAGCAGGGAGAGGGAGTAGAGAGAGGAAGACAGCTGACAGAAGGAGCATGGAGAGGGAGCAAGGAGTCGGGAGACGGAGTGGGGAGAGGGAGCAGGTAAAAGGAGTGGAGAGAGGGAGCAGGGAGTGGGGAGAGGGAGTGGAGAGAGGGAGCAGGGAGTGGAGAGAGGGAATGGGGAGCAGGGAATGGGAAGGAGGGAGAGGGAGCAGGCAAAGATGGCAGAGAGAGGGATTGCGGCGCGGGATTGCGGAGAGGGAGAGAAGGAGAGATCGAGAGTGGAGAGGGGAGAGGGACTGGAGCGAGGGAGTAGGGAAAGGTGGTGGAGTGAGAGAGAGAGGGAGTACTGAGAGGGAGTGGGGAGAGGGAGAAGAAGACAGGGAGCAAGGGAGCGGGATGACAGTGTGGAGAGAGGGAGTGGGTAGAGGGTGTGGAGAAAGGGAGTGAGAGAGGGAGTGAGAGAATGGAGTGAGGGAGTGGGAGACGGAGTGGGGAGATGGAGCGGGGAGAGGGAGGGATGGAGTTGGGAGAGGGAGCAGGGAGAGGGAGAGAGGGAGTGGGGAGAGAGTGTGGGGAGAGGGAGCAGGGAGAGGGAGCAATGAGAGGGAGAGAAGGTGATTAGGGAGAGTGAGGGAGTGGGAGAGGAGGGAAGGAGAATAGAGAGAGGGAGAGACTGGGAGAAGAGAGAGTGTTATTAACGCTGGATTTTTTTTTTATTCGTTCATGGGATGTGGGTGTCACTGGCTAGGCTAGCATTAACTGCCCATCCCTAATTGCCCTTGAGACTGTGGTGGTGAGCTGCCTTCTTGATGCGCTGCACCCCATGTGGGGTAGGCACACTCACAGTGCTGTTAGGAAGGGAGTTCCAGGATTTTGACCCAGTGACAGTGAAGGAATGGAGATATAGTTCCAAATCAGGATGGTGTGTGGCTTGAGGGGAACTTGCAGGTGGTGGTGTTCCCATGCATCTGCTGCTCTTGTCCTTCTAGATGGTAGAGGTAGTGAATTTGGACGGTGCTGTCGATGGACCCTTGGTGAGTTGCTGCAGTGCATCTTGTAGATGGTACACACTGCTGCCACTGTGTGTCAGTGGTGGAGGGACTGAATGTTTGTGAATGGGATATCAATCAAGCAGGCTGCTTTGTCCTGGATGGTGTCGAGTTTCTTGAGTGTTGTTGGAGCTGCTCCCATCCAGGCAAGTGGAGAGTATTCCATCACACTCCTGACTTGTGCCTTGTAGATGGTGGACAGGCATTGGGGAGTCAGGAGGTGAGTTACTCGCCAAATGTTTCCTAGCCTCTGACCTGCTCTTGTAGCCACAGCATTTATGTGCCTGGTTCAGTTCAGTTTCTGGTCAATGCTAACCCCCAGGATGTGGATAGTGGGGAATTCAGCGATCGTAATGCCAATGAACGTCAAGGGGAGATGGTTATATTATCTCATGTTTGAGATAATCATTGCCTGGCACTTGTATGGCGCAAATGTTACTTGCCACTTATCAGCCCAAACCTGGATATTGTCCAGGTCTTGCTGCATTTCTACAATGACTGCTTCAGTATCACAGGAGTCACTGAACATTGTGCAATCATCAGCGAACATCCCTGTTTCCGACCTTATGCTTGAAGGAAGGTCATTGATGAAGCAGCTGAAGATGGTTATGCCTAGGACACTATCCTGAGGAACTCCTGCAGTGATGTCCTGGAGCTCAGATTATTAACCACCAACGATCACAACCATCTTCTTTTGCGCTAGGTACGATTCTAACCAGCGGAGGGTTTTCCCCCAGTTCCCATTGACCTCAGTTTTGCTCGGGCTCCTTGCTGCCATAGTCGGTCAAATGCTGCCTTGATGTCAAGGGCAGTCACTCTCATCGCACCTCTTGAGTTCAGCTCTTTTGACATGTTTGAACCAAGGTTGTAATGAGGTCAGGAGCTGAATGGCCCTGGCAAAACCCAAACTGAGCATCACTGAGCAGGTTATTGCTAAGCAAGTGACACCTGATAGCACTGTCAGCAACACCTTCCATCACTTTACTGATGATTGAGAGTAGGCTGATGGGGCGATAATTGGCCGGGTTGGATTTGTCCTGCTTTTTGTGTACAGGACATACCTGGACAATTTTCCTCATTGCTGGATAGAGGCCGATGTTGTAGCTGTACTGGAACAGCTTGGCTGGGGGTGCAGCTTGTTCTGGAGCACAGGTCTTCAGTACTATTGCTGGAATATTGTCAGGGCCCATAGCTTCTGCAGTATCCAGTGCCTTCAGCCATTTCTTGATATCACGTGGAGTAATCGAATTGGCTGAAGACTGGCATCTGTGATGCTGGGGACTTCAGGAGGAGGCCGATATGGATCATCAACTCAGCACTGCTGGCTGAAGATTGTTGCAAATGCAATTTTTCACTGATGTGCTGGGCTTCCCCCATCATTGAGGATGGGGATATTTGTGGAGCCACCTCCTCCAGTTAGTTGTTTAATTGTCCACCACCATTCACGGCTGGATGTGGCAGGACTGCAGAGCTTAGATCTGATCCATTGGTTGTGGGATAGCTTCGCCCTGTCTATCACATGCTGCATACACAGCTTGGCACACACATAGTTCTCTGTAACATGAATTACGTTTTTAAAAAAATTGCGATTTTTAAAAGTTCAAGATGAAGTCTGGAAGGTCAAGTGACTTCACTGAAGGACAAGACAGATCAAAAACTTATTTTGTAAACAGAGACTGCAAGGGTAGCACCTGAAGAACAATGGGTTTCACTCTCCCAACTTTCAGATCATAAACAAGGGAGTCAGTTATTCCGAGGATGCAAATGTACCAGGTAGCTTCATGATGTGGACAGTGAAATAGTCACAGGCTATATGTATTTAGGTATTAAAGTAGACGATATGTTGAATCGAGAGGAACAGTGTAGTAATGTGATGGCCAAGGGACATATACAATTATATTACCTCAGAAAATTAAAATCCTTCATAGTTGTAAGAAAAGAAACCAACAGTTGCAGCCGCGAGCGAGAGAAAGAAAGGGAACAACTGGTCTCAGAGAATACTGATACAACGAAAGGCTATGAAGACTTGAACCTGTTTTGAAAGTTGAAGCTTGCAGAGAAGTTGAAGACTAGCAGGATCATCAGGAATCACTTTATTCACGGACGTCCAGGTCAGAAGTGCTCGGAGACGTGAGCGAAGAGAACATTGATTTTTGAGAAGGTCTGGGAGATCCAACCCACTGCAACTGGGAGGAGTTTGGGCCTTTTAACTGCAGGGATTTCACCATCAAAGAGGATTGGGTAATGTGTAAGTGTGGTCTGAGGTTTTCAAGTATTTTAATATGTAAAGAAAATACCTTTCTTTGTAAATTGGAGTATCAGCTACTTACAAAGTGCTATTTAGATAATGGGGATTTCTTTTAGTTTAGTTGTTATAAGAAACGTCTTAAAACGTGAAATCTTGTCGTGCAATTTGGTAAATTGGTCCAGGGTCATCTCTCATATTTTAACATTAACAGCCTCACTGATGATGTAACAAGAGGGAATGGAGACAGGGAGCAGAGTGGAGAGAGGGAACAGGGAGAGGGAGTAGAGAGAAGGAGAGAAGGAGAAGGAGTGGGAGAAGGAGCGGAGAGAGGGAGAAGGGCAGTGGAGAGAGAGGGAGAGGAGAGAGTGGGAGAGGAGAGAGGGAGCAGAGAGAGGAGGCGGAGAAAGGTAATTGCACATATACATTCAGAACTGGACGGACATACAATGGATTCTGTGGTATTGCTGTGTGACCCCAATTTATTGCAGAATAAACTGTCAACCTTTTGATAATTTTTTTCTAGGAGGCAATTTGTAAAAGGACTGGTCTAACTAGAATGAAATCAGATCCATAGCAAACAAATTTATCTTTATTTCTATGAAGATTTTAAAGGCAATATGTTCCCTTCTCTTATATCCAATTGACTGTTCACCAAAAGCTGGTCTTACACTACACAATCACAAAACTGATCCTTTTCCCCAAGAGCCAGTCTCACTGTCCCATAGACCCAGTGGGAATGGTTGGAGCTCCCTATTCCTCACACTCACTCCCTCAAAGATGGGACCTGCCTCCAAAGATCCACTGACATTCCATGGCCCATGAGTCCTAAAGGGACTCAAAAACTGGATGACAACTCACGCAGCGGAACTAGAACTAAATGGAATATAACAAAATGGTTACTCACCTGCATACTTATTCCAGTATTCATCCTGAAACAAAAAGGTGACACCATATCAGCACACATAGTAATGTGTACAGGCACAAAGAGACACTGAAAGCAGAGTGACAGAGAATTCACTGGTGCCACAGTCTGCACTCTTTACAAAATGCAGCTCTTTGCCATCGCTCATCTTCCTAGTACAGGTCTGCACAGCTCAAGCAAAGTGAGCAGGTACACGATCCATTCCCAGTGTTTTTGGGGGAAACATATAACTAAAACCAATGAAGTTGATGACATTAAAACTGTTAACCCAGATGTCGAGATTCTGAACTCTGTTGGGTGGCACTTTGGAAGGTCGTGGTACAATGCAATTTACCTGGGCAGCAAAGAGACTGAACCGGTGAACTTTGCCACAAGCTTGGGATTCACATACACGAGGGGGAGATTTTACACCAACTGGAAAGTAATCTGATGGGTCAGAGCGACGGCATTTATAAAATCAGCCTGATTTTCCTTCCATTAAACTCATCCGTTTGATAATTTTATATGGAGTGGGTTGTAATGGTAGGGGAGAGATTGGTGGGAGTTGGAAGACATTGGCAAGGGGTGGAAGAGGGACTAGTGGGAATAAAGTTGGTGGGGAATGGGATTGAGATTGGTGGGATGTGGGAGGGAGATTGGTGGGATGTGGGAGGGAGATTAGTGGGAGGTAGGAGGGAGATTGGTGGGATGTGGGAGGGAGGTTGGTGGGATGTGGGAGGGAGGTTGCTGGGATGTGGGAGGGGGATTGGTGGGATGTGGGAGGGAGATTAGTGGGAGGTAGGAGGGAGATTGGTGGGATGTGGGAGGGAGGTTGGTGGGATGTGGGAGGGAGGTTGCTGGGATGTGGGAGGGAGATTGGTGGGGTGTGGGAGGGAGATTGGTGGGGTGTGGGAGGGAGATTGGTGGGATGTGGGAGGAAGGTTGGTGGGATGTGGGAGGGAGATTGGTGGGATGCGGGAGGGAGATTGGTGGGAAGTGGGAGGTAGGTTGGTGGGATCTGGGAGGGAGGTTGGTGGGATCTGGGAGGGAGGTTGGTGGGAAGTGGGAGGGAGATTGGTGGGATGTGGGAGGGAGATTGGTGGGAAGTGGGAGGGAGATTGGTGGGGTCTGAGAGGGAGGTTGGTGGGATGTGGGAGTGAGGTTGGTGGGATCTGGGAGGGAGGTTGGTGGGATCTGGGAGGGAGGTTGGTGGGATGTGGGAGGGCGATTGGTGGAAAGTGGGAGGAAGGTTGGTGGAAAGTGGGAGGGAGATTGGTGGGGTCTGAGAGGGAGGTTGGTGGGAAGTGGGAGATGCATTAAGGGTAGGCATTACAGTTCAAAGGAAGTATGCTCAGTGAAGAAATAGCAATCTATGATCTTATCGGGGCAAAGGTTGAGACTGCTCAATAAACTCCAGTTAGATCACAGTGCCAACAACAGTATGTGGCTCCACACCCTCCACTCTATCTATTCATTGTCAAGCTCTACAGTTTCCCATGCTTCCCAGCATCACACATGCCCAACACAATTTCCTTATTGCTGAAGCGCAGGGGCCTGAGGATCAAACTAAACTGTCTTTGGGCGACCTGCAGGAACCAGTCAGACATCCTGAGGCAGCTGCTGTGCTGGGGCCTTGCCAATGTCACTCTGCGTGGATGCACAGTCCTGGAAGTGGGTGGTGGAGGGGGGGGGGTGGTGGGGTCTGGAGGATGCGGTCAGTGGATGGGGTTAAGGTAGGGAGTGTGGTTGCAAGGTGTGAATGGCGGCATGTGGGGGTGGGGGCAGTAGTAGGACACAGTTTTCTGGGGAGCCAGGGTGCAACACTCCTGCTCCTGCTGACTGGAAATTATTAGTAAGAATTTATGCATCGAGGTCTCAGATTCGTCTAAATAATTTTACCACCCAAGCCAGAAAAGAATACAGAGACTGGGCCACCAAAAAGAAATGCCGCAGTTAATTTAGCGGTGACCCAAACAACCATGCAGGTCTGATGTGGGCCTTGGTCTTGCTAATTTAGTTTAAAAGACCTAAAATGATCTTAAAACATGTGCATTAATGTTACATTTAGGGCTGAACTTTGTGGCTAAGTGATGAAGTTCTGCTGCCAGTGTTGAAAGCCAACCCCACTTTGGCTGGCAGCAGGAACCGGGTAGCATTTTGCTGACAGCGGTCAATTAAAAGGCCGCTGCCGGACCTGCTGTCCAGCCGGCCCCTAAGAGCTGTCAGCCCAATGAGAGGGCCAGTAGCTCAGCAGCCTCAGCAGCGCCATCGCTATTGGTGGTCATTGCTGAGGCTGCAACACCAGGGAGAGGGTGCCTCAATGGTGTGGCACCCTTGAAGAGTAGTAAGTGTGGTTGGGGGCAGCCAGGGACAGGCAGGTGGAGGGGGCATCATTCAGCACTGGCAGCACTGTTACCGTGAGGGCGGCCATTGCCATTGTGGGGGCGGGGGGGGGGGGGGGGCTCCTCCGTGGGCCATGGAGAACCCCTAAAAGAGGGCCGTCCCAGCCAACAAAGCCCACTGGGAGGCTACCCCGTCTCACAAAGGCAAAATGTCCACTTAACAGTTTGGCAAGGATTTTCATTCTTGGAATGTGGGTATTGTAATAGAGCTGTAGAATCATAACGGCACAGAAGGAGGCTGTTCGGCCTATCAAGTCCATGCTGGCTCTCTGTGGAGCAATCCCATTCCCCCGCTCTATCCCTGTAGCCCTGTAAGGTTATTTCCCTCATGTGCCTATCCAATTTCCTTTTGAAACCATTGATCGTCTCCACTTCCAGCACCCTCCTCATTGCCACACACTGCATAAAAAAGATTTACCACATCCCACTGCATCTCTTGCCCAAAATCTTACATCTGTGCCTCCTCATCCTTGTACCATCAGCTAATGGGCAAGGCTGGCATTTATTTCCTTGAGAAGGTGGTGGTTGGCCTTTTCTTTTGACTTGCTCGTGGTGTTTTTGATACAACTGAATGGCTCGCTTAGGCCACCATGCCTGGCGCCCTTCAAAGAGTCAACCACATTGGTGGGGCACCAGAGTCACAAATAGGCCAGACTGGGTAAGAATGGGAGATTTCCTTCCCTAATGCACATTAATGAACCTGTTGGGATTTTATGACAATCCGACAACTTTATGGCCACTTTCACTGACACCAAATTTTTATTCTCAGATCGAATTCAAATTCTCAAACTCAGAGGGAGCTCCTTGAATTTAGTCCTGGACTCTAGATTATTAATCCTGTAACACAGCCACTACAGTATCATACCCTACAGCAAAAACATGGCACAAATGGGCACTAGGTGCAGTGCCTCAGTGCACTCATAGCACAACGGAGAGTATATATCACAATATCTCTATTTGTAGACACTTCAGGTGATGTTACTTAGGATGACTCTTTGTGGCATTTTATGAAACATCATGGATAATTTTTACGACATTTCCTGATGCGAAAGGAAGTGACAGCTTGCCCTGCCAGATTGGCTAATACTTTTCATATTGGTGCATGGAAGAAAAATACGACTGTGCTCAGAAACAGAACAACCAAAATCGACAACCGGGCACAGAAACAATGCTTTGCACTTACAGTTTGCTGATCATCTTCAAAAATTTCTCTGGCTTCTTCGTATGAACATCTTTCTTCAATACATTCCCTCTCCAAATTACCTTCTTTTACTTCCTCCCAAAAGCTGTTTTCACGTCTTTGGCGTGTTAAGATGTTGTGAGCCTTTTCATTGGTCAGAAAGACTGAAATACAAGCAGTCAATGTTAAACAAGTAGCTGGGCAGTTGTTACTCTGCCAGTTAAGCCTGTCATAAAAGTGAGGCATTATCAGATGGAAGCAGGAAAGGCAGAATTATCCCTATAGAATCATGGGCCTCTCTCTGACCTGTAGAATCATGGGCCTCTCTCTGATCTGTAGAATCATGGGCCTATCGCTGCCCGTTAGAATCACAGGCCTATCTTTGATTTAGGGAATCATGGGCCTATCACTAACCTAAAGAATCATGGGCCTATCTCTGCCCTTTCGAATCATGGGCCTATCATTGACCTATAGAATCATGGGCCTGTCTTTGCCCTTTAAAATCATGGGCCTATCATTGATCTATCGAATCATGGGACTACCTTTGATCTATAGAATCATGGGCCTATCATTGAACTATCAAATCATGGACCTATCTTTGACCTATAGAATCCTGGGCCTGTCTCTGATCTATAGAATCATGGGCCTCTGTCTGACCGATAGAATCATGGGCCTATCTCTGACCAAGAGAATCATGGGTCTCCCTTTGACCTATTGAATCATGGGCCACTCTTTGACCTGTTGTTTCATGGACTTCTCTCTGACCTATAGAATCAGGGGCCGCTCTCTGACCTATAGAATCATGGGCCTCTCTACGACCTATAGAATCATGGGCCTGTCTCGAATCTATAGAATCATGGGCCTCTGTCTGACCTATAGAATCATGGGCCTCCCTTTGACCTGTAGAATCATGGGCCTATCCTTGCCCTTTAGAAACATGGGCCTATCTCTGACCAAGAGAATCATGGGCCTATCTCTGACCAAGAGAATCATGGGTCTCCCTTTGACCTATTGAATCATGGGCCACTCTTTGACCGTTGTTTCATGGGCCTCTCTCTGACGTATAGAATCATGGGCCTCTCTCTGACATATATAATCATGGGCCTATCTTTGACCTATAGAATCATGGGCCTCTATTTGACCTATAGAATCATGGGCCCCTCTCTGATGTATAGAATCATGGGCCTAAATTTGACCTTTTGAATCATGGGCTTACCTTTGAACTATAGCATGATGGGGTTATTTCTGCCCTTTAGAATCAAGGGCCTCTCTTTGACCTATTGATTTATGGGCCTCCCTCCGACCTTTAGAATAATGGGCCTATCCTTGACCTTTAGAATCATGGGCCTCTCTCTGACTTTTCGATTCATGGGCCTATCTTTGACTTATAGAATTATGGGCCTAGCTTTGACCTGTAGAATCATGGGCCTCTCTCTGTCCAGTATAATCATGGATCTATCTCTGGCCAATAGAATCATAGGTCGATCATTGACCTATAGAATCATTGGCCTGTCTCTGACCTATGGAATCATGGGCTTCTCTTTGACCTATAGAATCATGGGCCCCTCTTTGAATTAGGGAATCATGGGCCTCTCTGATGTATAGAATCATGGGCATATCTGTGACCTATAAAATCATGGACCTCTGATCTGTAGATTCCTGGACTTCTCTCTGACCTATAGAATCAGGGGCATATCTCTGACCTACAGAATCATGGGCCTCTCTCTGATGTACAGAATTAGGGGCCTATCTCTGACCTACAGAATTATGGCCCTATCTCTGACCTGTAGACTCATGGGCCTCTCTTTGACCTATAGAATCATGGGCCTCTCTCTGACCTATGGAATCATGGGCCTATATTTGACCCTTAGAATCATGGGCCTATTTTTGAACTATTGCATTATGGGCCTTTGACTGCCCTTTAGAATCATGGGCCTATCGTTGACCTATAGAATCATGGGCCTATCTCTGACCCATAGAATCATGGGCCTTTAATTGACCTATAGAATCTTGGGCAATCATTGACCTATAGAATCATTGGCCTATCATTGACCTATAGAATCTTGGGCCTCTCTTTGACCTTTGGAATCATGGGCCTCTCTCTAAGCCATAGAATCATGGGCCATTTTTGACTGTAGAATAATGGGCCTCTCTCTGACCAGTATAATCATGGGCTTATCTCTGACCTATAGAATCATGGGACTATCTCTGCCCTTTAGAATCATGGTCCTCTCTTTGACCTATAGAATCATGGGCTTCTGTCTGACCTATAGAAACACGGGCCTCCCTTTAAACTATAGAAACATTGACTTCTCTCTGATCTATAGAATCATGGGCCTATCTCTGGCTTTTAGAATCATGGGCCTATCATTGGCCTAGAGAATTGTGAGTCTATTCTGCCTTTGAGAATAATTGACCTATAGAATCATGGACTGATCTCTGCCCTTTAGAATCAGGGGCTCTCTCTGACCAATAGAATCATGGGCCTCTATCTGACCTATAGAGTCATAGCTACTCTTTGACCGATAGAATCATGGGCCTCTCTTTGACCTGTAGAATCATGGGCCTATCCCTGCCCTTTAGAAACATCAGCCTATCTCTGACCAAGAGAATCAGGGGCCTATCTCTGACCAAGAGAATCATGGGTCTCCCTTTGACCTATTGAATCACGGGCCTCTCTTTGACCTGTTGTTTCATGGACTTCTCTGACCTGTAGAATCAGAGGCCTCTCTCTGACCTAGAGAATCATGGTCCTATTGATGACCTATAGAATCATGGGCCTAGCATTGACATTTAGAATCATGGGCCTCACTTTGACCTATAGAATCATGGGCCTCTCTCTGACATATAGAATCATGGGCCTATCTTTGACCTATAGAACCCTGGGCCTCTCTTTGGCCTATAGAATCATGGGGCACCCTTTGACCTATAGAATCATGGGCCTCTCTCAGTCCTATAGAATCATGGGGCACCCTCGAACCTATAGAATCATGGGCATATATTTGAGATTTTGAATCATGGCTTACCTTTGAACTATAGAATGATGGGCCTATTTCTGCCCTTTAGAATCATGGGCATCTCTCTGACCTATGGAGTCAAGGGCATCCCTCTGGCCTTTAGAATCATGGGCCTATCTCTGACTTTGATTCATGGGCCTATATTTGACCTATAGAATCTGGGCCAATCCTTGATGTACAGAATCATTGGCCTGTCTCTGACCATTGGAATCATGGGCCTCCCTCCGACCTATGGAATCATGGGCCTCTCTCTGACCTATAGAATCATGGGCCCCTCTTTGACCTATAGAATCATGGGCCTCTCTCAGACCAGTATAATCATGGGCCTAGCTCTGACCTATAGAATCATGGGCCAATCATTGATGTACAGAATCGTTGGCCTGTCTCTGACCATTGGAATTATGGGCCTCCCTCCGACCTATGAAATCATGGGCCTCTCTTTGACCGATAGAATCATGGGCCTCTCTCTGACATATAGAATCATGGGCCCTTCTTTGACCTATAGAATCATGGGCCTCTCTTTGACCAGTATAATCATGGGCCTATCTCTGACCTATAGAATCATGGGCCAATCAATGATGTACGGAATCATTGGCCTGTCTCCGACCTATGGAATCATTTGCCTCTCTTTGACCTATAGAATCATGAGCCTCTCTCTGATCTATAGAATCATGTGCCTCTCTTTGACTTAGAGAATCATCGGCCTAGCATTGACCTATAAAACCATGGGCTTATTTCTGCCCTTTAGAATCATGGGCCTCTCTTTCATCTAGGTAATCATGGGCCTCTCTTTGACGTATAGAATCATGGGCCTCTCTGTGACCTGTAGAATCCTCTCCTCTCTCTGACCAGTGGCACAGTGTTTGGGCGGCACAGTGGCGCAGTGGTTAGCACCGCAGCCTCACAGCTCCAGGGACCCGTGTTCAATTCCGGGTACTGCCTGTGCGGAGTTGGCAAGTTCTCCCTGTGACCACGTGGGTTTACGACGGGTGCTCCGGTTTCCTCCCACAGCCAAAGACTTGCAGGTGGTAGGTAAATTGGCCATTGTAAATTGCTCCTAGTGTAGGTAGGTGGTAGGGAATATGGGAGTACTGTAGGGTTAGTATAAATGGGTGGTTGTTGGCCGGCACAGACTCGACGGGCTGAAGGGCCTGTTTCAGTGCTGTTTCTCTAAATAGAAGAAAATAAATAAATAGAATCAGGGGCATATCTCTGACCTATAGAATCATGGGCCTATCTATGAACTATAGAATCATGGGCCTCTATTTGACCTATAGAATCCTGGGCCTATCTCTGACCGATAAAATCATGGACCTCTCTTTGACCTGTAGAATCATGGGCCTCTCTATGGCCTATGGAATCATGGGTCTATCTCTGACCTTCAGAATCATGGGCCTATCATTAAAACATATGGATTCATGGGCCTCTCTTTGTCGTATAGAGTCATGGACCTCTCTCTGACCTAGAGAATCATGGGTCTATCTTTGACCTATAGAATCATGGGCCTCTCTTTGACTGATTGAATCATGGGTCAGTCTTTGACCTATAGAATGATGGGCCTCTCCCTGACCCAGAGAATCATGGGCCTACCTCTGACATATAGAATCATGGGCCTATCTTTGACCTATAGAATCATGGGCCTCTCTTTGACTGATTGAATCATGGGTCAGTCTTTGACCTATAGAATGATGGGCCTCTCCCTGACCCAGAGAATCATGGGCCTACCTCTGACATATAGAATCATGGGCCTATCTTTGATCTATAGAATCATGGGCGTATTTCTGCCCTTTAGAATCATGGGCCTCTTTGATCTAGAGAATCATGGGTCTCTCCTTGACGTATAGAATCATGGGCCTATCTGTGGCCTATATAATCATGGGCCTCTCTTTGACCTGTAGTTTCATGGACTTCTCTCTGACCTATAGAATCAGGGGCCTCTATCTGACCTATAGAATCCTGGGCCT
Organism: Heterodontus francisci; assembly: GCF_036365525.1. Taxonomy (NCBI): domain Eukaryota; kingdom Metazoa; phylum Chordata; class Chondrichthyes; order Heterodontiformes; family Heterodontidae; genus Heterodontus; species Heterodontus francisci. The sequence goes on along the minus strand of NC_090380.1, from coordinate 12,537,876 downwards.
AACATTGACCTTTAGAATTATGGGCCTCTCTTTGACCTATCGAATCGTGGGCCTCTCTTTGACCTGTAGTATCATGGGCCTCTCTCTGATCTATAGAATCATTGGCCTATCTCAAACCTGTAGAATCATGGGCCACTCTTTGACTGGAAGAATCATGGGCCTCTCTCTGACCTATAGAATCATTGGCCTATCTCTGACCTGTAGTATCATGGGCCTCTCGTTGACCTGTAGTATCATGGGCTCTCTTTGACCTGTAGTATCATGAGCCTCTCTCTGACCTATAGAATCTTTGGCCTATCTCTGACCTGTAGAATCATGGGCCTCTCTTTGACCGGAAGAATCCTGGGCCTCTCTTTGACCTATAGAATCCTCGGCCGATCATTGGCCTATAAAATCATGGGCGTATTTCTGCCCTTTAGAATCATGGGCCTCTTTGATCTAGGGAATCATGGGTCTCTCCTTGACATATAGAATCATGGGCCTATCTGTGGCCTATATAATCATGGGCCTCTCTTTGACCTGTAGAATCCTGGGCCTCTCTCTGACCTAAAGAATCAGGGGCCGATCTATGAACTATAGAATCATGGGCTTCTCTTTGACCTATAGAATCCTGGGCCTCTCTCTGACCTTCAGAATCATGGGCCTATCATTAAAACCTATTGAATCATGGGTCTATCTCTGCCCTTTAGAATCATGGGTCTATCTCTGACCTATAGAATCACTGGCCTATCACTGCCCTTGAGAATCATGGGCCTCTCTTTGACATATAGAATCATGGGCCTATCTCTGCCCTATAGAATCATGGGCCAATCTCTGACCTACAGAATCACGGGCCTATCATTAATCTATTGAATCATAGGCCTATCACTGACCTATAGAATCATGGGCCTCTCTTTGAACCATAGATTTATGGGCCTCTCTCTGCCCTACAGAATCATCAGCCTATATTTAACCTTTAGATTCATGGGCTTATCTTTGCACTATAGGATCATGGGACTATCTCTGACCTATAGAATCATGGGCCTCTCTCTGACCTATAGAATCATGGGCCTCTCTCTGACCTATAGAATCAGGGGCATATCTCTGACCTACAGAATTACGGGCCTATCTATAAACTATAGAATCATGGGCCTATCTCTGACCTTTAGAATCATGGGCCTATCTATGACCTATTGAATCATGGGCTTATCTTTGACCGATTGAATCATGGGCCTCTCTCCGACCTAGAGAATCATGGGCCTACCTCTGACTTATAGAATCATGGGCCTATCTTTGATCTGTAGAACTATGGGCTATTTCTGCCCTTTAGAAACATAAGCCTTTCTCTGACCTATAAAATCATGGGTAACTGACAGGCCCTCTTTGACCTGTAGTTTCATGGACATCTCTCTGGCCTATAGAATCAGGGGCCTCTATCTGACCTAGAGAATCATGGGCCTATTGATGACCTATTGTATCATGGGCCTCACTCTGACCTATAGAATCATGGGCCTCTCTTTGACCTGTAGTATCATGGGCCTCTCTCTGACCAATCGAATCAGGGGCATATCTCTGACCTACAGAACCATGGGCCTATCTATGAACTATAGAATCATGGGCCTCTCTATGAACTATAGAATCATGGGCCTATCTCTGACCTATAGAATCAGGGGCCTCTCTATGAACTATAGAATCATGGGCTTATCACTGACCTATAGAATCAGGGACATATCTCTGACCTATAGAATCATGGTCCTATCTGTACCGTTTTGAATCATGGACGTCTCTCTAACCTATAGAATCATGTGCCTATCTTTGACCTATAGAATCATGGGCCTCTCTCTGACCTACAGAATCATGGGCCTATCTCTGAGCTACAGAATCATGGGCCTTCACCTGACCTATAGTTTCATGGGCCTATCTCTGATCTTTAAAACCATGGGTCTATATTTGACCTATAGAATCATGGGCCTATATGTAACCTCTAAAATCATGGGCCTATCATTGACCTATTGAAACATGGGCCTATATTTGATCTATAGAATCATGGGCCTATCTTTGACCTATGGAATCATGGGCCTATCTCTGACCTTTAGAATCATGGGCAATCATTGACCTATAGAATCATGTGTCTCTCATTGACTTATTGAATCATGGGCCTACATGTGACCGACAGAATCAGGGGCCTATCTTTGACCGATAGAAGCATGGGCCTATATTTGACCTACAGAATCATGGGCCTCTCTTGGACTTATGGAATCATGGTAATCTCTCTTACCTTTAGAATTATGGGGCTATCTTTGACTTATAGAATCATGGGCCTGTCTCTGACCTTTAGAATTATGAGCCTATCTCTCACCTATAGGATCATGTGCCTGTCATTGACCTATAGAATCATGGGCTTATAGTTGTCCTATGGTATCATGGGCCTCTCTTTGACCTTTGGAATTATGGGCCTATCTCTGACTGACAGAATCATGGGCCTATCTTTGACCTATATAATAATGGGCCTATATTTGACCTCCAGAATCATAGGCCTCTCATTGATCTATAGAATCTGGGCCTATCTTTGTCCTATAGAACACCAAGCTAATTGCAATTTTTAGACTCATGGACCTATCCACTGACCTTTATGTTTGTGGACCTTTCCCCAAAACTATTGAATCATGGGCCTCTCTCTGACCTATAGAATCAGGGTACTATATTTGACCTAGAGAATCATGGGCCTATGACCTAGAGAATCATGGGCCTATCTCTGACCTGTAGAATCATGGGCCTCTCTTGACCTCTAGAATCCTGGGCCTATCTTTGACCTATAGAACCCTGCGCCAATTTCAATTTTTAGACACAAGGACCTATCCACTGACCTTAATGTTCATGGACCTATCCCCCCAACTATAGAATCATGAGCCTCACTCTGTCCTATTGAATCATGGGCCTATTTTTGACCTCTAGAATTATGGGCCTATCTCTGACCTATAGAATCATGGGCTTCCCTCTCACCTATAGAATCCTGGGACTATCCTTGACCTTTAGAAGCATTTGCTAATCTTTGCCCAATAAAATTATGGGCCTATTTCTACCCTTTAGAATCATGGGCCTATCTTGACCTATAGAATCATGGGCCTACCTCTGCTGTTTTGAACCATGGGCCTATCGTAGACCTATAGATTCATAGGCCCATCTTTGATCTATAGAATCATTTGCCTATCTTTGAACTATAGAATCATGGGCCTATCTCTGATCTTTAGAACCATGGGTCTATATTTGACTGATAGAATCGTGGGCCTATATTTGACCTCTAGAATCATGGGCCCATCATTGACCTATTGAAACATCGCCCTATATTTGATCTATAGAATCATGGGCCTATCTCTGACCTATAGAATCATGGGCCTATCTCTGATCTATACAATAATGAGCCAATCATTGATCTATGGAATCATTGGCCTCTCTTTACCTGTAGAATCTTGGACCTCTCTGAAATGTATAGAATCATGGGCCTATATTTGATCTATAGAATCATGCGCCTTTCTCTAACCTCCAGGATCGTGGGCATATCTCTGACCCATAGAATCATGGGCCTATGTTTTACCTGTAGGATCATGGGCTTATTTCTGCCCTTTAGAATCATGGGCCTCTCTCTGACCTATAGAATTATGGGCCTCCCTCGCACCTAGAGAATCATGGGCCTATCTTTGACCAATAGAATTATGGGCCTATTTTTACCCTTTAGATTTATGGGCCCATCATTGACCTATAGAATCATGGGCCTCCCTCTGCCATTTTGTATCATGGGCCTATCTCTGGCCTATAGATTCATTGGCCTATCTCTGACCAATGGAATCATGGGCCTCTCTCTGCCATTTTGTATCATGGGCCTATCTCTGGCCTATAGATTCATGGGCCTCTGTGACCTAACGAATCATGGGCCTCCCTCTGCCCTATAGAATCATGGACCTATCTTTGACCAATGGAATCATCTGTCTATCTCTGACCTCTGGAGTCATGGGCCTATCTCTGACCTAAAGAATCTTGGGCCTCTCCCTTATCTATAGAATCATGGGCCTATCCCTGACCTATAGAATTATGGGCCTATCTTTGACCAATGAAATTACCTGTCTATCTATGACCTCTGGATTCATGGGCCTATCTCTGACCTAAAGAATCTTGGGCCTCTCCCTAATCTACAGAATCATGGGCCTATCTCTGACCTATAGATTTATGGGATTACCTTTGACCTATAGAATCATGGGCCTATCTTTGAGCTTTAGAATCTTGGGCCTCCCTCCGATCTATAGAAGCATGGGCGTTTCGCTGATCTATAGATTCATGGGCCTATTTCTGCCATTTTAGATCATGGACCCATCTTTGACCTATAGAATTCTGGGCCTATCTCTGCAATTTTGAATCGAGGGCCTATCTATGACCTATTCAATCATGAGCCAAACAATTGACTTATAGAATCATGGGCCTATCATTGAGCTTTAGAAGGTTGAGCCTCCCTCTGACCTATGGAATCACGGGCCTATCTCTGCCATTTCGAATCATGGGCCTCATGGGCCTATCTCTGCAATTTTGAATTGTGGGCCTATCTATGACCTATAGAATCATGGCCTCTCTCTCTGGCCTACAGAATCATGGGTGTATCCTTGCCCTTTGGATTCATGTGCCTATCTTTGTCCTATAGAATCACAGGCCTAAATGTGACCTATAGAAACATGGGCCTCTCTTTGACCTATGGAAGCATGGGCCTATCTATGACCTATGGATCATAAACCTCTCTTTGACCTATGGAAACAAGAGCCACTCTTTGACCTATAGAATCATGGGCTTATCTCTAACCTATCCAATCATGGACCTGTCCTTTTCTGGTAGAATCATGGGCCACTCTATGACCTATAGAATAATGGGCCGATCTCTGACCTATGGAATCATGTGGCCCATCTGTGACCTATAGACACATGCACCTCTCTTTGAGCTATAAGATCAAGGGCCTATCTCTGACCTAAAGAATCTTGGGCCTTAGCTTAACCTATAGAATCATGGGCCAATCTCTGACCTATAGAGTCACGGGACTATCGCTGACCTATAGAATCATGGTCCTATCTTTGAACTTTAGAATCTTGGGCCTCCCTCTGACCTACAGAATCATGGGCTTTTTGCTGATCTATAGATTCACGGGCCTATTTCTGCCATGAAAATCATGGGCCCATCTTTGACCTATGGAATCATGGGTCTATCTCTGCCATTTTGAATCGTGGGCCTATGACCTATAGAATCATGGGCCTATCTCTGACCTATTTAACCATGAGCCAGTCATTGACATATAGAATCATGGGACTACCTCTGACTTACAGAATCATGGGCCTATCTTTGAGCTTTAGAATCGTGGACCTCCCCCTGACCTATAGAATCATGGGCCTACCTCTGACCTATAAAATCATGAGCCAATCATTGACCTATGGAATAATGGGTCTCTCTTTTACCTGTAGAGTCATGGGCCGATATTTTACCTATAGGATCATGGGCCTATCACTGACCTATAGAACCATGGGCCTCTCTTTGATCTATGGGATCATGGGCCTATATGTGCCCTATAGAATCATGGGCCTATATGTGACCTGTGGAATCATGGACATCTCTCCGACCTATAGAATCATGGGCCTCTCTTTGACCTATAGAATCATGGGCCTATATTTGAACTATAGAATCAAGGACCTATCTTTGACCGATGGAATCATCTGTCTATCTCTGACCTATGGATTCATGGGCCTATCTCTGACCTAAAGAATCTTGGGCCTCTACCTAACCTATAGAATCATTGGCCTCTCTCTGACCTATAGAATCATGGGACTATCTTTGATCTGTAGAATCTTGGGCCTCTCTTTGACCTATAGAATCACAGGTCTCTCTTTGACCTATGGAATCATGGGTCTATATTTGACTTATAGGATCATGGGCCTATCTTTGACCTATAGAATCATGGGTCTATATTTGACCTGTAGAATCATGGGCCCCTCTTTGACCTATGTAATCATGGGCCTCTCTCTGACCTCTCGAATCCTGGGCCTATTTCTGCCATTTACAATCATGGGCCCATCTTTGAGCTATAGAATCATGGGCCTATCTGTGACCTGTAGAATTATGGTCCTATTTCTGCCCTTTAGAATCATGGGCTTCCCGCACACCTATAGAATCATGGGCCTATCTCTGACCTATATAAACATGGGCCTATCTCTGACCTATACAATCATTGACCTATCTTTGTGCTTTAGAATCTTGGGCCTCCATCTGACCTACAGAATCATGGGCGTTTCACTGACCTATAGATTCATGGGCCTATCAATGCCATTTTGAATCGTGGGCCTATCTATGACCTATAGAATCATGGGCCTATCTCTTACCTATTCAATCATGAACCAATCATTGACCTACAGAATCATGGGAATACCCTTGACCTATAGAATCATGCACCTATCTTTGAGCTTTAGAATCTTGGGCCTCCCTCTGACCTATGGAATCATGGACCTGTCTATGACCTATAGAATCATTGGCCTATCTCTGACCTACACAATCATGAGCCAATCATTGACCGCTGGAAGCATGGACCTCTCTTTGACCTATAGGATCATGGGCCTATATGTGACCTATAGAATCATGGGCCTATATGTGACCTATGGAATCATGAACATCTCTCTGACCTATAGAATCATGGGCCTCTCTTTGACCTATAGAATCATGGGCCTATATTTGAACTATAGAATCATGGACCTATCTTTGACCGATGGAATCATCTGTCTATCTCTGCCCTATGGATTCATGGGCCTATCTCTGACCTAAAGAATCCTGGGCCTCTACCTAACCTATAGAATCATTGTCCTCTCTCTGACCTATAGAATCATGGGACTATCTTTGATCTGTAGAATCTTGGGCCTCTCTTTGACCTTTAGAATCACGGGTCTCTCTTTGACCTCTGGAAGCACGGGCCTCTCTTTGACCTATGAAATCATGGGTCTATATTTGACTTATATGATCATGGGCCTATCTTTGACCTATAGAATCATGGGTCTATATTTGACCTGTAGAATCATGGGCCCCTCTTTGACCTATGTAATCATGGGCCTATCTCTGACCTATAGAATCCTGGGCCTATTTCTGTCTTTTACAATCATGGGCCCATCTTGGACCTATGGAATCATGGGCCTATATTTGAGATACAATCATGGGCCTATATGTGACCTATGTAATCATGGCCCCTCTCTCTGGCCTATAGAATCATGGATGTATCCTTTCCCTTTGGATTCATGGACTTATCTTGGACCTATAGAATCACGGGCCTAAATGTGACCGATAGAAACATGGGCCTCTCTTTGACCTATGGAAGCATGGGCCTATTTCTGACCTATAGACTCATGGGCCTATATTTGACCGATAGAATCATGGGCTTATCTCTGACCTATTCAATCATGGGCCAATCATTGACCTATGGAATCATGGGCCTCTCTGACCTATGGAAACATGGGCCACTCTTTGACCTATAGAATCATGGGCCTCTCTTTGACCTATAGAATCATGGACCTGTTCTTTTCTAGTAGAATTATGGGCATCTCTATGACCTATAGAATAATGGCCCGATCTCTGACCTATAGAATCATGGGGCCCATCTGTGACCTGTAGAATCATGGGCCTATCATTGACCTATAGAATCATCGGGCCCATCTGTGACCTGTAGAATCATGGGCCTATCATTGACCTAAAGGATCATGTGCCTATATTTGACCTACAGAATCATGGGCCTTTCTTTGACCTATAGAATCATGGACATCTCTTTGACCTATAGAATCATGGACCTGTTCTTTTCTAGTAGAATTATGGGCATCTCTATGACCTATAGAATAATGGCCCGATCTCTGACCTATAGAATCATGGGGCCCATCTGTGACCTGTAGAATCATGGGCCTATCATTGACCTATAGAATCATCGGGCCCATCTGTGACCTGTAGAATCATGGGCCTATCATTGACCTAAAGGATCATGTGCCTATATTTGACCTACAGAATCATGGGCCTTTCTTTGACCTATAGAATCATGGACATCTCTCTGACATTTAGAATCACGGGCCTATCTTTTACCTATAGAATCATGGGCCTTTCTCTGACCTACAGGATCATGGGCCTACCATTGACCTTTAGAATCATGGGCCTCTCATTGACCAATAGAATTATGAGCCTATATTTGACCTATAGAATCATGAGCCTATCTTTAACCTATAGATTCATGGGCCTCTCTTTTTCCTATAGATTCATGAGCCTCTTTCTGACCTATAGGATCATGTGCCTATATTTGACCTACAGAATCATGGGCCTTTCTTTGACCTATAGAATCATGGGCCTCCCTTTGACTTATAGAATCATGGGCCTATATTTGACCTATAGAATCATGGGCCACTCTCTGACCTATAGAATCATGGGCCTGTATCTGACCTATAGAATCCTGGGCCTCTCTTTGACCAATGGAATCATGGGCCTATCTCTGTCCTACACAATCATAGACCTCTCTTTGACATATAGCATCCTGGGCCTACCTTTGTCCTGTAGAAAGCTAAGCCAATTTCAATTTTTAGACGCATGTTCCTATCTGCTGACCATTAGGTTCGTCGACAAATCCCCCACCTATAGAATCATTGTCCTCTCTCTGACCTATAGAATCTTGAGCCAATCATTGACCTATAGAATAATGGAACTACCTCTGACCCAGAGAATCATGGAACTATCTCTGGCCTATACAATCATGAGCCAATCATTGACCTATCGAATCATGGGCCTTCATTTGACCGATGGAATCCTGGGCCTCTCCTTTACCTGTCGAGTCATTGGCCTATATTTCACCTATAGGATCTTGGGCCTACCTCTGACACATGGAATCATGGGCCTCTCTTTGACCTATAGAATCATGGGCCTCTCTTTGACCTATAGAATCATGGGCCTATCATTGACCTATAGAATCATGGGCCTATCTTTTTTTTTATTCATTCATGGGATGTGAGCGTCGCTGGCCAGTCCAGCATTTATTGCCCATCCCTAATTGCCCGTGAGAAGGTGGTGGTGAGCTGCCCTCTTGAACCGCCGCAGTCCATCTGGGATAGGTACACCCACAGTGCTATTGACTTTGTAGCGGTTAAATACAACTGAGTGGCTTGCTCGGCCATTTCAGAGGGCATATAAGAGTCAACCACATTGCTGTGGGTCTGGAGTCACATGTAGGCCAGACCAGGTAAGGACAGCAGATTTCCTTCCCTAAAGGACATTAGTGAACCAGATGGGTTTTTACAACAATCGACAATGGTTTCATGGCCATCATTAGACTAGCTTTTTAATTCCAGATTTTTATTAATTGAATTCAAATTCCACCTTCTGCTGTGGTGGGATTTGAACCCTGTCCCCAGAGCAATACCCTGGGTCTCTGAGCTACTAGTCCAGTGACAATACCACTATGCCACCGCCTCCCCTTATTGACCTATAGAATCATGGGCCTATCATTGACCTATAGAATCATGGGCCAATATTGGACCTACAGAATCATGGGCCAATATTTGACATAGACATATGGGCCTCTCTCTGACTGACAGAATTGTGAGCCAGTCATTGACCTATAGAATCATGGACTTCTCTTTGACCTATAGAGTCATGGGCCTATATTTGGCCTATAGGAGCATGGGCCTATATTTGACCTATAGAATCATGGACCTCTCTTTGACATATAGAATCATGGGACTATATGTGACCTATAGAATCATGGGCCTATCATTGACCTATAGAATCACGGGCCTCTCTTTGACCAATAGAGGCATGGGCCTCTCTTTGTCCTTTCGAATCATGGGCCTCTCTCTGAACTATAGAATCATGGGTCGCTCTTTTACCTATAGAATCATGGGCCTATCTTTGACCTGTGAAATCATGGGCATCTCTGACATTTAGAATCATGGGCCTCTCTCTGACCTTTAAAGTCCTGGGCCTATCTTTGAACTATGGAATCCTGGGCCTATTCTGACCTTTTGAATCATGGGACTATAGTTGACCTGTAGAATCATGGGCCACGCTTTGACCTTTGGAATCATGGGCGGATATTTGACCTATTTAGTCATGGGCCTATCCTTGACCTATAGAATCATGGGCCATTCTTTGATGTAAAGAATCATGGGCCTCTTTGTGACCTATGGAATCATGGGTCCATCATTGACCTATAGAATCGTGGGCCTCTCTGACCTATGGAATCATGGGCCTTTCACTGACCAATAGAATTATGGGCCTATCATTGACCTATGGAATCTTGGACCTATTTCTGAACTATAGAAACATGGGCATCTCTCTGACCTTTAGAAACATTGGTCTATCTTTTACCCATAGAATTATGGGCCTCTCTCTGACCTATAGAATAATGGGCCTCTCATTGACCTATAGAATCATGGGCCTATCTTTGACCTATAGAATCATGGGCCACTCTTTGATGTAAAGAATCATGGGCCTCTCATTGATGTAAAGAATCACGGGCCTCGCTGTGACCTATAGAATCATGGGCCTCACTCTGATCTTTAGAATCATGGGTCTATCTTTTACCTATAGAATCATGGGGCTTTATCTGACCAATAGAATCATGGGCCTATCATCGACCTATAGAATCATGGGCCTCTCTTTAATCTATAGAATTATGGGGCTATTTTTGAGCTCTAGAATCATGGGCCTATCTTTGACCTATAGAACCATGGGCATCTCTCTGATCTTTAGAATCATGGGCCTCTCTCTAACCTGTAGAATCATGGGCCTATCCATGCCCTTTCGAATCATGGGCCTCTCTTTGACTTATAGAATCATGGGCCTCTATTTGACCTATAGGATCATGGGCCTCTCATTGACCTATAGAATCATGGGCCTTTTGACCTATAGAATAATGGGCCACTCTTTGATGTAAAGAATCATGGGCCTCTCTCTGACCTATAGAATCATAGGCCTATCCCTGCCCTGTAGATTCATGGGCCTATAAATGACTTATAGAATCATAGGCCTCTCTGTGACTTATGGAATCATGGACCTCTCTTTGACCTATATAATCGTGGGCCTATTTCTGACCTTTTGAACATGGGCTTATATTTGATCTTTAGAATCATGGGCCTCTCTTTTACCTTTGGAATCATGGGCCTATCTCTGACATATAGAATCATGGGCCTATATTTGACCGATGGAATCATGGGCCTGTCTCTGACCTATAGAATCATGGGCGGATATTTGACCTATTTAGTCATGGGCCTATCTTTGACCTATAGAATCATGGGCCACTCTTTGATGTAAAGAATCATGGGCCTCTCTGTGACCTATAGAATCATGGGCCTATCTTTTACCTTTGGAATCATGGGCCTATCTCTGACGTATAGAATTATGGGCCTATATTTGACCTATGGAATCATGGGCCTCTCTTTGATCTATAGAATGATGAGCCTATATTTGATATATAGAATCATGGGCCTATCTTTGATCTATAGATTCATGGGCCTCTCCTTTTCCTATAGAATCATGAGCCTCTTTCTGACCTTTAGAATCATGGGCCTATTTTGGCCTACAGATTCATGGGCATCTCTTTGACCTATAGAATCCTGGTCCTCTCTTTGACTTAGAGAATCCTGGGCCTATATTTGATCTGTTGAATCATGGGCCTAACTTTAACCTATAGAATCATGGGCCTATTTTGACCTACAGATTCATGTGCCTCTCATTGACCTATAGAATCATGGGCCTATCTTTGACCTATAGAATCATGGGCCACTCTTTGATGTAAAGAAGCATGGGCCTCTGACTGACCAATTGAAACATGGGCCTATCTCTGATCTTTAGAATCATGGGCCGATCTTTTACCGATAGAATCATGGGCCTTTATCTGACCTATAGAATCATGGGTCAATCATTGACCTATAGAATCATGGGCCTCTCTTTGGTCTATAGAATTATGGGGCTGTACTTGAGCTATAGAATCATGGGCCTCTATTTGACCTATAGAATCATGGGCATGTCTCTGACCTGTAGAATCATGGGCCCATCCATGCCCTTTCGAATCATGGGCCTCTCTTTGACTTATAGAATCATGGGCCTATATTTGACCTATAGGATCATGGGCCTCTCTCTGACCTATAGAATCATAGGCCTCTCTGTGACCTATGGAATCATGGGCCTCTCTTTGACCTGTATAATCGTGGGCCTATTTCTGACCTTTTGAACCTGGGCTTATATTTGGTATATAGAATCATGAGCCTCTTTCTGACCTTTAGAATCATGGGCCTATTTTGCCCTACAGATTCATGGGCCTCTCTCTGACCTATAGAATCATAGGCCTCTCTGTGACCTATGGGATCATGGACCTCTCTTTGACCTATATAATCGTGGGCCTATTTCTGACACTTTGAACATGGGCTTATATATGATCTATAGAATCATGGGCCTCTCTTTTATCTTTGGAATCATGGGCCTATCTATGACATATAGAATTATGAGCCTATATTTGACCTATAGAATCATGGGCCTATCTTTGACCTATAGATTCATGGGCCTCTCCTTTTCCTATAGAATCATGAGCCATTTCTGACTTTTAGAATCATGGGCCTATTTTGACCTACAGATTCATGGGCATCTCTTTGACCAATAGAATCCTGGTCCTCTCTTTGACTTTTAGAATCATGGGCCTATATTTGACCGATAGAATCATGTGCCTATCTCTGACCTTTAGTATCCTGGGCCTATATTTGACCTTTGGAATCATGGGCCTAACTCTAACCTATAGAATCATGGGCCTATTTTGACCTACAGATTCATGGGCCTCTCATTGACCTATAGAATCCTGGGCCTCTCTTTGACCTATAGAATCATGGGCCTATCTCTGACCTATAGAATCCTGAGCCTATTGCAATTTTAAGACTCGTGGACCTGTCCCTGATCTATGAAATCATGGACCTATCCACTGACCTTTAGGTTCGTAGACCTTTTCCCCACCTATAGAATCATTAGGCCTCTTGTGACCTATAGAATCATGGATCTTTCCTGACCTATAGAAATATGTGCCCTTCCTCCAATTTTCTCACATGCTTCATTCCTCCCTCTTGACTCACCATTTTCCTGACCCAGCTCATCCCCCTCCCCACTTACTTAATCTGCTCACTTCTACCCTCATTCGCCTCCCTCCCGCCAATCTTCCTCACTCCCTCCTCTTGACTCCTCTTGGCAGGAGTTTTAGCCATGCTGGGGGTGGGAATGGAGTCAGGCAGGCACACAAAATAGAACCACCAGCTGGCGCGCTGCTTCCGCGGTTCCTTCCCATTGCTGGACCATTTTCCCAGAGGTGGGATGGAGGAGGCAAAAGGGCTACCTGCCTGCAAACAGCAGGTAGCCAACTGAACTAATAAAAGGTCGATTAAAGACTGTTGACGGAGGCTGAAGGAATATTCCAATCGGCCTGCAGGTGCTTGGAGATGGAAGGAGCAGGTTTAGCTCCCTGGAAGCTGCGTCCTGAAATCAGATCTAGGGGGTCCAGTGCTCCAGGAAGGACTAGAGTACCTCTCTGCCCGCCTGGATGCAGCAGCTGCCAAAGGTTTCTCTGTAGAGGGCCCCCTCGCATCCACAGGCTGTCCTCTGGAGGGCCTCCCTCTCCACAGGCTACGCTGTAGAGGGCCCTCTCGCATCCACAGGCTGTCCTCTGGAGGGCCTCCCTCTCCACAGGCTACTCTGTAGAGGCCTCCCTCTCCACAGGCTGTCCTCTGGAGGGCCTCCTTCTCGTCAGGCTGTCCTCTGGAGGGCCTCCTTCTCCTCAGGCTGTCCTCTGGAGGGCCTCCTTCTTCTCATGCTGTCCTCTGGAGGGCCTCCTTCCCCTCAGCCTGTCCTCTGGAGGGCCTCCCTCTACTCAGGCTGTCCGCTGGAGGGCCTCCCTCTCCACAGGCTGTCCTCTGGAGGGCCTCCCTCTCCTCAGGCTGTCCTCTGGAGAGCCTCCCTCTCCTCAGGCTGTCCTCTGGAGGGCCTCCTTCTCCACAGGCTGTCCTCTGGAGGGCCTCCCACTCCACAGGCTGCCCTCTGGAGGGCCTCCCTCTCCTCAGGCTGTCCTCTGGAGGGCCTCCCTCTCCACATGCTGTCCTCTGGAAGGCCTCCTTCTCCTCAGGCTGTCCTCTAGAGGGCCTCCTTCTCCTCAGGCTGTCCTCTGGAGGGCCTTCCTCTCCACAGGCTGTCCTCTGGAGGGCCTCCCACTCCACAGGCTGCCCTCTCAAGGGCCTCCCTCTCCTCAGGCTGTCCTCTGGAGGGCCTCCTTCTCCACAGGCTGTCCTCTGGAGGGCCTCCCACTCCACAGGCTGCCCTCTGGAGGGCCTCCCTCTCCTCAGGCTGTCCTCTGGAGGGCCTCCCTCTCCACATGCTGTCCTCTGGAAGGCCTCCTTCTCCTCAGGCTGTCCTCTAGAGGGCCTCCTTCTCCTCAGGCTGTCCTCTGGAGGGCCTTCCTCTCCACAGGCTGTCCTCTGGAGGGCCTCCCACTCCACAGGCTGCCCTCTCAAGGGCCTCCCTCTCCTCAGGCTGTCCTCTAGAGGGCCTTCTCCTCAGGCTGTCCTCTGGAGGGCCTCCCTCTCCTCAGGCTGTCCTCTGGAGGGCCTCCCTCTCCACAGGCTGTCCTCTGCAGGGCCTCCTTCTCTTCAGGCTGTCCTCTGGAGGGCCTTCTTCTCTTCAGGCTGTCCTCTGGAGGGCCTCCTTCTCCTCAGGCTGTCCTCTGCAGGGCCTCCTTCTCCTCAGGCTGTCCTCTGCAGGGCCTCCTTCTCCTCAGGCTGTCCTCTGGAGGGCCTCCTTCTCCTCAGGCTGTCCTCTGGAGGGCCTCCCTCTCCTCAGGCTGACCTTTGGAGGGGCTCCCTCCCCACAGGCTGTCCTCTGGAAAGGGCTCCCTCTCCACAGGCTGTCCACTGGAGGGCCCCCTTCTCCTCAGGCTGTCCTCTGGAGGGCCTCCCTCTCCACAGACTGTCCTCTGGAGGGCCTCCCTCTCCTCAGGCTGTCCTCTGGAGGGCCTCCCTCCTCAGGCTGTCCTCAGGAGGGCCTCCCTCCTCAGGCTGCCCTCTGGAGGGCCTCCCTCTCCTCAGGCTGTCCTCTGGAGGGCCTCCTTCTCCTCAAGCTGATTCTGGAGAGCCTCCCTCTCCTCTGGCGGTCCTCCCTCTCCTCAGGCTGTCCTCTGGAGGGGTTCCCTCCCGACATTCTGTCCTCTGGAGGGCCTCCCTCTCCTCAGGCTGTCCTCTGGAGGGCCTCCTTCCCCTCAGGCTGTCCTCTTGAGGGCCTCCCTCTCCTCAGGCTGTGCTCTGGAGGGCCTCCCTCTCCTCAGGCTGTGCTCTGGAGGGCCTCCCTCTCCACAGGTGGTCCTCTGGAGGGCCTCCTTCCCCTCAGGCTGTCCTCTGGAGGGCCTCCCTCTCCTCAGGCTGTCCTCTGGCGGGCCTCCCTTGCCTCAGGCTGTCCTCTGGAGGGCTTCCCTCTCCTCAGGCTGTCCTCTGGATGGCCCCCCTCTCCACATGCTGCCCTCTGGAGGGCCTCCCTCTCCTCAGGCTGTCCTCTGGAGGGCCTTCTTCTCCTCAGGCTGTCCTCTGGAGGCCTTCCCTCTCCTCAGGCTGTCCCATGGAGGGCCTCCCTCTCCTCAGGCTGTCCTCTGGCGGGCCTCCCTTGCCTCAGGCTGTCCTCTGGAGGGCTTCCCTCTCCTCAGGCTGTCCTCTGGAGGGCCCCCCTCTCCACATGCTGCCCTCTGGAGGGCGTCCCTCTCCTCAGGCTGTCCTCTGGAGGGCCTCCTTCTCCTCAGGCTGTCCTCTGGAGGGCCTCCCTCTCCTCAGGCTGACCTTTGGAGGGGCTCCCTCCCCACAGGCTGTCCTCTGGACGGGCTCCCTCTCCACAGGCTGTCCTCTGGATTGCTTCCCTCTCCTCAGGCTGTCCTCTGGAGGGCCCCCCTCTCCACATGCTGCCCTCTGGAGGGCGTCCCTCTACTCAGGCTGTCCTCTGGAGGGCCTCCTTCTCCTCAGGCTGTCCTCTGGAGGGCTTCCCTCTCCTCAGGCTGACCTTTGGAGGGGCTCCCTCCCCACAGGCTGTCCTCTGGACGGGCTCCCTCTCCTTAGGCTGTGCTTTGGAGGGCCTCCCTCTCCTCAGACTGTGCTCTGGAGGGCCTCCCTCTCCACAGGTGGTCCTCTGGAGGGCCTCCTTCCCCTCAGGCTGTCCTCTGGAGGTCCTCCCTCTCCTCAGGCTGTCCTCTGGCGGGCCTCCCTTGCCTCAGGCTGTCCTCTGGAGGGCTTCCCTCTCCTCAGGCTGTCCTCTGGAGGGCCCCCCTCTCCACATGCTGCCCTCTGGAGGGCCTCCCTCTCCTCAGGCTGTCCTCTGGAGGGCCTTCTTCTCCTCAGGCTGTCCTCTGGAGGCCTTCCCTCTCCTCAGGCTGTCCTCTGGTGGGCTTCCCTCTCCTCAGGCTGTCCTCTGGAGGGCCCCCCTCTCCACAGGCTGTCCTCTGGAGGGCCTTCCCTCTCCTCAGGCTGTCCTCTGGAGGGCCCCCCACTCCACAGGCTGTCCTCTTGAGGGCGTCCCTCTCCGCAGGCTGTTTTCTGGAGGGCCTCCTTCTCCTCAGGCTGTCCTCTGGAGGGCTTCCCTCTCCACAGGCAGTCCTCTGGAGGTCCTCCTTCTCCTCAGGCTGTCCTCTGGAGGGCCTCCTTCTCCTCAGGCTGTCCTCTTGAGGGCCTCCCTCTCCTCAGGCTGTGCTCTGGAGGGGCTCCCTCTCCACAGGCTGTGCTCTGGAGGGCCCCCGTCTCCACAGGCTGTGCTCTGGAGGGCCTCCCTCTCCACAGGCGGTCCTCTGGAGGGCCCCCCTCTCCACAGGCTGTCCTCTGGAGGGCCCCCCTCTCCTCAGGCTGTCCTCTGGAGGGCCCCCCACTCCACAGGCTGTCCTCTTGAGGGCGTCCCTCTCCGCAGGCTGTTTTCTGGAGGGCCTCCTTCTCCTCAGACTGCCCTCTGGAGGGCTTCCCTCTCCACAGGCGGTCCTCTGGAGGTCCTCCTTCTCCTCAGGCTGTCCTCTGGAGGGCCTCCTTCTCCTCAGGCTGTCCTCTTGAGGGCCTCCCTCTCCTCAGGCTGTGCTCTGGAGGGGCTCCCTCTCCACAGGCTGTGCTCTGGAGGGCCCCCGTCTCCACAGGCTGTGCTCTGGAGGGCCTCCCTCTCCACAGGCGGTCCTCTGGAGGGCCCCCCTCTCCACAGGCTGTGCTCTGGAGGGCCTCCCTCTCCACAGGCTGTGCTCTGGAGGGCCTCCCTCTCCACAGGCTGTGCTCTGGAGGGCCTCCCTCTCCTCAGGCTGTCCTCTGGAGGGCCTCCCTCTCCACAGTAGTGGCCAGGCTGCAAAAGCCATTCTGTACTTTCATTTTGAAAATGTTGGAGCGAGGGCGCCTCCATTTTGGGGCAGCCGCTCCCTCACTTACCTGCCATTGAAACGTGGCTCCCCAACCCGAACCTGACGAGACCTGATTACATGTGTCAGGTTCGTGTCGGGTCGGTACATATTCCGAATCCAGCATTTGGGTCGGGTCCGGCTGGACATTGCTGCCTCCGGGAACTCATGGGATCAGGCTCGCCCATGATTCCCCACAACTCCATCTGCAGGAAAAGCCTGCTGCCGGAACGGATGAACGATATTCGTGTCGGGTCGGGCTCAGGTTGGGCACGAAAAGAATTAAAGGACTGGGGCCCAGGTTGGGTCCGGGTTGGCTCTGGTTGGCTTGGTCCAGGGGCGGGTTTTAATTTTATACCCGAGCCAGACTTTACCTACCATGGCATCCTGCTGCTGATTTCAGTCTGGAAGGCCTCCTATTGGTTCTCCAGCTTTGAGAAGCCACTAAGGATGGTGAGCCCACCCTCTGGCTGTTGATTGGTCAATTTGGGGAAAAATCACAGATGAGTGACAGATTCCCACACTGTGCAGGATTTCAACCCCCATTTGAGCCTGAAGGTGGGGTCCTGAAGCCCACAGGAAAATCCTGCTTGGGATTGTGCCCCAGACACAGGAACATTTTTTGCTGATTTATACAGGACAATGGACAGACAGTCAGGTTGGAGAGAGGAGGACAGAACATATTCATGATCCTGGGGGCGGAGGGGGTATGAGAAGGCAACTGGAGTGGGATGTGAGAGTGAATAAAGGGGGAAACTGGGGCAGGATGTTGGGGAGTGAAGAGAAACTGTAAAATAATGAACATCTTCCAAGAATTGTAATTGAAATGAGCTCATTACTATTACTATGACATTTTGTAGCAAGAGTCATTTTGTTTTGTTCTGAAAGCCTTAATTCACTAACATTCTTCAATCACAGACCCCCGATTGAACCAAATACCAAAAGACCTGCTAAAGAACAGTTCGTAGGTGCTTGGTTACTGTATTTCATATAATTCAGCTTGAAAAGAATTAACGTCATATTTGTCAATTGACTGCAATCTTACTGAGGCGATGTGTCTCCTCTCCTCATTAAGATTACAAACTTTAAATCTTAGCACCATCGATGGGAACAGTTTGAGAATCTTTGTACATAAAGTGGTTTATAGAAAGACTGTACCTGGAACTTCAGCTTCTGTGGGATTTAGAAAGAGGAACAGATTTATGGCCCAGAAAAGATTCTCCATGGTTCCTTTCTGCTAAAACCTCTCGCATCTGAATTTCTGTGAACTAGCTGAAATAGAATAGTTCAAAGTTCAACGACCAGCTTGAAAAAAGAAAACACTCAACTCCATTGACCCTCAGTTCCCATTTCTGGCATCCTGTGTGAGTCACAATCAGCAGATTTCACAGCAAGAGATTGGGAACTGAGCAACCTAGCCCACAAGTCCACCCCTCCCCAGACACACCCATGTAAAATTGGAACCTCTTTTTGTTTCGGGGTTGAGGTGATTTCTGTTGGTTTTCTGCCCAGTAATCGGTCAGCCCCAGTATCCCAACATGATTATAAACCCTGCCCACAATCTAGGTAGTGAGCTCATTTTAAAAAATTTGTTTAATGAGATATGACCGTCGCTGGCTAGCCCAGCATTTATTGACCATCCCTAGTTGCCCTTGAGAAGGTGGTGGTGGTGAGCTGCCTTCTTGAACTGCTGCAGTCCTTGGGGTGTATTTGCACCCACAGTGCTGTTAGGAAGGGAGTTCCAGGATTTTGACCCAGCCACAGTGAAGGAACGGCGATATCGTTCCAAGTCAGCATGATGTGTGGCTTGGAGGGGAACTTGCAGGTGATGGTATTCCCATGCATCTGCTGTCCTTGTTGTTCTAGGTGGTAGAGATCACGGGTTTGGAAGGTGTTGTCGAAAAAGCCTTGGCCCAGTGCATCTTGTAGATGATAAACACTGCTGCCACTGTGGTGGAGGGATTGAATGTTTAAAGTGTTGGATGGGGTGCCGATCAAGTGGACTGCTTTGTCCTGGATGGTGTTGAGCTTCCTGAGTATTGTTGGATCTGCCCTCATCCAGGAAAGTGGAGAATATTCCATTACACTCCTGAGTTGTGCCTTGTAGATGGTGGACAGGCTTTGAGGAGCCAGGAGGTGAGTTACTCACTGCAGAATTCCTAGCCTCTGACCTGCTCTTGTAGCCACAGCATTTATGTGGCTGGTCCAGTTGAGGTTCTGGTTAATGATGACCCCCAGTATGTTGATAGTGAGAGATTCAGTGATGGTAATGCCATTGAACATCAAGGGGAGATGGCTAGATTCACTCCTGTTGGAGATGGCCATTGCCTGACACTTGTGTATTGTGAAAACTACTTGTGAATGGTGCTGAACATTGTGCAATCATCAGTGAACATCCCCACTTCTGACCTTATTATGGAGGGAAGGTCATTGATGAAACAGCCGAAGATGGTTGGGCTGAGGACACTACCCTGAGGAAGTCCTGCAGCAATGTCTTGGGGCTGAGATGATTGGCCTCCTTTGCGCTAGGTATGACTCCAACCAGTGGAGAGTTCTCCCCCTGATTTCCATTGACTTCAATCTTACTCAGGCTTCTTGATGCCATACTTGGGCAGATGCTGCCCTGATGTCAAGGACAGTCAGTCCCTGGAATTCAACTTTTTGTCCATGTTTGGACTGAGGCTGTAATGAGATCTGGAGCTGATTGGTCCTGGTGGAACCCAAACCAGAACCCAGGATCGGTGAGCAGGTTATTAGTGAATAAGTGCCGCTTGCATAGCACTGTCAGCAACACCACCCATCATTTTGTTGATCATTTCCAGATGTTATGATAAGGGCTCATGACACTGCAGCCAGAACTCTGGGAATAAGTTAGACCCAGACTTGTTGCTCCAGCCATTGGAGATGGGCCTAAGAGCCTAGAGCATCCGAAGAGTTTCAGTAATGATTTATAAAGTGCAGAGAGACTTTATGCAATGATGTTTTGAACTTTTGACTTGTTTCTGGACTGACCCACATGAGGCTTCTTGATGAAGGTGAGTTACCCTATGGCACCTTCATGTGGACAGAACACAACAGCACAAGAACTAGGAGCAAGTGTAGACCATATGACCCATCGAGCCTGCTCCGCCATTCAATACGATCATGGTTGATCTTGGGTTTCAATTCCACTTCCTGCCTGCTCTCCATATCCCTTCATTCCCTGTGAGTTTAAAATTCTATCTCTCCCAGCCTTAAATGTATTCAATGATGGAGCATTCTCTGGGGTAGAGAATTCCAAAGATTCACAACCCTTTGTGTATAGTAATTTTTACTCATCTCAGTCCTGAATGATTGACCCCTTATCCTGAGACTGCATCCCTGTGTTCTAGCTTCTAGACAGCATCTAAAAGAGACGGAGCCCACTGTATTATGCCCACCCCTAAGAATATATTGGGGTCATGAGAGGAGCTTAATGAGGAACATAGAACAAAGAACAGTACAGCACAGGAACAGGCCATTCGGCCCTCCAAGCCTGCACCAATCTTGATGCCTGTCTAAACTAAAACCTTCTGCTCTTCCGGGGACCGTATCCCTCTATTCCCATTCTATTCATGTATTTGTCAAGATGCCTCTTAAACGTCGCTATTGTACCTGCTTCCACCACCTCCCCCGGCAGCAAGTTCCAGGCACTCACCACCCTCTGTGTAAAGAACTTGCCTCGCACATCCCCTCTAAACTTTGCCCCTCGCACCTTAAACCTTGTAACTGACTCTTCCACCCTGGGAAAAAGCTTCTGACTATCCACTCTGTCCATGCCACTCATAACTTTGTAAACCTCTATCATGTCGCCCTTCCACCTCCGTCGTTCCAGTGAAAACAATCCGAGTTTAACCAGCCTCCCCTCATAGCCGATGCCCTCCAGACCAGGCAACATCCTGGTAAACCTCTTCTGTACCCTCTCCAAAGCCTCCATGTCCTTCTGGTAGTGTGGCGACCAGAATTGCATGCAATATTCTAAGTGTGGCCTAACTAAAGTTCTGTACAGCTGCAGCATGACTTGCCCATTTTTTAAATCTATGCCCCGACCAATGAAGGCAAGCATGCCGTATGCCTTCTTGACTACCTTATCCACCTGCGTTGCCACTTTCAGTGACCTGTGGACCTGTATGCCCAGATCTCTCTGCCTGTCAATACTCCTAAGGGTTCTGCCATTTACTGTATACTTCCTACCTGTATTAGATCTTCCAACATGCATTACCTCACATTTGTCCGGAGATGCGTATTAGAAGAGAGCACTTCACTGAAGTGGTATAGATGAAGATGTGCATGAGAACCTGCAGCCACAGTCACGTGCCTACTCACTGGTACCTCTGTGGCTGTGAAGGTGATAACCACACTCAGTTGTTATGGCACAGGCTCATTACAGGCAGCCATGGACGTCCTGTGTCATAACAGCCAGGCTGCAATATGACAATGCATGCATGAGGTGATTGATGTACTTCACAGGATAGCTGAGGAACACATCAGCTTTCCATCACAATAAATACCATGTAATTTCCCCAACACCCCCACCCACCCACCCCTGCTTCCATGGAAACCTGAGTAGGCATGGCCAGTCAACAGCAGAGAATGGTTATAACATTTCAGTACAGGGGGTTAGAGGACCTGGGCGAACCTCTCACCACCTTCCCCCAACCCCTACATCAAGGAGGCAGATCGTGGGGAGGAGTTCTGGGTTTTCCCCGGGAATTTCTGCCCAGTGTGTCTCCTGATCGGTGGGGTGGGGTTGGGGGAGGGGGGTGGGTGTTGGGTGGGGCGGAGTGCTGGTGTGGGGAATATTGGTTTCATTATGGGGATGAGAGATGGCTCTAAATCTTCAGTGGAATATGGGTGGTGCTGGACGGGATCCCTCACTGACTCTGAAGGCATGGGGTCAGGACGGGCGGGAGGGGTGATTTCAAACTTGCTGCCCCCCTCTCTCCCCCACCACCCCCATGTGAACCTGCTTTTGAGGGTCAACCAGCCATTATAGAAATGGCCCGATCTTAAATCCTCCTTTGGCCTAGTGTGGGCACCTTGCGTAAATCAACTTGTGAACAGGCGTCCACAGGGCGGGCACAGCTGAGGGGGCGTCTAACATCCTCCCCCCTCCCTGGCCCCTTTATGTAAAGTACCCTGTTACCTGATTGAAGTGAAGGTGGCCAGAATCATCAACTGTAACCCCTGCACCACCACCCCACCCACTCCCTGTTCCCCACCTCGTACCCGACTGTCAGGGACAATTCCTGTGGGACTCTGGCCATATCATAGACACTGGGTTTAGAGTCGGGCCTAGTAAATATAAATGACACAGGCCTCATGTCAGCGTTTCTCACTGTGACACTGGCCCTCACACCCCAGTTAAAGTTGGAGCTCAAAAATGATGCAATCTCTAGGAACTGGGTTGAAGGGATAAAGAGAGCACTTATTGAAAAATATAAAGCAGTGAAACAGTCCAGGTAAAGGAAAATAACAAGATGGGGGGGCAATAGAATAGATAGGGAAGAGGAGGTTCTCATCGACAGTGATTCAACAGACTGGCTGGATGTAGCACACATTTCCCTTACACAGTGCAGGCTGGTAAAATGGCAGTGTTAATGTGGAGGGTGAAGGTCGAGGGACAGTTTCTGCCACCTCTGTTTCTCTCTGTTTCAGGTGTGACGGCTCCAACACAAATCTGGCAAGTCTCAGGCCTACAATGTTTTCACAAAGACTTGAATCATCCCGCATTCTCATTGATAATTCAGTGGAAAAGTAAATGTGACGTGACCCCAAACACAGACAGAATGATGCTTCGCTTTTTTTTAATGTTGTTACTAATTTTCCATTATTCTTCTGGTGTCACAGCTGCTGACACCTGCCAGGAAACTAATCAACCATGAGGGACCCTTCCAGGATAATGATCTCCTCAAGGGCTCGACCACACAGCTGTAAATCTGCGGCCTGTAACCGGTGCAGCATTGGAAGATCCATTCCCTGGGAAACAGAACTTTTGTGATGCACCTGACCTGACCTTTGAGCTGTTGACCTGACAGCTGTGCAAATTCAACAGTCAGTAAACAAGAGCAGATGTAATGGCAAACAAATGTCAAGGTTCCTGCCTGTGGCAAATACTGGAGGAGTAAACACCATTCATCAACATGCAACCACGAGGTGCTGCTGACAGGCTGCCAGGATGGGACCTTCTCAGAATGGAGCCAGTTAAAGGCTTTGCAGGCCTACAAATCCAACAAAGTACAATGAACACCATTTCAGATCTCTGCACAATGCTGATATTGTGATGCTCAAGCTCTTTAGCGCTCGGCGAGGTATGGGCAACATGAGCGTTCCCGGGCACCTCACCAGTAAACCTTACTGGGCTGGGGGAGGAGAGGGGGCATGGGGTAGTTCAGGGGAATAGCCAATCCAGAGTGAGGCAAGCCCAGGACCAACACCAACCCACAGCCTTTTTGCAGAGCAAGGATGAATCCTCACAAATAGATTTTTGGACTTTTCTGCAGTGGCCTTTTAAGGACTGTTCATCAGGCCTCTCAATCATAGGTACAGATGAGCAGAGCATAGCCATTGATTGCTAAAATTTGAAAACAGATTGCCACTAGGGACATCACCCTCCCGGATTGTCTGACCATCTCCCAGAATGGGCCATGGATCTCTGGGGACTGCTCTTCCTGATCCAAGACGAGAGTATTCCCAGCCATCTGATTTGGGTCTAGAATGAGAAAAAGTCCTTGTTTGGACTCTTCTCGGAGCACCAGGAGAATTTCCAGCATTTTCTATTCTTGTTTCATTGGGATTGATGTCTAGAAAACTCTTCGGAAGAAAATCACACAGCCCCATGACAGTTAGTTAGAGACTGGGCATGTGGTTAAGCTGGGAAGGGGGTGGAACACCAGGCTATGTCAGGGAAGGAGAGGTTCTGAGTGGAAGTGGGGAGGCCTGAGCTAGGAGGGAGCAAGGATGCTTGATGTCTTGAGCAAGAAAGGAAAGGTATCAGCCATGAAAATCAAAGCTGGAGCGAATGGGGAGAGGAGTGGGACTTGAGCGTTGAAGATGAGCTGCCTTCTTGAACCACTGTAGTCCATGTGGGGTAGGTACATCCACAGTGCTGTTAGGAAGGGAGTTCCAGGATTTGACCCAACGGCAATGGCGATATAGTTCCAAGTCAGGATGGTGTGTGACTTGGAGGGGAACTTGCAAGTTTTGGTGTTCCCATGCAACTGCTGCCCTTATCCTTCTAGATGGTAGAGGTCATGGATTTGGAAGGTGCTGTCTAAGGAGCCTTGGTGCGTTGCTGCAGTGCATCTTGTAGATGGTACACACTGCTGCCACCGTGTGTTGATGGTGGAGGGAGTGAATGTTTGTGAATGGGGTGCCAATCAAGCAGGCTGCTTTGTCCTGGATGGTGTCGAACTTCTTGAGTGTTGGAACTGCACCCATCCAGGCAAGTGGAGAGTATTCCATCACACTCCTGACTTGTGCCTTGTAGATGGTGGACAGGCTTTGGGGAGTCAGGAGGTGTGTTACTTGTCGCAGGATTCCTAGCCTCTGACCTGCTCTTGTAGCCACAGTATTTATATGGCTACTCCGGTTCAGTTTCTGGTCAATGGTAACACCCAGAATGTTGATAGTGAGGGATTCAGCGATGGTAATGCCATTGAATGTCAAGGGGAGATGGTTAGATTCTCTCTTGTTGGAGATGGTCATTGCCTGGCACTTGTGTGGCACGAATGCTACTTGCCACTTATCAGCCCAAGCCTGGATATTGTCCAGGTCTTGCTGCATTTCCACATGGAGTGCTTCAGTATCTGAAGAGTCACAAATGGTACTGAACATTGTGCAATCATCAGCGAATATCCCCACTTCTAACCTTATAATGGAGGGAAGGTCATTGATGAAGCAGCTGAAGATGGTTGGGACTCCTCGATGCCATACTCAGTCAAATGCTGCCTTGATGTCAAGGGCAGTCACTCTCACCTCACCTCTTGAATTCAGCTCTTTTGTTATGCTTGAATCAAAATTATAATGAGGTCAGGAGTTGAGGATCCCTGGCGGGATCCAAACTGAGTGTCACTGAGCAGGTTATTGCTAAGCAAGTGCTGCTTGATGGCACTGTTGATGACACCTTCCATCACTTTACTGATGATTGAGAGTAGACTGATGGGGCGGTAGTTGGCCGGGTTGGACTTGTCCTGCTTTTTGTCTACAGGATATACCTGGGCAATTTTCCACATTGCTGGGTAGATGCCAGTGTTGTATCTGTACTGGAACAGTTTGGCTAGGGGTGCGGCTAGTTCTGGAGCACAGGTCTTCAGTACTATTGCCGGAATATTGTCAGGATCCATTGCCTTTGCAGATCCAATGCCTTCAGTCGTTTCTTGATATCACGCGGGGAGATTTGAATTGGCTGAAGTCTGGCATCTGTGATGCTGGGGACTTCAGGAGGAGGCCGAGTTGGATCATCAACTCGGCACTTCTGGCTGAAGATTGTTGCAAATGCTTCAGCCTTATCTTTCTCACTGATGTGCTGGGCTCCCCCATCATTAAGGATGGGGATATTTGTGGAGCCACTTCCTCCAGTTAGTTGTCTAATTGTCCACCACCATTCACGGCTGGATGTGGCAGGACTGCAGAGCTTAGATCTGATCCGTTGGTTATGGGATCACTTAGCTCTGTCTATTGAATGTTGCTTATGCAGTTTGGCATGCAAGTAGTCCTGTGTTGTAGCTTCACCAGGTTGACACCTCATTTTGAGGTATGCCTGGTGCTGCTCCTGGCATGCCCTCCTGCACTCTTCATTGAACCAGGGTTGGTCTCCTGGCTTGATGGTAATGGTAGAGAGGGGGTATGTCGGGCCATGAGGTTACAGATTGTGGTTGAGTACAATTCTGCTGCTGCTGATGGCCCACAGCGCCTCATGGATGTCCAGTTTTGCATTGCTAGATCTGTTCGAAATCTATCCCATTTAGCACGGTGATAGTGCCACACAACACGATGGACGGTATCCTCAATGTGAAGGCAGCATTTCGTCTCCACAAGGACTGTGCAGTGGTCACTCTTACCAATACAGTTATGGACAGAAGTATCTGTGGCAGGCAGATTGGTGAGGACAGGGTCAAGTATGTTTTTCCCTCGTGTTGGTTCCCCCATCACCTGCTGCAGATCCAGTCTAGCAGCTATGTCCTTTAGGACTCGGCCAGCTCGGTCAGCAGTGGTGCTACTGAGCCACTCTTGGTGATGGACATTGAAGCTCCCCACCCAGAGTACATTCTGCACCCTTGCCACCCTCAGTGCTTCCTCCAAGTGGTGTTCAACATGGAGGAGTACTGAGTCATCAGCTGAAGGAGGGCGGTAGGTGGTGATCAGTAGGAGGTTACCTTGCCCATGTTTGACCTGATGCCATGACACTTCATGGGGTCCGGAGTCGATGTTGAGGACTCCCAGGGCAACTCCCTCCCTACTGTATACCACTGTGCCCCCACCTCTGGTGAGTCTGTCCTGCAGGTGGGAGAGGACATACCTGGGATGGTGATGTCAGTGTCTGGGACATTGTCTGTCAGGTATGATTCCGTGAGTATGACTATGTCAGGCTGTTGCTTGACTAGTCTGTGGGACAGCTCTCCCAACTTTGGTACAAGCCCTCAGATGTTAGTACGGAGGACTTTACAGGGTCGACAGGGCTGGGTTTGCCGTTGTCATTTCCGGTGCCTAGGTCGATATTGGGTTGTCCGTCCGGTTTCATTCCTTTTTATTGATTTCGTAGCAGTTAGGTACAACTGAGTGGCTTGCTAGGCCATTTCAGAGGGCATGTAAGAGTTAACCACATTGCTGTGGGTCTGGAGTCACATGTAGGCCAGACCAGGAAAGGACAGCAGATTTCCTTCCCTAAAGAACTTTAGTGAACCAGATGGGTTTTTGCAACAATCGACAATGGTTTCATGGCCATCATTAGACTAGCTTTTAATTTCAGATTTATTAATTACATTCAAATTCCACCTTTTGCTGAGGTGGGATTTGAACCGATGTCCCCAGAGCAATACCCTGGGTCTCTGGGTTACTAGTCCAGTGATAATACAACTACGCCACCGCCTGCTTTTCTATTTATCTTCTCTTGAGTGTGTGTGTGAGTGAATAAGTACGTAAGTGGTGTTGTGATCATTTTGGGATCTGTTTAAAATGTTTTTTTTTACCTATAAGAAAACCTGTCATCTATGTTTATTTGGCAAAGAAAACACAAAGGGTTTAAACACTAGTAACAAAAACACTTGCTGTGGTCAGCTGGGAGGTAGGTGAACACTGGGAAGAAACCATATCATCACCCACCTGGCTATAACTGAGATTTGGGGATATGCTGAGAGGGTATGTAGGTGGGATTTAGGGATATGGGAAGATGGTGGTGTTACGCCAGGTGAGGAGGGGGTCTCAGGCTCCCCTTTTACCCTTTCTCTGGTTTGATTGAAACAGGGTTTATCCTTTTGAGCTTACCACCTCTGTCAGGGTTTGCTCCTGCTCCTCTAACGTAAGTGCAAAAGAACCAATCAGACAGTTTTTCTTGAGTTTAAACAAGAGGTCAGTTTATTACACTTAACCCAGTTTAAAATACTAAAACTACACCACACATTCACGCGCACATTCACATGAGAGTCACACACACACAAATAGATTACAGAGGGAGATAGATTTGGTGGTTGGATTAACGTCTGGAATAAATGAAATTTAAATACAGCATGTGAGTCGAATAGTTCTCAGCTGAAATTGTAGTCTAGAAGTCCTCGCTGGTTGGCTTGCTTTACTCAGGGCTGCTGAAGGCAGAAGAGGAGGTTGATTCTCATCCCTTGGTTGCTGGCTGAAGCATCTGTAGGCTTGGGGGAGGGGTGGTTCTCAGTTGCAGTCAGATCTTCTCTTGATATTTTCTGGAGAGAGAGAGAGAGAGAGACTGCTTCGTTGATGACTTTTCAGTTACTGCTCTCTGTTGTCTGTGTGACAAAGCTTACAGTTTCTTCAGAGCTGCGCAGGCAGTCACATGGCTGTATCAAACCCCTTTGTTTTTAATGAGGATTTTTCTGGAATCTTCTCTGAGATTCAAGGTGCTACATGCCACCTGATGTCCAATCACACTTGGAGGGGGTTGGCTCTTTCAAAGTCAATGGGTGTAGATGGCCTTGATGACTGTGTTGATGAAGCCATTCTAGGTAATTCAATCACTGAGAGCACGCCATTATTCTGGTTGGACTTAGTGAGACTTTCCATCTCCCGTTTAATCTTCTGGCGTTTCAAATGTAAATTGCAGTGGCCATCTTGGCGGCCGGTTTTTAAAAAGTTAACTTCTAGGATTTTTCCATTAAAAGTCTAATGTAACATTCCAACCAATGAAATTAATATTTTCTATTTGGCATATAAGGTTTTCATGATGGTGGGTAGGTGAGATTGAGGGATATGGCGAGATGGTGAGTCGGTGAGATTGAGGGATATGGTGAGATGGTGAGTTGGTGGGATTGTGGGATAAGGTGAGATGGTGAGTAGGTGGGATTGAGGGATAAGGTGAGATGGTGAGTAGGTGGGATTGAGGGATAAGGTGAGATGGTGAGTTGGTGGAATTAAGAGAATTGGTGAGATGGTGAGTAGGTGGAATTAAAGGATATGGTGAGATGGTGAGTAGGTGGGATTGTGGGATAAGGTGAGATGGTGAGTAGGTGGAATTAAAGGATATGGTGAGATGGTGAGTAGGTGGGATTGAGGGATAAGGTGAGATGGTGAGTTGGTGGAATTAAGAGAATTGGTGAGATGGTGAGTAGGTGGAATTAAAGGATAAGGTGAGATGGTGAGTAGGTGGGATTGTGGGATAAGGTGAGATGGTGAGTAGGTGGAATTAAAGGATATGGTGAGATGGTGAGTAGGTGGGATTGAAGGATAAGGTGAGATGGTGAGTTGGTGGAATTAAGAGAATTGGTGAGATGGTGAGTAGGTGCAATTAAAGGATATGGTGAGATGGTGAGTAGGTGGGATTGTGGGATAAGGTGAGATGGTGAGTAGGTGGAATTAAAGGATAAGGTGAGATGGTGAGTAGGTGGGATTGAGGGATAAGGTGAGATGGTGAGTAGGTGGAATTAAAGGATATGGTGAGATGGTGAGTAGGTGGAATTAAAGGATATGGTGAGATGGTGAGTAGGTGGAATTGAAGGATAAGGTGAGATGGTGAGTAGGTGGGATTGAGGGATAAGGTGAGATGGTGAGTAGGTGGAATTAAAGGATATGGTGAGATGGTGAGTAGGTGGGATTGAGGGATAAGGTGAGATGGTGAGTAGGTGGAATTAAAGGATATGGTGAGATGGTGAGTAGGTGGGATTGAAGGATAAGGTGAGATGGTGAGTAGGTGGAATTAAAGGATATGGTGAGATGGTGAGTAGGTGGAATTAAGAGAATTGGTGAGATGGTGAGTAGGTGGGATTAAGAGAATTGGTGAGATGGTGAGTAGGTGGAATTAAAGGATATGGTGAGATGGTGAGTAGGTGAGATTGAGGGATAAGGTGAGATGGTGAGTTGGTGGAATTAAGAGAATTGGTGAGATGGTGAGTAGGTGGGATTGAAGGAAAGGTGAGATGGTGAGTAGGTGGGATATAGTGGTATGGTAAGATGGTGAGTAGGTGGATTTGAGGGATAAGGCAAGATGGTGAGTAGGTGGGATATAGTGATATGATGAGATGGTGGGTAGATGGGATTGAAAACAAATGGTTGGTAGAAAGAGTGTGAGAGACCCTGCAACTTGCAGAAACCAACAACTACTCTTTCTTCAGTGCTATCAAGGTTATTTATGGCCCAAGCCAACCCTGCTGAGAGCTAAGCATGGAGGAAAACCCATCAAGGACAGGGTGGCAATCAGTGCTCGCTGGAGGGAACATTTCGAAGAACTCCTCAACCGCGACTCTGTCTTTTACTTGAATGTCCTCAACTCTATCCCTCAACCCGTCCGGCTCAGTCTTGGTGCTACCCTAGTCAAAGCAAGGTCGGAAAATGCATTCAACAGCTGAAAAACAACAAAGTCTCTGGAGCAGATGGAATCCTGGCTGAAATCCTGAAACATGGTGGAGATACAATCCTGGCAAGACTGCACAACCTCATATTCCTCATCTGGGATGAAGAGAACTAGTCAGGGGACGTCAGGATCACTGTGATTGTGACTGTATTCAAGAAGGGAGACAAGACCATTTGCAGCAACTACAGAGGAATCTCCCTGCTGTCTGCCACAGGGAAGATCATTGCAAGGATCCTCCTCAATCACCTCCTCCCAGAGACTGAAGAGCTCCTCCGGAGTCACTATGCAGCTTTCGCCCATCGAAAGGCACCACAGACATGATCAAGAAAAATGCAGGGAACAACGTCAACCACTGTACATGGTCTTTTTCAACCTAACAAAAACCTTTGTCTCTGTAAACCACGAAGGTATTTGGAGCATCCTGTTCAAGTTTGCCTTCCCTCAGAAGTTTGTCACCATCCTCCGTCTACTCCACGATGACATTCAAGCCGTGATCCTCACCAATGGAATCACCACAGACCTTCTCAGTCAAGACCAGAGACAAGCAAGGCTGTGTCTTCTCACCAACTGTCTTCTCCATTTTCCTTTCTGTATGCTACACCTCTTCTCCAAAAAACTACCCACAGGGGTGGAGATAATCTACAGAACAAATGGGAAACTGTTCAACCTACGCCGCCTTCACTTCAAAACCACAATCACTCCAACCTCAGTCATCGAGCTTTCAGTTTGCAGATGACACTTGTGTGTGCGTTCACTCTGAAGCTGAGCTCCAGATCATCGTTGACTCCTTCTCTGAAGCATACGAGAAAATGGGTCTTTCACAAAACACACAGGAAACATAGGTCCTCTTCTATCCAGCTTCCACAGAACAACACCTACCCCCATCAATCAAGATCCAAGGTGAGATCCTGGAATATGTGGACCATTTTCCATATCTTGGGAGCATCCTCTTGGTGAAGGCAGACATAGACAAAGAGGTTCATCATGGTCTCCAGTGTGCCAGCTCAGCCTTTGGCTGACTGAGGAACAGAGTATTAGAGGATCAGGATCTCAAACCTGAGACTAAGATCAAGCTTTAGAAACACAGAAACATAAAAGAAAAAGGTGCAGGAGTAGGTCATTCGGCCCTTCGAATCAGCTCCGCCATTCAATATGATCATGGCTGATCATCCAAACTCAGTAAGTAACCTGTTCCCGCTTTCTCTCCATATCCCTTGATCCCATTAGCCCTAAGAATTATATCTAACTTTTTCTTGAATATATCTAATGATTTGG
Source organism: Heterodontus francisci (assembly GCF_036365525.1). Lineage (NCBI taxonomy): Eukaryota > Metazoa > Chordata > Chondrichthyes > Heterodontiformes > Heterodontidae > Heterodontus > Heterodontus francisci. Next base: position 12,506,107 of record NC_090380.1, on the reverse strand, counting down.
CCTCAACTGCTTTCCGTGGTAGAGAATTCCACAGGTTCACCACTCTCTGGGTGAAGAAATCTCTCCTTATCTCAGTCCTCTTATCCTTAGACTGTGACCTCTGGTCCTGGACTCCCCCGTCATCGGGAACATCCTTCCTGCATCTAGTCTGTCCAGTCCTGTTAGAAGTTTGTAGGTTTCTATGAGATCCCCTCTCATTCTTCTAAAGTCTAGTGAATACAAGCCTAATCAATCCAATTTCTCCTCATACGTCAGTCCTGCCATCCCAGGAATCAGTCTGGTGAACCTTCACTGCACTCCCTCCATAGCAAGAACATCCTTCCTCAGATAAGGAGACCAAAACTGCACACAATATTCCAGATGTGGTATCACCAAGGCCTGGTGTAATTGCAGCAAGGCATCCTTGCTCCTGTACTCAAATCCTCTCGCTATGAAAGCCAACATACCATTTGTCTTCTTAACTGCCTGCTGCACCTGCATGCTTTCTTTCAGCGACTGGTGCACAAGGATACTCAGGTCTTGTTGCACCTCTCCCTTTCCCAATCTATTGTCATTCAGATAATAATTTGCCTTTCTGTTTTTGCCACCAAAGTGGATAACCTCACATTTATCCACATTATGCTGCATCTGCCATGTATTTGCCCACTCATTCAATCTGTCCTAATGACATTGGAGCTTCTCTGCGTCCTCCTCACAGCTTACACTCCCACCCAGCTTTATGTCATCTACAAACTTGGATATATTCCAATTAATTTCCTCATCTATATCATTAATTTATATTGTGAATAGCTGAGGTCCTAGCACTGATCCCTGCGGTACCCCATTAGTCACTGCCTGCCACTCGGAAAAATACCCATTTATTCCTACTCTTTGTTTCCTGACTGCCAACCAGTTCTCTATCCATGTCAGTACCTTACCCCCAATCCCATGTGTTTTAATTTTGCATGCTAGTCTCTTATGTGGGACCTTATCGAAAGCCATCTGAAAGTTCAAATCCACTGGTTCTCCCTTATCTATTCCAGTAGTTACATCCTCAAAAAATTCCAGTAGATTTGTCAAGCATGATTTCCCTTTTGTAAATCCACGTTGACTTTGTCCGATCCTTGTTTTCCAAGTGCTCTGCTATTATATCTTTTATAATGGACTCTAGCATTTTCCCCATTACTGATGTCAGACTAACCAGTCTATAATTCCCTGTTTTGTCTTTACCTCCTTTTTTAAATAGTGAGGTTACATTAGCTACCCTCCAATCCCTTGGAACTGTTCCAGAGTCTATAGAATTTTGAAAAATGACCAGCAATGCATCTACTATTGTTAGGGCCACTTCCTTAAGTATTCTGGGATGTAGTTTATCAGGCCCTGGGGATTTATCGGCCTTCAACCCCATCAATTTCCTCAAAACCATTTCCCTACTAATTCTGATTTCCTACAGTTCCTCCTTTTCACTAGACCCTATGTTCCTCAACATTTCTGGGGGGCAATTTTTGTCCTCCTTTGTGAAGACAGAACCAAAGTATGTATTCAACTGGTCTGCCATTTCTTTGTTTCCCGTTTCTGACTGTAAGGGACCCACATTTGTCTTCACTAAACTTTTTCTCTTCACATATCTATTGAAGCTTTTGCAGTCAGTTTTTACATTCTCTGCAAACTTACTCTCATACTCTATTTTCCCCTTCTTAATCAATCCCTTTGTCCTCCTTTGCTGAATTCTAAACTGCTCCCAATCCTCAGGTCTGCTGCTTGTTCTGGCCATTTTATAATTCTCCTCCTTGGATCTAATACTATCCCTAATTTCTTTTGTGAGCCACCTTCCCATTTTAGACAGGAATGAACAATTGTTGTAATTCAGCCAGGCGCTCTTTAAATGCTAGCCATTGCCTATCCACTGTTAAATAACGTTCCCCAATCTATCATAGCTAATTTGCGCCTCATACCTTCATAGTTTCCTTTATTTAGATTCAGGACCCCTGTCTCGGAATCAACTCTCTCACTCTCCATTTTAATGAAGAATTCTACCAAGCAGCAATGATCCCTGTGCTCCTCTATGATTCATAGACCTGGACAACCTACAGCAGGCACTTCAAAGCACTAGAGAAGTAGCACCAGAGGCGCCTCTGCATGATCTTCCAAATCTAGTGGCAAGAAAGATGGTGGAACAGCAGTGTCTTCTCCCAAGCCAACCTGCCCATCATCAGGGCACGAATCACCCAAAAGCAGTTCCACTGGGTGGAAGGAGCATGGCTGACATCAGACTCCTGAAGCAGCTGGTCGCAACAGGAGACTCCCAGGAGGACAGCGGAAATGCTTTAGAGATGACCTCAGAGCATTTCGAAAGACATGAAATGTCCTCGTCAACTTGTGGGAATCTCTGGTTCATGACCATTCTAGATGGGGAAAGCTCATTCGTGAAGGCATCAAACACCTAAAGGGACTTTGTAGGGGTGAAGGTGTTGGAAGGAGCACACAAACCTGCAAATGACTCATCTACCTGATCTTCAAGCACCAGCTGCCCCTCATAAGGCCGAGTCTGCAGATCACGCATTGGACTTATCAGCCATCTCAGAACCAATGGAACCAGAGTAGAAACAAGTCATCCTCATCCCAAGGGACTACCAAAGAAAGAGGGATTGAGGAATATGGTGTGACAGTGGGTAGGTGTGATTGAGGGATATGATGGGAAGGTGAGTTGGTAAAGTTGACGGACATTCTGAGAAGGTAGATAGGTGGGGAACAGGATTGAGGAATATGGTGAGGTGTTAAGCGGGATCAAGGAATACAGAGAGAAGGTGTGGTTGAGAACAATTGAAAGAAGGTAGGTAAGTGGTTTGAGGAACGGGATGAGGATTTAGTTAGATGGATGGAGGAATGTGATGAGGAATTGGGTAGATGGATGGAGGAATGTGATGAGGAATTGTGTGGATGCATGGAAGAATGCGATGAGGAATTGGGTAGAAGGATAGAGGAATGTGATGAGGAATAGGGCAGATGGATTGAGGAATGTGATGAGGAATTGGGCAGATGGATTGAGGAATGTGATGAGGAATTGCGTAGATGGATGGAAGAATGCGATGAGGAATTGGGTAGGTGAATAGAGGAATGCGATGAGGAATTGGGTAGATGGATAGAGGAATGCGATGAGGAATTGGGTAGATGGACGGAAGAATGCGACGAGGAATTGGGTGGATGGATCGAGGAATGTGATGCGGAATTGGGTAGAAGGACGGAAGTGTGTGATGAGGAATTCGGTAGATGAATGGAAGAATGTTATGAGGAATTGGGCGGATGGATGGAGGAATGTGACGAGGAATTTGGTAGATGGATGGAGGAATGTGATGAGGAATTCGGTAGATGGATGGGAGAAACTGATGTGGAATTGGGTAGATGGATTGAGGAATGTGATGAGGAATTGGGTAGATGGATGGAGGAATGTGATGAGGAATTGGATTAGATGGATGGAAGAATGTGATGAGGAATTGGTTAGATGGATGGAGGAATGTGATGAGGAATTCGGTAGATGGATGGGAGAAACTGATGTGGAATTGGGTAGATGGATTGAGGAATGTGATGAGGAATTGGTTAGATGGAGGGAAGAATGTGATGTGGAATTGGGTAGATGGATTGAGGAATGTGATGAGGAATTGGGTAGATGGATGGAGGAATGTGATGAGGAATTGGGTCGATGGATGGAGGAATGTGACGAGGAATTGGGTAGATGGATGCAGGAATGTGATGAGGAATTGGGTAGATGGATGCAGGAATGTGATGAGGAATTGGATAGATGGAGGGAAGAATGTGATGTGGAATTCGGTAGATGAATGGAGGAATATGATGAGGAATTGGGTAAATGGATGGTGGAATGTGATGAGGAATTGGGTAGATGGATGGCGGAATGTGATGTGGAAATGGGTAGATGGATGGTGGAATGTGATGAAGAATTGGGGAGATGGATGAAGGAATGTGATGAGGACATGGGTAGATGGATGGTGAATGTGATGTGGAGTTGGGAAATGGATGGAAGAATCTGCTGAGGTATTGCTTAGATGGATGGGGGGATGTGATGAGGAATTGGGTAGATGGATGAAGGAATGTGATGAGGAATTGGGTAAATGGATGGAAGAATGCGATAAGGAATTGGGTAGATAGATGGAAGAATGTGATGAGGAATTGGGTAGATGGATTGAGGAATGGGATGAGGAATTGGGGAGATGGATTGAGGAATGTGATGAGGAATTGGGTAGATGGATGGAAGAATGTGTTGAGGATTTGGGTAGATGGATGGCGGAATGTGATGTGGAAATGGGTAGATGGATGGTGGAATGTGATAAAGAATTGGGGAGATGGATGAAGGAATGTGATGAGAAATTGGGTAGATGGATGGTGAATGTGATGAGGAATTGGGTAGATGGATGGAGGAATGTGATGTGGAATTGGGAAATGGATGGAAGAATCTGCTGAGGTATTGCTCGGATGGATGGGGGAATGTGATGAGGAATTGGGTAGATGGATGAAGGAATGTGATGAGGAATTGGGTAAATGGATGGAAGAACGCGATAAGGAATTGGGTAGATAGATGGAAGAATGTGATGAGGAATTGGGTAGATGGATTGAGGAATGTGGTGAGGAATTGGGTAGATGGATGGAGGAATGGGATGAGGAATTGGGGAGATGGATTGAGGAATGTGATGAGGAATTGGGTAGATGGATGGAAGAATGTGTTGAGGATTTGGGTAGATGGATGGAGGAATGTGATGAGGAATTCAGTAGATGGATCGAGGAATGTGAAGAGGAATTGGGTAGATGGATGGAAGAATGCGATGAGGATTTGGTAGATGGATGGAAGAATGCGATGAGGAATTCGGTAGATGGATGGGAGAAACTGATGTGGAATTGGGTAGATGGATTGAGGAATGTGATGAGGAATTGGGTAGATGGATGGAGGAATGTGACGAGGAATTGGGTAGATGGATACAGGAATGTGATGAGGAATTGGGTAGATGGATGCAGGAATGTGATGAGGAATTGTTAGATGGATGGAGGAATGTGATGAAGAATTGCATAGATGTATTGAGGAACAGGATAAGGATTCAGTTAGATGGATGGACGAATGTGAAGAGGAATTGGGTGGATGGATTGAGGAACGGGATGAGGATTTAGTTAGATGGAAGGAGGAATGTGATGAAGAATTGGATAGATGGATGGTGGAATGCAATGAGGAATTTGGTGGATGGATGGAGGAATGTGATGAGGAATTGCATAGATGGATTGAGGTTCGGGATGAGGATTTAGTTAGATGGATGTCGGACTGTGATAAGGAATTGGGTAGATGAATGGATGAATGTGATGAAGATGTCGTTAGATGGATGGATGAATGTAATGAGGATGTAGTTAGATGGATGGAGGGTAGATTGATGGAAGAATGTGATGAGGATTTGGGTTGATGGATGGAGGAATTTGATGAGGAATTGGTAGATGGATGGAAGAATGCGATGAGGGATTGGGTAGATGGATAGAGGAATGTGATGAGGAATTGGGTAGATGGTTGGAAGAATGCGATGAGGAATTAAGTAGATGGATTGAGGAATGTGATGAGGAATTGGGTAGATTGATGGAGGAATGTGATGAGGAATTGGGTAGATGGATGGAAGAATGCGATGAGGAATTAAGTAGATGGATTGAGGAATGTGATGAGGAACTGGTTAGATTGATTGAGGAATGTGATGAAGATTTAGTTCGATGGATGGAGGAATGTGATGAGGAATTGTTAGATGGATGGAGGAATGTGATGAGGAATTGCATAGATGTATTGAGGAACAGGATGAGGATTCAGTTAGATGGATGGACGAATGTGAAGAGGAATTGGGTGGATGGATTGAGGAACGGGATGAGGATTTAGTTAGATGGAAGGAGGAATGTGATGAAGAATTGGATAGATGGATGGTGGAATGCAATGAGGAATTTGGTGGATGGATGGAGGAATGTGATGAGGAATTGCATAGATGGATTGAGGTTCGGGATGAGGATTTAGTTAGATGGATGTAGGACTGTGATGAGGAATTGGGTAGATGAATGGATGAATGTGATGAAGATGTCGTTAGATGGAGGAATGTGATGAGGATGCAGTTAGATTGATGGAGGAACGTGATGAGGATGTAGTTGGATGGATGGAGAAATGTGATGAGGATGTAGTTGGATGGATGGAGAAATGTGATGAGGATGCAGTTAGATTGATGGAGGAATGTGATGAGGATGTAGTTGGATGGATGGAGGAATGTGATGTGGATTTAGTTAGATGGATGTCGGAATGTGATGAGGAATTGGCAGATGGATGGAAGAATGCGATGAGGAATTGGGTAGATGGATAGAGGAATGCAATGAGGAATTGGGTAGACGGATGGACGAATGCGATGAGGAATTGAGTAGATGGATCGAGCAATGTGATGAGGAATTGCGTAGATGCATGGAGGAAGGCGATGCGGAATTGGGTAGATGGATGGAGGAATGTGATGAGGAATTGGGTAGATGGATTGAGGAATGTTCTGAGGAACTGGTTAGATGGATTGAGGAATGTGATGAAGATTTAGTTCGATGGATGGAGGAATGTGATGAGGAATTGGGTAGATGGATGGAGGAATGCGATGAGGAATTGGTAGATGGATGGAGGAATGTGATGAGGAATTGCATAGATGTATTGAGGAACTGGATGAGGATTCAGTTAGATGGATGGTGAATGTGAAGAAGAATTGGGTGGATGAATGGAGGAATGTGATGAGGAATTGTGTAGATGGATTGAGGAACGGGATGAGGATTTAGTTAGATGGAAGGAGGAAGGTGATGAAGAATTGGATAGATGGATGGTGGAATGCAATGAGGAATTTGCTGGATGGATGGAGGAATTGCATAGATGGATTGAGGTTCGGGATCAGGATTTAGTTAGATGGATGTAGGACTGTGATGAGGAATTGGGTAGATGAATGGATGAATGTGATGAGGATGTCGTTAGATGGATGGATGAATGTGATGAGGATGTAGTTAGATGGATGGAGGAATGTGATGAGGATGTAGTTAGATGGATGGAGGAATGTGATGATGATGTTTTTAGATGGATGGAGGAATGTGATGAGGATGTAGTTGGATGGATGGAGGAATGTGATGAGGAATTGGGTAGATGGATGTAGGAATGTGATGAGGAATTGGTAGATGGATGGAAGAATGCGATGAGGAATTGGGTAGTTGGATTGAGGAATTGGGTAGATGGATGGAAGAATGCGAGGAGGAATTGGGTAGATGGATGGAGGAATATGATGAGGAATTGGGTAGATGGATGGAAGAATGCGATGAGGAATTGGGTAGATGGATAGAGGAATGCAATGAGGAATTGGGTAGACGGATGGACGAATGCGATGAGGAATTGAGTAGATGGATAGAGGAATGTGATGAGGAAATGGATAGATGGATGCAAGAATGCGATGAGGATTTGGTAGATGGTTGGAAGAATGCGATGAAGAATTGGGTAGATGGATGGAGTAATGTGATGAGGAATTGGGTAGATGGTTGGAAGAATGCAATGAGGAATTGGGTAGATGGATGGAGGAATGTGATGTGGATTTGGTAGATGGATGGAAGAATGTGATGAGGAATTGGGTAGATGGATGAAGGTATGTGGTGAGCAATTGGGTAGATGGATTCAGGAATGTGATGAGGAATTTGGTAGATAGATGAAGGTATATTATGAGGGTTTAATTAAATGGATGGAGGAATGTGATGAGGAATTGGGTTGCTGGATTGAGGAATGTGATGCGGAATTAGTTAGATGGATGAAGGAATGTGGTGAGCAATTGGGTAGATGGATGCAGGAATGTGATGAGGAATTTGGTAGATGGATGGAAGAATGTGATGAGGTATTTGGTTGATGGATTGAGGAATGTGATGAGGAATTGGGTACATGATTGGAAGAATTCGATGAGGAATTTGCTAAATGGATAGAGGAATGTGATGAGGAATTCGGTAGATGGATGGAAGAATGCAATGAGGATTTGGGTAGATGGATGGAGGAATGCAATGAGGAATTGGGTAGATTGATGGAAGAATGTGATGAGGATTTGGGTAGATGGATGGAGGAAGGCGATGCGGAATTGGGTCGATGGATGGAGGAATGTGATGAGGAATTGGATAGATGGATTGAGGAATGTGATGAGGAATTGGTAGATGGATGGAAAAATGCGATGAGGGATTGGGTAGATGGATAGAGGAATGTGATGAGGAATTGGGTAGATGGTTGGAAGAATGCGATGAGGGATTGGGTAGATGGATAGAGGAATGTGATGAGGAATTGGGTAGATGGTTGGAAGAATGCGATGAGGAATTAAGTAGATGGATTGAGGAATGTGATGAGGAATTGGGTAGATTGATGGAGGAATGTGATGAGGAATTGGGTAGATGGATGGAAGAATGCGATGAGGGATTGGGTAGATGGATAGAGGAATGTGATGAGGAATTGGGTAGATGGTTGGAAGAATGCGATGAGGAATTAAGTAGATGGATTGAGGAATGTGATGAGGAATTGGGTAGATTGATGGAGGAATGTGGTGAGGAATTGGGTAGATGGATGGAGGAATGTGGTGAGGAATTGGGTAGATGGCTGGATGAATGCGATGAGGAATTGCGTAGATGGATTGAGGAACGGAATGAGGAATTAGTTAGATGGATGAAGTAATGTGATGAAGAATTGGGTAGATGGATGGAGGAATGTGATGAGGATTTGGTTCGATGGTTTTATAGCATGGAGGTGAGGAGGGTGTTACAGTTGCCCTTCCTCGTTTGACCTCAATTGGTTTATTCCTTTTAAACTGTGGTTGTGCTTACCACCTCAGTGAGTGTTTCACTTTTAGCGTGATCATGAAAGAACCAATCATCAGGCTTTCTTGAGTTTAAACATGAAACAGGTAACTCTACTCAACAAGCTGAACCCAATCTAAATTAATAAAAAAAAGCTGAACATTCACGCACACATCCACATGAAGATCACATGCATACAAATAGATTACAAAGTGAAAGCTTTTTTGCTTGGATTGAAGTACAGAATTAATAAAAATTAAATACACGTCTGGGATTGGATGATTCAGTGTAAAGCATGGCTACTTGACCCGAACCTGACCGGACCCAACAATATGTGTCAGTTTCGGGTCGGGTCAGGTCTCTCTTCCAGGTCCAGCATTCAGGCTCGTCTCGGCTTGGGCTGGACGTGGATAGTGCTGCCTTACTCTGGGAAGTAATCTTCAAATGAACGTTCAGGACATCAAGGCAGGAAACTTGCAGTCTGGACTCCGCACTCTGCAGTAAAGCCTGGCTACCTGACCAAACCCGATTACGTGTGTCGGGTTCGGGTCTGGTCAGGCATTTAAAAAAATTATAGGACTCAGGTCCAGGTTGGGTTTGGGTCCGCTGTGGTCGGGTCAAGCCCAGATTGGCTTTTAATTTTATACCCGAGCCAAGCTTTAATTTGGTGATCTACCAGCTGGAGTTGTATTCTTGAAGTCGTTGGCTGGCTCGCTTTACTCAGGGTTTTCTTGGCTCCACAGGCCCCAGGTTGCCAGTATTTAGACTTGGAGGGGTTTATTCTTTCAAAGTCAACGGGCTGCATTTTAAAACTCTGCCGCCGAAATAGGTGGCGTGCGTAACTAAATGCAGCCCGCACACAGTGGGTCCACATCTCGGAGCCGCTGGGATTCCAAACAGGGCGGCTCATTACCATGTCCAGGAAGGCCGCCTGTACCCGTCCCCACACCACCCCCCCCGATCACATGGAGGGGACAAGTGAGCCGTTGTTGGCAAAGGTGTCCGCTGCCAATGCGCAGGTGCCGGTGCCATTTTTAAAGGGCTTAGAGCCCTCAATAAGTACTTGAGATTTAAAGGTTCAGTTACTGTAAAGTTTGTTAAAAATGAATAAAATAACCTTTACATGAACTCTCTCTCCCCAACCAATGGCATATTACAACATTCCTGCCCTTCTCCCCCCACCCCTGAATATCTACCTTGACAATTTGATCACTCCCACCCCCCAAAGTTCAGAACCTTTGTCCGTTACCCCTTCCCATCACTCTCCCGACCAATCGGAGACATTCTAACCCCACTCCCCCCTCCCAACAGAGAGAAAAACACCTCCTCCCCCACTCCCCACACGTCACGCCTCGTTTCCCTGAATGAGGATTCAAAAGTGTGGCATTGCTGGCTGCCAGAATAAAAATTGCAACCTGTTGGCAGAATTTCTGTGACCTGCATTCACATATTTTAATGCAGGTCCTGTTGTCGAGCGATGGGACAGCCGGCACAAGGCCTCGTCGCCTCAGCCAAGATTGTTAGGCATCCTCCATTGCAATCTTCATTGTCCCCCACCCCATCACTGTTCCCAGTATCAGAGAGGATTTAAAATCCAGCCCAATGTGGATTGCCTTGACTGCGTGCTCATGAAGCAATCCTAGGTAATTCAATTACTTTGAGCAAGCCATTGCTCTGGCTCCAGGGCTTCTCAGACTTTTGGTTTCAGCTGGGCCTTGGAATGTGCAAAGTTGTTTCTGATGCAAATTGCAGTGGCCATCTTGGCAGCCATTTAAAAAAAAAATTTACTGTAGGATTTTCTCTATTAAAAGTATAATGTAAGTTTCCAACCGATGAATTCATATTTATCATTTGACATATATTGTTTTCTTGACAATGGATTGAGGAATGTGATGAGGATTTGAACAGCTGGTTTGAGGAATGTGCTGAGGAGTTGGATAGATGGATTGAGGAATGTAATGAGGAGTTGGATAGATGGATTGAGGAATGTAATGAGGAGTTGGATAGATGGATTGAGGAATGTGATGAGGAGTTGGATAGATGGATTGAGGAATGTGCTGAGGAGTTGGATAGATGGATTGAGGAATGTGCTGAGGAGTTGGATAGATGGATTGAGGAATGTAATGAGGAGTTGGATAGATGGATTGAGGAATGTAATGAGGAGTTGGATAGATGGATTGAGGAATGTGATGAGGATTTGAACAGCTAGTTTGAGGAATGTGATGAGGAGTTGGATAGATGGATTGAGGAATGTGCTGAGGAGTTGGATAGATGGATTGAGGAATGTGATGAGGATTTGAACAGCTGGATTGAGGAATGTGATGAGGAGTTGGATAGATGGATTGAGGAATGTGCTGAGGAGTTGGATAGATGGATTGAGGAATGTGCTGAGGAGTTGGATAGATGGATTGAGGAATGTGATGAGGATTTGAACAGCTGGTTTGAGGAATGTGATGAGGAGTTGGATAGATGGATTGAGGAATGTGATGAGGAGTTGGATAGATGGATTGAGGAATGTGCTGAGGAGTTGGATAGATGGATTGAGGAATGTGATGAGGAGTTGGATAGATGGATTGAGGAATGTGCTGAGGAGTTGGATCAATGGATTGAGGAATGTGCTGAGGAGTTGGATAGATGGATTGAGGAATGTGATGAGGATTTGAACAGCTGGTTTGAGGAATGTGATGAGGAGTTGGATAGATGGATTGAGGAATGTGCTGAGGAGTTGGATAGATGGATTGAGGAATGTGCTGAGGAGTTGGATAGATGGATTGAGGAATGTGATGAGGATTTGAACAGCTGGATTGAGGAATGTGCTGAGGAGTTGGATAGATGGATTGAGGAATGTGCTGAGGAGTTGGATAGATGGATTGAGGAATGTGATGAGGATTTGAACAGCTGGATTGAGGAATGTGCTGAGGAGTTGGATAGATGGATTGAGGAATGTGCTGAGGAGTTGGATAGATGGATTGAGGAATGTGATGAGGATTTGAACAGCTGGATTGAGGAATGTGCTGAGGAGTTGGATAGATGGATTGAGGAATGTGCTGAGGAGTTGGATAGATGGATTGAGGAATGTGATGAGGATTTGAACAGCTGGATTGAGGAATGTGCTGAGGAGTTGGATAGATGGATTGAGGAATGTGCTGAGGAGTTGGATAGATGGATTGAGGAATGTGCTGAGGAGTTGGATAGATGGATTGAGGAATGTGATGAGGATTTGAACAGCTGGTTTGAGGAATGTGATGAGGAGTTGGATAGATGGATTGAGGAATGTGCTGAGGAGTTGGATAGATGGATTGAGGAATGTGCTGAGGAGTTGGATAGATGGATTGAGGAATGTGCTGAGGAGTTGGATAGATGGATTGAGGAATGTGCTGAGGAGTTGGATAGATGGATTGAGGAATGTGCTGAGGAGTTGGATAGATGGATTGAGGAATGTGATGAGGATTTGAACAGCTGGATTGAGGAATGTGCTGAGGAGTTGGATAGATGGATTGAGGAATGTGCTGAGGAGTTGGATCAATGGACTGAGGATGTAATGAGGATTTAGGTAGATGGGATTTTAAACACGAAAAGGATTTCTTTGGGCTTCCTCCTTTCTTCCTACAAATTTTATATTCTTAAATTGTGCTGTAATTAAAATCTATGAAGACATTTTTTATGATTTGTGAGGTTTTCAAAATACAAAATTTAGGACGTTATAATATTACAATTATTTGTGGTTTTAGTTGCGGTACAGAAATGTTGCAATCCAATATTTCTCTCTTGAAGAACTTTAATTCGTCTCAAAATGCATGCGTTTTGCTGGCTAATCAATATAGTTTATACATTGGTAATATTGGTTATTGATTTCATAGATTCAGTCTGATTTCCTGAAATCTCCGGCTGTGTTGTTGGACTGTCTTGATTCATGTATTGCCTTATCCAATCTATGTACTTGTAAACTTTAGTGTAAATTCCGTACTTGTTCTCGCGAGCACATCCTTCTCCCCAGCTTACTATTCCCGTTAAAAACCAATTGCCTTTGTACAGTGTGACATGAGGTCCTCCGCTATCTCCACCACAGGCGTCTTTCCCTGCCTTCGCATAACCTGCACAGAACATGTTTTCTGTCATGTTAAATCTGGAGGTCTCACGGCACTTAGACATTCGAACCAGCGGCACTCGGAGTTTCTGCAGTGTTTCAGCAGGCTTCCCGAACTCTGAGCGCTTCCCCCAGCCGCTCACCATGGAGCGTCTAATTTGGCTCAACTGCCGCAGGGCAAAGTCTGGCTCAGGTAAACAGACAGGGACTGCATAATCATCTAGAACAACGGCAGCATCGAGTTTCAACAGAGCAATGTCATTGTCAACAGAAGTCTTGTCGTAGTTCTCGTGTAGGATCAATCTCGATATATTCCTTTCTTGTTCGCTGCCTTCGTCTTTATTTAGTATGTGTTCACCTTCAGACAGAAAGTCAATAATTGATATCTCACCGTTTAAATCTAGTTACACTACAGCAAATACACAGTTCCTGCTTCTAAAAGCGTCCGCAGTGGCTTTAATCAAACAAATTAAAACTCATTCCAACCCATTCAACCAATCATATTTGGATCAATTCTCCAAACCTCTTCTTTCTTCAGTCAGTTTGCATGCATCCCACGACCTTTTGCCCATGTCTGAATGGGTACGCCCACTCCATCCAAAGCATCATTCTGCTTTCCAGATGCAAGGCTCAAGAGCTGAAAGCATTAAGAGGTACTCACTCTCACTGCCTGCACTGGATTCATGCCCTTGGAGTTACCCCATGACTGCTGACCTCCTCTGCTATCTGAAGCTAGGCCTGTTAGTTAGGCTGCCATGTCTCCTCCTCCCGTCCGTTGGGAATATAACCTGCCTCCTTTCCCTGGCACCTAGAGGGAGGCATCAGGGAAATGTAGGGCTGCCCAGGGTCTACTCTCAGACATCTCTCTGTATCCTCTGTGACCTCCTCCTCTCCAAGGCCTCAGAATGCAAAATAAACTGCAGGGCTGGAAGCCCATTAAAATGGTGCCAGCGCCTGGTGAGGCATCAGCTGATGCTGGACTCTGCCTGCAGACCTGATTCCGGCCATGCAATTGGTCAGGCCCCGTGCCTGATTACCCCTAATTGGCTGTCAACACATGATCCAGCGGCTACTGGCCACACATGGTGACGATGTGCTGTGCCCCATTTCTAGTCCCAATGGCAGGACTGGCATCCTCAATATAAAATCCAGCCCCTAATTCCCACTACACAATTCACAATCAATCTAATCACCAATACACAATTCACAATCAATCTAATCCCCAATACACAATTCACAATCAATCTAATCCCCAATACACAATTCACAATCAATCTAATCCCCAATACACAATTCACAATCAATCTAATCCCCAATACACAATTCACAATCAATCTAATCACCAATACACAATTCACAATCAATCTAATCCCCAATACACAATTCACAATCAATCTAATCCCCAATACACAATTCACAATCAATCTAATCACCAATACACAATTCACAATCAATCTAATCCCCAATACACAATTCACAATCAATCTAATCACCAATACACAATTCACAATCAATCTAATCCCCAATACACAATTCACAATCAATCTAATCACCAATACACAATTCACAATCAATCTAATTCCCAATACACAATTCACAATCAATCTAATTCCCAATACACAATTCACAATCAATCTAATTCCCAATACACAATTCACAATCAATCTAATTCCCAATACACAATTCACAATCAATCTAATCCCCACTACACAATCCCTAAACAAGCTAATCCCCACTACACAATCCCTAAACAAGCTAATCCCCACTACACAATCCCAAACTAAACTAATCCCCACTACACAATCCCTAAACAAGCTAATCACCACTACACAATCCCTAAACAAGCTAATCCCCACTACACAATCTCTAAACAAGCTAATCCCCACTACACAATCCCTAAACAAGCTAATCACCACTACACAATCCCAAAATAAACTAATCCCCACTACACAATCCCAAACTAATCTAATCCCCACTACACAATCCCTAAACAAGCTAATCACCACTACACAATCCCAAAATAAACTAATCCCCACTACACAATCCCAAAATAAACTAATCCCCACTACACAATCCCAAACTAATCTAATCCCCACTACACAATCCCTAAACAAGCTAATCACCACTACACAATCCCAAAATAAACTAATCCCCACTACACAATCCCAAAATAATCTAATCCCCACTACACAATCCCTAAACAAGCTAATCACCACTACACAATCCCTAAACAAGCTAATCACCACTACACAATCCCAAAATAAACTAATCACCACTACACAATCCCAAAATAAACTAATCCCCACTACACAATCCCAAACTAATCTAATCCCCACTACACAATCCCTAAACAAGCTAATCACCACTACACAATCCCTAAACAAGCTAATCACCACTACACAATCCCAAAATAAACTAATCACCACTACACAATCCCAAAATAAACTAATCCCCACTACACAATCCCAAACTAATCTAATCCCCACTACACAATCCCTAAACAAGCTAATCACCACTACACAATCCCTAAACAAGCTAATCACCACTACACAATCCCAAAATAAACTAATCCCCACTACACAATCCCAAAATAATCTAATCCCCACTACACAATCCCTAAACAAGCTAATCACCACTACACAATCCCTAAACAAGCTAATCACCACTACACAATCCCAAAATAAACTAATCACCACTACACAATCCCAAAATAAACTAATCCCCACTACACAATCCCAAACTAATCTAATCCCCACTACACAATCCCTAAACAAGCTAATCACCACTACACAATCCCTAAACAAGCTAATCACCACTACACAATCCCAAAATAAACTAATCACCACTACACAATCCCAAAATAAACTAATCCCCACTACACAATCCCAAACTAATCTAATCCCCACTACACAATCCCTAAACAAGCTAATCACCACTACACAATCCCTAAACAAGCTAATCACCACTACACAATCCCAAACTAAACTAATCCCCACTACACAATTCACAATCAATCTAATCCCCACTACACAATCCCAAACTAAACTAATCCCCACTACACAATTCACAATCAATCTAATCCCCACTACACAATCCCAAACTAAACTAATCCCCACTACACAATTCACAATCAATCTAATCCCCACTACACAATCCCAAACTAAACTAATCCCCACTACACAATTCACAATCAATCTAATCCCCACTACACAATCCCAAACTAAACTAATCCCCACTACACAATTCACAATCAATCTAATCCCCACTACACAATCCCAAACTAAACTAATCCCCACTACACAATCCCAAACTAAACTAATCCCCACTACACAATTCACAATCAATCTAATCCCCACTACACAATCCCAAACTAAACTAATCCCCACTACACAATTCACAATCAATCTAATCACCACTACACAATCCCAAAATAAACTAATCCCCACTACACAATCCCAAAATAATCTAATCCCCACTACACAATCCTAAACAAGCTAATCCCCACTACACAATCCTAAACAAGCTAATCACCACTACACAATCCCAAAATAAACTAATCCCCACTACACAATCCCAAAATAATCTAATCCCCGCTACACAATCCCTAAACAAGCTAATCACCACTACACAATCCCAAACTAAACTAATCCCCACTACACAATCCCAAACTAAACTAATCCCCACTACACAATTCACAATCAATCTAATCCCCACTACACAATCCCAAACTAAACTAATCCCCACTACACAATTCACAATCAATCTAATCCCCACTACACAATCCCAAACTAAACTAATCACCACTACACAAACCCACACTAATCTAATCCCCACTACACAATCCCAAACTAAACTAATCCCCACTACACAATCCCAAACTAATCTAATCCTCACTACACAATCCTAAACTAATCTAATCCTCACTACACAATCCTAAACTAATCGAAACCCAACTACACATTCCCAAACTAATCTAATCCCCACTACACAATCCCAAACTAAACTAATCCCCACTACACAATCCCAAAATAATCTATTCCCCAAAACACAATCCCAAACTACTCTAACCCCACTACACAGTTGCAAACTATGCTAATCCCCACTACGCAATCCCAAACTAATCTAATCCTCACTACACAATCCCAAACTAATCTAATCCTCACTACACAATCCCAAACTAATCTAATCCCCACTACACAATCCCAAACTAATCTAATCCTCACTACACAATCCCAAACTAATCTAATCCCCACTACACAATCCCAAACTAATCTAATCCTCACTACACATTCCCAAACTAATCTAATCCTCACTACACAATCCCAAACTAATCTAATCCCCACTACACAATCCCAAAATAATCTATTCCCCAAAACACAATCCCAAACTACTCTAACCCCACTACACAGTTGCAAACTATGCTAATCCCCACTACGCAATCCCAAACTAATCTAATCCTCACTACACAATCCCAAACTAATCTAATCCTCACTACACAATCCCAAACTAATCTAATCCCCACTACACAATCCCAAACTAATCTAATCCTCACTACACAATCCCAAACTAATCTAATCCCCACTACACAATCCCAAACTAATCTAATCCTCACTACACATTCCCAAACTAATCTAATCCTCACTACACAATCCCAAACTAATCTAATCCTCACTACACAATCCCAAACTAATCTAATCCCCACTACACAATCCCAAACTAATCTAATCCTCACTACACATTCCCAAACTAATCTAATCCTCACTACACAATCCCAAACTAATCTAATCCCCACTACACCATCCCAAAATAATCTATTCCCCAAAACACAATCCCAAACTACTCTAACCCCACTACACAGTTGCAAACTATGCTAATCCCCACTACGCAATCCCAAACTAATCTAATCCTCACTACACAATCCCAAACTAATCTAATCCTCACTACACAATCCCAAACTAATCTAATCCCCACTACACAATCCCAAACTAATCTAATCCTCACTACACAATCCCAAACTAATCTAATCCCCACTACACAATCCCAAACTAATCTAATCCTCACTACACATTCCCAAACTAATCTAATCCTCACTACACAATCCCAAACTAATCTAATACTCACTACACAATCCCAAACTAATCTAATCCTCACTACACAATCCCAAACTAATCTAATCCCCACTACACAATCCCAAACTAATCTAATCCTCACTACACATTCCCAAACTAATCTAATCCTCACTACACAATCCCAAACTAATCTAATCCCCACTACACAATCCCAAAATAATCTATTCCCCAAAACACAATCCCAAACTACTCTAACCCCACTACACAGTTGCAAACTATGCTAATCCCCACTACGCAATCCCAAACTAATCTAATCCTCACTACACAATCCCAAACTAATCTAATCCTCACTACACAATCCCAAACTAATCTAATCCCCACTACACAATCCCAAACTAATCTAATCCTCACTACACAATCCCAAACTAATCTAATCCCCACTACACAATCCCAAACTAATCTAATCCTCACTACACATTCCCAAACTAATCTAATCCTCACTACACAATCCCAAACTAATCTAATCCTCACTACACAATCCCAAACTAATCTAATCCCCACTACACAATCCCAAACAAAACTAATCCTCACTACACTATCCCAAAACAATCGATTGTCCACTACACAATCCCAAAATAATCTAATTCCCACTACACAATCCCAAACTAATCTAAGCCCCACGACACAATCCCAAACTAATCTAAATCCTCACGACACAATCTCAAACTAATCTAATCATCGCTACACAATTCCAAACTAATCTAATCCTAACTACATCATACCAAAGTAATCTAATCCTTACTACACAATTCCAAACTAATCTAATCCTAACTACATCATACCAAAGTAATCTAATCCTTACTACACAATTCCAAACTAATCGAATCCTAACTACACCATACCAAAGTAATCTAATCCTAACCACACAATCCCAAACTAATTGTTCCTCACGACACAATCCCAAACTAATCTAATTCCACTATCCAATCCCAAAACATTCTATTCATCATGACACAATCCCAAACGAGTCTAATACACGCTACACAATCCCAAACCAATCTAATCTCCACTACACAATCATAAAATAGTCTATTTCCTACTACACAATCCCAAAACAATCTAATCCCCACTACACAATCTCAAACTAAACTAATCCTCACTACACAATCCCAAACTAATGTAATGCGCACTACAAAATCCCGAAGCAATCTAATCCGCACTACACAATCCCAAACTAATCTAATTCCGACTACAAAATCCCAAACTAATCCTCACTACACAATCCCAAACTAATGTAATGCACACTACAAAATCCCGAAGCAATCTAATCCCCACTACACAATCCCAAACTAATCTAATTCCGACTACAAAATCCCAAACTAATCCAATCCTCACTACAGAATCCCAAACTGTGCTGATCCTCACTACACAATCCCAAAATAATGTAATCCCCACTACACAATCCCAAATTTATCTAATCCTCACGACATAATCCCAAACTATGCTAATCCTCACTACACAATTCCAAAATAATGTAATCCCCACTATACAATCCCAAATTCATCTAATCATCACTACACAACCCCAAATTTATCTAATGCACAATACACCGTCCCCAAATCATCTAATCCTCACAGCACAATCCCAAACTAATCTAATTCCGGCAACACAATTCCAAACCAAGCCATTACTCATGATGCAATCCCAATCTAATCTAATACCCACTACACAATCCCAAATTTACCTAATCCTTACTACGCAACCCCAAACTTATCTAATCCTCACTACACAATCCTAAACTAATCGAATCCTCACTACACATTCCCAATCTAATCTAATCCCCGGTACAGAATACCAAACTAATGTAATGTTAATTACACAATCCCAAACTAATCTAATCCAGACTACAGAATCACAAACCAATCTAATCCCCACTACACAGTCCCATACTAATCTAATCACCACTACAGAATCTCAAACTAATCTAATCCCCAATACACAATCCTAAACTAATCTAATCCCCACAGCACAATCCGTAACTAATCTAATCCTCACTACACAATCCCAAACCAATCCAATCCCCACAACACAATCCCAACATAATCTAATCATCACTACACAAACCCAAACCAATCCAATCCCCACAACACAATCCCAACATAATCTAATCATAACTACACAATCCCAAACCAATCCAATCCCCACAACACAATTCAACATAATCTAATCATCACTACACAATCCCAAACCAATCCAGTCCACACAACACAATCCCAACATAATTTAATCCTCACTATACAATTGCAGCTAATTTAATCCCCACTACAGAATCCCAAACTAATCTTATCCTCACTACACAATTCCAAATTTATTTAAACCTCACTACAAATCCCAAATTTATCTAATCCTCACTACAAAATCCCAAACAAATCTAATCTTCACTCCATAATCCCAAACTAATCTAATCCCCAATACACAATCCCAAACCAATCTGATCCCCACTACACAATCCCAAACTAATCTAATCCCCACTACACAATCCCAAACTAATCTAATCCCCACTACACACACCCAACCAAATCTAATACCCACTACACAACCCCAAAATAATATAATCTCCACAAAAGCATTCTAAAGTAATCAAATCCTCACTATACAATCCCAAACCAATCTAATCCCCACTACACAATCCCAAACTAATCTAAGCCCCACTATACAATCCCAAATTAATCAAATCCCCACTACACAATCCCAAACTTAATTA
The DNA here is from genome assembly GCF_036365525.1 of Heterodontus francisci. Classification (NCBI taxonomy): domain Eukaryota; kingdom Metazoa; phylum Chordata; class Chondrichthyes; order Heterodontiformes; family Heterodontidae; genus Heterodontus; species Heterodontus francisci. Next base: position 12,485,352 of record NC_090380.1, on the reverse strand, counting down.
CTACTGACTACACAATGTGCAACCAATTTAATCTCACTACACAATCCCAAACTAATCTAATACCCACTACACAATCCCAAAATTGTAAAATCTCCACTAAAGAATTCCAAACTAATCAAATCCCCACTACACAATCCCAAAATTGTAAAATCTCCACTACATATTTCCAAACTAATCAAATCCCCACTACATTGTCTCAAATTAAACTACTCCTCACTACACAATCCCAAACAAATCAAATCCCGACTACGCAATTCCAAACTAATCTAATCCCCACTACAGAATCCCAAAATAATCTTATCCTCACTACACAAGCCCAAACTAATCTAAGCCCCACTATACAATCCCAAATTAATCAAATCCCAAATACACAATCCCAAACTTATCCAATACTGACTACACAATCTGCAACCAATTTAATCTCACTACACAACCCCAAAATAATATAATCTCCACTAAAGAATTCCAAACTAATCAAATCCCCACTACACAACACAAACTAATCTAATCCGCACTACACGATCCCGAACTAATCTAATCCCCACTACACAATCGCAAAATTGTAAAATGTCCACTACATTTTTCCAAGCTAATCAAATCCCCACTACATTGTCTCAAATTAAACTACTCCTCACTACACAATCCCAAACAAATCAAATCCCAACTACGCAATTCCAAACTAATCTAATCCCCACTACACAATCCCAAAATTGTAAAATGTCCACTACATTTTTCCAAGCTAATCAAATCCCCACTACATTGTCTCAAATTAAACTACTCCTTACTACACAATCCCAAACAAATCAAATCCCGACTATGCAATTCCAAACTAATCTAATCCCCACTACAGAATCCCAAAATAATCTTATCCTCACTACACAATCCCAAACTATTCTATTCCACACTGCACAACCCCAAACTAATCTAATGCTCACTACACAATCCCAAACTAATCTAAACCTGGCTACACAATCCCAAACCAATCCTGTGCCCACCACACAATTCCAAACTAATCTAATCCTCACTACACAATCCCAAACTAATCTAATCCCCAATACACAATTCCAAACTAATCTAATCCCCACTACACAATCCCAAACTAATCTAATCCCCACTACACAATCCCAAACTAATCTAATCCCCACTACACAATCCCAAACTAATCTAATCCTCACTACACAAACCCACACTAATCTATTGCCCACTACACAATCCCAAACTAATCTAATCCCCACTACACAAACCCACACTAATCTAATCCCCACTACACAATCCCAAACTAATCTAATCCCCACTACACAAACCCACACTAATCTAATCCCCACTACACAATCCCAAACTAATCTAATCCCTACTACACAATCCCAAACTAATCTAATCCCCACTACACAAACCCACACTAATCTAATCCCCACTACACAATCCCAAACTAATCTAATCCCCACTACACAAACCCACACTAATCTAATCCCCACTACACAATCCCAAACTAATCTAATCCTCACTACACAAACCCACACTAATCTATTCCCCACTACACAATCCCAAACTAATCTAATCCCCACTACACAAAACCACACTAATCTAATCCCCACTACACAATCCCAAACTAATCTAATCCTCACTACACAAACCCAAACTAATCTATTCCCCACTACACAATCCCAAACTAATCTAATCTCCACTACACAAACCCAAACTAATCTATTCCCCACTACACAATCCCAAACTAATCTAATCCCCACTACACAAACCCACACTAATCTATTCCCCACTACACAATCCCAAACTAATCTAATCTCCACTACACAATCCCAAACTAATCTAATCCTCACTACACAAACCCACACTAATCTATTCCCCACTACACAATACCAAACTAATCTAATCTCCACTACACAAACCCAAACTAATCTAATCCTCACTACACAAACCCACACTAATCTAATACTCACTACACAAACCCACACTAATCTAATCCCCACTACACAATCCCAAACTAATCTAATCCCCACTACACAAACCCACACTAATCTAATCCCCACTACACAATCCCAAACTAATCTAATCCTCACTACACAAACCCACACTAATCTATTCCCCACTACACAATCCCAAACTAATCTAATCCTCACTACACAAACCCACACTAATCTATTCCCCACTACACAATCCCAAACTAATCTAATCTCCACTACACAAACCCAAACTAATCTAATCCTCACTACACAAACCCACACTAATCTAATACTCACTACACAATCCCACACTAATCTAATCCCCACTACACAAACCCACACTAATCTAATACTCACTACACAATCCCACACTAATCTAATCCTCACTACACAAACCCACACTAATCTAATACTCACTACACAATCCCACACTAATCTAATCCTCACTACACAAACCCACACTAATCTAATACTCACTACACAATCCCAAACTAATCTAATCCCCACTACACAAACCCACACTAATCTAATCCCCACTACACACTCCCAAACTAATCTAATATCCACTACACAAACCCAAACTAATCTAATCCTCACGACACAAACCCACACTAATCTAATCCCCACTACACAATCCCAAACTAATCTAATCCTCACGACACAAACCCACACTAATCTATTCCCCACTACACAATCCCAAACTAATCTAATCCCCACTACACAAACCCACACTAATCTAATCCCCACTACACAATCCCAAACTAATCTAATCCTCACTACACAAACCCACACTAATCTATTCCCCACTACACAATCCCAAACTAATCTAATCCCCACTACACAAACCCACACTAATCTAATCCCCACTACACAATCCCAAACTAATCTAATCCTCACTACACAAACCCACACTCATCTATTCCCCACTACACAATCCCAAACTAATCTAATCTCCACTACACAAACCCAAACTAATCTAATCCTCACTACACAAACCCACACTAATCTAATACTCACTACACAATCCCAAACTAATCTAATCCCCACTACACAAACCCACACTAATCTAATCCCCACTACACAAACCCAAACTAATCTAATCCTCACTACACAAACCCACACTAATCTAATACTCACTACACAATCCCAAACTAATCTAATCCCCACTACACAAACCCACACTAATCTAATCCCCACTACACAATCCCAAACTAATCTAATCCTCACTACACAAACCCACACTCATCTATTCCCCACTACACAATCCCAAACTAATCTAATCTCCACTACACAAACCCAAACTAATCTAATCCTCACTACACAAACCCACACTAATCTAATACTCACTACACAATCCCAAACTAATCTAATCCCCACTACACAAACCCACACTAATCTAATCCCCACTACACAAACCCAAACTAATCTAATCCTCACTACACAAACCCACACTAATCTAATCCTCACTACACAAACCCACACTAATCTAATACTCACTACACAATCCCAAACTAATCTAATCCTCACTACACAATCCCAAACTAATCTAATCCTCACTACACAAACCCACACTAATCTAATACTCACTACACAATCCCAAACTAATCTAATACTCACTACACAAACCCACACTAATCTAATCCCCACTACACAAACCCACACTAATCTAATCCCCACTACACAAACCCAAACTAATCTAATCCTCACTACACAAACCCACACTAATCTAATACTCACTACACAATCCCAAACTAATCTAATACTCACTACACAATCCCAAACTAATCTAATCCCCACTACACAATCCCAAACTAATCTAATCCTCACTACACAAACCCACACTAATCTAATCCTCACTACACAAACCCAAACTAATCTAATCCTCACTACACAAACCCACACTAATCTAATCCCCACTACACAAACCCACACTAATCTAATCCCCACTACACAATCCCAAACTAATCTAATCTCCACTACACAAACCCAAACTAATCTAATCCTCACTACACAAACCCACACTAATCTAATACTCACTACACAATCCCAAACTAATCTAATCCCCACTACACAAACCCACACTAATCTAATCCCCACTACACAATCCCAAACTAATCTAATCCTCACTACACAAACCCACACTAATCTATTCCCCACTACACAATCCCAAACTAATCTAATCCCCACTACACAAACCCACACTAATCTAATCCCCACTACACAATCCCAAACTAATCTAATCCTCACTACACAAACCCACACTCATCTATTCCCCACTACACAATCCCAAACTAATCTAATCTCCACTACACAAACCCAAACTAATCTAATCCTCACTACACAAACCCACACTAATCTAATACTCACTACACAATCCCAAACTAATCTAATCCCCACTACACAAACCCACACTAATCTAATCCCCACTACACAAACCCAAACTAATCTAATCCTCACTACACAAACCCACACTAATCTAATACTCACTACACAATCCCAAACTAATCTAATCCCCACTACACAAACCCACACTAATCTAATCCCCACTACACAATCCCAAACTAATCTAATCCTCACTACACAAACCCACACTCATCTATTCCCCACTACACAATCCCAAACTAATCTAATCTCCACTACACAAACCCAAACTAATCTAATCCTCACTACACAAACCCACACTAATCTAATACTCACTACACAATCCCAAACTAATCTAATCCCCACTACACAAACCCACACTAATCTAATCCCCACTACACAAACCCAAACTAATCTAATCCTCACTACACAAACCCACACTAATCTAATCCTCACTACACAAACCCACACTAATCTAATACTCACTACACAATCCCAAACTAATCTAATCCTCACTACACAATCCCAAACTAATCTAATCCTCACTACACAAACCCACACTAATCTAATACTCACTACACAATCCCAAACTAATCTAATACTCACTACACAAACCCACACTAATCTAATCCCCACTACACAAACCCACACTAATCTAATCCCCACTACACAAACCCAAACTAATCTAATCCTCACTACACAAACCCACACTAATCTAATACTCACTACACAATCCCAAACTAATCTAATACTCACTACACAATCCCAAACTAATCTAATCCCCACTACACAATCCCAAACTAATCTAATCCTCACTACACAAACCCACACTAATCTAATCCTCACTACACAAACCCAAACTAATCTAATCCTCACTACACAAACCCACACTAATCTAATCCCCACTACACAAACCCACACTAATCTAATCCCCACTACACAATCCCAAACTAATCTAATCTCCACTACACAAACCCAAACTAATCTAATCCTCACTACACAAACCCACACTAATCTAATACTCACTACACAATCCCAAACTAATCTAATCCCCACTACACAAACCCACACTAATCTAATCCCCACTACACAAACCCAAACTAATCTAATCCTCACTACACAAACCCACACTAATCTAATACTCACTACACAATCCCAAACTAATCTAATCCTCACTACACAATCCCAAACTAATCTAATCCTCACTACACAAACCCACACTAATCTAATACTCACTACACAATCCCAAACTAATCTAATCCCCACTACACAATCCCAAACTAATCTAATCCTCACTACACAAACCCACACTAATCTAATCCCCACTACACAAACCCAAACTAATCTAATCCTCACTACACAAACCCACACTAATCTAATCCCCACTACACAATCCCAAACTAATCTCATCCCCACTACACAAACCCAAACTAATCTAATCCTCACTACACAAACCCACACTAATCTAATACTCACTACACAATCCCAAACTAATCTAATACTCACTACACAATCCCAAACTAATCTAATCCCCACTACACAATCCCAAACTAATCTAATCCTCACTACACAAACCCACACTAATCTAATCCCCACTACACAGACCCAAACTAATCTAATCCTCACTACACAAACCCACACTAATCTAATCCCCACTACACAAACCCACACTAATCTAATCCCCACTACACAATCCCAAACTAATCTAATCCTCACTACACAAACCCACACTAATCTAATCCTCACTACACAAACCCAAACTAATCTAATCCTCACTACACAAACCCACACTAATCTAATCCTCACTACACAAACCCAAACTAATCTAATCCCCACTACACAAACCCACACTAATCTAATCCCCACTACACAAACCCACACTAATCTAATCCTCACTACACAAACCCATACTAATCTAATCCCCACTACACAAACCCACACTAATCTAATCCTCACTACACAATCCCAAACTAATCTAATACTCACTACACAAACCCACACTAATCTAATCCTCACTACACAAACCCACACTAATCTAATCCCCACTACACAATCCCAAACTAATCTAATCCTCACTACACAAACCCACACTAATCTAATCCCCACTACACAATCCCAAACTAATCCTATTCGCACGACACAATTCCAAACAAATCTAATCCACACAGCACAATCCCATACTAATGTAATCCTCAGTGCACAATCCCAAACTAATCTGATCCTCACTGCACAATCCCAACATAATCTGATTTTACTACTCAATCCCAAACTAATCTAATCCTCAGTACACAATCCCAAACTAATCTGATCCTCACTACACAATTCCAAACCTATGTAATCTCCACTACACAATCCCAAACTAATCTAATACTCACTACACAATCCCAAACCTATCTAACCATGGATTCAAGAGCAGGTCAGAGGCTTGGAATCCTGCAGTGATTTACTCACCTCCTGATTCCCCAATGCCAGTCCACCATCTCCAAGGCACAAGTCAGGAGTGTGATGGAATGCTCTCCACTTGCCTGGATGGGTGCAACTCCAACAACACTCAGGAAGTTCAATACCATCCAGGACAAAGCAGCCCACTTGATTGGAACCCCATCGACCACCTTCAACATTCACTCCCTTCATCACTGAAACACAGTGGCAGCAGTGTGTACCATCTACCAGATGCACTACAGCAACGCACTAAGGCCCCTTAGATAGCACCTTCCAAACCTGCGGCCTCCACCACCTGGAAGGACAGGGGCAGCAGATGCATGGGAACCTGGAAATTCCCCTCCAAGTCACACACCATCCTGACTTGGTACTATATCGGATCAAAATCCTGGGACTCCCTTCCTAACAGCACTGTGGGTGTATCCATCCCACCCCCTGCTCCCACCGCCACCCCCCCCCCCACCCCTGGACTGCAGCGGTTCAAGAAGGCAGCTCACCACCACCTTCTCAAAGGCAATTAGGGGTGGACAATAAATTCTGGCCTAGCCAGCGACACCCACACGCATGAATGAATAAAAAATGTTCCCTTTCCCAGTTATCATTTTCCTTTCTCAGTTCCCTTTCCATCTTCCAGGTCCCTTTCCCTTTCCCAGTTCCAATTCCATTTGCCGGTTCCCCATTTCCTTTTGCAGTTCCCCTGTGCCTTCCCATTTCCCTTTCCCAATTCCTTTGCCAGTGCCCCTTTTCCTTTCCCAATTCTTGCTCCCTTTCCCAGTTCACTTTCCCTTCCCCAATTCCCTTTTGCCTTCTCCATTCCTATTCTCAGTTTCCTTTCCCTTTCCCAATTCCCAGTTCCCTTTTCCCCTTCTGCATTCCCCTTTCCTTTTCCCAGTTCCCTTTTGCCCTTTTATGTTCCCCTTTCCTTTTCACAGTTCCCTTTCACATTTCTCCGTTCTTTTTCACCTTTCCCAGTTCTCCATTGCAGTGCCCAGGGCCCCAAGAATTCTGAAGCCAGCTCTGCTCAGCACCTCTGTGTTTACAGTTACACTGAGCTTGACTTGGTGTTGAATTGATTCTGCTGGCTGGAGTTGAATACATACCGGCTACAATTTGAAAAAGTTCCCTTTGTTTGCCGTGCACACAGTGAGAAGCAGTGACAACCCATTGGGGACTGAGTAGCACAGCACCACATGTCATTTTCTGTTTGTAAGTTAGCAGCACCTGCATATAAAAATATAGACTGGAGTCAAAAAGAGGTACTTGAGAAGGCCTAATGGGGATGAATGTGAAAAAGTCATTGTAATGTGAATTAAGAAACAAAACAAGTGACTATGAGGTTTGGGCCCATACCACAAAGGAAGAAATGAGAAGGTATTTTCTGCAATCAATCAGCATTGATCAATCACTGGAACAATCCAGGCCAGGGAAATACTCAACGGGAAGATGGATATAGGGGGGGAATTTTCAGGGCTTTCAATTACCACATCAAACAGCTTCTGTTAAACGTTTCACACTCCATGTATTATATCCCAGAAAGTTCCAGAAAAAAAAACAGGCCATTCGATCCAACTATTTTATTTCTATGTGTGCGCAATATGACCCAGTCTAATCCCACTCTCCTGCACACCTCCCACTGCCTTTAATATCAGACCCAGGCTAATCCTATTCTACTGATCACTCCACATACCCTTTAATATCACACCGAGTCTAAACCCACTATCCGGCTCACTCCCCAGACCCCTTAATATCACACCCAGTCTACTCCCACACTCCTGCTCACTTCCCATACCCTTTAATATCACACACAGTCTAATCCCACACCCTGGCTCACTCCTCAGACTCATTAACATAACACCCACTCTAATCCCACACCCTGGCTCACTCCTCAGACTTATTAACATAACACCCACTCTAATCCCACACCCTGGCTCACTCCTCAGACTCATTAACATAACACCCACTCTAATTCCACACTCTGGCTCACTCCCCAGACCCATTAACATAACACCCACTCTAATCCCACTCTCCTGCTCATTCCCCAGACCCCTTAATATCACACACAGTCTAATCCCACACCCTGGCTCACTCCTCAGACTCATTAACATAACACCCACTCTAATTCCACACTCTGGCTCACTCCCCAGACCCATTAACATAACACCCACTCTAATCCCACTCTCCTGCTCATTCCCCAGACCCCTTAATATCACACACAGTCTAATCCCACACCCTGGCTCACTCCTCAGACTCATTAACATAACACCCACTCTAATCCCACTCTCCTGCTCATTCCCCAGACCCTTTAATATCACACCCAGTAAAATACCATCTCCTGATCACCCCCAGACCCTTTAATATCACACCCAGTCTAATAACACTCTCCAGGACACCCCCCAGACCCTTTAATATCACACCCAGTCTAATAACACTCTCCAGGACACCCCCCAGACCCTTTAATATCACACCCAGTAAAATACCATCTCCTGATCACCCCCAGACCCTTTAATATCACACCCAGTCAAACCCCACTCTCCTGCTCACTCCCCAGATCATTTAATATCGAACCCAGACGAATCCCACTCTCCTGCACACACCCCATACCCTTTAATATCCCACCCAGTCTCATCCCACTCTCCTGCTCACTCCCCAGACCCTTTAATATCACACCCAGTCTAGTCCCACTCTACTGCACACTCCACATATCCTTTAGTACCACACCCAGTCTAATCCCACTCTCTGGCTCACTTCCCAGACATTTAATATCACACCCAGTCTAATCCCATTCACCTGCACACTCCCCATACACTTTAATATCATAGCCAGTCTAATCGCACTCTCCTGCACACTCCCCATACCCTTTTATATCACATCCAGTCTAATCCCACTGGGCTGCACACTTCCCATATCATTTAATATCACACCCAGTCTATGCCCACTCTCTGGCTCACTCCCCAGACATTTAATATCACACCCAGTCTAATCCCATTCTCCTGCTCACTCCCCATACACTTCAATATCATAACCAGTCTAATCGCACTCACTGAAACACTCCCCATACCCTTTAATATCACAGTCGGTCGAATCCCACACTCCTGCTCACTCCCCATATCTTTTAATATCCCAACCAGTCTAATCCATTCTCCTGCACACTCCCTGTACCCTTTAATATCACACGCAGTCTAATCCCATTCTGTTGATCACTCCACATACCCTTTAATATCAGACCGAGTTAATCCCACACTCTGGCTCACTTCCCAGACCCTTTAACATAACACCCACTCTAATCCAACTCTGTGACTCACTCCCCAGACCCTTTAATATCCCACCCAGCCTAATCCCATTCTACTATTCACTCCCCAGACTCTTTCATATCACACCCAGTCTAATCTCACGATCTGACTCACTCCCAGACCATTTAATACAACACCCAGTTTAATCCCACTGTCCTGCTCACTCCCCAGATCCTTTAATAACACACCTAGTCTAATCCCAATCTCCCGTACAATCCCCATACCCTTGAATAGCCCACCCAGTCTCATCCCACTCTCCTGCTCACTCCCCAGACCCTTTAATATCACACCCAGTCTAGTCCCACTCTACTGCACACGCTACATATCCTGTAGTACCACACCCAGTCTAATCCCACTCTCCTGCTCACTCCCCATATGTTTAAATATCTCAACCAGTCTAATCCCGCTCTCCTGCACAATCCCCATACCATTTAATATCCCAAACAGTCTAATCCCACTCTCTGGCTCACTTCCCAGACCCTTTTATATCGCACCCAGTCTAATCCCACTGTCCTGCACACTCCCCATATCATTTAATATCACAGGCAGTCGAGGCCCACTGGCTGGTTCGCTCGCCAGACAGTTTGATATCACAACCAGTCTAAGACCACTCTCCTGCTCACTCTCCAGACTCTTTAATAACACACCCAGTCTAGTCCCACTCTACTGCACACTCCACATATCCTTTAGTACCACACCCAGTCTAATCCCACTCTCTGGCTCACTTCCCAGACATTTAATATCACACCCAGTCTAATCCCATTCACCTGCACACTCCCCATACACTTTAATATCATAGCCGGTCTAATCGCACTCTCCTGCACACTCCCCATACCCTTTTATATCACATCCAGTCTAATCCCACTGGGCTGCACACTTCCCATATCATTTAATATCACACCCAGTCTATGCCCACTCTCTGGCTCACTCCCCAGACATTTAATATCACACCCAGTCTAATCCCATTCTCCTGCTCACTCCCCATACACTTCAATATCATAACCAGTCTAATCGCACTCACTGAAACACTCCCCATACCCTTTAATATCACAGTCGGTCGAATCCCACACTCCTGCTCACTCCCCATATCTTTTAATATCCCAACCAGTCGAATCCATTCTCCTGCACACTCCCTGTACCCTTTAATATCACACGCAGTCTAATCCCATTCTCTTGATCACTCCACATACCCTTTAATATCAGACCGAGTTAATCCCACACTCTGGCTCACTTCCCAGACCCTTTAACATAACACCCACTCTAATCCAACTCTGTGACTCACTCCCCAGACCCTTTAATATCCCACCCAGCCTAATCCCATTCTACTATTCACTCCCCAGACTCTTTCATATCACACCCAGTCTAATCTCACGATCTGACTCACTCCCAGACCATTTAATACAACACCCAGTTTAATCCCACTGTCCTGCTCACTCCCCAGATCCTTTAATAACACACCCAGTCTAATCCCAATCTCCCGTACAATCCCCATACCCTTGAATAGCCCACCCAGTCTCATCCCACTCTCCTGCTCACTCCCCAGACCCTTTAATATCACACCCAGTCTAGTCCCACTCTACTGCACACGCTACATATCCTGTAGTACCACACCCAGTCTAATCCCACTCTCCTGCTCACTCCCCATATGTTTAAATATCTCAACCAGTCTAATCCCGCTCTCCTGCACAATCCCCATACCATTTAATATCCCAAACAGTCTAATCCCACTCTCTGGCTCACTTCCCAGACCCTTTTATATCGCACCCAGTCTAATCCCACTGTCCTGCACACTCCCCATATCATTTAATATCACAGGCAGTCGAGGCCCACTGGCTGGTTCGCTCGCCAGACAGTTTGATATCACAACCAGTCTAAGACCACTCTCCTGCTCACTCTCCAGACTCTTTAATAACACACCCAGTCTAAACCCAATTCCTGCACACACCCCATACCATTTAATATGACACCCTGTCGAATCCCACTCTCCTGCCCTGCCCCAGACACTTTAATATCACACAAATTCTATTCACACTCCCCAGATCATTCAATATTCGGCCCAGTCTAATCCCACTCTCCTGCACAGTCCCCATATCCTTTAATATCACACCCAGTCGAATCCCACTCTTCTGCACACACCCCATATCCTTTAATATCACACCCAGTCTAATCCCATTCTCCTGCTCACTCCCCGTACCATTTAATATCCCACCCAGCCTAAATCCATTCTCTGGCTCACTCCCCATACACTTTAATATCACACCAAGTCAAATCCCACTCTTCTGCACACACCCCATATCCTTTAATATCACACCCAGTCTAATCCCACTCTCCTGCACAGTCCCCATATCCTTTAATATCACACCCAGTCTAATGTCACTGCCCTTCCCAATTCCCATACCAAATAATATCACACCCGTCAAATCCCACTCTCCTGCACTGTCCCCATAACCATTAATATGAAGCCAGTCGAATCCCACTCTTCTGCACACACCCCATATCCTTTAATATCACACCCAGTCTAATCCCACTCTCCTGCACAGTCCCCATATCCTTTAATATCACACCCAGTCGAATCCCACTCTTCTGCACACACCCCATATCCTTTAATATCACACCCAGTTTAATGTCACTGCCCTTCCCAATTCCCATACCAAATAATATCACACCCGTCAAATCCCACTCTCCTGCACAGTCCCCATAACCATTAATATGAAGCCAGTCGAATCCCACTCTTCTGCACACACCCCATATCCTTTAATATCACACCCAGTCTAATCCCATTCTCCTGCTCTCACTCCCCGTACCATTTAATATCCCACCCAGCCTAAATCCATTCTCTAGCTCACTCCCCATACAGTTTAATATCACACCAAGTCAAATCCCACTCTCCGGCTCACTCCCCATACCCTTTAATACCACACCCAGTCTATGCCCACTGTCTGGCACATTTCCCATACCATTTAATATCCCACCCAGTCTAATTCTACTCTCTGGCTCACTTCCCATACCCTTTAATATCACACCCAGCCTAATCCCATTCTCCTGCTCACTCCCCATACCCTTTAATATCACACCCAGTCTAATCCCATTCTCCTGCTCACTCCCCATACCCTTTAATATCACACCCAGTCTAATCCCATTCTCCTGCTCACTCCCCATACCCTTTAATATCACACCAAGTCTAATCCCTGTCAGTGAAACACTCCCCATACCCTTTAATATCACAGCTGGTCGAATCACACTCTCCTGCTCACTCCCCATATCATTTAATATCACACACAGTCTAATCCCATTCTCCTGCACACTTCCCGTCGCCTTTAATATCACACACAGTCTACTCCCACTCTCCTGCTGACTCCCCAGACACTTTAATATCACACCAAGTCGAATCCCACTCTTCTGCCCACTCCCCATACCCTTTAATATCAAGCCAGTCCATTCACACTCTCCTACTCAATGCACAGACCCTATAATATCACGCCCAGTCTAATCCCACTCTCCAGCTCTCTCCCAATATCATTTGATAGCACACCCAGTCTAACCCCCATCTCCTGCACACTCCCCATACTATTTAATAACATACCTTGCCGAATCCCACTCCCTGGCTCATTCCTCAGACCCTTTAATATCACACCCAAGCTAATACCACTCTGATGCTTATTCCCCAGACCATTTAATATCTTTCTTCTTTTGGGCCTCCTTATCTCGAGAGACAATGGATACGCGCCTGGAGGTGGTCAGTGGTTTGTGAAGCAGCGCCTGGAGTGGCTATAAAGGCCAATTCTGGAGTGACAGGCTCTTCCACAGGTGCTGCAGAGAAATTTGTTTGTTGGGGCTGTTGCACAGTTGGCTCTCCCCTTGCGCCTCTGTCTTTTTTCCTGCCAACTACTAAGTCTCTTCGACTCGCCACAATTTAGCCCTGTCTTTATGGCTGCCCGCCAGCTCTGGCGAATGCTGGCAACTGACTCCCACGACTTGTGATCAATGTCACACGATTTCATGTCGCGTTTGCAGACGTCTTTATAACGGAGACATGGACGGCCGGTGGGTCTGATACCAGTGGCGAGCTCGCTGTACAATGTGTCTTTGGGGATCCTGCCATCTTCCATGCGGCTCACATGGCCAAGCCATCTCAAGCGCCGCTGACTCAGTAGTGTGTATAAGCTGGGGATGTTGGCCGCTTCAAGGACTTCTGTGTTGGAGATATAGTCCTGCCACCTGATGCCAAGTATTCTCCGAAGGCAGCGAAGATGGAATGAATTGAGACGTCGCTCTTGGCTGGCATACGTTGTCCAGGCCTCGCTGCCGTAGAGCAAGGTACTGAGGACACAGGCCTGATACACTCGGACTTTTGTGTTCCGTGTCAGTGCGCCATTTTCCCACACTCTCTTGGCCAGTCTGGACATAGCAGTGGAAGCCTTACCCATGCGCTTGTTGATTTCTGCATCTAGAGACAGGTTACTGGTGATAGTTGAGCCTAGGTAGGTGAACTCTTGAACCACTTCCAGAGCGTGGTCGCCAATATTGATGGATGGAGCATTTCTGACATCCTGCCCCATGATGTTCGTTTTCTTGAGGCTGATGGTTAGGCCAAATTCATTGCAGGCAGACGCAAACCTGTCGATGAGACTCTGCAGGCATTCTTCAGTGTGAGATGTTAAAGCAGCATCGTCAGCAAAGAGGAGTTCTCTGATGAGGACTTTCCGTACTTTGGACTTCGCTCTTAGACATCACACTTAGTCAAATCCCTCTCTCCTGCTCACTCCACAGACCATTCACACACCCCTTACTCTTTAATATCATACCCAGACAAACCTCACTGTCCTGCGCACGCACCATGCCCTTTAATATCACATCCAGTCTAAACCCACTCCCCTGATCACGCACCATAACCTTTAAGATCACACAGTCTAATCCCACTGTACTGCACATGCCTCATACGCTTTAATATCACACACAGTCTAATGCCACTCTCCTGCACACTCGCCACAACGCTTAATTTCACATACAGTCTAATCCCACTCACCATGCCATTTAATATCACAGCCAGTCTAATCCCACTCTCCATCTTATTCCCCATACCCTTTAATATCACACCCAGTCTAATCCCAATGTCCTGCACACTCCCCATACCCTTTAATATCAAACCCAGTCAAATCACACTCACTGCATCACGCCCCACACACTTCAATATCACAGCAAATCTAACCCTCTCCTGATGAATCCCCATACCTATTTGTATCCCAGCCAGTCTAATCCCACTTTCTCGCACACTCAGCAATCTCGTCAATATCACATCCAATCTAATCCAAATCTCCAGCTCACACCCCAGACCATTTAATATCAACCCAGTCTAATGCCACTCTCCTGCACACTCCCCATACCCTTTAATATCAAATACAGACTAATCCCACTGTACTGCACATGCCTCATACGCTTTAATATCAACCCAGTCTAATCCCAATGTCCTGTTCACTCCCATCATATACGATCCCACCCAGTCTAATCCCACTCTCCAGCTTCTCCCCAGACCCATCAATATCAACCCAGTCTAATCCCAATGTCCTGCACACAGCCCATACCCTCTAATATCACACACAGTCTAATCCCACTCTCCTGTACACTCCTCAGACCCATTAATATCACACCCAGTCTAATCCCATTCCACTGCTCACTCCCCAGACCCTCTAATATCACACCCAGTCTAATGTCACTGCCCTTCCCAATTCCCATACCAAATAATATCACACCCGTCAAATCCCACTCTCCTGCACAGTCCCCATAACCATTAATATGAAGCCAGTCGAATCCCACTCTCCTGCTGCACACTCCCCAGATCATTTAATATTACACTCAGTCTGCTCACTCCCCATATCATTTAATATCACACCCAGACTAGCCCCACTGTCCTGAACAAGCCCCATACCCTTTAATATCACACCCACTCGAATCCCACTCGCCAGCTCATTCACCCAACCCTTTAATATCACAACCAGTCTATTCCCACTCTCCTGCCCACTCACCATACCTTTAATGTCACTCTCAGTCTAATCCCACTCTCCATCTTACTCCAGAGACCAATTACAATCACGTCCAGTCTAATCCCACTCTACTTCACACTCCCCATACCCCTCAATATCACACTCAGTCTAATCCCACTCTCCTGCTCACTCCCCATACCCTTAAATATCACACCCAGTCTAATCCCACTCTCCTGCTGACTCCCCATATCCTTTAATATCACACCCAGTCAAATCCCACTCACCCCCTCATGCCCCATATACTTCAATATCAAAGCCAATCTAACCATCTCCTGATCAATCCCCATACCCCTTTATATCCCAGTCTAATCCCATTTTCTCGCACACTCAGCAAACCCGTCAATATCACACCCATGCTAATCCCACTCTGCTGCTCACTCCCGAGACCCTTTTATATCACATCCAATCTAATCCAAATCTCCTGCTCACTCCCCACATCATTTAATATCCCACCCAGTCTAAAGCCACTCTCCTGCACACTCCCCATACTATATAATAACATACCCTGTCTAATCCCACACCCTGGCTCATTCCTCAGACCCTTCAATAACACACCCAGGCTAATACCACTCTGCTGCTTACTCCCCAGACCATTTAACATCCCATCCAGTCTAATCCCAATCTCCTGCACACTCCCCATAACCATTAATATCACAACCAGACTAACCCCACTGCCCTATGCATGCCCCATACCCTTTAATATCACACACAGTCTAATCCCACTCTCCTGCACACTCCCCACACCCCTTAATTTCACATCCAGTCTAATCCCACTCACCATACCATTTAATATCACAGCCAGTCTAATCCCACTCTCCAGTTTACTCCCCAGACCCATTAATATCACACCCAGTCTAATCCCACTCTACTTCACACTCCCCATGCCCTTTAATATCACACCCAGTCTAATCCCAATGTCCTGCACACTCCCCATACCCTTAAATATCACACCCAATCTAATCCAAATCTCCTGCACACTCCCCATACCTTTTAATTCCAAATAGTGTAATCCCACTCTCCTGCTCAATCCTCACATCATTTACTGTCCCACCCAGTCTAATCCCACTCTCCATATCCTTTAATATCACACCCAGTCTAATTGCACTCACCCGCTCATGCCGCATACCCTTTAATTCCACAGCCAATTCTAACCCTCTCCTGATCAATCCCCATACCCTTTTATATCCCAACCAGTCTAATCCCACTTTCTTGCACACTCAGCAAACCCGTTAATATCAAACCCAGTCTAATCCCAATCTCCGGCTCACTCCCCAGACCGTTTAATATCACACCCAGTCCAATCCCACTCTCCTGCTCAATCCACAGATCCTATAATATCACGCCCAGTCTAATCTCACTCACCTGCTCTCTCCCAATATCATTTGATAACGCACCCAGTCTAACCCCACTCTCCTGCACACTCCCCATACTATTTAATAACATACCCTGTCTAATCCCACTCCCTGGCTCATTCCTCAGACCCTTTAATATCACACCCAGGCTAATACCACTCTGCTGCTTACTCCCCAGACCATTTAATATCACACTCAATCTAATCCCTCTCTGCTGCTCACTCCCCATATCATTTAACATCCCACACAGTCTAATCCCACTCTCCTGCACACACCTCTTACCCTTTAATATCACACCCAGTCTAAACTCACTCCCCTGCTCACTCACCATAACCTTTCAGATCACACACAGTCTAATCCCACTCACCATACCCTTTATATCACAGCCAGTCTAATCCCACTCTCCAGTTTACGCCCCATACCCTTTAATATAACACCAGTCTAATCCCAATCTCCTGCTCACTCCCCATACCCATTAATATCACACCCAGTCTAATCCCACTCTACTTCACACTCCCCATACCCTTGAATATCACACCCAGTCTAATCCCACTCTACTTCACACTCCCCATACCCTTCAATATCACACCCAGTCTAATCCCACTCTGCTGCTCACTCCCCATATCCTTTAATATCACGTCCAGTCAAATCGCACTCTGCTGCTCACTCTCCGGACCTTTAAATATCACACACAATCTAATCTAATTCTCCAGCTCACTCCACAGACCACTTAATATCACACCCAGTCTAATGCCACTCTCCTGCACACTCCCCATACCCTTTAATATCAAATCCAGACTAATCCCACTGTACTGCACACGCTCCATACCCTTTAATATCACACCCAGTCTAATCCCACTCTCCTGTTCACTCCCCACATCATATACTATCCCCCCCAGTATAATCCCACTCTCCAGCTTCTCCCCAGACCCATTAATATCACACCCAGTCTAATCCCACTCTCCTGTACACTCCCCAAACCCGTCAATATCACACCCATGCTAATCCCACTCTGCTGCTCACTCCCGAGACCCTTTTATATCACATCCAATCTAATCCAAATCTCCTGCTCACTCCCCACATCATTTAATATCCCACCCAGTCTAAAGCCACTCTCCTGCACACTCCCCATACTATATAATAACATACCCTGTCTAATCCCACACCCTGGCTCATTCCTCAGACCCTTCAATAACACACCCAGGCTAATACCACTCTGCTGCTTACTCCCCAGACCATTTAACATCCCATCCAGTCTAATCCCAATCTCCTGCACACTCCCCATAACCATTAATATCACAACCAGACTAACCCCACTGCCCTATGCATGCCCCATACCCTTTAATATCACACACAGTCTAATCCCACTCTCCTGCACACTCCCCACACCCCTTAATTTCACATCCAGTCTAATCCCACTCACCATACCATTTAATATCACAGCCAGTCTAATCCCACTCTCCAGTTTACTCCCCAGACCCATTAATATCACACCCAGTCTAATCCCACTCTACTTCACACTCCCCATGCCCTTTAATATCACACCCAGTCTAATCCCAATGTCCTGCACACTCCCCATACCCTTAAATATCACACCCAATCTAATCCAAATCTCCTGCACACTCCCCATACCTTTTAATTCCAAATAGTGTAATCCCACTCTCCTGCTCAATCCTCACATCATTTACTGTCCCACCCAGTCTAATCCCACTCTCCATATCCTTTAATATCACACCCAGTCTAATTGCACTCACCCGCTCATGCCGCATACCCTTTAATTCCACAGCCAATTCTAACCCTCTCCTGATCAATCCCCATACCCTTTTATATCCCAACCAGTCTAATCCCACTTTCTTGCACACTCAGCAAACCCGTTAATATCAAACCCAGTCTAATCCCAATCTCCGGCTCACTCCCCAGACCGTTTAATATCACACCCAGTCCAATCCCACTCTCCTGCTCAATCCACAGATCCTATAATATCACGCCCAGTCTAATCTCACTCACCTGCTCTCTCCCAATATCATTTGATAACGCACCCAGTCTAACCCCACTCTCCTGCACACTCCCCATACTATTTAATAACATACCCTGTCTAATCCCACTCCCTGGCTCATTCCTCAGACCCTTTAATATCACACCCAGGCTAATACCACTCTGCTGCTTACTCCCCAGACCATTTAATATCACACTCAATCTAATCCCTCTCTGCTGCTCACTCCCCATATCATTTAACATCCCACACAGTCTAATCCCACTCTCCTGCACACACCTCTTACCCTTTAATATCACACCCAGTCTAAACTCACTCCCCTGCTCACTCACCATAACCTTTCAGATCACACACAGTCTAATCCCACTCACCATACCCTTTATATCACAGCCAGTCTAATCCCACTCTCCAGTTTACGCCCCATACCCTTTAATATAACACCAGTCTAATCCCAATCTCCTGCTCACTCCCCATACCCATTAATATCACACCCAGTCTAATCCCACTCTACTTCACACTCCCCATACCCTTGAATATCACACCCAGTCTAATCCCACTCTACTTCACACTCCCCATACCCTTCAATATCACACCCAGTCTAATCCCACTCTGCTGCTCACTCCCCATATCCTTTAATATCACGTCCAGTCAAATCGCACTCTGCTGCTCACTCTCCGGACCTTTAAATATCACACACAATCTAATCTAATTCTCCAGCTCACTCCACAGACCACTTAATATCACACCCAGTCTAATGCCACTCTCCTGCACACTCCCCATACCCTTTAATATCAAATCCAGACTAATCCCACTGTACTGCACACGCTCCATACCCTTTAATATCACACCCAGTCTAATCCCACTCTCCTGTTCACTCCCCACATCATATACTATCCCCCCCAGTATAATCCCACTCTCCAGCTTCTCCCCAGACCCATTAATATCACACCCAGTCTAATCCCACTCTCCTGTACACTCCCCAAACCCGTCAATATCACACCCATGCTAATCCCACTCTGCTGCTCACTCCCGAGACCCTTTTATATCACATCCAATCTAATCCAAATCTCCTGCTCACTCCCCACATCATTTAATATCCCACCCAGTCTAAAGCCACTCTCCTGCACACTCCCCATACTATATAATAACATACCCTGTCTAATCCCACACCCTGGCTCATTCCTCAGACCCTTCAATAACACACCCAGGCTAATACCACTCTGCTGCTTACTCCCCAGACCATTTAACATCCCATCCAGTCTAATCCCAATCTCCTGCACACTCCCCATAACCATTAATATCACAACCAGACTAACCCCACTGCCCTATGCATGCCCCATACCCTTTAATATCACACACAGTCTAATCCCACTCTCCTGCACACTCCCCACACCCCTTAATTTCACATCCAGTCTAATCCCACTCACCATACCATTTAATATCACAGCCAGTCTAATCCCACTCTCCAGTTTACTCCCCAGACCCATTAATATCACACCCAGTCTAATCCCACTCTACTTCACACTCCCCATGCCCTTTAATATCACACCCAGTCTAATCCCAATGTCCTGCACACTCCCCATACCCTTAAATATCACACCCAATCTAATCCAAATCTCCTGCACACTCCCCATACCTTTTAATTCCAAATAGTGTAATCCCACTCTCCTGCTCAATCCTCACATCATTTACTGTCCCACCCAGTCTAATCCCACTCTCCATATCCTTTAATATCACACCCAGTCTAATTGCACTCACCCGCTCATGCCGCATACCCTTTAATTCCACAGCCAATTCTAACCCTCTCCTGATCAATCCCCATACCCTTTTATATCCCAACCAGTCTAATCCCACTTTCTTGCACACTCAGCAAACCCGTTAATATCAAACCCAGTCTAATCCCAATCTCCGGCTCACTCCCCAGACCGTTTAATATCACACCCAGTCCAATCCCACTCTCCTGCTCAATCCACAGATCCTATAATATCACGCCCAGTCTAATCTCACTCACCTGCTCTCTCCCAATATCATTTGATAACGCACCCAGTCTAACCCCACTCTCCTGCACACTCCCCATACTATTTAATAACATACCCTGTCTAATCCCACTCCCTGGCTCATTCCTCAGACCCTTTAATATCACACCCAGGCTAATACCACTCTGCTGCTTACTCCCCAGACCATTTAATATCACACTCAATCTAATCCCTCTCTGCTGCTCACTCCCCATATCATTTAACATCCCACACAGTCTAATCCCACTCTCCTGCACACACCTCTTACCCTTTAATATCACACCCAGTCTAAACTCACTCCCCTGCTCACTCACCATAACCTTTCAGATCACACACAGTCTAATCCCACTCACCATACCCTTTATATCACAGCCAGTCTAATCCCACTCTCCAGTTTACGCCCCATACCCTTTAATATAACACCAGTCTAATCCCAATCTCCTGCTCACTCCCCATACCCATTAATATCACACCCAGTCTAATCCCACTCTACTTCACACTCCCCATACCCTTGAATATCACACCCAGTCTAATCCCACTCTACTTCACACTCCCCATACCCTTCAATATCACACCCAGTCTAATCCCACTCTGCTGCTCACTCCCCATATCCTTTAATATCACACACAATCTAATCTAATTCTCCAGCTCACTCCACAGACCACTTAATATCACACCCAGTCTAATGCCACTCTCCTGCACACTCCCCATACCCTTTAATATCAAATCCAGACTAATCCCACTGTACTGCACACGCTCCATACCCTTTAATATCACACCCAGTCTAATCCCACTCTCCTGTTCACTCCCCACATCATATACTATCCCCCCCAGTATAATCCCACTCTCCAGCTTCTCCCCAGACCCATTAATATCACACCCAGTCTAATCCCACTCTCCTGTACACTCCCCAAACCCTTTAATATCACACCCAGTCTAATCCCACTCTCCTGTTCACTCCCCACATCATATACTATCCCCCCAGTATAATCCCACTCTCCAGCTTCTCCCCAGACCCATTAATATCACACCCAGTCTAATCCCACTCTCCTGTACACTCCCCAAACCCTTTAATATCACACCCAGTCTAATCCCAATGTCCTGCACACAGCCCATACCCTCTAATATCACACCCAGTCTAATCCCACTCTCCTGATCACTCTACATACCCTTTCATATCTCACCCAGTCTAATCCCACTCTCCTGATCACTCCCCATACCCTTTGGTATCTCACCCAGTCTAATCCCATTCGACTGCTCACTTCACAGACCCTTTAATATCATATCCAGTCTAAAGTCACTGTCCTTCCCAATCCCCATACCAAGTAATATCACACCCAGTCAAATCCCATTCTCCTGCACACTCCCCATAGCCATTAATATCAAGCCAGTCCAATCCCACTCTTGTGCTCAATCCACAGACCCTCTAAAATCACGCCCAGTCTAACCCCATTCTCCTGCGCACTCCCCATACTACTTAATATCATATCCTGTCTAATTCCACTCCCTGGCTCATTCCTCAGACCCTTTAATATCACACCCAGGCTAATATAATTCTGCTGCACACTCCCCAGACCATTTAATATCACACTCAGTCTAATCCCTCTCTGCTGCTCACTCCCCATATCATTTAATATCCCACCCAGTCTAATCCCACTTTCCTGCACACTCCCCTTACCCTTTAATATCACACCCAGTCGAACACCACTCTGCTGCACATTCCCCAGACCCTTTAATATCACACCCAGTCTAATCCCACTCTCCTGCACATGCCCCATACCCTTTAATATCACACCCAGTCTAATCCCACTCTCCTGCACATGCCCCATACCCTTTAATATCACACCCAGTCGAGTCCCACTTGCCTGCTCACTCACCATACCCTTTAATATCACACCCAGTCTAAACCCACTCTCCTGCACACTGCCCAAACCCTTTAATATCACACCCAGTCTAATCCCAATGTCCTGATCACTCCCCATACCCTTTAATATCTCACCCAGTCTAATCCCATTCTACTGCTCAGTCCCCAGACTCTTGAATATCACTCCCAGGCTAATCTCACTCTCTGGATCACTCCCCTGCCCCTTCAATATCACACCCAGTTTAATCCCACTGTCCTTTCCACTTCCCATACCATTTAATATCACACCCAGTCTATTCCCACTCTCCTACTCACTCCCCAGACCCTTTAATATCACATCAAGTCTAATCCCACTCTCCTGCTCACTCCCAATATATGATAGCACACCCAGTCTAACCCCACTCTCCTGCACACTCCCCATACCATTTAGTATCATACCCTGTCTAATCCCACTCTCCTGCAGAATCCCCTTACCCTTTAATATCACACACAGTCTAATCCCACTCGCCTGCTCACTCACCATACCCTTTAATATCACACACAGTCTAATCCCACTCGCCTGCTCACTCACCATACCCTTTAATATCACACACAGTCTAATCCCACTCGCCTGCTCACTCACCATACCCTTTAATATCACACACAGTCTAATTCCACTCTACCCCTCACTCCCCATACCATTCAATATCACATCCAATCAAACGCTCTCCTGATCACTGCCCATACACATTAATATCGTACACAGTCTAATCCCATTCTCTGGCTCACTCCGCCACCACTTAATATCACACCCAGTCTAATCCCAATCTCTGGCACACTTGCCTGATGCTTTAATATCCCACCCAGTCTAGTCCCATTCTCCTGCACAATCCCCATATCCTATAATATCAATCCCAGTCTAATCCCACTCTCCAGATCACTCCCCATCCCCGTTACTATCACAACCAGTCTAATCCTTCTCTCTTGCTCAATCCCCATCCCATTTAATATCACAACCAGTCTAATTCCACTCTCTGGCTCACTCTCCAGACTCTTCAACATCACACGCAGTCTGATTCCACTCTCCTGTACACACCCCATATCCTTTAATTTCACACACAGTCTAATTCCACTCTCCTGCACACTCCCCATACCCTTTAATATCACAACCAGTCTAATCCCACTCTCTGGCTCACTCCCCAGACTCTTCAACATCACACGCAGTCTGATTCCACTCTCCTGTACACACCCCATATCCTTTAATTTCACACACAGTCTAATTCCACTCTCCTGCACACTCCCCATACCCTTTAATATCACAACCAGTCTAATCCCACTCAATGGCTCACTCTCCAGACTCTTCAACATCACATGCAGTCTGATTCCACTCTCCTGTACACACCCCATGTCCTTTAATTTCACACACAGTCTAATCGCACTCTCCTGCACACTCCCCATACCCTTTAATTTCACACACAGTCTAATCGCACTCTCCTGCACACTCCCCATACCCTTTAATATCACACCCAGTCTAATCCTTCTCTCTTGCTCAATCCCCATCCCATTTAATATCACAACCAGTCTAATCCCACTCTCTGGCTCACTCTCCAGACTCTTCAACATCACACGCAGTCTGATTCCACTCTCCTGTACACACCCCATATCCTTTAATTTCACACACAGTCTAATTCCACTCTCCTGCACACTCCCCATACCCTTTAATATCACAACCAGTCTAATCCCACTCAATGGCTCACTCTCCAGACTCTTCAACGTCACATGCAGTCTGATTCCACTCTCCTGTACACACCCCATATCCTTTAATTTCACACACAGTCTAATCGCACTCTCCTGCACACTCCCCATACCCTTTAATTTCACACACAGTCTAATCCCACTCACCATACCCTTTATATCACAGCCAGTCTAATCCCACTCTCCAGTTTACGCCCCATACCCTTTAATATAACACCAGTCTAATCCCAATCTCCTGCTCACTCCCCATACCCATTAATATCACACCCAGTCTAATCCCACTCTACTTCACACTCCCCATACCCTTGAATATCACACCCAGTCTAATCCCACTCTACTTCACACTCCCCATACCCTTCAATATCACACCCAGTCTAATCCCACTCTGCTGCTCACTCCCCATATCCTTTAATATCACACACAATCTAATCTAATTCTCCAGCTCACTCCACAGACCACTTAATATCACACCCAGTCTAATGCCACTCTCCTGCACACTCCCCATACCCTTTAATATCAAATCCAAACTAATCCCACTGTACTGCACACGCTCCATACCCTTTAATATCACACCCAGTCTAATCCCACTCTCCTGTTCACTCCCCACATCATATACTATCCCCCCCAGTATAATCCCACTCTCCAGCTTCTCCCCAGACCCATTAATATCACACCCAGTCTAATCCCACTCTCCTGTACACTCCCCAAACCCTTTAATATCACACCCAGTCTAATCCCACTCTCCTGTTCACTCCCCACATCATATACTATCCCCCCAGTATAATCCCACTCTCCAGCTTCTCCCCAGACCCATTAATATCACACCCAGTCTAATCCCACTCTCCTGTACACTCCCCAAACCCTTTAATATCACACCCAGTCTAATCCCAATGTCCTGCACACAGCCCATACCCTCTAATATCACACCCAGTCTAATCCCACTCTCCTGATCACTCTACATACCCTTTCATATCTCACCCAGTCTAATCCCACTCTCCTGATCACTCCCCATACCCTTTGGTATCTCACCCAGTCTAATCCCATTCGACTGCTCACTTCACAGACCCTTTAATATCATATCCAGTCTAAAGTCACTGTCCTTCCCAATCCCCATACCAAGTAATATCACACCCAGTCAAATCCCATTCTCCTGCACACTCCCCATAGCCATTAATATCAAGCCAGTCCAATCCCACTCTTGTGCTCAATCCACAGACCCTCTAAAATCACGCCCAGTCTAACCCCACTCTCCTGCACACTCCCCATACTACTTAATATCATATCCTGTCTAATTCCACTCCCTGGCTCATTCCTCAGACCCTTTAATATCACACCCAGGCTAATATAATTCTGCTGCACACTCCCCAGACCATTTAATATCACACTCAGTCTAATCCCTCTCTGCTGCTCACTCCCCATATCATTTAATATCCCACCCAGTCTAATCCCACTTTCCTGCACACTCCCCTTACCCTTTAATATCACACCCAGTCGAACACCACTCTGCTGCACATTCCCCAGACCCTTTAATATCACACCCAGTCTAATCCCACTCTCCTGCACATGCCCCATACCCTTTAATATCACACCCAGTCTAATCCCACTCTCCTGCACATGCCCCATACCCTTTAATATCACACCCAGTCGAGTCCCACTTGCCTGCTCACTCACCATACCCTTTAATATCACACCCAGTCTAAACCCACTCTCCTGCACACTGCCCAAACCCTTTAATATCACACCCAGTCTAATCCCAATGTCCTGATCACTCCCCATACCCTTTAATATCTCACCCAGTCTAATCCCATTCTACTGCTCAGTCCCCAGACTCTTGAATATCACTCCCAGGCTAATCTCACTCTCTGGATCACTCCCCTGCCCCTTCAATATCACACCCAGTTTAATCCCACTGTCCTTTCCACTTCCCATACCATTTAATATCACACCCAGTCTATTCCCACTCTCCTACTCACTCCCCAGACCCTTTAATATCACATCAAGTCTAATCCCACTCTCCTGCTCACTCCCAATATATGATAGCACACCCAGTCTAACCCCACTCTCCTGCACACTCCCCATACCATTTAGTATCATACCCTGTCTAATCCCACTCTCCTGCAGAATCCCCTTACCCTTTAATATCACACACAGTCTAATCCCACTCGCCTGCTCACTCACCATACCCTTTAATATCACACACAGTCTAATCCCACTCGCCTGCTCACTCACCATACCCTTTAATATCA
The DNA here is from genome assembly GCF_036365525.1 of Heterodontus francisci. Classification (NCBI taxonomy): domain Eukaryota; kingdom Metazoa; phylum Chordata; class Chondrichthyes; order Heterodontiformes; family Heterodontidae; genus Heterodontus; species Heterodontus francisci. Next base: position 12,458,056 of record NC_090380.1, on the reverse strand, counting down.
CACACAGTCTAATCCCACTCGCCTGCTCACTCACCATACCCTTTAATATCACACACAGTCTAATTCCACTCTACCCCTCACTCCCCATACCATTCAATATCACATCCAATCAAACGCTCTCCTGATCACTGCCCATACACATTAATATCGTACACAGTCTAATCCCATTCTCTGGCTCACTCCGCCACCACTTAATATCACACCCAGTCTAATCCCAATCTCTGGCACACTTGCCTGATGCTTTAATATCCCACCCAGTCTAGTCCCATTCTCCTGCACAATCCCCATATCCTATAATATCAATCCCAGTCTAATCCCACTCTCCAGATCACTCCCCATCCCCGTTACTATCACAACCAGTCTAATCCTTCTCTCTTGCTCAATCCCCATCCCATTTAATATCACAACCAGTCTAATTCCACTCTCTGGCTCACTCTCCAGACTCTTCAACATCACACGCAGTCTGATTCCACTCTCCTGTACACACCCCATATCCTTTAATTTCACACACAGTCTAATTCCACTCTCCTGCACACTCCCCATACCCTTTAATATCACAACCAGTCTAATTCCACTCTCTGGCTCACTCTCCAGACTCTTCAACATCACACGCAGTCTGATTCCACTCTCCTGTACACACCCCATATCCTTTAATTTCACACACAGTCTAATTCCACTCTCCTGCACACTCCCCATACCCTTTAATATCACAACCAGTCTAATCCCACTCTCTGGCTCACTCCCCAGACTCTTCAACATCACACGCAGTCTGATTCCACTCTCCTGTACACACCCCATATCCTTTAATTTCACACACAGTCTAATTCCACTCTCCTGCACACTCCCCATACCCTTTAATATCACAACCAGTCTAATCCCACTCAATGGCTCACTCTCCAGACTCTTCAACATCACATGCAGTCTGATTCCACTCTCCTGTACACACCCCATGTCCTTTAATTTCACACACAGTCTAATCGCACTCTCCTGCACACTCCCCATACCCTTTAATTTCACACACAGTCTAATCGCACTCTCCTGCACACTCCCCATACCCTTTAATATCACACCCAGTCTAATCCTTCTCTCTTGCTCAATCCCCATCCCATTTAATATCACAACCAGTCTAATCCCACTCTCTGGCTCACTCTCCAGACTCTTCAACATCACACGCAGTCTGATTCCACTCTCCTGTACACACCCCATATCCTTTAATTTCACACACAGTCTAATTCCACTCTCCTGCACACTCCCCATACCCTTTAATATCACAACCAGTCTAATCCCACTCAATGGCTCACTCTCCAGACTCTTCAACGTCACATGCAGTCTGATTCCACTCTCCTGTACACACCCCATATCCTTTAATTTCACACACAGTCTAATCGCACTCTCCTGCACACTCCCCATACCCTTTAATTTCACACACAGTCTAATCCCACTCACCATACCCTTTATATCACAGCCAGTCTAATCCCACTCTCCAGTTTACGCCCCATACCCTTTAATATAACACCAGTCTAATCCCAATCTCCTGCTCACTCCCCATACCCATTAATATCACACCCAGTCTAATCCCACTCTACTTCACACTCCCCATACCCTTGAATATCACACCCAGTCTAATCCCACTCTACTTCACACTCCCCATACCCTTCAATATCACACCCAGTCTAATCCCACTCTGCTGCTCACTCCCCATATCCTTTAATATCACACACAATCTAATCTAATTCTCCAGCTCACTCCACAGACCACTTAATATCACACCCAGTCTAATGCCACTCTCCTGCACACTCCCCATACCCTTTAATATCAAATCCAAACTAATCCCACTGTACTGCACACGCTCCATACCCTTTAATATCACACCCAGTCTAATCCCACTCTCCTGTTCACTCCCCACATCATATACTATCCCCCCCAGTATAATCCCACTCTCCAGCTTCTCCCCAGACCCATTAATATCACACCCAGTCTAATCCCACTCTCCTGTACACTCCCCAAACCCTTTAATATCACACCCAGTCTAATCCCACTCTCCTGTTCACTCCCCACATCATATACTATCCCCCCAGTATAATCCCACTCTCCAGCTTCTCCCCAGACCCATTAATATCACACCCAGTCTAATCCCACTCTCCTGTACACTCCCCAAACCCTTTAATATCACACCCAGTCTAATCCCAATGTCCTGCACACAGCCCATACCCTCTAATATCACACCCAGTCTAATCCCACTCTCCTGATCACTCTACATACCCTTTCATATCTCACCCAGTCTAATCCCACTCTCCTGATCACTCCCCATACCCTTTGGTATCTCACCCAGTCTAATCCCATTCGACTGCTCACTTCACAGACCCTTTAATATCATATCCAGTCTAAAGTCACTGTCCTTCCCAATCCCCATACCAAGTAATATCACACCCAGTCAAATCCCATTCTCCTGCACACTCCCCATAGCCATTAATATCAAGCCAGTCCAATCCCACTCTTGTGCTCAATCCACAGACCCTCTAAAATCACGCCCAGTCTAACCCCACTCTCCTGCACACTCCCCATACTACTTAATATCATATCCTGTCTAATTCCACTCCCTGGCTCATTCCTCAGACCCTTTAATATCACACCCAGGCTAATATAATTCTGCTGCACACTCCCCAGACCATTTAATATCACACTCAGTCTAATCCCTCTCTGCTGCTCACTCCCCATATCATTTAATATCCCACCCAGTCTAATCCCACTTTCCTGCACACTCCCCTTACCCTTTAATATCACACCCAGTCGAACACCACTCTGCTGCACATTCCCCAGACCCTTTAATATCACACCCAGTCTAATCCCACTCTCCTGCACATGCCCCATACCCTTTAATATCACACCCAGTCTAATCCCACTCTCCTGCACATGCCCCATACCCTTTAATATCACACCCAGTCGAGTCCCACTTGCCTGCTCACTCACCATACCCTTTAATATCACACCCAGTCTAAACCCACTCTCCTGCACACTGCCCAAACCCTTTAATATCACACCCAGTCTAATCCCAATGTCCTGATCACTCCCCATACCCTTTAATATCTCACCCAGTCTAATCCCATTCTACTGCTCAGTCCCCAGACTCTTGAATATCACTCCCAGGCTAATCTCACTCTCTGGATCACTCCCCTGCCCCTTCAATATCACACCCAGTTTAATCCCACTGTCCTTTCCACTTCCCATACCATTTAATATCACACCCAGTCTATTCCCACTCTCCTACTCACTCCCCAGACCCTTTAATATCACATCAAGTCTAATCCCACTCTCCTGCTCACTCCCAATATATGATAGCACACCCAGTCTAACCCCACTCTCCTGCACACTCCCCATACCATTTAGTATCATACCCTGTCTAATCCCACTCTCCTGCAGAATCCCCTTACCCTTTAATATCACACACAGTCTAATCCCACTCGCCTGCTCACTCACCATACCCTTTAATATCACACACAGTCTAATCCCACTCGCCTGCTCACTCACCATACCCTTTAATATCACACACAGTCTAATCCCACTCGCCTGCTCACTCACCATACCCTTTAATATCACACACAGTCTAATTCCACTCTACCCCTCACTCCCCATACCATTCAATATCACATCCAATCAAACGCTCTCCTGATCACTGCCCATACACATTAATATCGTACACAGTCTAATCCCATTCTCTGGCTCACTCCGCCACCACTTAATATCACACCCAGTCTAATCCCAATCTCTGGCACACTTGCCTGATGCTTTAATATCCCACCCAGTCTAGTCCCATTCTCCTGCACAATCCCCATATCCTATAATATCAATCCCAGTCTAATCCCACTCTCCAGATCACTCCCCATCCCCGTTACTATCACAACCAGTCTAATCCTTCTCTCTTGCTCAATCCCCATCCCATTTAATATCACAACCAGTCTAATTCCACTCTCTGGCTCACTCTCCAGACTCTTCAACATCACACGCAGTCTGATTCCACTCTCCTGTACACACCCCATATCCTTTAATTTCACACACAGTCTAATTCCACTCTCCTGCACACTCCCCATACCCTTTAATATCACAACCAGTCTAATTCCACTCTCTGGCTCACTCTCCAGACTCTTCAACATCACACGCAGTCTGATTCCACTCTCCTGTACACACCCCATATCCTTTAATTTCACACACAGTCTAATTCCACTCTCCTGCACACTCCCCATACCCTTTAATATCACAACCAGTCTAATCCCACTCTCTGGCTCACTCCCCAGACTCTTCAACATCACACGCAGTCTGATTCCACTCTCCTGTACACACCCCATATCCTTTAATTTCACACACAGTCTAATTCCACTCTCCTGCACACTCCCCATACCCTTTAATATCACAACCAGTCTAATCCCACTCAATGGCTCACTCTCCAGACTCTTCAACATCACATGCAGTCTGATTCCACTCTCCTGTACACACCCCATGTCCTTTAATTTCACACACAGTCTAATCGCACTCTCCTGCACACTCCCCATACCCTTTAATTTCACACACAGTCTAATCGCACTCTCCTGCACACTCCCCATACCCTTTAATATCACACCCAGTCTAATCCTTCTCTCTTGCTCAATCCCCATCCCATTTAATATCACAACCAGTCTAATCCCACTCTCTGGCTCACTCTCCAGACTCTTCAACATCACACGCAGTCTGATTTCACTCTCCTGTACACACCCCATATCCTTTAATTTCACACACAGTCTAATTCCACTCTCCTGCACACTCCCCATACCCTTTAATATCACAACCAGTCTAATCCCACTCAATGGCTCACTCTCCAGACTCTTCAACGTCACATGCAGTCTGATTCCACTCTCCTGTACACACCCCATATCCTTTAATTTCACACACAGTCTAATCGCACTCTCCTGCACACTCCCCATACCCTTTAATTTCACACACAGTCTAATCGCACTCTCCTGCACACTCCCCATACCCTTTAATATCACACCCAGTCTAATTCCACTCTCCAGCACACTCCCCATTTCCTTTAATATTAATCCCAGTCTAATCCCACTCTCCTGCTCACACTCCAGATTCTTCAATATCAAACCCAGTCTAATCCCACTCTCTGGCACACACCCCAGACCCTTTAATATCACACCCAGTCTAATGCCAGTCTCCTGTTCACTCCCCATATCATTTAATACCCCACCCAGTCTAATCCCACTCTCCTGCACACTCCCCATATCCTTTAATATCACACCCAGTCCAATCCCACTCTCCTGTACACTCCCCATACCATTTAAAAAAAATTCATTCATGGGATGTGGGCATCGCTGGCCAGGCCAGCATTTATTGCCCATCCTTAATTGCCCGAACTAAGTGGCTTGCTAGGCCATTTCAGAGGGCATGTAAGAGTCAACCACATTGCTGTGGGTCTGGAGTCATATGTAGGCCAGACCAGGTAAGGACGGCAGATTTTCTTCCCTAAAGGAGATTAGTGAACCAGATGGGTTTGTACAACAATCGACAATGGTTTCATGGCCATCATTAGACTAGCTTTTTAAATTCCAGATTTATTAATTGAATTCAAATTCCACCTTCTGCTGTGGTGGGATTTGAACCCATGTCCCCAGAGTAATACCCTGGGTCTCTGGGTTACTAGTCCAGTGACAATACCACTACGCCACCACCTCCCCTTAAAATCACACCCAGTCGAGGCTGACACTCCTGCACACTCCCCACACCCCTTAATATCATACCCAGTCTAATCCCACCCTCTGGCTCACTCCACAGACTATTTAATGTCACATCAAGTCTAATCCCACTTCCCTGCTCACTCCCAATATCATTTAATATCTTACCCAATCTACTCCCACTCTCCTGCACACTCCCCATATCATTTAATACCCCACCCAGTCTAATCCCACTCTCCTGCACACACCCCATACCCTTTAATATCCCCCCCAATCAAATCCCACTCTCCAGGTCACAGCACTGACCCTTTAAAATCACACCCAGTCTAATTCCCCTCTACTGCACACTCCCCAGATCCTTCAATAACTCACCCAGTAAAATCCCACTATCCTGCTCACTCCTCAGACCCTTTAATATCACACCCAGTCTAATCAGACTCTCCCCCTCACTCCCCATACCCTTTAATGCCACACCCAGTCTAATCCCACTCACCCCCTCCCTCTCCATACCCTTCAATATCACATCCAATCTAACGCTCTCCTGATCACTCCCCATACACATTAATATCACACCCAGTCTAATCCCATTCTATTGCACACTCTCCAGACCCTCAAATATCACAGCCAATCTAATCCAAATCTCCAGCTCACTCCCCAGACCATTTAATATCCCACCCAGTCTAATCCCACTCTCCTGCTCACTCCCCACATCATTTAATATCCCACCCAGTCTAAAGCCACTCTCCTGCACACTCCCCATACCCTTTAATATCAAATCCAGACTAATCCCACTGTACTGCACACGCCCCATACCCTTTACAATCACACCCAGTCTAATCCCACTCTCCTGCTCACTCCCCACATCATTTAATATCCCACCCAGTCCAAAGCCACTCTCCTGCACACTCCCCATACCCTTTAATATCAAATCCAGACTAATCCCACTGTACTGCACACGCCCCATACCCTTTACAATCACACCCAGTCTAATTCCCCTCTACTGCACACTCCCCATACCCTTTAATATCAAATCCAGACTAATCCCACTGTACTGCACACGCCCCATACCCTTTACAATCACACCCAGTCTAATTCCCCTCTACTGCACACTCCCCATACCCTTTAATATCAAATCCAAACTAATCCCACTGTACTGCACACTCCCCATACCCTTTAATATCAAATCCAAACTAATCCCACTGTACTGCACACTCCCCATACCCTTTAATATCAAATCCAAACTAATCCCACTGTACTGTACACGCCCCATACCCTTTAATGCCACACCCAGTCTAATCCCACTTCCCCCCTCACTCTCCATACCCTTCAATATCACACCCAATCTAACGCTCTCCTGATCACTCCCTATACACATTAATATCACACCCAGTCTAATCCCACTCTCCTGCTCACTCCCCATGTACTTTATATCCCACCAGTCTAATACCATTCTCTTGCACACTCAGCAAACCCGTTAATATCATGCCCAATCTAATCCCACTCTCCTGCTCACTCCCCACTTCATTTAATATCCCACCCAGTCTAATGCCACTCTCCTGCACACTCCCCATACCCTTTAATATCAAATCCAGACTAATCCCACTGTACTGTACACGCCCCATACCCTTTAATATCACACCCAGTCTAATCCCACTCTCCAGCTTCTCCCCAGACCCATTAATATCACACCCAGTCTAATCCCACTCTCCTGTACACTCCCCAAACCCTTTAATATCACACCCAGTCTAATCCCACTCTCCAGCTTCTCCCCAGACCCATTAATATCACACCCAGTCTAATCCCACTCTCCTGTACACTCCCCAAACCCTTTAATATCACACCCAGGCTAATCACACTGTCCTGCACACTCCCCATATCATTAAATCTCACATCCTGTTTACTCCCAATCTCCGGAACACTCCCCATATCCTTTAATAACCCATCCAGTTTAGTCCCAATCTCCTGCACACTCCCAATACAATTTGATATCACACCCAGTCTAATCCCACTCTCCTGCTCACTCCCCATACCCATTAATATCACACCCAGTCTAATCCCACTCTGCTGCACACTCCCCATACCCTTCAATATCACACCCAGTCTAATTCCAATGTCCTGCACACACCCAAACCGTTTAATGTTACCACTCTCCAGACCCTTAAATATCACATCCAATCTAATCCAAATCACCAGCTCACTCCCCAGACCATTTAAATCACACCCAGTCTAATGCCACTCTCCTGCACAGTCCCCATACCCTTTAATATCAAATCCAGACTAATCCCACTGTACTGCACACGCCCCATACCCTTTAATATCACACCCAGTCTAATCCCACTCTCCTGTTCACTCCCCACATCATATACTATCCCACCCAGTCTAAACCCACTCTCCAGCTTCTCCCGAGACCCATTAATATCACACTTAGTCTAATCCCACTCTCCTGTACACAGCCCGTACCCTCTAATATCACACACAGTCTAAGCCCACTCTCCTGCTCACTCCCCATACCCTTTCATATCTCACCCAGTCTAATCCCATTCTACTGCTCACTCCCAGACACTTCAATATCACACCCAGTCTAATGTCACTGTCCTTCCCAATCCCCATAACCATTAATATCAAGCCTGTCCAATCCCACTCTCCTGCTCCATCCACAGACCCTATAATATCACGCCCAGTCTAATCGCATTCTCCTGCTCACTCCCCATACTATTTAATATCATACCCTGTCTAATCCCACTCTCTGGCTCATTCCTCAGATCCTTTAATATCACACCCAGGCTAATATCATGCTGCACACTCCCCAGGCCATTTAATATCACACTAAGTCTAATCCCTCTCTGCTGCTCACTCCCCATATCATTTAATATCCCACACAGTCTAATCCCACTCTCCTGCACACTCCACTTACCATTTAATATCAAACCCAGTCTAACCCCACTATCCTGCACAAGCCCCATACCCTATAATATCACCCACAGTCTAATCCCACTCTCCATCTTACTCCCGATCCCCTTCAATGTCACATCCAGTCTAATCCCACTCTTCGGCTCACTTCACAGACCCCTTCATATCACACCCAGTCTAATCCCAGTCTCCTGCTCACTCTCCAGACTATTTAATATCACACCCAGTCTAAACCCACTCTCCTGCACACTCCCCATCCCCTTTAATATCCCACCCAGTCTAATCCCACTCTCTGGCTCACTCCACAGACCACTTAATACCACATCCAGTCTAATCCCACTCTCCTGCTCACTCCCCATCCCCTTTAATATCACACCCGGTCTAATCCCACTCGCCAGCTCACTCCCCAGACCGTTTAATGTCCCACTCAGTCTAATCCCACTTCCCTGCTCACAACCCAGACTCTTCAATATCACACCCAATCTAACCCTCTCCTGATCACTCACCATACCCATTAATATCTCACCCAGTCAAATCCCACTTTCCTGCTCACTCACCATAGACTTTAAAATCCCACTCAGTCTAATCCCTCTCTCTAGCACACTAAGTAAACCGGAACTATCACACCCAGTACAATCTCACTCTGCTGCTCACTCTCCGGACGATTTAATACCACACCCAGTCTAATGCCACTCTCCTGCTCACTCCACAGACCTCTTCATATCACATCCAGTCTAATCCCACTCTTCCGCTCACTCTCCATACTATTTACTATCACACTCAGTCTACTCTCAGTCTCCTGGTCACTCCCCATCCCCTTTAATATCAGACCCAGTCTAATTCCACTTTCCTGCACTCTCCCCATCCCCCCTTTAATATCAGACCCAGTCTAATTCCACTTTTCTGCTCATTCCCCATACCTTTTAATATCACACCCAGTTTAATCCCACTCTCCTGCACACTCCCCATACCCTTCACTATCACTCCCAGTCGAATCCCACTCTTCCGCTCACTCTCCAGACTATTTACTATCACACTCAGTCTACTCTCAGTCTCCTGGTCACTCCCCATCCCCTTTAATATCAGACCCAGTCTAATTCCACTTTCCTGCACATTCTCCAGATCCTTTAATATCACAAACAGTCGAATCCCAATCTCCTGTACACTCCCCATACCCTTAAATATCCCACTCAGTCTAAACCCACTGTCCTGCTCACACCCAGACTCTTTAATATCACACCCAATCTAACCTTCTCCTGATCACTCGCCTTACCCATTACTATCCCACCCAGTCTTATGCATCTCTCTTGCACACGAAGTAAACCCGTTAATATCAAACCCAGTCTAATCCCATTCTCCTGCTCACTCTCCAGACGATTTAATATCAAACCCAGTCTAATCCCACTCTCCTGCTCACTCCCCATCCATTTCAATGTCACATCCAGTCTAATCCCACTCTTTGGCTCACTCCACAGACCACTTCATATCACACGCAGTCTGATCCCATTCTCCTGCTCACTCTCCTGACTATTTAATATCACACCTGGTCTACTCTCACGCTCCTGCACACAGCCCATACGCTTTAATATCCCTCCCATTCAATCCCACTCTCCTGCTCACTCCCCACAGCCTTTAATATCCCACCCAGTCTAATTCCACTCTCCTGCACACTCCCCATCCCCTTTAATATCACACCCAGTCTAATCCCAGTCTCCAGCTCGCTCCCCATCCCCTTTAGTATCAAACCCAGTCTAATCCCACTCTCCTGCACACACCCCATACGCTTTAATATCCCTCCCACTCAATCCCACTCTCCTACTCACTCCCCACAGCCTTTAATATCCCACCCAGTCTAATTCCACTCTCCAGCACACTCCCCATCCCCTTTAATATCCCACCCAGTCAAATCCGACTCTCCTGCACACTCCCCATCCCATTTAATATCACACCTAGTCTAATCCCACTCTTTGGCTCACTCCACAGACCACTTCATATCACACCCAGTCGAATCCCATTCTCCTGCACACTCCCCACAGCCTTTAATATCACACCCAGTCTAATCTCACTCACCTGCTCACTCCCCATAACCTTTAATATCACACCCAGTCTAATCCCACTCTCCTGCTCACTCCCCATCCCCTTTAATATCACACCCAGTCGAATCCCATTCTCCTGCACACTCCCCACAGCCTTTAATATCATACCCAGTCTAATCTCACTCACCTGCTCACTCCCCATCCCCTTTAATATCACACCCAGTCTAATCTCACTCACCTGCTCACTCCCCATCCCCTTTAATATCACACCCAGTCTAATCCCACTCTCCTGCTCACTCCCCATCCCCTTTAATATCACACCCAGTCTAATCCCACTCTCCTGCTCACTCCCCATCCCCTTTAATATCACACCCAGTCTAATCTCACTCACCTGCTCACTCCCCATCCCCTTTAATATCACACCCAGTCTAATCTCACTCACCTGCTCACTCCCCATCCCCTTTAATATCACACCCAGTCTAATCCCACTCTCCTGCTCACTCCCCATCCCCTTTAATATCACACCCAGTCTAATCCCACTCTCCTGCTCACTCCCCATCCCCTTTAATATCACACCCAGTCTAATCCCACTCTCCTGCTCACTCCCCATCCCCTTTAATATCACACCCAGTCTAATCCCACTCACCTGCTCACTCCCCACAGCCTTTAATATCACACCCAGTCTAATCTCACTCACCTGCTCACTCCCCATAACCTTTAATATCACACCCAGTCTAATCCCACTCACCTGCTCACTCCCCACAGCCTTTAATATCACACCCAGTCTAATCTCACTCACCTGCTCACTCCCCATCCCCTTTAATATCACACCCAGTCTAATCCCACTCTCCTGCTCACTCCCCATCCCCTTTAATATCACACCCAGTCTAATCCCACTCACCTGCTCACTCCCCACAGCCTTTAATATCACACCCAGTCTAATCTCACTCACCTGCTCACTCCCCATCCCCTTTAATATCACACCCAGTCTAATCCCACTCACCTGCTCACTCCCCACAGCCTTTAATATCACACCCAGTCTAATCTCACTCACCTGCTCACTCCCCATCCCCTTTAATATCACACCCAGTCTAATCCCACTCTCCTGCTCACTCCCCATCCCCTTTAATATCACACCCAGTCTAATCCCACTCACCTGCTCACTCCCCACAGCCTTTAATATCACACCCAGTCTAATCTCACTCACCTGCTCACTCCCCATCCCCTTTAATATCACACCCAGTCTAATCTCACTCACCTGCTCACTCCCCATCCCCTTTAATATCACACCCAGTCTAATCTCACTCACCTGCTCACTCCCCATCCCCTTTAATATCACACCCAGTCTAATCTCACTCACCTGCTCACTCCCCATAACCTTTAATATCACACCCAGTCTAATCCCACTCACCTGCTCACTCCCCATCCCCTTTAATATCACACCCAGTCTAATCCCACTCTCCTGCTAACTCCCCAGACCCTTTACTATCACACCCAGTCTAACCCCAAACTCCTGCTCACTCCCCATAACCTTTAATATTACTCCGAGTCTAATGTCATTCACCCCCTCACTCGCAAGACCCTTCAACATCACACACAATCTAACCATCTCCTGATCACTCCCCAGACACATTAATATCCCATTCACTCTAATCCCACTCTCCTGGTCACTCGAAACACCCTTTATATCCCATCCAGTCTAATCCCACTCTCCTGCTCACTCCCCATCCCCTTCAATGTCACATCCAGTCTAATCCCAATCTCTGGCTCACTCCCCAGACCCTTTCATATCACACCCAGTCTAATCTCAGTTTCCTGCTCACTCTCCGGACTCTTTAATATCACACCCAGTCAAATCCCACTCTCCTGCACACGTCCCATACACTTTAATATCACACATAGTTTAATCCCACTTTGCTGCGCACTCACACAGCCTTTAATATCACACCCAGTCTACTCCCAGACTCTGGCTCACTTCACAGACCCCTTATTAACACACCCAGTCGAATCCGACTCTCCTGCACACTCCCCATACCCTTTAATATCCCACTCAGTCAATCCCACTCTCCTGCTCACTCCCCATCCACTTTAATATCACACCCTTGCTAATGCCACTCTCCTGTTAACTCCCAAGACCCTTTAATATCACTCCCAGTCTAATCCCACCGTCCTGCACACTCCACATATCCTTTACCATCACATTCAGTCTAATCCCACTCTCCTGAACACTCCACATATCATTTAATGTCACAGCCAGTCTACTCCCACTCTCTGGCTCAGTCCACAGATGCCTTAAAATCACACCCAGTGGAATCCCACTCCCTGGAACACTCCCCATACCCTTTAAGATCACACCCAGTTTAGTCCCACTCTCCTGCACACTCACCATACCCTTTAATATCACACCCAGTTTAATCCTGCTCTCCTGGTCACACCTCATAACCTTTAATACCACACCCAGTCTAATCCCACTCTCCTGCTCACTCCCCATCCCGTTTAATACCACACCCAGTCTAATCCCACTCTCCTGCTCACTCCCCATACCCTTTAATATCACACCCAATCTAATACAACTCTTCTGCTCACTCCCCATCCCCTTTAATGTCCCACCCAGTTAAATTCCACTCTCCTGCACACTCCTTATACGCTTTAATATCACACCCAGTCTAATTCCACTCTCTGGCCATAAGTATCCCACATGTCTGGCAGCATCTTTGAAGGCAGAAACAGAGGGCTGGATTTTACCAGCTCGTGGCGAGCTTCCAAAAGGTCGCGGTGCATGCACGGGTTGTGCACTGCAGAGCCGCCGCCCTATGTAGCGTGGCGGCTCATTTACATGGCGGGGCAGGACTACCCACTCCCAATGATTGAGACCAGCGGGTTCTCTGTCTCCGGCAATGGCATATTGGTGCCAGTTTTACAGGGCTTCAAGCCCTTCCAAATAATTTTAATTTTAAAGTGAAATGCATGTTACAGGTAAATGTTAAAATTTAATAAAAGATTGAAGCTCCTCTCCCTTCCCCCCAATGACCTGCACACTCCACATGTTGTGCTCTCCCCCACAAAAAAACTTTTTTTCTGGTCCTGAAATTTCCCTCAAACTTTATTAACTTCGCTCCTCTCCGTGCCCAACCAGTGTTCTGCCTCGGTTCTCGGAATGAAGGTCCGAAGGCGCGGGTGTTCCGGCAGTCGACAGAAATATCAGAACAGGACAGCCATCATGGAAAGCTAGGTCTTTATTCATGAAATTTAAATTGATTAGCATATTTTAATTAGGTCCCCGTCAACAAGCGCGGTGGAGGCCACCACAAGGGCTGGTCGCCGCTGGTCATATGTGGTGGGGCCTTCCCAGCGTCGAGGCCTCCAGCAGGCCACTCCCGGAGGTATTTTCTGGGACACCCCGCCATGGTCCCTACTGTTGGGGGGCTGATAAAATCCAGCCCAGATTTAATGGGGCTTATTTTACAGATCCTCCCGACATCGGGGGTCGTGGTGCTGGGGGATGGGGTTCGGGGCAGGCTAGAGTATGCCTCCGGGAGAAGCCTGCCATGGGCCTCAACGCCAGGAATGCTGGGCCCCATAATTGCCAGCGGCGATGAGGCCTCGTGGTGGCCCACCCTGCCGCTTGGCGGCGGCATCAAAATGTAAGTATTTAAGTTTATTTAAAGTAATGATTTAAATACTTACCCGCTCCTGCCGTCGGTCCTGGTGCGATACTCGTGCCGGTGGCTGGCACTCCTGCGCCTTCAGATCGCCGCGAGGCATAACACTGGTTGGGATGAGGGGGGGGCGGCAGGAAGAGGGGAGTGGGGTCGAACTAATCTGATTGGTGTAAGTGATGGTGGGAAGAAATAAAGATTCATAGTTTGTGAACTATGAGGGGGGGATGGTCTGGTGCATAAGGTAAGTATTTTGTTGGGGAGAAGGCAAGGAATGAAGTGTTTGGATATTGGGGGGTTGGAAGAGGGGCTATGAAAATTTATTAAATTGTTTTTAATAAAATCAAACCCACTATTGCTCTAAAAAATGAAATGAAATGTAAGGGCTTGAAGCCCTTTAAAAATGGCAAAGTGCCTGCGCAATGGAGCCCGACAGAGTTGCTGGGGATGCACCGCCCACCCTTCCACGCATGGGGGGAGGGGCACAGTTCACCTCGGCCATGTAAATGAGCCACCATGTTTAATATTGCAGCAGCTCCGCGGAGTAAAGCCCACGCGTGTGGGATTTGAAGCTTGCCACCCAACATTTCAGGTCTGTGACCTTTCATCAGAACTGGAAAAAGTTAGAAATGTAATCAGCCCCAAACACTCCTTCCAGGTGAAACAGCGATTTACTTGTACTTCTTTCAATTTAGTATACTGTATTCACTGCTCACAATGTGGCCACTGAGTCCCCGCAATATTACGTGCAGGGGCTCATTTAAAAAAGGGGCAGAGTGGCCGCCATGGATGACGTAGAGGGTGAACACCGCCTCCCCGGCAATGGTGTCTTGTGCCACCATGCAGGCGCCGTCGCCATTTTTAAAGGGCTTCAAGCCCCCAGCAAAGATTTAAATTTTTAACATACGAACATACATACGAATATACGTACCAACATATGAATTAGGAGCAAGAGTTGGCCACTCGGCCCCTCGAGCCTGCTCTGCCTCATGGCTGAACTGATTACTCCACATTTCCACCTACCCCCAATAACCTTTCACCCCCTTGCTTATCAAGAATCTATCGACCTCTGCCTTAAAAATATTCAAAGACTCTGCTTCCACCGCCTTTTGAAGAAGAGAATTCCAAAGACTCACAACCCTCTGAGAGAAAAAAAATTCTCCTCAACTCTGCTTTAAATGGGCGACCCCTTATTTTTAAACAGTGACCCCTGGTTCTAGATTCTCCCATGAGAGGAAACATCCTTTCCACATCCACCCTGTCAAGACTCCTCAGGATCTTTTATGTTTCAATCAAGTCACCTCTTACTCTTCTAAATTCCAGCGGATACAAGCCTAGTCTGTCCAATCTTTCCTCATAAGAAAGCCCACCCTTTCCAGGTTTAGTATAGTAAACCTTCTCTATACTGCCTCCAGCACATTTACATCCTTCCTTAAATAAGGAGTACAGTACTGTACACAGTACTCCAGATATCACCAATGCCCTGTATAGCTGAAGCATAACCTCCCTACTTTTGTATTCAATTCCCCTCGCGATAAATGATAACATTCTATTAGCTTTCCTAATTACGTGCTGTACCTGCATACTAACCTTTTGCGATTCATGCACGAGGACACCCAGATCCCTCTGCATTTTAGAGCTCTGCAATCTCTCACCATTTAGATAATATGCTTCTTTTTTTATTCTTCCTGCCAAAGTGGACAATTTCCCACTTTCCCACATAATACTCCATGTGTCAGGTCTTTACCTACTCACTTAACCTATCTATATCTCTTTGTAGCCCCTTATGTCCTCTTCACAAGTTACTTTCCTACCTATCTTTGTGTCATCAGCAAATTTACAACCATACCTTCGGTCTCTTCATCTCAGCATTTATATAAATTGTAAAAAGTTGAGGCCCCAGCACAGATCCCTGTGGAACACCACATCTTGCCAACCAGAAAATGACCCATTTATGCCTACTCTCTGTTTCCTGTTAGCTCGCCAATCTTCTCTCCAAGCCAATATATTACCCCCTACATCATGAGCTTTTATTTTCTGCAATAACCTTTGATGTGGCACCTTATCAAATGCCTTTTGAAAATCTGAGTACAATACATCCACTGGTTCCCCTTTATCCACAGCACATGTAACTCCCTCAAAGAACTCCAATAAACTGGTTAAACATGATTTCCTTTTCACAAAACCATGTTGACTGTGCCTGATTCCTTTGAATTTTTCTAAGTGCTCTGCTATAATGTCTATAATAATAGAACATAGAACAGTACAGTACAGTACAGGCCCTTCGGCCCACGATGTTGTGCCGAACCTTTAACCTACTCTAAGATCAAACTAACTACCTACCCTTCATTCTACTATCAGTCATGTACCTATCCAAGAGTCGCTTAAATGCCCCTAACGTATCTGCTTCTACTACCACCGCTGGCAGCGCATTCCACGCACCCACCACTCTCTGTGTAAAGAACCTACCTCTGACATCTCCCCGAAACCTTCCTCCAATCACCTTAAAATTATGCCCCCTGGTGATAGCCCTTTCCACCCTGGGAAAAAGTCTCTGGCTATCCACTCAATCTATGCCTCTCATCATCTTGTACCCCTCTATCAAGTCACCTCTCATCCTTCTTCGCTCCAATGAGAAAAGCCCTAGCTCCCTCAATCTTTCTTCATAGGACATGCCCTCCAGTCCAGGCAGCATCCTGGTAAATCTCCTCTGCACCCTCTCTAAAGCTTCCACATCCTTCCTAGTTTTAGTTTTTAGTTTAGAGATACAGCACTGAAACAGGCCATTCGGCCCACCGAGTCTGTGCCGACCATCAACCACCCATTATATACCAATCCTACACTAATTCCATATTCCTACCACATCCCCACCTGTCCCTATATTTTCCCTACCACCTACCTATACTAGTGGCAATTGCTAATGGCCAATTTACCTATCAACCTGCATGTCTTTGGCATGCGGGAGGAAACCGGAGCACCCGGAGGAAACCCACGCAGATACAGGGAGAACTTGCAAACTCCACACAGGGAGTACCCAGAATTGAACCCGGGTCGCTGGAGCTGTGAGGCTGCGGTGCTAACCACTGTGCCGCCCTATAATGAGGCGACCAGAACTGAACACAATATTCCAAGTGTGGTCGAACCAGGGCCTTATAGAGCTGCAGCATAACCTCGCGGCTCTTAAACTCAATCCCCCTGTTAATGAAAGCCAACACACCATACGCCTTCTTAACAACCCTATCAACTTGGGTGGCAACTTTGAGCGATCTATGGACATGGACCCCAAGATCCCTCTGTTCCTCCACACTACCAAGAATCCTGTCTTTAAGCCTGTATTCCGCATTCAAATTCGACCTTCCAAAATGAATCACTTCACACTTTTCCAGGTTGAACTCCATCTGCCACTTCTCAGCCCAGCTCTGCATCCTGTCAATGTCCCGTTGCAACCTACAACAGCCTTCCACACTATCCACAACTCCAGCAACCTTCGTGTCATCGGCAAACTTGCTAACCCAGCCTTCCACTTCCTCATCCAAGTCATTTATAAAAATCACAAAGAGCAGAGGTCCCAGAACAGATTCTTGTGGAACACCACTGGTCACCGAGCTCCATGCTGAATACTTTCCATCTACTACCACCCTCTAACTTCTATGGGCCAGCCAATTTTGTATCCAGACAGCCAACTTTCCCTGAATCCCATGCCTCCTTACTTTCTGAATGAGCCTACCATGGGGAACCTTATCAAACATCTTGCTAAAATCCATATACACCACATCCACTGCTCTTCCTTCATCAATGTGTTTTGTCACATCTTCAAAGAATTCAATAAGGCTTGGGAGGCATGACCTGCCCCTCACAAAGCCATGCTGACTGTCTCTAATCAAACCATGCTTTTCCAAATAATCATAAATCCTGTCTCTCAGAATCCTCTCCAATAATTTGCCCACTACCGACGTAAGACTGACTGGTCTATAATTCCCAGGGTTATCCCTATTCCCTTTCTTGAACAAGGGAACAACATTTGCCACCCTCCAATCATCCGGTACTATTCCAGTGGACAGTGAAGACGCAAAGATCATCGCCAAAGGCGCAGCAATCTCTTCCCTCGCTTCCCATAATATCCTTGGGTATATCCCGTCTGGCCCCGGGGACTTATCTGTCCTCATATCATTCAAAATTTCCAGCACATCCTCCCTCTTAACCTCAACCTGTTCGAGCATATCAGCCTGTTCCACGCTGTCCTCACAAACGACCAGGTCCTTCTCACTAGTGAATACTGAAGCAAAGTATTCATTTAGGACCTCCCCTACCTCCTACGACTCCAGGCACAAGTTCCCTCCACTATCCCTGATTGGCCCTACCCTCACTCTGGCCATCCTCTTGTTCCTCACATAAGTGTAGAACGCCTTGGGATTTTCCTTAATCCTACCCGCCAAGACTTTTTCATGTCCCCTTCTAGCTCTCCTAAGTCCATTCTTCAGTTCCTTCCTGGCTACCTTGTAACCCTCTAGAGCCCTGTCTGATCCTTGCTTCCTCAACTTTAAGTAAGCTTCCTTCTTCCTGTTGACTAGCTGTTCCACATCTCTTGTCATCCAAGGTTCCTTCACCCTACCATCCCTTCCCTGCCTCATCGGGACAAACCTATCCAGCAAGTGCTCCCTAAACAACCTCCACATTTCTGTCGTGCATTTCCCCGAGAACATCTGTTCCCAATTTATGCTCCCCAGTTCCTGCCTAATAGCATTGTAATTCCCCCTCCCCCAATTAAATATTTTCCCATCCCGTCTGCTCCTGTTCCTCTCCATGACTATAGTAAAGGTCAGGGAGTTGTGATCACTATCACCGAAATGCTCTCCCACCGAGAGACCATTTGCGACTCCTCAGATACTGAAGTAGTCCGTGTAGAAATGCAGCAAGACCTCGACAATATCCAGGCTTGGGCTGATAAGTGGCAAGTAACATTCGTGCCACACAAGTGCCAGGCAATGACTATCTCCAATGAGAGAGAATCTAACCATCTCCCCTTGACATTCAATGGCATTATGATCACTGAATCTCCCACTATCAACATCCTGGGGGCTACCATTGATCAGAAACTGAACAGGAGTAGCCGTATAAATACCGTGGCTACAAGAGCAGGTCAGATGCTAGGAATCCTGCTGTGAATAACTCACTTCCTGACTCCCCAAAGCGTGTCCACCATCTACAAGGCAGAAGTCAGGAGTGTGTTGGAATACTCTCCACATATCTGGATGGGTGCAGCTCCAACAACACTCAAGAGACTTGACACCATCCAGGACAAAGCCCGCTTGATTGGCACCCCATCTACAAACATTCACTCCCTCCACCACCGACGCACAGTGGCAGCAGTTTGTACCATCTACAAGATACACTGCATGCACCAAGGCTCCTTAGACAGCAGCTTCCAAACCTGAGACCTCTACTACCTAGAAGGACAAGGGCAGAAGTTACATGGGAACACCACCACCTGCAAGTTCCCCTCCAAGCCACTGACCATCCTGACTTGGAACTATATCGCCAGTCCTTCACTCTCACTGGGACAAAATCCTGTAACTCCCTTCCTAAAAGCATTGTGGACCTACCCCACATGGACTGCAGTGGTTCAACAATGTGGCTCACCACTACCTTCTCAAGGGCAATTAGGGATGGGCAATAAATGCTGTCCTAGCTAGCGACACCCATACCCCATAAATGAATAAAGAAGAAGGAGGCTTGGCCAGTTGTTGCAGTGCATCTTGTATATGATACATACTGCTGCCACTGTGCGTCTGTTGTTGAGGGAATGAATGTTTAAGGTAGTGGATAGGGTGCCGATCAACTGGACTGCTTTGTCCTGGATGGTGTCGAGCTTCTTGAGTGTTGTTGGAGCTGCACCCATCCAGGCAAGTGGAGAGTATTCCATCACACTCCTGACTTGTGCCTTGTAGATGGTGAACAGGCTTTGGGGAGTCAGGAGGTGAGTTACTCACCGCAGAATTCCCAGCTTCTGACCTGCTCTTGTAGCCATAGTATTTATATAGCTGGCCCAGTTAAGTTTCTAGTCAATGGTAAGACCCCTCACATTCCCCACTCCCCCACCCAGGATGTTGATAGTGGGGGATTCAGCGGCGGTAATGCCATTCATTGTCAAGGAGAGATGGTTAGATTTTCTTTTGTTGCAGTTGGTTGGCACTTGTGTGGCATGAATGCTTCTAGCCACTTATCAATCCAAGCCTGAATGTTGTTCTTCAAACAATATGTTGAGGAACCAACCAAGGAATAGGTTATTTTAGACCTGGTAATGTTTAATGTGACAGAATTAATTGATGATCTCATGGTCAAGGATCCTCAAGGGAAGAGTGATCTTAACATGATAGAACATTCAGTTTGAGAGTGAGAAATATGGGGCTGAAACTAGTGTCTTAAACTTCAATAAAGGCAATGACAATGGTATGAAGACAGAGTTAGTTAGCTAACGTAGACTGGCAAAATAGGTCAAAAGGTAAGATGGTAGATAAGCAATGGCAGATATTTAAGGAGATACTTCATAATTCTCAACAAAGATATATTCCATTGAGAAAAAAAAGACTCGATGAGAAGGATGAACCATCTGTGGCCAACTAAGGAAGTTAAGGATGATGCTGTGAAGATTGTGGTAGGTCAGAAAATTGGGAAAACTTTAGAAACCAGCAAAGGATGGTCAAAAAAAGGAGAAATTAGAATATGAGAGTATGCTAGCAAGAAATAGAAAAACAGATAGGAAAAGCTTCTACAAGTATCTGAAAAGGAAGAGAATAGCCAAAACCTTGAGAAAATTAATTGTATATTCCAGAAATAGCTCTCTCTCTCTTATTAAGAATGATTCTCTAGCAGTCTGCCAGGCTGACAGACAGAGGACAGCGTAAGCCTGTTATCTCTACCAAGGACATGATTCTAGCACAGGCTCTGAAACAAGGCATTCCTAAAGCTGATAAAATGGAGCTTCGTACCCTCTCTAGACAGTGTCTGGCAGAAGTTTACAAACGGTATCTGCAAGTGATAAGCCACCAGGTGACTTCAGGGGGCACAGTGATTGACATGGGACACTCACCAGCTCTTAGAAATAAAGTATTTCAAGAGGGAAATAGTCAGTCTTCTTTGGACAGGAGACAAGGAGAGTGTCCCAAAGTGCAGCCTGTGCTGACTTTGGCCTAACACTTTGGGTAGCTCAAGATGACTGAGGACCCAGAGGACTGAAGAGACCGCCAACACCTCATCTGCCGGGGAGATTGCCAACACTGTTCTGCCCCTCTGTACGATCTTGGATCGGCAATCTGTTCAATCTGTTACGGGTTGTATGACTTTTCTGTCTATTTAGCTTATGTATCATATTCAAACTGCTGCTTCTTAATATACCTTATGCTTAAACTGTTTTAAAATCACAATATGAACTCGACCCCCTTCTTTGGGTATCTGTGGCTCCTGAACATATATCTTACTGGGGAATTAATAATGAGAAACAAGGAAATGGCAGAGACTTTGAACAAGTATTTTGTTTCTGTCTTCACGGTAGAAGGCACTAAAAGCATCCCAAGAACAGTAGAAAAACAAATGGCAAAACAATCATGATCACTAGAGGAAAAAGTACTAGGAAATCGACTGGGACCAAAGGTTGACAAGTCACCTAGACTTTGTAGCCTGCATCCTAGGGTCTTAAAAGAAGTGGCTTCGGAGACAGTGGATGTATTGGTTGTAATCTTCCAAAATTCCATAGATTTTGGAAAGGTCCCAGTGGTTTGGAAAACCAAAATGTAACGCCTCTATTCAAGAAAGGAGGGAGACACAAAGCAGAAAACTATAGGCCATTTAGCCTAACATCTGTTATTTGGAAAGTGTTGGAATCCATTATTAAGGGGGTAGTAGCAGGACATTTAGAAAATCATAATACAATCTAGCAGAGTCAACATGGTTTTATGAAAGGAAAATGGTGTTTAGCAAATTTATTAGAGTTCTTTGAGGATGTAACAAACAGCGTGGATAAAAGGAAACCAGTAGTTGTTGTATTTGGATTTCCAAAAGGCATTCAATAAGGTGCCACTGAAAAGGTTACTGCACAAAATAAGAACTCATGGTGTTGAGGGTAATATATTAACATGGATAGAGGATTGGCTAACTAACAGGAAACAGAGAGTCGGGATAAATGGGGCATTTTTAGGTTGGCAATCTGTAACTAGTGGAGCGCCACATGATCAGTGCTGGGGCCTCAACTATTTACACTCTATATTAATAACTTGGATGAAAGAAGAGTATATTGTAGAAGAATTTGCTGATGATACAAAGATAGGTAGAAAAGCAAGTTGTGAGGAGGTTAAAAGAGTCCGCAAAGGGATATAGATTGGTTAAGTGAGTGAGCAAAAATTTGGCAGATGGAGTATAATGTGGGAAAATGTGAGGTTATCCACTTCAAAAGAACAAAGAACAGTACAGCACAGGAAAAGGCCATTCGGCCCTCCAAGCCTGCGCCGATCTTGATGCCTGTCTAAACTAAAACTTTCTGCACTTCCGGGGACCGTATCCCTCTATTCCTATCATATTCATGTATTTGTCAAGATGCTTCTTAAACGTCCACCACCTCCCCCGCCAGCAAGTTCCAGGCACTCACCACCCTCTGTGTAAAACACTTGCCTCGCACATCCCCTCTAAACTTTGCCCATCGCACCTTGAACCTATGTCCCCTAGTAACTGACTCTTCCACCCTGGGAAAAAGCATCTGACTATCCACTCTGTCCATGCCACTCATAACTTTGTAAACCTCTATCAGGTCGCCCCTCCACCTCCGTCGTTCCAGTGAAAACAATCCGAGTTTATCCAACCTCTCCTCATAGCTAATATCCTCCAGACCAGGCAACATCCTGGTAAACCTCTTCTTTACCCTCTCCAAAGCCTTCACATCCTTCTGATAGTGTGGCGACCAGAATTGTACACAATATTCCAAGTAGGAAGAATAGAAAAGCAGAATATTATTTACATGGAGAGAGACTGCAGAATGCTGCAGTACAGAGGGAGCTGGGTGTCCTCGTACATGAATCACAAAAAAGTTAGCATGCAGATACAGCAAGTAATTAGGAAGGCAAATGGAATATTGGTCTTTATTGTGTCACACACACCAGGAACTGAATTTTCTGCTCCTGCCCCCGCTCAAATCTACAGCTGTTTCTTTTTTTGAAATGTTATAGAAATTTTGTACCTTTGCAATTTCTTTTTTTAAGAATACCCCACCTGTTTGAAAACTTCTCTTTCCACCTCACCCCTACTCAGCTCACTCCTTATCTTTCTATACTCTGATCCATTGCAATCTGATGTCCCTGTTTGTGTACGAGACTTTCAACTGGAATATTAAATCTGATCGCATTATAATCACTACCTCCATGGATAAAATACACAATTCTACAGGTACAGGTACACTAATCTAGGGGTACAGATATTTAGATCTAGGGGTACAGGCACCCATAATCTGGAATAGAGATATTCAGATGTAGGGATACTGGTGCACAGATCTAGGGCTACAGCTAAATATGACAATGAATAAGAAGCAATGATATAATCATCAATCTGTAGAACATATCAGTTGGTGCCCTCTAAGCAGGATTGGAGAGTACTACATCCATGGAAACAGGCAACATATATTTGGTATCAGGGATTAGATGGCCTTAAGAAGAAAGATTTCAAAAACTAGAAATGTACTAAAATGGCTCGGGAACATTAAGGTTTTTTAAATACTGAAGGATGTTGAAAAGAACAGTGCAGACATTTTCCTTTTCCTATTGGTTGGTGTATCAGTAACAAGAGTTCAGAGACTGAAGCTGAGTTCTTGGCCTGGATTTTGCAGTCTGTGACAAAGTGACAGCATTCTCCACTGACCTTGAAGAAAGCTGCCCGCAAGGATCTAGCAATCCCTGTGGAGTGGATTTCACCCTTGCCCATGTCAATTTGAATTTGGCACCAAGTCTAGGAGATTTCCAGGCATCCATCAACAGCAATGTTATCAAGCAGGGTAAGCAGCCAATAGTATTGAAGAATTCTCACAGCAAAACCAGGAAGTAAAATGCATTGATTATCCTTCATTTTGTTAAATACATTTTACAGAAATAAAGATTGGAATATACATATTACAAGCTGAAATATCATAAACAAACATTAAAAAATTACACTAAAAAGCTATGGAATTTTTATTATGATGGAAAACATTGAAAATACAAATTATAAAATTAGTTTACCAGAGCCAGAGAGGTTCTTCAGCAGTAGTTATGACTTTAATACACCGCTAACAACCCAGTTACTGCTCGTTAACAATGCATAACTTTTTTTGGGTGGGGGGTGCGTGGTGTCTAACAGTGAAATTACAACGTAAAAGAGGAAGTTCTTGACCATTCCATGATTTTTAAAGATTTTTGTCTGCAGGGACTTTAACAGTGCGCCCTGTGGAGGAGCAGAGAATCAAACTGACAGAAAGCTCTGGGTTTCCAAGTTTAACTGTGCATGTGTGGACCCCAGAAGCTGCCGTCAGTTTCAGTTGTACTGATAGTGAATGCTGATTGTTTAGTCATTACAACTACAAAATCCAGGCCATAAGGTTTGGAGGAAAACAAGGGTAAATTGAAGACAGATCTATCAAGACAGTTATAAGGCAATTAGATAAATACATAAAATATTAATGGTTTGGGAAAAAGAGCAGAGAAATGGGATTATAATAGCTAGCTTGGATACCGAGCTAGCATTAGTGAAATGGTTTGAATGAGTTGGTATTTCATGATTGAATGCTAGCTCTTGGCATTACTAATCATGATTGATGTTGCACATAAGGTGACAGGAACACCCACAGTATGATCACAGTACATTTGGTAGCATTAATAATTTGATACCTGCCATGGGTATTCTCCTTTGAAAGTGTTTGATCCACCCACGATTCTTCCCCTTCTCTCAGATTCATTAGACATATTCATTTGCTTGATCAAAACTGGCACTTTTCCACATGGATATGGCACTTTTAAAAGAAAAGTAATCATTTAGTCTTCCATCAAACTAACTTCTGATAAATATTATTGTGTAAATATAATTGTATATATAATTGTATAAACTTAAGTTTATTCAACAAAATTCCAGTAACCTCCTTACTCCTGAAACTATGAAGCCTGGGTGAAATTTTGAGTTCCACATCAGCACAATCAGTACCACTGCCTTCACACAGTGTGTTGGGAGGTAGAATACAGAAGAAGGCAAGAAACCAGGATTGACTGGTGAGTTATGTGGTATGAAAAGTGGTGATGTATTTCATATGTTAGTTCAGTAATGGGCATGGTAATGTCTGCAGATGAGCGTGGGAATGCGTGTGGTACGGCACTGTGGTCATGTGTGTGGTGATTAAACTGCTGTGCATGATGAGTGTCGCGATGTGTGTGGCAATGGGTGTGTTGATGGGTGTGGTATGGCAGTGAGGTGCTCTCCGTGAGTTATAGAGTTTGCCCACCTGCCTGTTAGCTATTCGGTCCCTGCCCTCTATTCATTACCGGCTTGACCCCTCAGAGTTTGGTTGTTTTGAACCTTTGTTCTTCTCATAGTGTAGGTCAGTTGTGAAGGAAAGACAATATGAATAACCTTTAGCAATGCAGGACTTTCCATCCTCCCCAAGGCTGTAGTCCTCTGTACAGCGGCATTCACGAGATGAATTGACAACATCACTGCAGAACTGTTCACAATAGCCATTCTCGAAGATACATTCAACTCTCGTTGTTTTTTCTAAAAAAAAAAGAGAAATAAGTCAGATGCAAGCATTAATCAGTGCTGGACATATATACACCATAGATATATCTCTCTGTGTATTATATAGAAGTATATATGCACTAAACCAATATCAATACCATGTATGAATATACAAATATATATGCCTTATATATAAATAGATATGTACTATAAACAATGAATATAGTCTTTACAAGTGTATACTTTTTTATATACACTACCTATATATTGTTAAAATTGCTTTATCTTATTACCTGTAGATACATCCTAAGGACGTTCCATGTTAAGGTGCCACCTCTGTAATGATCTGCAATGCTTGTAGGTGTAGCTGTAATAGGAATTACCTGGACTGGTGGTTTTATGTCATGTTTTTAGTCACCATCCATTCCGTGTGACATAAATTCCACTTTAGACTGAGCTGCAGTTTGCAGGCTCTCACAAAACTGGGTGGCACTAAGCAGTGGGATTCTGCCATCTATCCCTGGCTCGAAGGTGGAATCAGCCTACAGGATTAGGAGAAACATGTACTCCCGCCTCTTTAAGATGGAAAGATGTCTGTCTACCTTCTGTCATCTATTTCTTTCCAATTACGCCTGAGCCCCACTGCTTGCTCCCACTCATGACCCTTGCTGGCTTGTCACTACTGTGTCTGGCCTAACAGTCAGGCCCTCGCCTGGTCTTCAGCCTCACCTGGGGTCAGGCTCTGACCTAGCTTCCATTGTTTAGAATCTCTGCTATTAGAACCTGAGCATGATACAGGACCATTTCCAGGTCCCAATCCCGTTCTGATTGTCAAGGCGCCTGCCTGCAAGGTCTTCCTGGAGGCGGGCAATTAACAGTCTCTTTCCAGGTCCGCCATCCAATTAAGGATGGTGGGCGAGACCCTGAGGTTGCAATCAGAGGGCCTGCAGCCTTGGAAGGATGGTAACTGCACTGCCAGAGTTGGACACTGCCTCAGTTGGAGGGAACTGCGAGGGAGCCTCCATCTTGAGGCACCTTCTTGAAGTGTTTTGGATTCAGTTACATCAATGGTGGTCACAGCTGCTATACCATCTCTTTGGAAAGCAAACCTCTCCACAGGATGGCGGGCGGTGGCAGCTGTGGCCTACCGATGACTGCGGCCCCCTTGTGGGGGGGGGGGGGGGTTAAAACAGGAGGAATTGCACCCCCTCCCCCCCCCCCCCCCAGGCCAGTTGGTGGCAAGTCACCTCCAAGCACCTGCTGGGCTTGGCCGTCAGTGGGCAGCCCATTCTGGCAGTGTCCCCAGTTAGCCCACAAATGGGAAGTTAGATATTCAGGGCGGTTACCTGCTGCTGAGGGGTGGATAGTCTCTGCCAGTGATGACCTGCCAGAGGTGGGAATGCACTGACTCACTGGCCCAATGCCAACTTCTCTGAAATTCCACCCAGTCCCACCTTGAAGCCAGCCCCCACAAAAGCAGAAGGTTTACACATACTGTTGCCTCTGTTTTTAAAAATAATAATAAATATGAGAGGTTCGATTCATAGAAAATTGCAATCAGCAATCCCAATACACAGATACCCATCTCATTGCAACCTGCTTATTCACCACAGGAAATGGGCTGCACCTCAGCACAGCAGTCTCATCAGTTACCCTCTACTTGTTGCTCCACATGTTCTCCCATTACCCTCCAATCTCCTGTCTATCCTCTCGCTCCCTCTCCTGGTTCCTAATTCCTGCCCCCGATTCCCCATCCTGTCCTACTCCTCCTTTTCATCTTCACTTCCTTCGCCATCCTGCCTCAGCTTCCCTCTGTTCATCCTGCCCCCACATCCCCCTTGATTCTGCCTCTTCCTTTCTGCTTTGCTTCCCCTGTGCCAGGTCCATTCTGACTTCCATTGTTGCAGCCTTCCCTTGACCATGGGTTAATTATCCCCTGTCCTCCAGCCCGTGTGACTTCAAAACTACACTTTGGTCAGAATTTTATGCCCCCTCTGGAAGTGGGCTAGGAGGCAGGGGGGATGGGGCATTTCAAAAGGCGTCTCATACAGTGCCACACAACAGACTTGTGAGCAAACTTGTAGCTCATGGAATAAAAGGGATGGTAGCAACATGGATACAAAATTGGCTGAGTGACATAAAACAAAGAGTAGCGGTTAATGGATGTTTTTTGGGCTGGAGGAAGATTTGTAGTGGAGTTCCCCAGGGATCAGTGTTGGGACCCTTGCTTTTCCTGAGATATATTAATGACCTAGACCTCGGTGTACAGGGCACAATTTCAAAGTTTGCAGATGATATGAAACTTGGAAGCATTGTGAACGGTGAGGCGGATAGTGTAGAACTTCAAACGGACATAGACAAGTTGGTGGAATGGGCAGACAGGTGGCAGATGAGGTTCAATGTAGAGAAATGTGAAGTGACTCATTTTGGTAGGAAGAACATGGAGAGACAATATAAAATAAAGGGTACAATTCTAAAGGGGGAGCAGGAGCAGCGGGACCTGGGTGTATATGTGCATAAGTCATTGAAGGTGGCAGGACAGATTGAGAGAGTGGATAATAGAGTACAAGAGCAAGGAAGTTATGTTGAACTTGTATAAGACACTAGTTTGGCCTCAGCTGGAGTATTGTGTCCAATTCTGGGCGTCGCACTTGAGGAAGGACATGTGGGCATTGGAGAGAGTACAGAAGAGATTCACGAGAATGGTTCCAAGGATGAGGAATTGCAGTTATGAAGATAGACTGGAGAAGTTAGGACTGTTTTCCTTGGAGAGGAGAAGGCTGAGAGGTGATTTGATAGAGATATTCAAAATCATGAGGGGTCTAAACAGAGTAGATAGAGAGAAACTGTTCCCACTCATGAAAGCCTCCCTAGGTGGTGAAATGCCCATCCAGTGCTTGTATAATACCAGTGGTGGTGAGAAAATGCCCTTCAGTGGCCATTAATTGGCATTTAAGGGTCTCAATTGGTTTGAGGATGGGCAGGCTACATGTCGCCTCCGTGCCCTGGTAAAATATCAACAGGGGAAATAGGTGATGAACACGGCACCCCTTGCTATCTCATCTGATTTTACACCACACACAGAATCACACAGAATCATTACAGTGCAGAAGGAGGCCATTCGGCCCATTGTGTCTGCCCTGGCACTGAGATGGCAGGGGGAATGATGTAGTTCCTTCCATAGATCTACCAAGGAAATGTAGCGTCCACGTCATGGACAAGCTGAAAACAGAGCTGGACACTATGGAGAGGCAAGGAATAGTCAGGTGTGTTCAACAGCTCACAGATTACTGCAGCTCGATAACAGCTGTAGTCAAAAAATATGTCACCATCCAGGTGTGTTTGGATCCCAGAAGGCTGAACAAGGTGTTAAATTGTTGTCCTCAAAAGCCCCACATTAGAAGAGCCAAATCTGAAATTCGCAAGAGCCAATTTTTTCAAAACTAGTTGCAAAGCACGGGTATAAAAGCAAAATACTGCGGATGCTGGAAATCTGAAACAAAAACAAGAAATGCTGGATTCACTCAGCAGGTCTGGCAGCATCTGTGGAAAGAGAAGCAGAGTTCCGAAGAAGGGTCACTGATCCGAAACGTTAACTCTGCTTCTCTTTCCACAGATGCTGCCAGACCTGCTGAGTGAATCCAGCATTTCTTGTTTTTGTTGCAAAGCACGGGTACTGGTCGGTCCATCTCTCCGAACGTTGGTAGGAATTGACAACTTCCAGGACTCCATTTAGGCGATACTGCTTCTTGCATCTACTATTTGGCTTATCAGTAAGCCAGGATTTATTTCAGCAACACATGGATCACGTTACAGAGAATGTGCTAGGGTGTATATGTATCGCTGATGATATCACAGTTGTGGGGACATAATCACTGACCAACGCAAACAGATGGACCGCTGGGTTGAGCACTACCTAGAACTGTACTCCAGGGAGAATGCTGTCACTGAGACTGCCCTCAATGCAGCCCAGCCTCTACCAGTCATGGATGAGCTGGACATACAGCCAACCAAATCGGAACTCAGTGATGCCATTGATTCCCTAGCCAGCGGAAAAGCCCCTGGGAAGGACAGCATTACCCCTGAAATAATCAAGAGTGCCAAGCCTGCTATACTCTCAGCACTACATGAACTGCTATGCCTGTGCTGGGACGAGGGAGCAGTACCCCAGGACATGCGCGATGCCAACATCATCACCCTCTATAAAAACAAAGGTGACCGCGGTGACTGCAACAACTACCGTGGAATCTCCCTGCTCAGCATAGTGGGGAAAGTCTTTGCTCGAGTCGCTCTGAACAGGCTCCAGAAGCTGGCCGAGCGCGTCTACCCTGAGGCACAGTGTGGCTTTCGTGCAGAGAGATCGACTATTGACATGCTGTTCTCCCTTCGTCAGATACAGGAGAAATGCCGTGAACAACAGATGCCCCTCTACATTGCTTTCATTGATCTCACCAAAGCCTTTGACCTCGTCAGCAGACGTGGTCTCTTCAGACTACTAGAAAAGATCGGATGTCCACCAAAGCTACTAAGTATCATCACCTCATTCCATGACAATATGAAAGGCACAATTCAACATGGTGGCTCCTCATCAGAGCCCTTTCCTATCCTGAGTGGTGTGAAACAGGGCTGTGTTCTCGCACCCACACTTTTTGGGATTTTCTTCTCCCTGCTGCTTTCACATGCGTTCAAATCCTCTGAAGAAGGAATTTTCCTCCACACAAGATCAGGGGGCAGGTTGTTCAACCTTGCCCGTCTAAGAGCGAAGTCCAAAGTACGGAAAGTCCTCATCAGAGAACTCCTCTTTGCTGACGATGCTGCTTTAACATCTCACACTGAAGAATGCCTGCAGAGTCTCATCGACAGGTTTGCGTCTGCCTGCAATGAATTTGGCCTAACCATCAGCCTCAAGAAAACGAACATCATGGGGCAGGATGTCAGAAATGCTCCATCCATCAATATTGGCGACCACGCTCTGGAAGTGGTTCAAGAGTTCACCTACCTAGGCTCAACTATCACCAGTAACCTGTCTCTAGATGCAGAAATCAACAAGCGCATGGGTAAGGCTTCCACTGCTATGTTCAGACTGGCCAAGAGAGTGTGGGAAAATGGCGCACTGACACGGAACACAAAAGTCCGAGTGTATCAGGCCTGTGTCCTCAGTACCTTGCTCTACGGCAGCGAGGCCTGGACAACGTATGCCAGCCAAGAGCGACGTCTCAATTCATTCCATCTTCGCTGCCTTCGGAGAATACTTGGCATCAGGTGGCAGGACTATATCTCCAACACAGAAGTCCTTGAAGCGGCCAACATCCCCAGCTTATACACACTACTGAGTCAGCGGCGCTTGAGATGGCTTGGCCATGTGAGCCGCATGGAAGATGGCAGGATCCCCAAAGACACATTGTACAGCGAGCTCGCCACTGGTATCAGACCCACCGGCCGTCCATGTCTCCGTTATAAAGACGTCTGCAAACGCGACATGAAATCGTGTGACATTGATCACAAGTCGTGGGAGTCAGTTGCCAGCATTCGCCAGAGCTGGCGGGCAGCCATAAAGACAGGGCTAAATTGTGGCGAGTCGAAGAGACTTAGTAGTTGGCAGGAAAAAAGACAGAGGCGCAAGGGGAGAGCCAACTGTGCAACAGCCCCAACAAACAAATTTCTCTGCAGCACCTGTGGAAGAGCCTGTCACTCCAGAATTGGCCTTTATAGCCACTCCAGGCGCTGCTTCACAAACCACTGACCACCTCCAGGCGCGTATCCATTGTCTCTCGAGATAAGGAGGCCCAAAAGAAGGGTACCACAAAAGAAAAACATGACAGGAATTTACACATCTGATGGAAGGAGCCAGGAACGAGGGCCTCGTATTTAACAGTAAGAAATGTGCCATAAAGATGAGAGATATTAACTTCTTTAGCTCCATTTATTCAAACATAAGCATTAGACTGGATACCAGCAAGATGGAGTATATCCAGTCCATGCCAAGCCCAAAGGACAAAATAGAAGACTTGCAAGGAACTCTCGGTCTCTTCAATTTCTTAGCTCCTTACATTGCAAATTTCTCCAAGAAATCTTTGATTCTACGGGAACTCCTCAGAAACAAAACACCATTTCTGTGGCATGAGGTCCACCAGCATGCACTTGATTTGAAGAAGTTGAAGAAGTCTTTATCAATGATGCATGTTTACAGTACTACAATCCCAAAAAGGACACCATTCTCGAAGTAGATGCCTTGAAAAAGGTCCTGGGAGCAAGTTTGTTGCAGGACAGACATCCAATAGCTTTCAGATCAAAAAGCTTATCCTGCAACCAGGCCAACTATTCCTATATAGAAAGAGAAACACTAAAACTGGTGTTTGGAATCACAGAGTTTCACACTTTTCTTTTCGGGAAACACTTTGCAGTCAAAACAGATCATAAACTATTCTCAATTATCTGGTAAAAGCCATTGACCAGCACACCTCCACAGTTGCAAAGGCTGTTGATAAAAGTGCAAGGATATGACTGCAAAGCCAAATACAAGCCAAGGAATCTCATGGAGACCTCTGACACTCTAAGCAGTCTATCTAATCCCAGAAAGTGTTCCAGTGGTCCAAGTGGATGAGGTTGATGTTGAGCTAAAGGATGTATACCAGATCGATTTGATATGTTTCGAGCAGAAGAAGTGTGAGGAATTACGGGAAGAAAGCACAAAAAAACCCAGTCTTGAAGATGCTCTGGCAACTCATAGTTAAAGGATGGCCTGACAGCAGACAAGAGGTTCCTGCGGAACTCAGGACATTCTGGCCATACCAGGATGAGTTGGGCATTTCTTCAAAGGCAGGCAGGTAATAATACTGCAGATGCTTCACTCTGACATTCTCTCACAGTTACATATCGGCCTCCTGGTACTGCTGGTACTGCAGAGGCCTCGGACCCAGGCCCAGTGGTGGAGCCCTGGACCAGAGGTAGGTGAGGCAGGGTCATCGGGGCCAGTCTGGAAGGCCCCAGTGAGGGGGAATGATGGGTGGGGGGGGAGGGTGAAGGGGTGATCATGTAGTCCAGGAGGAGGGTGTTCCCGGGGGTAAAGTTGTTCCCAATGAGGTCCTCTGTGGGCCACAGACTGCCCATGACGAAGGGACCACACCCCAAACCCACATGGAGGGTGCCCCATTTAACAAGCACCCTCCCCTGCTGCTAGTAAGATCTGAGCAGCAGCAGGAAGAGGCTCTTAATCGGGCGTTAATAAGTCACTTAAGGGCCTCAATTGGCCTCTGGGTGGGAAGGCCATCGTTGGCCTATCCCGGCCCCTGGAAGATCACTTGGCAACGGGCCCTCCGCCCCCCACCACCCATTGTGATACTCACCGCCTCTGGCCCAGCCTCAGGGGGCCCATAAAATCTAGCCCAAGGAGTTGTCAGAAAGATTAGCAGATTTGGGAGGCAAATATATGTTGAAGAACTTGGGAGAAAAAAATAAAATTGGAGTTTGGACAGTAATTTGCAACAATTAGGGGAGTGATGACAGCTTTTTTTGAAAACGGGAGGACAGACAGTGTTAGCTAGCATGGGGCCCAGGAAGGGAAGATGGGTTGTCAGCAGTTTAGTGGGAATGAGGTCGAGGGAGTCGGAGATCGTTCAGGTGGGCCGGGGAAATGGTGGAAAGCATAGCAGGCAGGGGGGGTTCAGTAAGGGACATGGTGTCGGCCCCTTCCTCAAGCCAAGTTTCAGTCAAGGAAAGAGTGCCAAGGCAATAATCGACAATAAGGTTGTGGATGGCAAGGGACATTCTGGAGGGAAATGGGGTGATGATCAGCAGTAAAGGTGGAGGGGCAATGGTGGGTGGGCAATTTGGGTGGAAAGGAATTTGGTGAGGCTAGCACCCAGTAGGCAAGTTGGGTGTGATGGATGGTTGGTGAGAGAGGAGGATGGGAAAATTGCATTAGATGCTCATGAGAGGGATGGTCTTTGTTAATTTATGGGCAGAGTCCAAGGGGCAATTGTGGGTGGGATAGGTTGGAATGAGTGGTGAGGTTAGCTCCCAATGGTGCCCTAAATGAGAAGGCTGAGAGAAAGGAGCTTGAAGGGTTTGGTAGGGTTTGCTTCTTATAAGGAGACGGTGATGAGTTCTTTGAAAAGCCCGTTGGAAAATGCTGAAAGAGGCACAGAGAAAAGAGGTTAAGAACTCCCTTCCTAACAGCACTGTGGGTGTACCTACACCACATGGACTGCAGAGGTTCAAGAAGGCAGCTCACCACCATCTTCTCAAGGGCAGTTAGGGATGGGTAATGAATGCAGGCCTAGCCAGCAACGTTCACATCCCGTGAAAGAATTTTAAAAATGGTAGGCCTATTCAAGAGGAAATTGACTCTGGGACATTGGCAGGCAATTAAAAAGGCAAAGGATCAGTGATGGATTGGGGCAGGGATTTGGGGATCAGTGTGGTGGGGGGGGGGGTGTGGGGGGTAAGGTGCCCAAGAGAAGAGAAATGAAATGTGTTATGTGTGGGTGACAGGAAGAGGAAGGGAGAGGAGAGAAAGGCCAAAAGGAAAAAAAGAGTTGGAAGTAATGGGCTCTTGTCCTGCGTAATAGACCAGTTCACATGTGAATGCACAGCAAGCATTTCCGGTTAGAGAGATATGACAGACAATAGAATGGACATGGCAGGATGGAAAATTAAATGAAGAGGAATTAATGAAGTGATGGAGAGAGAGAGGGAAGAATAGTTCAATGGAGGAATAGATAGATGGATGGATGGTGAATAGATGATAGGAAGAATATATAGGTTTGTTTTTGCTTTCTAGCTTTTAAAGCATTCTGATCTGTGTTCCTCGGTTTGCTTTTCATTTAACAAAATCCCCGAGATAATGAACTCTGGTGGAAAGATGTGGCACAGATTGGACTGGACTAACACTGAAGTGGATTTGATTCGATGAAGAGTAATAGTCAATCAATAAAAACTTGTGTAGGAAAGTTAATTCTCAACATCAGGCTTTTTATAAGTTGAGCTTCAGGAACAAGATTCTCCAAAGTGTATCAGCGACATTAAAGTTCAAACTTACCTATTTCACAATTCCAACCTTCAAACTTCTCTGTACAGATGCACAGGTAACGCTGAAACTCATCTTGACAGGTTCCTCCATTCTGGCAGGGATTTGATGCGCATTGATCCCCTTCTATATGTGACAAATGTTAAAGTAAATCTGTAGTTACATCAAGATAACAAAATTTAGTGCTTCATAAAAGTATATCAGATATTAGGAATACAGCTTTAAGGTTTAATATTTCATAAAAATGAGTGCTATGAAAGCGTACTCTGTTCATTTGATATTTTCTCTCAGCCCTACTCTGCTGCTGCATGCAGAAAGGCGCTAACAGCACGGGGTTCAACCCCCTTACCGGCTGTGGTAGTTCATGGAGGCCTGCCTCCTTGCCTTACCCCACACTTGAGGAGTGGTGACCCTCAAGCTATACATCATCTAATGGGAGGGATGCCTATGGTCCTTTGGGACTATGGCTACAACAACAACTCTGCTGTTATACTGAAGACTGGGTACACAAATCTGTCTCCACTGGGCTTTATTGTGACTCTACCTTCCCCAGCACTTCCTTCTGAGACTATACTCTGCTTCATTTCCATTGTTGGGCCTACTTTATTTACATGTTCAGTTTCTGCTCCACTGTTGAGACTCTGCAGCCACCGCTGAAAGTGCCCTGATTGACTTCTGCTGGTACCCACCCAGCTCTTTGCTTTTCCACTATCTGCCTTTTCCCACAGCCACTGAGTCTACACTGCTCTGTCCTGTCTTCAGACTTCCTCCTTCAGTCTTCACTGAACAGGGATGGATTAGTTCCTTCTGCTTCTCACCTTCCTGCAGCTCTTCCTCAAAGCTGATCCCTTCTGTAACCTAGCTCCGCAATCCTCACTGTTCCTGGTCACTGGGTTTCACTCCCACTACTCCTCATCCTCTACTGGACCACTGGATCTGCTAGCGAGATTCATTAGCATTCAGGATCTCCATCCTCCTCTGTGGGGCTCCAAGAGCTGTGGTTTAGTGGCAGTTCTCTCCGCTCTGAGTCAGAAGGTTGTGAGTTTAAGCCTCACTCCAGAGGCTTGAGCAGAAACACTCCAGTACAGCATTGAGTGGGTGCTGCATTGTTGGAGGCGCCATCTTTTGGATGGGCTGATAAACTGAGGCCCCGTCTGCCTTCTGAGGTGGACACAAACAATTCCATGGCAAAGAAGAGCAGGGGAGCTCACCTGGTGTCCTGGGGCTAATATTTATCCGTCAAACAAAATCACCTAAGTAGATTATCTGGTCATTATCCCTTTGCTGTCTGCGGGAGCTTACTGTGCACATTACAACAGTGACTACACTTCAAAAAGTACTTCATTGGCTGTAAATCACTTTGGGATGTCTTGAAGTAGTGAAAGGTGCTATATAATTGCAAGTCTTTGTTTTAGTTTTTTTTTAGTTTAGAGATACAGCACTGAAACAGGCCCTTCGGCCCACCGAGTCTGTGCCGACCATCAACCACCCATTTATACTAATCCCACACTAATCCCATATTCCCACCACATCCCCACCTGTCCCTATATTTCCCTGCCACCTACCTATATTAGGGGCAATTTATAATGGCCAATTTACCTATCACCTGCAAGTCTTTGGATGTGGGAGGAAACCGGAGCACCCGGCGAAAACCCACGCAGACACAGGGAGAACTTGCAAACTCCGCACAGGCAGTACCCAGAATCGAACCCGGGTCCCTGGAGCTGTGAGGCTGCGGTGCTAACCACTGCGCCACTGTGCCGCCCATAAAATTGTGCTTGTATTTTGCACCATCTGTCACCAGACCTGGCTGGATCACACTATCGGGCTTCACTTTTCTCTACCCAAACTGCCCATTACTCTATTATCATCCTGGAGAGCAAAGGTATTCCCCATCTTTCTCCACTACCAACCTTCTCCCTAAATTGCTCGCCCATGAATCTCTCCAATCAAGGTTCTGCCCCTCTCACAGCACAAAATGTTACTAACCAATATCATGAATAAATTAGAGCAAAACCTTTCAGGAGTGAAATTACAAAACACTTCTATACACAAAGGGTGGGAAAAGTTTGGAATTCTCTTCTGCAAACAGTGATTAATGTTAGATCAATTGTTAATTTTAAATTTGAGATTGGTTGATTTTTGTTAACTAAATGTAGTAAGGGATACGGGGCAAAGACAGGTCATCGACTCATAGAGTTATACAGCACAGAAACAGGCCTTCGGCCCATCAGGTCTGTGCCAGCCATCCAGCATCCAACTATTCTAATCCCATATTCCTGCACTTGGCCCGTAGCCTTGTATGCTGTGGTGTTTCAAGTGCTCATCTAAATACTTCTTAAACATTGTGAGGGTTCCTGCCTCCACCATCTCTTCAGGCAGTGCGTTCCAGATTCCAACCACCCTCTCCTCTGGGTGGATAATTTTTTTTCCTCAAATCCCCCCTAAATTTCCTGCCCCTTACCTTAATCTATGCCCCCTGGTTCTTGACCCCTCCGCTAAGGGAAAAAGTTTCTTCCTATCCAACCTATCAATGCCCTTCATAATTTTGCATACCTCAATCATGTCCCCCCTCAGCCTTCTCTACTCCAAGGAAAACAACCTTAGCCTTTTCAGTCTTTCTTCATAGCTGAAATGCTTCCACCCAGGCAACATCCTGGTGAATCTCCTCTGCACCCTCTCCAGTGCAATCACATCCTTCCTACAGTGTGGTGCCCAGAACTGTACACAGTACTCCAGCTGTGGCTCAACTAGCATTTTATACAGCTCCATCATAACCTCCCTGCTCTTATATTCTATGCCTAGGATGATAAAGGCAAGTATTCCATATGCCTTCCAAACCACCTTATCTACCTGTGCTGCTGCCTTCAGTGATCTGTGGACAAGTACACCAAGGTCCTTCTGACCTTCTGTACTTCCTAGGGTCCTACCATCCATTGTATATTCCACTGCCTTGTTAGTCCTCCCAAAATGCATTACCTGACACTTTTCAAGATTAAATTCCATTTGCCACTGCTCTGCCCATCTTACCAGCCCATCTATATCTCCCTGTAATCTAAGGCTTTCTCCTCACTATTTACAACACCACCAATTTTCGTGTTATCTGTGAACTTACTGATCATGCCTCCTATATTCACTTCTAAATCAGTAATGTACACTTATAAACAGCAATGGTCCCAGCACTGATCCCTGTGGTACACCACTGGTCACAGGCTTCCATTTGCATAAACAACCCTCGACCATTACCTCCTGCCACTAAGCCAATTTTGG
Source organism: Heterodontus francisci (assembly GCF_036365525.1). Classification (NCBI taxonomy): domain Eukaryota; kingdom Metazoa; phylum Chordata; class Chondrichthyes; order Heterodontiformes; family Heterodontidae; genus Heterodontus; species Heterodontus francisci. The sequence goes on along the minus strand of NC_090380.1, from coordinate 12,419,703 downwards.
ATCCAATTTGCCAATTTGCCCTGGCTCCCATGGGATCTTACCTTCTTAACCAATCTCCCATGCAGGACCTTATCAAAAGCCTTACTGACATCCATGTATACTACATCGACTGCTTTACCCTCATCGACACATCTAGTCACCTCCTCGAAAAAACCAATCGATTTAGTTAGACACAATATCCCCCTGACAAAGTCATGCTGACTATCCCTGATTAATCCCTGCCTCTCCAAGTGGAGATTAATCCTGTCGCTCAGAATTTTTCCCAATATTTTCCCAACCACTAATGTTAGACTCACCGGCCTGTAATTACCTGGTTTATCCCTCCTACCCTTCTTGAATAATGGTACCACATTCGCTGTCTTTCAATCCTCTGGCACCTCTCCTGTGGCCAGAGAGGATTTGAAACTTTATGTCAAAGCCCCTGCTATCTCCTCCCTTGCCTCACATAACAGCCTAGAATACATCTCATCTGGGCCTGAGGATTTATCCACTTTTAAGCCCACTAAAACAGCTAATATTACCTCCTTTTCAATGCTAATATATTCAAGTACATCACAATCCCCCTCCCTGATCTCTACACCTACATCGTCCTACTCCATAGTGAACACCGATGAGAAATAATCATTTAAAACCTCACCTATGTCCTCGGGCTCCACACAAAGATTGCCACTTTGGTCCCTAATGGGCCCTACTCTTTCCCTGGTTATCCTCTTACCCTTAATATACTTATACAGGTGCATGGAGTTCGGTCACAGCTCAGTCCTGATCTCATTGAATGGCGAAACAGGCACGAAATTGAGCTGAAGTCCCAAGCTATCATAATACATTTTACTTTCAAAAATGTTAACAATAGAAAGCAATGGTTTATTACAACCCAAAGCTCTGAGAGATTCCACACTTAAATTCTAGTTCAAGTGACTGTTTCAGATGGGTTACACTCACAAGTGGTGTTATTTATTTGGAATTTGGGCTGAAGAGCTGTCCAAAGGGGAGTGTTTGATTGGTGGCATCTCTGAATCTGAGGTTCTAATTTAGCCCAAACTCATGGAATGAAAGTTTGCTGACTGCATGGATCTAATGTTTGGGCAATCTTCATTCAATTCCTCCAGGCTATTAATCTGGTAGTGATTAGTACACTTCCTCAGATTCACGAGGAGTGACTATTGTGAGAAGTATCACAGCAATGCACTGAGTTTGCTTTTCTAAGTTGGGGATAAGGATAATTATAGGACAGAACAGAGAAGCTTTTAATCTGCCTTCTAAACATCAGTACATCTGACCTTGGACTGCTTTATGCAGATGAGCAGAAAAGTCACAAGAGGAAACTAACTGAGCCTAGCCCTTCAGTACTGTGCAGTGGGCTTTACTCTGTCAAATCTATGACATAGCCCTTGAGTTTTCACCATTTCAGAAAAATAGCACAAACGTATGAAAGATATACTTTATTAAAGTTAAACAAAAACAAATACCAAGGAATAACATTTCATTCAGAAATAATCTGATTATCCATCTACCAGTCTGAGAGAGTTCATCGAAACATACCCTTGTAGGTTTTCCAGAAAAGCCTCTGGGAAAATAGAAAAAATAAGCATTGCATAAATCATCTTGAAACAATATTTACATGAAGTACAATTGAGGGGAGAAGTAAAAACTAAAATGACTAATAAGAGCTGCCATATCAACTGGAGCAATGATGTGAGTGGGTCCACATGATTGTGAGATGGAGCCTCACAGAATGACAGCATGGGTTGCAGAACTGCCACAATTGTATCATAGCTCTACCTCCAACCCTAGTCCCTGTCTAGTACAAGCAATCCCTGCTGGCAAAATCTGTTTAAGTATGATAGTGATTCTCAGATCAAATGTATTACACCTTCACAGGCGATCACCATAAAAAGGAACTTAATGGGACAGTAACCTGGGCTCCCATTTTTAAAAACTCAGAACTCTAGATAAATTAAATATCCGGATGTAACATGAAACTCTCCTTTCCTGTCACATATACAGTAAACAACAAGTCATCATATCCTGATTTTCTCTCCTGGATCCAGTGACCCCTGTTGGAAGGGGGTCACATGTCTGAGGAGAGGGCAGATAATTGATGTGAGACAGGGAGACAATGGGGAAATAATGAGTGCGATATAGTTCCATTCAATGTCAGAATATCAAGGGATAGTGAGTTAAAGAGTCCTGGACCGGATTAAAGACAGCAAAGTTCAGGAGATAAGGGAGCTGGCTCAAAAGGGTTACAAACTGGTCGATAGATTAGAAGAACAAAGAACAAAGAAAATTACAGCACAGGAACATGCCCTTCGACCCTCCAAGCCTACGCCGATCCAAATCCTCTATCTAAACCTGTCGCCTATTTTCTAAGGGTCTGTATCTCTTTACTTCCTGCCCATTCATGTATCTGTCTAGATACATCTTAAAAGACGCTATCGTGCCCGCGTCTACCACCTCCGCTGGTAATGCGTTCCATGCACCCATCACCCTCTGCGTAAAGAACTTTCCACGCATATCCCCCCTAAACTTTTCCCCTTTCACTTTGAACTCGTGTCCCCTTGTAATTGAATCCCCCACTCTGGGAAAAAGCTTCTTGCTATCCACCCTGTCTATACCTCTCATGATTTTGTACACCTCAATCAGGTCCCCCCTCAACCTCCGTCTTTCTAATGAAAATAATCCTAATCTACTCAACCTCTCTTCATAGCTTGCACCCTCCATACCAGGCAACATCCTGGTGAACCTCCTCTGCACCCTCTCCAAAGCATCCACATCCTTTTGGTAATGTGGCGACCAGAACTGCACGCAGTATTCCAAATGTGGCCGAACCAAAGTCCTATACAACTGTAACATGACCTGCCAACTCTTGTACTCAATACCCCGTCCGATGAAGGAAAGCATGCCGTATGCCTTCTTGACCACTCTATTGACCTGCGTTGCCACCTTCAGGGAACAATGGACCTGAACACCCAAATCTCTCTGTACATCAATTTTCCCCAGGACTTTTCCATTTACTGTATAGTTCACTCTTGAATTGGATCTTCCAAAATGCATCACCTCGCATTTGCCCTGATTGAACTCCATCTGCCATTTCTCTGCCCAACTCTCCAGTCTATCTATATTCTGCTGTATTCTCTGACAGTCCCCTTCACTATCTGCTACTCCACCAATCTTAGTGTCGTCTGCAAACTTGCTAATCAGACCATCTATACTTTCCTCCAAATCATTCATGTATATCACAAACAACAGTGGTCCCAGCACGGATCCCTGTGGAACACCACTGGTCACACGTCTCCATTTTGAGAAACTCCCTTCCACTGCTACTCTCTGTCTCCTGTTGCCCAGCCAGTTCTTTATCCATCTAGCTAGTACACCTTGGACCCCATGCGCCTTCACTTTCTCCATCAGCCTACCATGGGGAACCTTATCAAACGCCTTACTGAAGTCCATGTATATGACATCTTCAGCCCTTCCTTCATCAATCAACCTGTCACTTCCTCAAAGAATTCTATTAAGTTGGTAAGACATGACCTTCCCTGCACAAAACCATGTTGCCTATCACTGATAAGCCCATTTTCTTCCAGATGGGAATAGATCCTATCCCTCAGTATCTTCTCCAGCAGCTTCCCTACCACTGACGTCAGGCTCACCGGTCTATAATTACCTGGATTTTCCCTGCCACCCTTCTTAAGCAAGGGGACAACATTAGCAATTCTCCAGTCCTCCGGGACCTCACCCGTGTTTAAGGATGTTGCAAAGATATCTGTTAAGACCCCAACTATTTCCTCTCTCGCTTCCCACAGTAACCTGGGATAGATCCCATCCGGACCTGGGGGCTTGTCCACCTTAATGCCTTTTAGAATACCCAACACTTCCTCCCTCCTTATGCCGACTTGACCTAGAGTAATCAAACATCTGTCCCTAACCTCAACATCCGTCATGTCCCTCTCCTCGGTGAATACCGATGCAAAGTACTCGTTTAGAATCTCACCCATTTTCTCTGACTCCACGCATAACTTTCCTCCTTTGTCCTTGAGTGGGCCAATCCTTTCTCTAGTTACCCTCTTGCTCCTTATATATGAATAAAAGGCTTTGGGATTTTCCTTAACCCTGTTTGCTAAAGATATTTCATGACCCCTTTTAGCCCTCTTAGTTCCTCGTTTCAGATTGCGCCTACAATCCCGATATTCTTTCAAAGCTTCGTCTTTCTTCAGCCGCCTAGACCTTATGTGTGCTTCCTTTTTCCTCTTAGCTAGTCTCACAATTTCACCTGTCATCCATGGTTCCCTAATCTTGCCATTTCTACCCCTCATTTTCACAGGAACATGTCTCTCCTGCACGCTAATCAACCTCTCTTTAAAAGCCTCCCACATATCAAAAGTGGATTTACCTTCAAACAGCTGCTCCCAATCTACATTCCCCAGCTCCTGCCGAATTTTGGTATAGTTGGCCTTCCCCCAATTTAGCACTCTTCCTTTATGACCACACTCGTCTTTGTCCATGAGTATTCTAAAACTTACGGAATTGTGATCACTATTCCCAAAGTAGTCCCCTACTGAAACGTCAACCACCTGGCCCGGCTCATTTCCCAACACCAGGTCCAGTATGGCCCCTTCCCGAGTTGGACTATTTACATACTGCTCTAGAAAACCCTCCTGGATGCTCCTTACAAATTCTGCTCCATCTAGACCTCTAACATTAAGTGAATCCCAGTCAATGTTGGGAAAATTAAAATCTCCTATCACCACCACCCTGTTGCTCCTACAGCTTTCCATAATCTGTTTACATATTTGTACCTCTATCTCACGCTCGCTGTTGGGAGGCCTGTAGTACAGCCCCAACATTGTTACCGCACCCTTCCTATTTCTGAGTTCTGCCCATATTGCCTCACAGCTCGAGTCCTCCATAGTGCCTTCCTTCAGCACAGCTGTGATATCCTCTTTGACCAGTAATGCAACTCCTCCACCCATTTTACCTCCCTCTCTATCCCGCCTGAAGCATCGGTATCCTGGGATATTTAGTTGCCAATCATGCCCTTCCCTTAACCAAGTCTCAGTAATAGCAATAACATCATACTCCCAGGTACTAATCCAAGCCCTAAGTTCATCTGCTTTACCTACTACACTTCTTGCATTAAAACAAATACACCTCAGACCACCAGTCCCTTTGCTTTCATCATCTGCTCCCTGCCTACTCTTTCCCTTAGTCACACTGACTTCATTATCTAGTTCCTTACAGGCTTTAGTTACTACATCCTTACTCTCCACTGACCTCATTTGGTTCCCATCCCCCTGCCACATTAGTTTAAACCCTCCCCAACAGCGTTAGCAAAAGCACCCCCAAGGACATTGGTTCCAGTCCGGCCCAGGTGTAGACCGTCCAATTTGTAATAGTCCCACCTCCCCCAGAACCGGTCCCAATGTCCCAAAAATCTGAACCCCTCCCTCCTGCACCATCTCTCAAGCCACGCATTCATCCTGACTATTCTTTCATTTCTACTCTGACTATCACGTGGCACTGGTAGCAATCCTGAGATTACTACCTCTGAGGTCCTACTTTTTAACTTGGCTCCTAACTCCCTAAATTCTGCTTGTAGGACCTCATCCCGTTTTTTACCTATATCATTGGTGCCTATGTGCACAACGACAACTGGCTGTTCACCCTCCCCCTTCAGAATGTTCTGCAGTCGATCTGAGACATCCCTGACCCGTGCACCTGGGAGGCAACATACCATTCGGGAGTCTCGTTTTCGACCACAGAACCGTCTATCTACTCCCCTTACAATCAAATCCCCATGACTATAGCCCTTCCACTCTTTTTCCCACCCTTCTGAACAGCAGAGCCAGCCACGGTGCCATGAACCTAGCTACTGCTGACTTCCCCTGGTGAGCCATCTCCCTCAACAGTATCCAAAACGGTATACCTGTTGTGGAGGGAGATGACCGCAGGTCAGATCAAATCTTCAAATATGATGTAGGTAGAATACAGAATGAATCTATTTCTACAAGGTAAAAATGGGATGCATCAAATAATAGAGTTCAGTGGATAAACAGAGATTGAAACTATATTGAAACTTAAAAGGCAGGTGTACAATAAAGTTGGGGCTAACAGTATCAAGGTAATAAAAACAAGAAATGCTGGAATCACTCAGCAGGTCTGGCAGCATCTGTGGAAAGAGAAGCAGAGTTAACGTTTCGGGTCAGTGACCCTTCATAAAGGTAATCATGAGCAATATGGAAAGTGTAGTGAGGAGGAGAAAGGGGTGATTAGAAGAGCTAAAAGGGAGTAAGAAAACGAATAGCAGTTTATAGAAATGGCATTAATAAAGGCTGCTATAATTATATAAAACTAAAATAATGGTTAAACAGAGGGTATGGTTGGTAGAGTTGAGGGGAGAGTTTAATTGTAGAGGATGAGAGTATGGAGGAATATTAAATAAATAAATGAATGGTAATATTGAGACTGTAGGTGTACTAGGAGGAAATGGAGCAATTAACTGAGATAACTGTTGGAAAGTAATTGGTTCTGAAAAGATGAGCAGTACTGGCTACTGAAGTATTGAGGACAATTCTGGGCAGATCAGGAAAGTTGTAAAGGCCTTAGAAATAAATGGTGCAGAGACAGTTTACCAGGATGTTACCAGGGATGAGGGACTTCAGTTATGAGGAAAGGTTGGAAAAGTTCCACATGTAACAGAGATGATTAAGAGGTGACCTGAAAAAGGTTTTCAAGAGGAGAAGTTTCGATAATGTAAGTAGAGAAAAACGATTCCATTTGGCGAGTGGTCAGTAACTAAATGTCATAGATTCAAAATCATCGGTAAAAGTTCTAGATGGAAGAGGAGGAGGATTTTTACTCTCAGAATTATCAGGATTTGAAGCATTCTACATAAAAAGATGGTGGAAGCTGATTCCATAAATAATTTTCAAAGGAAATTGGGCAGGTACTTGAGCATAAGAGACTTACAGGTTTACTGTCAAAAAGTGGAGGTGTGGGACGAAGCACAACTGCTCTTTCTAAGAGCCAGGATGGGCAGGATGGGCCGAATGGCCTCTTTCTGTGCTGTAAGTTTCTATGATTCTGTGAACTCAGGATGGATCAGTCGCTGGGCCCATGGGACTGCACCCCAGGCTGTTGGTGGCAGGCAAAGTGAAGATAACCAGAAATCTGCCCAAGTTGCACTTTGACCCAAATTAGAATTTCCGAGCCTAAGATTTTGCTGAGAACTAAGATTAGTCTAACTGGTCTATAGTTACACAGATTACCCTTCTCCCTCTTCTTAGGAAATGTTTTACCTTGACTACTCTGCAGTCCAATGGCACAATTTGAACATCACAGTTGAATAGCTTGCTGCACCTCAATACCTGCTCACATGTACAAAGCACGGCTCCTGCACTGAGACAGAGCACAAATTTTCATGATTGAAAAATTGTGACCAACGCCCCTGCTATTTCCTTACTGACTCTCATCAAGTGCTGTACCTTGAACAATTGGCACTGCACCTTTACACACAGCTGGAGGGCAGTAGAGATTTAGGATCAGGATGTACCTGACATTGAGCTTCATCATGCAGGTGATAAGGGGGTTTGGGGCAGCTCGGAGTGAGACTGTTTTCTTCCCCTCCCTGATTGTCCAGCAATATCCTTTAACACTCCCTGACAGTGTTAATCCACCTTGGGATAACTTGTTTCAGCAAGGCCTCTTGGCTTAGGTTCTACTAGGTTATTTTGTCCTTGGCATTTCATTCTCGAGTGGTTGGAATGGTTATCCTGTCACAGCAACAATGCAAGCCCATCGAAGGTCCCAATCCAAGCAGGTTTCAGCCAGAGTGATTTTACCCCACTTCCCCGAATGTCTCCTCTTCTCTCCTGAGGATGCTGACACTGAAACACCGACGGAAGTAGACAGGGTCATTGTGCAGCCCAGCCAAGTGAGGAGATCAGAAACTCAGCCACAGCCCCCTTGCCCCCACATCACACAAACACACACATGGGCACGCGCACACACACACACACGCTCCCACTTATTACAATGAGAGGACAGCAGATCAAGGTGGGGATGGGTTCAAATTCCTGGCAAAAATGGCCCCATTTATTTCACAGGAAACTGGGATCGTCCTCAGTCGAACAGCAAGAGCCATTCTCTGTATGCGAGAGCAGACTGTTCAACCTTGATGAACATATGAAATGATGGAGTGGAAAAGATCAGCTGGTCCCCTTACCATCATGATGCAACTTATGGACATCATCACCAACCCTACATCTCCCCCTCCCAGCAGCTATGTAATCTCCTGGGAGAGACCAAGGCTAATAGAGGAAATAGTTCCAGTCCATTTCAAGGGGAACAATTCTGGGATTTTCCTCTACGACCCCCCAAAAGTGATCAAACAAGCTCCAGTAAACCATGGTGACTGGGAAACCCATCCCCCAATATTGGTAAACTGTGATGTCAACTACAGTTAGCAATTCAACTTGCTCATTTTGCAGCACTTGCAGTGAACCCACTGACACTGAATGCTCTTCCTATCCAGCAGCCAGTGATGCACATTTCCAGAAACACTTGCCACATTCCGGTCAGGAACAGGATTTCCTAGTCCAGGGACACTAAGGCTAGTTGTAGCTTGTACATCCCCATCCTGGGGAAGAGCAACTCACTCAACACAGATTGAGGACAAAACCTGGGGACCTTCTTGGCTTGTATATTCCAGGAACACAGCACATGTTACAGTAACCACAGTAATATTGGGGGAGGTCAGTGACAGGGATAAACAACAGCACAGAAGGAGGGAGAGTGGCAGAAGGAGTAATATGAGCTGTCAGTTGTGGTTCAGTTGATCGCACTCTCACATTTGAGTCAAAGGCTTAGTTTAGAGATACAGCACTGAAACAGGCCCTTCGGCCCACCGAGTCTGTGCCGACCATCAACCACCCATTTATACTAATCCTACACTAATCCCATATTCCTACCACATCCCCACCTGTCCCTATATTTCCCTACCACCTACCTATACTAGGGGCAATTTATAATGGCCAATTTACCTACCAACCTGCAAGTCTTTTGGCTTGTGGGAGGAAACCGGAGCACCCAGAGGAAACCCACGCAGACACAGGGAGAACTTGCAAACTCCACACAGGCAGTGCCCAGAATTGAACCCGGGTCGCTGGAGCTGTGAGGCGGCGGTGCTAACCACTGCGCCACTGTGCCGCTTAAATCATCAGTTGAGGGAAGTGCTGTTTGTGGGACCTTACCATAGCTGCACTTCAAAAGTAATTGGTTGTAAAGCATTTGGGGATGTCCTGAAAGATTCAATGTAGATGTAAGTTCCTCCTTTTTAAATGTTAAAAGGAAAATGGTAAATATTAAATAAAATAGAAATGGAGAGAACATGAGATTGAGATGAAACACAGGATATTGGAAAAATTCAGCAAGCTTTTGAGCAACTAAAGAGAGGATTACATAGAATTACAAAGTATTTACAGCACAGAAAGAGGCCATTCGATCCAGGCAGTGCATGGTGGCATTTATCCTCCACTTGAGCCTCCTCCCATCCTTCCTCATCTAAATCTATCATCATAACCCTCTATTCCCTTCTCCCTCATATGCTTGTCTCTTGGCATTTCTTTACAGATGAAGATTTTGGGAAGGCTGCAGTCATCGGTTGCAGGCCCGCTGGTGGTTAGTCAGGCCTATCCGTGAGTGGCAGATTCTCCCACAGCAGGTACAAGCTAAGGTGTAGTCGCTGCAGCGGGCAATTGCATCTACACTTCTTCTCCTTTTCTCTTTCATGCTGGTTCTTCACTCAGTCTCAAAAGTGTCTGTAGCCCTCCTGATGTAGCATCTCCAGGCATCACGATCTATGGCCTGCACTTCCCACTGGCGATGGTCGATGTGGCACACAGAGAGGGACGTCTTCAGGGAGTCCTTGAAATGTTTGCATGAGGCCCCTCTGTTCCTTTTACCCGTGGTCAGCTCTCCATACAACACGATCTTGGGCAGGTGACTGTCGTCCATCCGGGCAATGTGACCTGCCCAATGCAGTTGTCTTTGCAGGAGGCTGGCCTCGATGCTGGTGATGTTGGCTGTTTCCAGGACTTCAATGTTTGTGATACGGTCCTGGCAGTGGATCTTAAGGATGCTGTGGAGGCAGCGCAGGTGGAAGTGCTCTAGAAGGTGTACATGATGGCAGTATAGGACCCATGACTCGGCACCATACAGAAGGGTGGTGAGGACCAGGGCTTTGTACACTTTGAGCTTGGTCTGTGCTCTGAGGCTGTGGTTGCTCCACACACGTTTGTAGAGTCTTCCGAATGTACTGTTTGCTTTTGAAATCTTATTTTCCACTTCCTTGTCTATGGTGGCATCAAACGAGATGACGCTCCCCAAATAAGTAAATTGTTTGACGGCATTCAGCTCGGTTCCCTCGATGACAATGCTTGATGATCTATATTCTTCTTGGGGTGCAGGCTGATGCAGGACTTCAGTTTTCTTTAAACTGATTTTTAGTCTGAAGAGTTGTGCTGCCTTGGAAAAATATGTTGTTATACATTACAGGTCTGACTGACTGTGGGCCAGGAGAGCACAGTAATCGGCAAAAAGCAGTTCACGGATGAGTTTTTCTTGTGTCTGTGTGTGAGCCTGAAGACGCCTGAGGTTGAAAAGACCTCCCTCAGTCCGGAAGCGAACGTAAACTCCCTCCTTAAGGTCTTCCGTTGCCTGCTGCAGCATCATGCTGAAAAGGTGAATAAGGTTGGGGCCAGCACACATTCCTGCTTCACACCATTGGAGATATGGAAGGGACTTGAGAGGTCGCTGTTTTGCTTGACTTGTCCGTACTGATTTTCATGAAACTGCTTCACCATGGCCAGGAACCTGGGTGGGCATCCAAGTTTTTTAAGAATGTTCCAAAGTCCATCTCTGCTCACAGTGTTGAATGTCTTGGTGAGGGTGGCGAAAGTGACGTACAGGCCTTTGTTTTGTTCATGACACTTTTCTTGTAATTGTCTGAGTGTAAATACCATGTCTGCGGTTCCTCTGTTTGCTCTGAAACCACACTGGCTCTCTGGGAGGTTTTCTTCTGCAATGGTAGGCACAAGCCTGTTCAGAAGTATTCGAACCAGGATCTTCCCAGCAATAGAAAGGAGGGTGATCCCACAATAGTTGGAGCAGTCTGATTTTTCTCCTTTGTTTTTGTACAAGGTGATGATAACGGTATCGTGAAGATCCTGCCCTGTTCCCAGCAGGCCGTGAAACACTCATGAAGCTTGTTGTATAGGGCGAGGCCACCAAGCTTCAAGGCTTTGGGTGGAATTCCATTGACTTCAGGGGCTTTGTTGTTCTTCATCTGGTTGATGGCGGTCACAGTTTCCTCCAGAGTTGGGCTGTCATCCAGTTCTTCGTTGACAGGCTATTGTTGGATGTGATTGATGGCAGTATCACGCACTGTGCACTTGGCGCTGAAGAGAGTTTCAAAGTGCTCCGACCAGCGATCCAGGACTAACTCCTTGGCGGTGTGTAGGATCTTGCCATTGGTGCTCCTCAGGGGGTTTAGGGTTTAATATGCTGGTCCATAGACAGATTTTAGTGCTTCACAGAAACTTATTATGTCACCAATATCAGCGAAAAGTTTTTTCCGCAAGTGCAATCCATCAGTCATGTTGGATGTTCCTCAGTTTACATTGAAGGGTGCTTCATGCTTGACGGTAGGCTGTCTTTTTCTCTTGGCTGAGCCAGGTGAGCTTGATGAGCTGACCTTTTTATTTTGAGCAGATCTTGAATTTCCTTGTCATTTTCATCAAACCACTCCCTATTCTTCTTGGTGCTGGGTCTGATGACCTCGTTGGAAGTATCCGTCCTGCAGCTTTGATGTGTTCCCAGAGTTCTTCTGGAGTGGAATCAGCAGTGAGATCAGGATGTTCCAGTCTAGTCTGTAAGGTTGCTCGATATCTAACTCTGCAAGATGAGGTTTGCAGGTTGCTGCCTCGACATTTCTTTGATGGGTTGTCTCTAGGCCTGTTCTTAGGCTTAGGCTGAAAGTGGAGTTCAGCTTTGAACGAACAAGCCAGTGGTCTGTATGACAGTCAGCACTGGGCATGACTGTAGTATGCAGGAGGTCCTGTAGGTCACACTGGTGCACCAAGATGTAATCTATCAGGTGTCAGTGTTTGGAGCGGGGATGCATCCATGTGGTCTTAAGCGATCTTTTTGTTGAAAGAAGGTGTTGGTTATGGACAGCTGCTTTTCTGCACAGAGTTCCAAGAGGAAATGTCCATTTTCATTACAGTTTCCAACACCATGGTTTCCGAGCACTCCTTTCCATGCCAGGCGGTTCCGGCCCGCTCTGGCATTGAAATCGCCAAGGACGACAATTTTGTCCTTGGGAGGGGCATTCTGGATGAGTTCACAGAGCTCTGTGTAGAACTTATCTTTGTCAGCTGGGTTAGTCTTCAGGATTGGAGCATATACACTGATGAGGGTTGCATGCTTTTGGTCTTGGAGGGGCAGGTGCAGGGACATGATGTGTTCAGAGTGGCTGATTGGCAGGCTTGAAAGTTTAATGGCGATAGTCTTCTTCACCATGAAGCCGACACCGAAGAGGCATTGTTCACCTTCAGGTCGACCCGACCAATAGAGGGTGTAGTTAATGCTGTGTTCGGTCAGGCTGACTTGCTCTGAGAAGTGGACCTCACTCAGGAGCACTAGATCAATGTTTAGTCTGGCTAGCTCATGGGCCACCAGGACTGAGCGTCATTGGGGGCGACTGTTATCACCAGAGTCGATCATTGTTCTCACGTTCCAGCAGGAGAGTTTCAGAATCTTTCTTCTTTTCCCACCTTTTTGAAGCGAGGTTAGGAGTTCGCGTTTCTTTCTTTGTCGTAGTTTGACCACATTAAGAGATGCCCGTTGACCGCGGCAAGACAACTGGGTGGTAGGGAGACGAGCATTTGTTTAGGCCACCTTTTCTAGGTCCCTCTCCAATTTCGGAGCACGCAGTGCTGTCCTTCAAAAAGACTGCTTGGTCACTCAGGGTGCTACCAGATGATGATGTCATCTCTAGGTCATCATCAAAATGAACAATATCCTGAGTTGCCTGCAAGCAGAATTGGATCTGCAGCTGCCAGTGCCATCCTGCACCTGCCGTTTTCCTGTAGCAACGGGAAAGCGGGGACTTACTTGTTGAGTTAGAGTTGGGGTGGATGGAGTTCCTTCCTGCCTGCCCAGTGGTGCTTTAAGGTGGAGTACAGTTTGTGCTGACTGACCCCACCCTTTAAGCCTGGAGCTCATTTGTCATGGCCCAGTGAACTGGGATGGTGGCAGCGAGGTCTCCAAGCCGTAGGTTTGGATTCAGAGTTTCCCTCTCCTGGGTGAGTTGTTAACTAAGGTTTGAAGGGATCCTCCTTCCCTTGCTATTTAATCCATAGCTGGTATATCAACAATTGTAGTCCACACAATATGATGTGGCACGCCTTTGGTCCAGAACATGATGGTCACTTGAGCCGCTTGGAATCCTTCTGCCCTGGCCGTTACCTTTATCAAGAAAGACATCCATCCAGGTGGTGTCATGTTCATCATTTCTCCCCTCACTACGTTCCACCCGTCAGCTGAGGCAGTGTACTAGGGTGTGGCGTTTGGAGCCAGCAGTGAGAGCTGGGTGTAGATGAGGACCAGTGATTCCAGGCCATCCTACAAATTGGATGCAGCTGACTGAAAATACAAGGGTGCTACCTCTATCTGAACACCCCAGACAATCAGAGGACTGGAGGACAGGGAATGTGGTACCATTATTCAAGAAGGGTAGCAGGGATAAACCAGGTAATTACAGGCCTGCGAGTCTAACATCAGTGGTAGGGAAACTATTGGAAAACATTCTGAGGGAACAGGATTAATCTCCACTTGGAGAGGCAGGGATTAATCAAGGATAGTCAGCATGGCTTTGTCAGGGGGAGATCGTGTCTAACAAACTTGATTAAATTTTTCGAGGAGGTGACTAGATGTGTCGATAAGGGTAAAGCAGTTGATGTAGCACACATGGACTTCAGAAAGGCATTTGATAAGGTCCCACAGGGGAGATTGGTTAAGAAGGTAGGAGCCCATGGGATTCAGGGCAATTTGGCAAATTGGATCCAAAATTGGCTTAGTGGCAGGAGGTAGAGGGTGATGGTCGAGGGTTGTTTTTGCAAGTGGAAGCCTGTGACCAGTGGTGTACCGCAGGGTTCAGTGCTGGGACCCTTGCTGTTTGTAGTGAAAATTAATGATTTAGACATGAGTATAGGAGGTATGATCAGTAAGTTCGCAGATGACAGGAAAATTGTTGGTGTCATAAGTAGTGAGGAGGAAAGCCTTAGATTACAGGACGATATAGATGGGCTGGTAAGATGGGCAGAGTGGTGGCAAATGGAATTTAATCCTGAGAAATGTGAGGTGATGCATTTTGGGAGGACTAACAAGGCAAGGGAATATACAATGGATGGTAGGACCCTAGGAAGTACAGAAGGTCAGAGGGATCTTGGTGTACTTGTCCACAGATCACTGAAGGCAGCAGCACAGGTAGAAAAGGTGGTTAGGAAGGCATATGGGATACTTGCCTTTATTAGCCGAGGCATAGAATATAAGAGCAGGGAGGTTATGATGGAGCTGGGGTAAGAGGAATATGTTCCGTTGTGATGAGATTCACTTAAACCACACTGGGACCAGATTCCTGCCGAATCAAATAACTAGGGCTGTAGGGAGGGCTTTTGACTAAATAGTAGCGGAGAGCATTCAGGTGAGGGGAAATTTAGAAAGTTTAAGAGAAAGAACAAGGCAATAGCACACGGTTGCAATATGGGTAATGATAACCAGAGAATGACAGGACAGAGCATACAAACATAAGATTGCACCAGCAAATAGGGTCAGAGTAGGGAATAATGGGAAAAAAACACAATTAAAGGCTCTTTATCTGAATGTGTGCAACATTTGTAACAAGGTAGGTAAATTAATGGGAAAATAGAAATAAATGGGTATGATATAACAGCCATTACAGAGACTTGATTGCAAGGTAACCAAGGCTGGAAACTGAATATTCAAGGGTATTTTGCATTTCGATTGGATAGGAAGACAGGAAAAGGAGGTGGAGTAGCTCTGTTAATAAAGGATGAGATCAGTACAGTAGTGAGAAATGATCTTGGCTTGGAAGATCAAGATATAGAATCAATTTGTGTAAAGATAAGAAATAGCAAGGAAAAGAAGTCACTGGTGGGAGTAGTTTATAGGGCCCCTAACTAGCTACACTGTAGGACAGAATATAAATCAAGAACTAATAGGGGTATGTAAGACAAGTCCTGCAATAATTGTGGGCCATTTTAATTATCATATAGATAGGACAAATCAAATTGGCAAAGGTAGCCTTAAGGATGAGTTCATCGAGTGTATTCGGGACATTTTCTTAGAACAATACTTTGTGGAGCCAATCAGGGAACAGGCTATTTTAGACTTGGCGATGTGTAATAAGACAATATTAATTAATGAACCCATAGTAAGGGATAATCTAGGGAAGAGTGATCATGACATGATGAATTTCACATTCAGTTTGAGGGTGAAAAAATTTTGGTCTGAAACTAGTGTCTTAAACTTAAATAAAGGAAATTACAAAGGTATGAAGACAGAGTTGGCTCAAGCGGACTGGGAAAATAGATTAAAAGGTAAGACAGTAAATAAGCAGCGGCAGACATTTAAGCAGATATTTCATAACTCTCAACAAAGATATATTCCATTGAGAAAGAAAGACTCTATGAGAAGAATGAACCACCTAACTAAGGAAGTTAAGGATGGTATCAAATTGAAAGAAAAGGCGTACAATTCTGTGAAGATTAATGGTAGGCCAGAAGATTGGGAAAGGATGGCTAAAAAAAAAAGAGATAGAAACTAGAATATGACAGCAAACTAGCAAGAAATATAAAACAGACAGTAAGACCTTCGACAAGTATATAAAAAGGAAGAGAGTAGCTAAAGTAAATGATGGTTCTTTCGAGAATGAGATTGGGGAATTGATATTGGTGAAAGATACTAAAAGCATCCCAAGTATAGCAGAAAATCAAGAGGCAAAAGGGAGCGAGGAACTGAAAACAATCACTAGAGAAAAAAAAAATAGGAAAATCTATGGGACTAAAGGCTGACAAGTTCCCTGGACCTGATGGCTTGAATGCTAGGGTCTTAAAAGAAGTGACTTCAGAGATAGCAGATGCATTGGTTGGAATCTTCCAAAATTCCCTGGATTCTGAAAAGGTCCCATCAGATTGGAAAATCATAAATGTAACACCTCTATTCAAGAAAGGAGGGAGACAGAAAGCAGGAAACTATAGGCCAGTTAGCCTAATATCAGTCATTGGGAAAATGCTGGAATCCATTAGTAAGGAGGTAGTAGCAGGACATTTAGAAAATCATAATGCAATCAGGCAGAGTCAACATGGTTTAATGAAAGGGAAATCATGTTTGACAAATTTATTTGAGTTCTTTGTGGATGTAACAAGCAAGGTGGAGAAAGGGGAACCAGTAGATATAGTGCATTTGGATTTTGAAAAGGCATTTGATAAGGCGCCACATAAAAGGTTACTAGACAAGATGCTCATGGTATTGGAGGTAATATATTAGCATGGATGGAAGTTTGGCTAACTAACAGGAAGTCATTTTCAGGTTGACCAACTGTTACTAGTGGAGTGCCACAGGGATCAGTGCTGGTTCCTCAACTATTTACGATCGATATTAATGACTTGGATGAAGGACCTGAGTGTACTGTAGCCAAATTTGCTGATGATAAAAAGGTTTGTGGGAAAGCAAGTTGTGAGGAGGATACAGTGTCTGCAAAGGGATATAGATAGGTTGAGTGAGTGGGCAAAAATTTGTGAGATGGAGTATAATGTGGAAAAATGTGAGGTTATCCACTTTGGTAGGAAGAATAGAAAAGCAAAATAATACTTAAATGAACAGACACTACAGAATGATAGGTGTCCTTGTACATGAATCGCAAAAGGTTAGCATGCAGGTCGAGCAAGTAATTAGGAAGGCAAATGGAATGTTGGCCTTTACTGCAAGGGGGATGGAGTATAAAAGTAGGGAAGTCTTGCTACAACTGTACAGGGTGTTGGTGAGACCACACCTAGAGTTCTGTGTACACTATTGGTCTGTTTATTTAGGGAAGGATATACTTGCGTTGGAGGCAGTCCAGAGAAAGTTTACTAAATTGATTCCTGCGATGAAGCGGTTACCTTAAGAGTTGACCAGGTTAGGCCTATACTCATTGAAGTTTAGAAGAATGAGAGATGATCTAATTGAAACATATATGATTCTGAGTAGGCTTGACAGGGTAGATGCTGAGAGGATGAGTCCCCTTGTGTGGGAACCTAGAACTGGGAGCATAATTACAGAATAAGGGGTCTCCTATTTAAGATAGAAATGAGGAGGAATTTCTTCTTCCAGTGTGAAATTAATCTTTCGAGTTCTCTTCCCCAGCAGGGAGTGGATGCTGGGTCATTGAATATATTCAAGGCTGAGTTAGACAGAATATTGATCTACAAGGGAAACAAGGGTTATGGGGGCAGGCAGGAAAGTGGAGTTGAGGCCACGATCGGATCAGCCATGATCCTATGAATGGGGGAGCATGCTTGAAGGGCCGAATGGCCTACTCCTGCTCCTATTTCTTATGTTATTATATTCTTATTAATAACTACTGTTTACCCCTATTCCCTGCTTTTTGTCTTTCAGCCAGCGAGCTATCCATTCTTCCACTTGTCCCTGACTCTGCACATTCTGACCATATTCATTCATCTATTATGTGGGACCCTGCTGAAGGCCTTCTAAATGCCCTACTTTATTACAATGGAAGCACACAGGTCTCCGGGTCTTACTCTTGCTCACAGTACCTTCCATTTTGGCTGGAGGAGGGCCCCGTGTCTCTGGCTTTCCTTTCTCGCCCAGGACTACCTGGGCTTCTATCACCTTCCCACCCTTTGGCCCTTTCAGATTTATGGGGGTGACTAGGAAAGGTTCTTCCCTGGGAAACCGACTTATAAATTAAAGCAAACTCATTGGCCAGCGTGACTGCTTGCCAAGCTCTCTGGACCCGCTGCTCCTCTACATGAGTCTTTATTGAGAGTGGGAGAGAATTTTTAAATTCTTCTAACAAAATTACTTCCCTGAGATTCTGATAGCTGAACTGTACTTTAAGAGCCCTCAGCCACTGGTCATAAGCCAGCTGCCTACTTCTTTCAAACTCCAGATTGGTTTAATTCGCTTGCTTTTTGAGGGTTCTAAACTTTTGGTGATAGGCTTCGGGTACTAATTCATATTCCCCAAGGTTCGCATTTTTGGTCAATTCATAATTTGATGAACTGTCATCTGGCAACAGGGAATAAACCTCATGGGTTTTTCCAGTTAGCTTGCTCCGTAGTAAAAGAGACCACGTCTCAGCTGGCTATTTTAGCTGTCTTGCCAGTTTCGCAAAAGACACAAAAAATTCTTCCACATCTTCCTCATTGAATATTGGGATTAGTTGAGCTCGTTTTAACAATTTTGTATGCAGCCCTGAATTACACTCCTCCATATTGACCATGCTTTCACTGGGGTCACTCTGTCACCCCCTAGTTAACTCAAGCTGCTTCAGCTCTCATTCTTCGCATTCTTTTTGGAATATTCTCTCTCTCTCTCTCCTCTCTCAGTTGTTCCTTCCCCTGTCTTTCATTTTCTTCATGTTTCTTCTGGAAGGCTCTCTCTTTCTCCCTCTCCCTCTCCCTTTCCTCAAATTCAAGTTTCCTCTGCTCCAATTGTATCTTTGCTAACAATACCCTGTCTGGGTCTGCTTCTAACCCTGTTTCTGCTTCTTCAGATTCAAGGGAAAAATGGTTGGCCACTAGCCTTAGGAGTTGAGACTTCCTAGCTTTGCCACGTACAGTGATCCCACACTGCTCAGCCATTTTCCTCAACACCTCCATAGACAGCACTTTTAACTTATCCCAAGTTACTTCACCCTGACTTAGGGAGCTACTAGCTTCAGTTGCAGACATGTTAGTATTCAATCACACACAACCACAAGAAAACCTGTATTAATCTTGCTGTTTTTTGATTGGGAACAATTTGGCTTCCCACTTCCAATTTCTCTCAATCCCGGATGCCAGCACCAAAATTTCTGTAATGACCAGGTGAGAAAGGTGTCTAGGGATCCCTTTCAGCCTTCACCTGGTCTTACTGTAACAGGGTTTCTTTTAAACACAGTGTTTTTAGCTCTCCCTTGATGAATCCCTGTTCACCGCTTTCCAATTACAAGGTAAAGAAACCAGCACAAACAAGTTTTCTTAGGTTTAAAGAAGAAAGATTGAAATTTATTTAAAATAACTTAATCAAACTCTAATTCGGTTAACACCTATGGATACATGACACGCCCAAGCTAACATGCATATGTGATACACACATGCAGATAGGGACAGAAAGAACAGAAGAAAAATAAAGTGGAAAGATTTGAGGCAATATCTGAAGAGTTGTTGTTAAGGCTCTGCGAGCTCACTGTAGAGTCCTTGATTGTAGGTAGATCTTACTTTTCGTTTGGGCCCAGTATTCTTCTTAAACCTTGTTGTCTGTAGGAGACTTTTCTCTCTTGGGGTTCATGTGTCTTCAGTGTGTTTTGGAGTTCCATGAGAAAGAGATGGGAGCAGGCAGACAGGAGAGGCTGTGGCGAGCCAACCAGGAGGGATCTTTTCAATCCAGGAGCATTCTGCTTTCCTGCAGGCTCTCAGTTCAAACTCTACAATTCAGAAAACCGCAGGTTGCCAAGCAGGTAGTCATGTAGTCACAGAGCCATATCTTGGCTCTGTGTATTGTGTGTGTCAGGAAATGGTCCTTTGTCTACAAAAACTGTCTGTTAATATGCAAAAATGTCTTTCCAGCCAAGGGCCTGGCAACCCCTTGTAATAGGCCTTCTCTTCTTCCCAGCAATAATTTGAAATTTAATGTCCATATGGCGAAATTAATATACCTAATTCTTGGTAGGTGGGGGCCTGCATGACAAGATATATTTCATGTACTATATTACCCTTGTCTATGCTCTCCGTTACGTCATCAAGGAATTCAGAGGTTTGTCAAGCAAGACTTGTCCTATTGATATTCATGTGGACTACTCATTATTATACTTTTGGCCTTTTGACAGGTTACTGGTTTGGAGTTTACCCTGCATTGGAACATCGTGGATGAAGCATCTCAACCCAGAACCTTTTCCCTGTCTTATCTTGGGTGCTCGCACTCCTGCTGTGTGTCCCCAGCATTTGCAGTTCTTAGCTCTTGAATCTCTTTTTCCAATATTTTTATCCCAGTTTTGTTACTTACAGTCAGAAATCTCAGCAGCTTCAGATTGACCAGCCCTGAGAGGAGGGAATTGTCTGGAGTTGCTGCCTGGTAATGTTTAACCCTTTCCAGCACAGACCCAAAGCAACAAGAGGCCAAAGGCAGATTTCGTTGCATTTTTACTGATAAAGCCATCAGTCTAATTATGCAGATTGTACCAAGTGAGAACATTATGAATTCAGTGGTACATATTAAAATCTTTGACCAGCTTGGCCCTTAACCTGTTTAGACCATAGCATGATTATCAAGGATTGGGCT
Organism: Heterodontus francisci; assembly: GCF_036365525.1. Classification (NCBI taxonomy): domain Eukaryota; kingdom Metazoa; phylum Chordata; class Chondrichthyes; order Heterodontiformes; family Heterodontidae; genus Heterodontus; species Heterodontus francisci. The sequence continues at coordinate 12,399,078 of NC_090380.1, read as the reverse complement.
GCGAGGGAGCATCAGGCATTGATCAGTCTGTGAGGGAGTAAAGGGTTCAGACTAAGGACAGGGGTGTGAGGGAATAAAAGGATTCAGCCTGTAGACTGGGGTGCGAGGGAGTAAATGTTTTCAGACTACAGACTAGACTGTTATGGCAGAATGAGGTTCAGATTATAGTCTGGGGTGTTAAAGAGTAAAGGAATTCAGATTAGGCTCAAGTGTGAGGGACCAAATGGTTTCAGACTATGGACTGGGATGTGAGGAGTAAATGGGTTCAGACTACAGATTGGAATTTTATGGCGGAATGGGGTTCAATGGGGATACATCAGCAGGAAAACAGATTCAACAATAATATCAAAGCAAAATACTGCGGATGCTGGAAATCTGAAATCTGAGGGTTCCGAAGAAGGGTCACTGACCCGAAACGTTAACTCTGCTTCTCTCTCCACAGATGCTGCCAGACCTGCTGAGTATTTCCAGAATTTCTTGTTTTTAAAACAGATTCAACACACTAGTATAGACTGGGGTGTTAAACAGCAAAGGAATTCAGACTACAAACTGGGGTGTGAGGGAGAGGCCGGTGTCAGCCTAGCAACAGTGAGGCTCTCCAGTGGAAACATTGACACTTACAGTTCTGTCGTCATTTTCAAACGCTTCCCTCGCTTCTTCATAACTGCAAACCTCCTCTTGACACTCCCGCTGAATGGAACCTCTTTTCAGCTCTTCCAGCCCCGAGTTAGCCCGTCTCTCTCTGTGCAGTAGACTGTTGGCCTCAGGTTTCTGCAGGAAGACTGGATGGGATAGATCTCAATAGATACATCAGCAGGAAAACAGATTCAACACACCAGTATCTGGTGCACTGGACCATTTTGGACAATACTGTTATTTGGATAAAAGTGCGGGACATTTATATAAATATAATGCATCTGTTGTGTAGTGTGGCACTACCACTCATGCTAAATGGGCTAGATTCAGAACAAATCCAGCAGCTCGTAACTGGGCATCCATGAGGCACTATGAGCTATCAGCAGCCGCAAAATTGTATTCAACCACAATCTGTAACCTCATGACCCGGCATATCCCCCACTCTACCATTACCATCAAGCTCGGGGATCAACCCTGGTTCAGTGAGTAGTGTAGGAGAGAATGCCAGGAGCAGCACCAGGCATACCTAAAAATGAGATTCAAACCTGGTGAAGCAACACAGGACTGTATGCATGCTAAACAATGAAGGCAGCATGTGATAGACAGAGCTAAGCGATTCCACAACCAATGGATCAGATCTAAGCTCTGCAGTCCTGCCTCATCCAATCATGAATGCTGGTGGACAATTAAACAATAAATGGGAAGAGGAAGCTCTATGCACATCCTCATCCTTAATGAAGGCAGATCTCAGCACAAGTGCAAAAGACAAGCCTGAAGCAACCACCTTCAGCCAGGAGTGCTGAGTGGATGAGTGGATGATTCATTGTGACCTCCTCCTGAGCTTTCAGCAGTCTTCAGCCAATCTGAGTTACTCTGTGAGATATAAAGAAATGGCTAAGTCCACTGGATACAACAAAGGCTATGGGCCCTGACAACATCCCCTCTGTAACGCTGAACACCTGTGCTCCTGAACTAGCTGTGCACCTAGCCAAGCAGTTCCAGTATAGCTACAACACTGGCATCTACCCTGCAATGCTGAAAATTGCGCAGGTATGTCCTGTACACAAAAAGCAGGACAAATCAATCCGGCCAATACCGCCCCATCAGTCTACTCTCAACCATCAGCAAAGTGATGTAAGACTTCGTTGACAGTGCTATCAAGCGGCACTTCCTCAGCAATAACCTGCTCACTAATGCTCAGGTTGGGTTCTTCCAGGACGTCGGCTACAGACCTCATTACAGCCTTGGTCCAAACATCGACAAAGGAGTTGAATTCCAGAGGTGAGGTGAGAGTGACTGCCCTTGACATCAAGGCAGCATTTGGCTGACTGTAGCATCAAGAAGCCCTAGCACAATTGATGTCAATGGTAAGCGGGGGAATACTCTCTACTGGATGAAGTCATACCTAGCAAAAGAGAAGATGCTTGTGGTTGTTGGAGGTCAATCATCTCAGCCACAGGACATCACTGCAGGAGTTCCTTAGGGTTTTGTCCTAGGCCCAACCATCATCATTTGCTTCATCAATGACCTTCCCTCCATCATAAAGTCAGATGATTGCATACTGTTCAGTACCATTCCTGACTCCTCAGATACTGAAGCAGTTTTTGCCTGCATGCTGCAAGACCTGGACAACATTCAGGCTTGGGCTAATAAGTGGCAAGTAACATTCACACCGCACAAGTGCCAGGCAATGACTATCTCCACCAAGAAAGGGTCTAACCATCTCCCCTTGACATTCAATGGCATTACCATCACTGAATCCCCACCATAAACATATTGGGAGTTACCATTGACCAGAAACTTAATTGGACAAGTCACATAAATACTGTGGCTACAAGAGCAAGTCAGAGGCTGGTAATTTTGTGGGATGTAACTCACCTCCTGACTCCCCAAAGCCTACAATGATCAAGTTATGAGCATAATGGAATACTCTCCACTTGACTGGCTGAGTGTGATGCACATATCCCGTGAATGAATTAAAAAATATGTTTGATAGCTACTAATTGCAGATTGCAATTTTAATGCAGTTTCTTGTGTATTATAGGCAAGTTTCATTTGTGCACACACAAATGCTGGACTGACACAACCTTGCCAACATCAGAAGGTTCTCTTATAACAGAGGGTGAGATGAGAATGATGCCCTTCAGTCAGAAGTAAGATTAAATTTAAGGTTCATTAATTATTAATTCATTAAATAGCTAAGTGCTTGCCAGATCAAGACTTAATCTTTTAACAAGTAGGATAACCAGTCATAGATGAGGTTAATGAGGGAATAGAAAATGGTCCACTCTGTCCAGACTGCACAGTCACTCCATTATCAGCTCATTGAATCATTTCTTCAGAATTCAGTAGAACACTCCACTTGCGTGCAGCTCTCGTGTGAACTTCAAACATATGTCAGAACATTACATTGCCAAATCTTCTACACAATTGTGTTACCTGAACTTCAGGTGATACTGTGCCAATCTATTTAGTTCTTACGGATACACATCCCTACACAATCTGTCCGTTCACTGATATTGATCTCACTGCTAATCTATCCATCCATGGAGTTAACTCTCCTGTTCGGCAAATGTCATTGCACTGAATTGCTGACTCCTGGTTCTTACAATCAGTTTTCCACTGTTCAATTGTTCATTGCAAGATTTGTAATTGGTGGATTTGTTTGCTAGATTTTTGCTTTCCGAATTTGTGAGTGTACTACAGCATAAAACAGCAAATGTGATTTCACTGGGTGTCCCTTTCTATGGGTTGATTGGAAGTGACAGAGGATGCAAGGCAAAGTTCTCTTCTAATCGAGACAGACCACCCATATCCGCTAACTCTCATAACTTCTCATTCCTTGGATCACCTACATATGAACAAAGGAACACACGAATTAGGAGCGGGAGTAGGCCATTTGGCCCCTTGAGCCTGCTCTGCCATTTGATAAGATAATGACTGATCTGAATGTGGCCTCAACTCCACTTTCCTGTCTGCCCCCCTAACACTTGACTCCCTTGTCTATCAAGAATCTATCTAACTCAGCCTTGAATATATTCAATAACCCAGTCTCTACTGCTCTGTAAGGAAGGAAATTCTGACCCTCTGACAGAAGTAATTTCACCTCATCTCCATCTTAAATGGGAGACCTCTTATTTTTAAACTGTGTCCCCTAGTTCTGGTTTTGCCCATAATTGGAAACATCCTTCCAGCAACCACTCTGTCAAGTCCCCTAAGCATCTCATATGTTTCAATAAGATCACTTCTCGTTCTTCAAAACTCCAATGGGTATAGGCCCAACCTGTTCAATCTTTCCTCATAATTCAACACCTTCATCCCAGGAATCACCTTAGTGAACCTCATCTGTACCCTTCTGCATGAATGGTGCCCAGAGCTGCATACAATATTCTAACATTGGCCTAACTAGTGATTTTTATTGGTTTAGCATTACAGTAGGTTTAACATTAGTTTTGTACTGTAGAATTCCTAGGATCCTCTCTCTCTCTCTCTCTCTCTCTATATATATATATATATATATATATATATATAATTTATATATATATTAACATGTCCTGCGAATGTTAAAAGATTGCTTATATGAAACCATGGAAGAAACTTTAAACCCTCACGACAGGTAGACAGGGTTGGAAGGGTTGGAGACAGAGCGAGAGGGAGAGAGAGAGAGAGAGGAACATGACGGGAGTGGAGAGAGAGCACGGCGGGAGCGGAGAGAGAGACTGGAGCATGGTGGGAGCGGAGAGAGAGAGAGGAGCATGGCGGGAGCGGAGAGAGAGGAGCACAGCGGGAGTGGAGAGAGAGCGACTGGAGCACAGCGGGAGTGGAGAGAGAGACTGGAGCATGGTGGGAGTGGAGAGATAGGAGCACGGCAGGAGTGGAGAGAGAGAGACTGGAGCACGGCGGGAGCGGAGAGAGAGAGAGGAGCACGGCGGGAGCGGAGAGAGAGGAGCACAGCGGGAGTGGAGAGAGAGCGACTGGAGCACAGCGGGAGTGGAGAGAGAGACTGGAGCATGGTGGGAGTGGAGAGATAGGAGCACGGCAGGAGTGGAGAGAGAGAGACTGGAGCACGGCGGGAGCGGAGAGAGAGAGAGGAGCACGGCGGGAGCGGAGAGAGAGGAGCACAGCGGGAGTGGAGAGAGAGCGACTGGAGCACAGCGGGAGTGGAGAGAGAGACTGGAGCATGGTGGGAGTGGAGAGAGAGACTGGAGCATGGTGGGAGTGGGGAGAGAGCGACTGGAGCACAGCGGGAGTGGAGAGAGAGACTGGAGCATGGTGGGAGTGGGGAGAGAGCGACTGGAGCACAGCGGGAGTGAAGAGAGAGAGAGGAGCACGGCGGGAGTGGAGAGAGAGAGACTGGAGCACGGCGGGAGTGGAGAGAGAGACTGGAGCATGGTGCGAGTGGGGAGAGAGCGACTGGAGCACAGCGGGAGTGAAGAGAGAGAGAGGAGCACGGCGGGAGCGGAGAGAGAGAGAGACTGGAGCACAGCGGGAGCGGAGAGAGAGAGAGGAGCACGGCGGGAGCGGAGAGAGAGGAGCACAGCGGGAGTGGAGAGAGAGAGACTGGAGCACAGCGGGAGTGGGGAGAGAGCGACTGGAGCACGGCGGGAGTGGGGAGAGAGAGACTGGAGCACGGCGGGAGTGGAGAGAGAAGAGTAGGGCAGGCGCGGAGAGAGAGAGACTGGAGCATACCGGGAGTGGAGAGAGAGAGAGAGAAACATGGCGGGAGTGGAGAGAGAGAGAGGAGCACGGCGGGAGTGGAGAGAGAGGAGCACGGTGAGAGTGGAGAGAGAGAGAGGAGCACGGCAGGAGTGGAGAGATAGGAGCACGGCGGGAGCGGAGAGAGAGAGAGGAGCACGGCGGGAGCGGAGAGAGAGAGAGGAGCACGGAGGGAGCGGAGAGAGAGAGAGGAGCACGGCGGGAGCGGAGAGAGAGAGACCAGAGCACGGCGGGAGCGGAGAGAGAGAGAGGAGCACGGCAGGAGCGGAGAGAGAGAGAGACCAGAGCACGGCGGGAGCGGAGAGAGAGAGAGGAGCACGGCGGGAGCGGAGAGAGAGAGAGGAGCACGGCGGGAGCGGAGAGAGAGAGACCAGAGCACGGCGGGAGCGGAGAGAGAGAGACCAGAGCACGGCGGGAGCGGAGAGAGAGAGACCAGAGCACGGCGGGAGCGGAGAGAGAGAGACCAGAGCACGGCGGGAGCGGAGAGAGAGAGACCAGAGCACGGCGGGAGCGGAGAGAGAGAGAGGAGCACGGCGGGAGCAGAGAGAGAGAGAGGAGCACGGCGGGAGCAGAGAGAGAGAGAGGAGCACGGCGGGAGCGGAGAGAGAGAGACCAGAGCACGGCGGGAGCGGAGAGAGAGACAGGAGCACGGCGGGAGCGGAGAGAGAGAGGAGCACGGCGGGAGCGGAGAGAGAGAGAGGAGCACGGCGGGAGCGGAGAGAGAGAGAGGAGCACGGCGGGAGTGGAGAGAGAGACTGGAGCACAGCGGGAGCGGAGAGAGAGAGAGGAGCACGGCGGGAGCGGAGAGAGAGAGACCAGAGCACAGCGGGAGCGGAGAGAGAGAGACTGGAGCACAGCGGGAGTGAAGAGAGAGAGAGGAGCACGGCGGGAGCGGAGAGAGAGAGACTGGAGCACAGCGGGAGCGGAGAGAGAGAGAGAGCATGGTGGGAGTGGGGAGAGAGCGACTGGTGCACAGCGGGAGTGAAGAGAGAGAGAGGAGCACGGCGGGAGCGGAGAGAGAGAGACTGGAGCACAGCGGGAGCGGAGAGAGAGAGAGGAGCACGGCGGGAGCGGAGAGAGAGGAGCACAGCGGGAGTGGAGAGAGAGCGACTGGAGCACAGCGGGAGTGGGGAGAGAGAGACTGGAGCACAGCGGGAGTGGGGAGAGAGGGAAGAGTAGGGCAGGCGCGGAGAGAGAGAGACTGGAGCATACCGGGAGTGGAGAGAGAGAGAGAGGAGCACGGCGGGAGTGGAGATAGAGAGAGGAGCACGGCGGGAGTGGAGAGAGAGAGAGGAGCACGGCGGGAGTGGAGAGAGAGAGAGGAGCACGGTGAGAGTGGAGAGAGAGAGAGGAGCACGGCGAGAGTGGAGAGATAGGAGCACGGCGGGAGCGGAGAGAGAGAGAGGAGCACGGCGGGAGCGGAGAGAGAGAGACCAGAGCACGGCGGGAGCGGAGAGAGAGACCAGAGCACGGCGGGAGCGGAGAGAGAGAGAGGAGCACGGCGGGAGCGGAGAGAGAGAGAGGAGCACGGCGGGAGCGGAGAGAGAGAGACCAGAGCACGGCGGGAGCGGAGAGAGAGAGAGGAGCATGGCGGGAGCGGAGAGAGAGAGAGGAGCACGGCGGGAGTGGAGAGAGAGAGAGGAGCACGGTGAGAGTGGAGAGAGAGAGAGGAGCACGGTGAGAGTGGAGAGAGAGAGAGGAGCACGGCGAGAGTGGAGAGATAGGAGCACGGCAGGAGCGGAGAGAGAGAGAGGAGCACGGCAGGAGTGGAGAGAGAGAGAGGAGCACGGTGAGAGTGGAGAGAGAGAGAGGAGCACGGCGAGAGTGGAGAGATAGGAGCACGGCAGGAGCGGAGAGAGAGAGAGGAGCACGGCGGGAGCGGAGAGAGAGAGACCAGAGCACGGCGGGAGCGGAGAGAGAGAGACCAGAGCACGGCGGGAGCGGAGAGAGAGAGACCAGAGCACGGCGGGAGCGGAGAGAGAGAGAGGAGCACGGCGGGAGCAGAGAGAGAGAGAGGAGCACGGCGGGAGCGGAGAGAGAGAGACCAGAGCACGGCGGGAGCGGAGAGAGAGAGAGGAGCACGGCGGGAGCGGAGAGAGAGAGAGGAGCACGGCGGGAGCGGAGAGAGAGAGAGGAGCACGGCGGGAGCGGAGAGAGAGAGAGGAGCACGGCGGGAGCGGACGGAGAGAGAGGAGCACGGCGGGAGCGGACGGAGAGAGAGGAGCACGGCGGGAGCGGACGGAGAGAGAGGAGCACGGCGGGAGCGGACGGAGACAGAGGAGCACGGCGGGAGCGGGGAGAGAGAGGAGCATGGCGGGAGCGGAGAGAGTGGAGCACAGCGGAAGTGGAGCGAGAGAGAGGAGCACGGTGAGAGTGGAGAGAGAGACTGGAGCATGGAGGGAGTGGGGAGAGTGCGACTGTAGCACAGCGGGAGTGGAGAGAGAGAGAAAAGTAGGGCAGGCGCGGAGAGAGAGAGACTGGAGCACAGCGGGAGTGGAGAGAGAGAGAGAGGAGCATGGCGGGAGTGGAGAGAAAGAGACCAGAGCACGGCGGGAGTGGAGAGAGAGAGAGAAGCACGGCGGGAGCAGAGAGAGAGAGACTGGAACACGGTGTGAGTGAAGAGAGAGAGGAGCACGGTGGGAGCAGAGAGAGAGACCGGAGCACGGCGGGAGTGTAGAGAGAGGGGGGAGCACAGCGGGAGGGGGGAGAGAGAGGGGAGCACGGCGGGAGCAGAGAGAGAGAGGAGCACGGCGGGAGCAGAGAGAGAGAGAGACCAGAGCAGGAGCGGAGCAGGGAAAAATTGAAAAGTGACATCACAATCAACAGAGAAAGCAGGGAAACAGAGAGCCACTGGGGTGGGTAGAGAGGTAAGCTTTTAATTTAATTTAAATCAACCATAGCAACAAACATCACAGGCAAGCAGGTAGGTGATTGGTTTGGGAAGAAGCTACCTGGTTGGTGAGCAGCTGGTAAGTGATTAAGGTCCAATCTAATCCTAGCGTTTAAAATAGTAAAGGAACAAGGGTAAGTTTAATAAAATATATTTAAAAAAGGAAATTAAATAAATAATTGAATAGTAAAGTAATTAATTAAAACACATTAAGGACGGCAGGACAGGTGATGTGTCACGGCTGCAGCATGTGGGAGCTCCTGGATGCCAGTGTGATCCAGGGCAAACACATCTGCAGTAAGTGTTTGCAGCTCAGAGTCATTGAACTGGAGTTCGAGCTGCAGACACTGCGACACATCAGGAAGGGGGTAAGTTACCCGGACATTTTGTACCAGGAGGCAGTCACACCCCTTAGGATAGGGTCTTCTGATTTGGTCAGTGATCAGGGACATAAGAACATAAGAAATAGGAGCAGGAGTAGGCCATTCAGCCCCTCAAGCCTGCCCCACCATTCAATAAGATCATGGCTGATCTGTCCAAGGCCTCAACTCCTCTTTCGGGCCTGCTCCACCTAACCCTCGACTCTCCGACACAGGAGAGTGTGGCTGCAGCTGAGGCAGGTAAGGGGACCCAGAGAGCAGGAGTGTAGGAGCCTCAGCCTTTGTGATTGTCCAACAGGTTTGAGGTTCTTTCAGCTTGCTTGGATGAGAGTGGGGGCTGCAGTGTGGATGAGCAAGCTGACATGGCACCATGGTACAGGAAACCATTCAAGTGGAGGGAGAAAAAAGGAATGTAGTGGTAGTAGGGGACAGTATAGACAGGGGGATTGACACTGTTCCCTGCAGCAAAGAGCGAGAGTCCAGACGGCTGTGTTGCCTGTTGGCTGTTCGGGACATCTGCTCAGGGCTGGAGAGGAACTTACGGTGGGATGGGGAGGATCCAGTCATTGTGGCCAAGCAGGCACCAATGACATAGGCAGGACAAGGAAAGAGGTTCTGTATAGTCACTATGAGGAACTAGGTGCCAAATAAAGCAGAACCTCAAAGGTAATAATCTCTGGATTATTACCTGAGCCACGTGCAAATTGGCACAGAGCAAATAAGATTAGAGAAATGAATGCATGGCTCAAAGACTGGTGTGGTTGAAGTGGGTTCTGGTTCGTGGGGCACTGGCACCAGTACTGGGGAAAATGGTGGCTGTACCGTTGGGACGCTGTACTCCTGAACTGTGCTGGGGCCGGTGTACTTGTGAACTGCATAACTAGGGAAGTAGAGAGGGTTTTAAGCTGAATGGTGGGGGAAAGGGATCAAAACTTGCGAAGATATGATAAATCATGGGCGGTACTAACACTCAATGAGTTTATCTTTTAAAGTAACCTTTTTCTGGTAAACAAGGAGAGCATCAGAGCTTCAAGACATTAGCCAGAAATCTCCAACCACAGAGAGAACATTGAAAAGCCATCTTGAATTCTAGAACAAGGCTAAGAGAGAGAGATCAATTCCAGATAAGACAGTTGATACTGCTGAGATGAGGTTGCAACCAATTGCAGCAAATAAGAGAATCCCTTTTGAACAACTCCTCCGCCTTTGAAAATTGAACTAAAGAATACCAGCCTTCAAACTGAAGTGTTGACTTCCAGAAGACTTCAGCATCCCAACAAATGCAAGGCAATCAGCAAACAGGCCTGCAATTATAAAAACTTACCTTCCAAGAGGAATCCACAGGTTTATTTTCTGTAAACAGCAGACTTTTACACCTTGAACTCTTATCGCCTGTCACACACACCAGAAGTTTGAAAATGCAAATTATGGACTAACTCTGAAGAGTTATGAAAAATGGACTTCAGCTTTTTAAAAAATGAACCTTTATTTTAAAAAGTGAACAATGGTCCAAAATAGGTGCTGAAGAGAAAGGGATTGACCTGTGTGTATTCAAACTGTCTGACAAAGACAAAGAACAAATCTTCAAAGCTAAGAGGTGTCAACTGCACCCCATCTTATAACATTCCAGAATCGAATGTCTACCTCTGAAACAAAGGAGGTGTGAAGAAGCCACGTCTTGGCCCATTGTGCGATCACCATGGGGGAAGAAATGAGAACATCTCCTAACAGGATGTGGGATGTGATACATTTTACCATAAAAAAAGACATCCAGAGAGACAGAGAGAGAGAGAGAGAGAGAGAGAAGTAACATCCTAACAGCTTGTGTTTCAGCCAAGCCAAAAGGCAGAATCCCACATCTACATTATATAGCAGTGGGAACTAGAAGTGACTCACCGTCTAAGAATCATAGAAAGTTTAAGGCACAGAAAGATGCACTCGTCTGCAAACTTCTTGATCATGCTGTTACGACCAGGTGAAAAAGGTGCCTAGGAGTCTGTTACTGTCTTCACCTGGTCTTATTGTAACAGGGTAATATTTTTAAACACACTATGTTTTGAGCTCCCACTTTCTGAATCCTTGTTCACAGCATTCCAATTATAAGGCAAAAAAATGAGCATAAACAGGCTTTCTTTGGTTTAAAGGAGAAAAATGAAATTTATTAAACCTTAAACGTAAAGTCTAATATGGTTAACACCTACAGATATATGATGCACCCACACTAGCATGCACATGCGATACAAACATGCAAATAGGGACAGAAAAGAGAAGAAAAATAAAATGGAGAGGTTTGCGGCAGTCTCTAAAGGGGCTTTCTTGTTATTGTTTCTGTGTTTCCAGCTCACTGTAGAGTCCTTGATTGTAGACAGCTCTTACCTTTCGTTGGGGCCCAGTATTCTTCTTAAACCTTGTTCACTGTATGAGACCTTTCTCTCTTGGGGTTCACGTGTCTTCAATTGTTTCTGAAGCTGGTGAGAGCGAGATGAGAGCAGACAGGAGAGAGGTGTTCTCAATCCAGGAGAAAGGTGCTTTCTGAGTTCAAAATTCCCTGTTGGAAGTTCAAATTCAAAAAACTCCAACAGTTAGGCATGTGACTAAACCAGCCTGACCACGTCCATTTGTGTATTCAGCCATTTTAGCAGTTAACCTGGAATGCTTCAACATCTGGCTATCAAAAGTCCATTGTGGATTAAATTGGAGCAGGGAATAGCCCCTTTGTCCTTTGAAGCACTATCTGTTGATATGCTAATGTCTCTCTCCAGCCAAAGTCTCCAATTGTTTTTTAAAGCAAGTTCTTTCTTCACCATCAGCAGTTTAAAATCAATGTTCATGTGGCAAAATTAATTTTCCCCATTCTTTGCAGGTGGGGGTTTTGCCTGACAATCCCCCCTAAATTTATCTTTAAATCGTTAACATATACCACAAAAGGCAGAGGACCCAGTACTGAGCCCTGCGGAACGCCATCGGAAACAGCCCTCCAGTCACAAAAACACTCGTCAACAATTACCCTTTGTTTCCTGCCACTGAGCCAATTTTGTATCCTTGCTGCATTTCCCTGGATCCCATGGGATTTTATTTTTTTAACCAGTCTGCCATATGGGACCTTGTCAAAAGTCTTGCTAAGATCCATGTAGACCACATCAACTGCACTGCCCTCATCTATCTTCCTTGTTACTTCTTCAAAAAATTCGACCAAGTTGGTCATACAAGATCTTCCCTTAACAAATCCATGCTGACTATCCTTCATTAACCTGTGCCTTTCTAAGTGACAGTTTATCCTGTCTCTCAGAACTGATTCCAATAATTTGTCCACTACTGAGGTTCGACTGATGGTCTGTAATTATTTGGTCTATTCCTCACTCCCTTTTTAAACAGAGGTACAACGTTAGCAGTTCTCCAATCCTCTGGCACCACACCTGTACCCAGTGAGGACTGGAAAATGATGGTCAGACCTTCCGTTATTTCTTCTCTGGCTTCTTTTAACAGCCTGGGGTGCATTTCATCCGGCCCTGGTGATTTATCAACTTTCAAGGATGCTAATCCCATTCATACTTCCTCTCTCCCGATGTTTATCACATCCAATACTTCACACCTCTCTTCCTTAACTACAATATTTGCATCGTCCCCCTCTTTTGTGAAGACAGACACATTCATTAAGGTATTCATTAAGAACAATATCAACATCTTCCACCCCTACACATAGATTACCTTTTTGGTCTTTTATGGGCCCTAATCTCTCCTTAGTTATCCTCTTACTCTTAATATATTGATAAAACATCTTTGGGTTCACCTTGATTTTGCTTGCCAATATTCTTTCATGGCCTCTCTTAGCTTTCCTAATTTCCTTTTTGACTTCACCCCTCCACTTTCTATACTCCTCTCAGCTTCTGTAGTATTGAGTTCTCGGTGTTGGACATAAACGTTCCTTTTCTGTCTTATCTTACCCTTGACATCCATGGGGCTCTAGATGTGACCGTCTCACCATTTTTCATTGTGGGAACATGTTTACTCTGAACTTTACTTCAGTCTTCAACTGAACCTTCAATCAAGAGAGAAAGCTGCATCATCACAGCCCTTTATCCATTGATAACTTGCTTTCCAAGAGAATTCCACAGGTTTATTGTGACATTCCCTCCCCTGCTCCCCACCCCCCTTCCCCATTAAAAGTAACTTTCCTTTGTCCTTTCTCTATCTGTCTCTTCAGGGGAGTGTGTGTGTGTGTGTGCGAATGCATGAGTGGATGTGATTGCTACAATTTTGGGAATAAAACCTATTAATCAATAAACAATTGATTTTTTATCTTTTAAAAATGCAAGAAAACCTGTCATTGTCTATTTATTTGAAAAATTAAAACACCAAGGGACTAAGCCCTGATAAAAATACACTTGCTGCAGTCAGGTGGGGAGTTGAACCGTGGGAACCCCTCCATGTCGGGCTACCTGGCTGTAACATGCCTCTTACCCTCTACTTTCCATCTTCTCTTGCGTGTGCATGTGAGAGTGAATGCATGCATGAATGATGATGTTATCATTGTGGGTGATTATTGTTCAATAAATTTTTAATCTTCTGTTTCAAATCTACGAAAAAACCTGTGACTCTGTTTATTTGGCAAACAAAGCACAGGGGCTGAAACACTATCTGCGGTCAGTTGGAAGGTGAACAGTGGAAACTAGCCATGTCAATTCCCACCTACCCGTAACAAAATCAATAATGGTGATAGAGTGTGACCTACCTTTTGAAATCTGTGCTGACTATTCTTGACTATATTTTTATATTTCAGCTTGCTGTTTAGCTCAGATGATTAGTCCATGGTATCCCTATTGTGTGTTCAATCCCTGAATTGGTGTAATCTGCTGTTTTATTTGTATGGTAATCAAGACATTTCTGGCTCATCTTGGTGTATTAATTGTGGCTCAGTTGATAGCACTCTTGTCTCTCTGTCAGGAAAGTTCAAGTTTCAAACCCTACTCCAGAACGTAAGCATAACAATCATGGCTGGTAATCCAGGTGCCGTGTTGCCTTTAGGATAAGGACTTATCTGCCCTTGCAGGTGTGCATAAAAGATCCCATTGCATTGTTTTGAAAAAGAGGAGGGGAGTTATTCCCAGTGTCCTGGACAATATTTATTCCTCAATCCAGATCACATAAATGGATTATCGAGTCATCATCACATTACTGTTTGTGGGAGTTTGCTATGTGCAAACTAGCTGTCGAGTTTCCTACATTACATCAGTGACTACACTTCGAAAGTACTTCATTGGCTGTAAAGCACTTTGCAATGTCCGGTGGTCATGAATGGTGCTATATAAATGAAAGACTTTCTTTTTTGTTTTTGTATTTCATCCTTGAGTAACGATTCTGTTATCATTCTGACTACCAACATTAAGGTAACTGGTCTATAGTTCCCTGGAGATCTCCTTTTTTATATATCGGAATCACATTAGCTGTCCGCCATTCCTCTGGAACTATTCTCTTTTCTAATAAATTTGATATATATGTTATAATGCAGTTAACTTTTCCTTAGCTTCTTGATCTAATCCATCCAGAACCAGGGTTTTATCCTAAGTGTTGTTAGTTTATTAATGATCTCCCCCTTTCTATCTTAAATGTCTTTATATCATTTTGATCTCAGTTTGTAATATCATGCTCACTTTGTTAGTCTCCCTGGTAAATATTGAAGCCAAGTAACCATTTAACCTTGATGCTATTTTGCTGTCATTACCTGTGAATTTATCTTGTGCATCGATCAGTGGCCCTATCCTTAACTTAATTTTCCTTTTATTATTTGTGTCTGTAAAATGCTTATTATTTCTGTTTATATTCTATGATATTTCTTTCTTTTATTTCTTTCCTAACCTCTTTTTATTTCCTTTTGTCATCCTCTCCTTTGCTTTTTATATATTTATTGTATGCCGTTTTCTTTAGTTTCAGCTTTGCCCTTATCTCTTTATTCAAACATGTTGCGTCATTGTTAGCTAGCTTGGTCTTGTTTTTAGCAGAATATATTTCTCTTGGACTATTGATCACTGCTTTAAATATTTCCCACTACTATTCTATCTTTTTAGCTGTACAATGCCCCTGATAGTGTGATTGATCCATTCTAATCCTTTATCTCAATCCATATACATTCTGTTTCTATCTAACTGTTGGTTTTGTCCCTTTTTCTATAGTCATTAGGTTATCTTTAATTAATACAGCTAATCCACCTCCATCTTCCTATCCTTCTAAATACTTTGTAATCTGCATACTTATTTGGCAGTCCGGTCCTTTATTAAGTCATGTTTCAGTTATCCTGACTACATCTGGCTTCTTGCTATGAATTATTGCTTCCTTTGTGTTTGCTGCAAATTTTAACAATGTGCCACATAAACTCATGTCTACGTCATTCCTAGATATTGAAAAGAACAATGAAGAGTGCAGTCAAGTTTTCACAAATACCTACAGGTTAAAATGTCCCAGAGAACAAAGGGGAGATTAACAAAGAATCCTCTCCCACAGTCAGAGAAAAAGGGAACCACCCGTCCCCTGAATTCAAAAGCCTTTGCTTGACTCAGCAAAGCACTGAAAGAGTGTTCAGGATGGACCCGCCCACTACTAACCCTACTGAAAAAAAATTACCTCAGCAGGAAACCAGACCCTAGGCAGTCATGGCAACTGAAGAAAACTGAAGGAAAGCTTCCACAAAGAACCACATGGTTACTGTGATGCCAAAAAGGGGAAATTAAAGCAGCACTGGCACCCAGAAAAAACAATTTTAATAAGCTTTAGGATTCATGAATGACACGAAATGAATGAGAGAAATGCCTGGTTTTTCTTTCTGAATCTTATATTTTAATGAAATGCACCTTTGTTCTTTCAAATCGCATTTCATTCCCCTGGGTGTGAGCTGTCATGCAGGTCCCCACCTGCCAAGAATGAGGAATATTAATTTCGCCACATAAACATTAATTTTAAACTGTTACTGGAGTGAAGAAAGAACTGGTTAAAAAAAAAAACCACAATGGATCCTTGGCTGGAGAGACATTTTTTCATATTAACAGACAGTACTTGGAAAAGTCAAAGGGGCTATTCCCTGCTCCAATTTAATCCACAATGGACTTTTGATTACCAGACGTTGAGGGTGGAGGAGCTCGCATTCCGGGTTAACTTTTAAGATGGCCGAATATACAAACGGACATGGTCACACCAGCTCGTCACATGACTAACCTGCTGGGCCACCTGAGTTTTTTTTTAAATTTGAACCGTCCACAGAGTTTTGAACTAAAAAAGCTTTTTGCTACTAGGCTGAGAAGACCTGTCGTCTGCCTGCTCCTATCTCTTTCTCATGGAAATGAAAACCACTGAAGACACATGAAGCCCAAGAGAGAGAAGTCTCCTACAGTGAACAAGGTTTAACAAGAATATTGGGCCCCTACAAAAGGACTCTACAGTGAGTTCAAAGCACAGTAACAATCCCCCTTCAGAGATTGCCTCAAACATTTTCACTTTATTTTTCTTCTGCTCTTTGCTGTCCCTATTTGCATATGTGTATCGCGTATGCATGCTAGCATAGGGCATATCTTGTATCCACAGGCATTAACCAAATTAGAGTTTAAGTTAAAGTTTTAATAAATTTCACTTTTCTTCTTTAAACCTAAGAAAGCCTGTTTGTGCTCATTTCTTTACCTTTTAATTGGAAAGCTGTGAACAAGGATTCACCGAGGGGGAACACACGATGTGCTTAAAATTAAATCCTGTTACGGTAAGACAAGGGACCCCTAGACACCTTTCTCACCTGGTCGTGACACCATTTTACAGAACATTTGTTTTTCCAACAGGGAGTTGGGGGCAAGGCTGGATGGCCTGGATGTGGTGAAACAACAACCACACCCATATTTCTGTCCCTGCTCCCAGACACTCCCACAGGTTGTCCACTCATCTGCTTGGGAACAAGGCATGTGTAATGACTCTCTGTCGGATTTCCATGGCATGAAGAAGCCTCTTGAGCATAGCAGCAACCTAAACATTCAGTAAAGATAATCCCTCTGTGAAAAGAGCCTCTGTTCTACAGGCTCCACTGAGATGATCTGCAGTTGCCATTTGCTCCATGGTGGTTTTTAGCCCTGATAAGTGGTCATGTGCGGCTACCCGCCCGCCCCCCCCCCCCCCCCCAAGTCACCACTAGAACCCTCAGGCTACTTTGCACCCATGGAAATAGTGGCATTAAATGTTTGTGATGAGATAACAGCTTACTTTTAATTGCAGACCCTGCAAGATTCAAATCCCAGGGGTCAGCAGCTAAGGAGGGACATGAGTTGGTCTTCCAGCCAGCAAGTTCTGCCACCTCCATGTAACTGATGTTCTGAAGAAGGGTCACTGACCTGAAATGTTCACTCTGCTTCTCTCTCCACAGATGCTGCCGGACCTGCTGTGTATTTCCAGCATTTCTTGATTTTATTCCATGTAACTCCTGCTCACTTAGGTTCTATGTATGAGTGCACGAATGAACAAGGTAGTGGAGAAAGAATACTTGGAAAAGATTGGCATCAGCATGACTATAAGGGGGACATTCTGGTGTAATGCTAGCCCATTCACCTGATGCTCTTTGGGATCTAGGATTTTTTTTTTTTTTTAAAAAGAGATACAGCACTGAAACAGGCCCTTCGGCCCACCGAGTCTGTGCCGACCATCAACCACCCATTTACACTAATTCCATATTCCTACCACATCCCCACCTGTTTCCCTACCACCTACCTATACTAGGGGCAATTTATAATGGCCAATTAACCTATCAACCTGCAAGTCTTTAGCATGTGGGAGGAAGCCGGAGCACCCGGAGGAAACCCACGCAGACACAGGGAGAACTTGCAAACTCCACACAGGCAGTACCCAGAATTGAACCCGGGTCACTGGAGCTGTGAGGCTGCGGTGCTAACCATTGTGCCACTGTGCCGCTGCGATTTGCTAGGTATCATTTTCATATGCAAGTAAGGGTTTGAAGTTCCTGGATGCTGCTCACATATGGGTCTGTGCCCTCTTCTTATCTCAGGATGGGAAACTATAGTTAGGAGAGGAGACTTGAGATACTGGAACTATTTATACCAGAACAGAGCAGGTTAACAGGACATTTAATTCTGATTTTTAAATTATGAAGGGTTTTAATGCAGTGAGTGGGAAAAGACTATTTCCTCTGGTTGGGGAGTCAGTAACAAGAGTTCAGCAATTGAAAATTGTCATTAAGAGAGGGATTAGAAGACATTTCTGTACACAGAGAGTTGTTGGAGCAAGGAATACTTTAACACAGGGAGTGGTTCAGGCAGAGACCATTGCGTCTTTTAAGGGAAAATTGGAATATCCTTGGAAGCAGGGGAAAATACTATGGGGGACAGCTTGGGGTTGAGGGATTAATTTGAATTAATACAGGGCTATGGAGAGACATAAGGGCAGTAGGATTATTTTTAGATTGGTTCAGCAAAGAGTCAGCACAAACATGATAGACCAAATAGTCTCCTTCTGTGATGTAAACTCTGTTGGTCCAATGGAGGTGGGACGCCAGAGAAACGCAAGAAGTTTGCAGGCAATGTAGTCGGGTTGAGACCTCCTGTCGTGGTTCTTTACTCATTTATCTATGATTCCATTCTACTCCAATTTCCCTCCCTTAGGACTGTAAATGTATAGTATCAGCGATTTGAGAATATTTTGACATACTGCTAAACTCCCTCTTGGTTACTTTCCCCTAGGTTTAACTAACCTTCACCATAGCTGGCGATTTCCAGGAGACAGGTGGGCAACTGAATTCTACTGAAGTCACTTAAATGATTGCCCACACCCACTAAACAGTGGACTCAATCCAATTTACTGTGGACCTAATCCCATTTATTAAAGTTAAATAGATACTGAAGCAGTCTATGACTGTTGCAGCAAGACCTGGGCAGCATTCAGCCTTGGGCCGATATGTGATAAGTAGCATATGTGCTGCACAAGTGCCAGGCAATGACCATCTCCAACAAGAGAGAATCTAACTATCGCCCCTTGATGTTCAATGCCATTAAAGCCCCCACTATCAACATCCTGGGGGTTACCATTGACCAGAAACTGAACTGGACCAGCCATATAAATACCGTGACTACAAGAGCAGGTCAGAGGCTGAGAATTCTGTGGAGAGTAACTCACCTCCTGTCTCCCCAATGCCAGTCCACCATCTACAAGGCACAAGTCAGGAGTGTGATGGCATACTCTCCACTTGCCTGGATGGGTGCAGCTCCAGCAACATTCAAGAAGCTCAACCCTATCCAGGACAAAGCAGCCGCTTGATCAGCACCCCATGCACCACCTTAAACATGCACTTCCTCCACCACCAGCACACAGTGGTAGCAGTGTGTACCATCTACAGCAACTCACCAAGGCTCCTTTGACAGTACCTTCCAAATCTGCAACATCTACCACTTAGAAGGACAAGGGAAGCCGGTCCATGGGAACACCACCACTTGCAAGATCCCTTCCAAGCCACACACCATTCTGATTTGGAACTATATTGTTGTTCCTTCACTGTCATAGAGTTACACAGCACAGAAACAGGCCCTTCGGCCCATCGTGTCCATGCCGGCCATCAAACACCTAACTATTCTAATCCCAATGTTCTAGAACTCTCTCCCTAACAGCACTGTGGGTGTCCCCTACAAGGTCTTTGGCAGTTCAAGAAGGCAGCTCACCAATGCCTTTTGAAGGATGATTAGGGATTCCCAATTAATGTTGGACTTGCCAGTGTTGCCCACATCCCAGGAACAAATTAGAAAAAAGCTCAATCCCAATATGGGATTAGTGTAGGATTGGTATAAATGGGTGGTTGATGGTCAGCACAGACTCGGTGGGCCGAAGGGCCTGTTTCAGTGCTGTATCTCGAAATAAATAAACTCTCCAATGCCACTAATGAGAGGGCATCAACCTGAAATGCTAACTCTGCTTCTTTTTTTATCATGGAATGTCTTCCTGGGCTCTGAAAAGAGGTAGTTAATGAGGTAGTCGATGCATTGGTGTTAATTTGTCAAAATTCGCTAGATTCTGGAAAGGTTCCATCAGAGAGTAGAAAATATAACCCCTCTATTCAAGTGGGTGGGGGTGTGGGGGGGGGGGGCAGAAAACAGGCAACTAGAGGCCAGTTAGCTTGACGTCTGTCGTGGGGAAGGTTTTAGAATTGATCATTAAGGAGGCTAAAGCTGGGCACTTAGAAAAACTCAAGGATGTGTCTAGGCCAGCATCTATTGTTCATCCCTAATTGCCCTTGAGAAGGTAGTGTTGAACTGCCTTCTTGAACCACTGCAGTCCATATGGGGTAGGGACACCCACAGTGCTGTTAGGAAGGGAGTTCCAGGATTTTGACTCGTTGACAGTGAAGGAAAGTCAGGATGGTGTGTGGCTTGGAGGGGAACTTGCAGGTGTTGGTGCTCCCATACATCTGCTGCCCTTGTCCTTCTAGGTGGTAGAGGTCATAGGTTTGGAAAGTGCTGTCGAAGAAGCGTTGGTGAGTTACTGTAGTGCATCTTGTAGATGGTATACACTGCTGCCTCAGTGCATCGGTGGTGGAGGGAGTGAATGTTGAAGGTGGTGGATGGGGTGCCAAGCAAGAGGGCTGCTTTGTCCTGGATGATGTCGAGCTTTTGAATGTTTTTGGAACTGCACATATCCAGGCAAGTGGAGAATATTCCATCACACTCCTGACTTATGGCTTGTAGATGGTGGACAGGAAGTGAGGAGACAGGAGGTGAGTTCCTCTGCGCAGAATTCTCAGCCTCTGACCTGCTCTTGTAGCCACAACATTTATGTGGCTGATTCAGTTCAGTTTCTGGTCAATGGTAACCCCCAGGATGTTGATAGTGTGCAATTCAGCGATGGTAATGCCTTTGAACATTCAGGGGAGATGGTTAGATTCCCTTTTGTTTGAGATGGTCATTGCCTGGCACTTGTGTGGTGAATGTTACTTGTTACTTATCAGCCCAAGCTGATCTCCAAGCTCTCTCCGCAGATGCTGTCTGACCTGCTGAGTATTTCCAGCATTTTCTGTTTTTATTCCTCCATCACTAAACTGTGCTTTATATCCCTTAGCCACTGACCCTTTAATCACATGGGCTATACATCTGCTAACAAGGCTATTAGGTGGTACCTTGTTAACGCTTTTTGGAAGTCCATATACACATTAATTACAATACCTTCATCAACCCTTTCTGTTGCCTCACAAACTCAATCAAGTTTGTCAAACATAATTTATACTTGACAAATCTTGCTGATTTTCATTAATTAGCTCATACATTTTCAAATGTCAATTAATTTTCTGCCAATTATTGACTCCATTTCCCTATCACTGACGTTAGGCTATCTAACCTGTAACTGCTGGGTTTATCACTCCCCCCTTTTTAAAACAGGGGTGTGACATTTACAATCGCCCAGTCTTCTGGCACCACCCCCATATCCAAGGAGGATTGGAAGATTTAGCTGGAACCTCTACAATTTCCTCCCGTACTTCCTTCAGTAACATTGGATACATCCCATGCGCACTGGGTGGCTTTTCCACTTTGATGACTCACAACCTTTTAAGTACCTCCTCTTTATTTTTACATGATCTAATATTGCTTATGCTCTCCTCCTTTACTGATACACTGGCAGCATCCTCTTCTACAGTGAAGACAGATGTCAAAAAATTTATTTAGTACCTCAGCCTGCACAAGATGATCTCTTTTTTGGTCCCTAATTGGCCCCACTCTTCCTTTGACTACCTCTTTATGATTTATATGTTTATAAAAAGACTTTTTGTGTTCACTTTTATGTCAGCTGCTAATCTATTCTCATACTCTATGTCCCTTTTATTATCCTTTTATAGATCTCCTCTATACTTTGTATATTCAGCTTGGTTCTCTACTGTATCATGAACATTACAATTGTCATAAGTTTCCTTTTTCAGTCTCATTTTAATCTCTATACCTTTAATTATCCAGGGAGTTCCAGCTTTGGATGCCCATCCTGTCCTCCTCAAGGGAATGTGTCTATTCTGTACCCAAACCACTTCCTCTTTGAAGCCCTCTCCATTGTTCAATTCCTGTTTTTCCTACCAATTTTTGATTTCAATTAACCTGGGCCAGATCCCTTTTTAACTCACCAAGGTTAGCCCAACCCCAGTTCAGTACTTTTCGCTTGATTGCACCTTGTACTTTTCCATAACTATTCTGAGCCTGATATAATGATCAGTGTTCCACAAGTGGAAATGCTCTCTCTACATCTACCCTATCCAACACATTTGTAATTTTAAAGACCTCTATCAGGTCTGCTCTAAGTCTTCTCAATATGTTCAATCTCTCAAAATATGGCTGAGACAGCCTAGAAAGCTGGCAGCAACTTCATTAACTGCAACAGACAACTAATTAATTATATTAATCCTGCACCAGCAATGATTCAAACCGACTGGGTTAAATGGAAATTGACAGTAATCTGCAGATCCTATGAATAACATACCTGCAGAGTGTGTAACAGAGAACAGCTGAATAACACAGGAGACTACCACACTGATGTGTAAAGCAGCCATGTTCAGATTGTCAAAGGCTGTTTCGCTGAAGATTAGAGCACAAAAATAAACAGAAATCTAATGGGCAAAGTACAGAAGGGAGGCTTTGCTCAAGCGCACATTGACCTAATAGCAAATTTAACCCTAATAGGAGCTGACAATGACATTAGTGCAGGTATCTTACCCTAACAGGACTATACAGTGATTATCTTCCCTGCTCTGCACCACTCTCACCAACAAGAATGAGGAGCACAGGGACCTTTTTGTCATCAAGATCTGCCTCTACTGCTTCCCTCTCCTTTCCCCTTGTCAACCAAGCCAATCCCAACCCCTCAGACCTCCTCCTACCCAAACACTGAATCGGTGTCTCTCTAGTTTCTATCCTATCTCCCCTCATGCCCTCTCTCATCTCATCCCTTGATCCCTTTCCCATTAAATTATTAACCATCCAATTTCCCTTGCTGCCCCCTGCTGTAACTGAAACTGCAATCAAAATAGTTCCTTCTCCTCATGTACTGTCCCTGCTCCTTTTTAATACCACCATCATCAGGTATTTAAAAAGGAAAAGAGTAAGTAAAATGAGTGTTGGTCCTCTAGAGAGTGAGAATGGGGAGTTTATAGTATATAATAAGGAAATGGTGGATGAAATGTACAAATATTTTGCTTCTGTCATCACTATAGAGGATACAAAAAACATTCCAGTAATAGCTATAAAACAGGAGGTGGAAGGAAGAGAGGAACTTGGTGAAATTACAATCACCAGAGCAGTACTGAGCAAACTGATGGAGCTGCAGGCTGACAAGTCCCCGGGTCCTGATGGGCTTCATCCTAGGGTCTTAAAAGAGGTGACTAATGAGGTAGTAGATGCGTTGGTGTTGATTTTTCAAAATTTGCTAGATTCTGGAAAAGTTCCATCAGACTGGAAAGTAGTAAATATAACCCCTCTATTCAAGAAGGTGGGGGAGTGGAGGGGGGGAGGTAGAAAACCGGTAACTATAGGCCGGTTAGCTTGACGTCTGTCGTGGGGAAGGTGTTAGACTTGATCATTAAGGAGGCTGTAGCTGGGCACTTAGAACAACTCAAGGTAATTGGGAATAGTCAGCATGGACTTGCGAAAGGAAAATCATATTTAACCAATTTATTGAAGTTCTTTGAAGGAGTAACAGATGCCGTGGATAAAGGGGAGCCTGTTGACATATTGTACTTGGATTTCAAGAAGGTGCCATATAAAAGGCTATTGTGCTAAGTAGGAGCTCATGGTGTATTGGTAACATATTAGCATGGATAGAAGATTGACTGGCTGGCAGAAAACAGAGAGTATGCATAAATTGGTCCTTTTCTGATTGACAGGATGTGACAAGTGGAGTCCCACAGGGGTCTGTGCTGGGGCCTCAACATTTTACAATTTATATCAGTGACTTAGATGAGGAGAGCGATGGCATGGTAGCTAAATTTGCAGATGACAGAAAGATAGGTAGGAAAGTATGTTGTGAAGAGGACATAAGGGGGCTGCAGACCGATATAGATAGGTTGAATGAGTGGACAAAAATCTGGCAGATGGAGTACAATGTGGGAAAACGTGAAGTTGTTCACTTTGGCAGGAAGAATAAAAAAGCAGAGTATTACTTAAACGGAGAACGACTGCAGAATTCGGAGGTGCAGAGGGATCTAGGTGTTCTAGTGCATGAGTCACAAAAAGTTAGTATGCAGGTACAGCAAGTAATAAAGAAGGCTAATGGAATGCTGTCCTTTATTACGAGAGGAATTGAAAATAAAAGTAAGGATGCTATGCTTCAGTCATACAGGGGTTTGGTGAGACCACGTATCCAATACTGTGTGCAGTTTTGGTCTCCTTACTTAAGAAAGGATGTAAATGCATTGGAGGCAGTTCAGAGGAAGTTTACTAGATTGATAACTGGAATGAGCGGGTTGTCTTATGAGGATAGGACGGACAGACTGGGCTTGTTTTTACTGGAGTATAAAAGAGTGAGGGGAGACTTGATTGAAGTATATAAGATCCTGAATTGTCTTGACAAGGTGGATGTGGAAAGGATATTTCCTCTTGTGGGTGAATCCAGAACTAGGGGCACTGTTTTAAAATTAGGGGTCACCCTTTCAGAACAGAGATGAGGAGAAATGTTTTCTCTCACAGGGTTGTGCGACTTTGGAACTCTCTGCCTCAGAAGGTGGTGGAGGCGGGGTCATTGACTATTTTTAAGGGGGAGGTATATAGATTCTTGTTAGGCAAGAGAATCAAAGGTTATCGTGTGTAGATGGGAGTGTAGAATTCAAGACACAAACAGATCAGCCATGATCTTATTGAATGGTGGTGCAGGCTGGAAGAGCCAAATGGCCTACTTCTGCTCCTAATTTGTCTGTTCGTATAACCCCGAATTAGACTGTTCACGACAGCTCCCTAAAATAGTACAGTGTTCCCCTTGGACATACATCACCAAGTTTCCGGAGAACCTTGCATGGGGGTGGACTCTCCCGTCAGTCACTCCATCAACATCCCTTCTTTCATAGTCTTCAGTGGTTGACTTGTCCACTCCGGCTGCAGCCCCGAACATTGGATGCTGTGCCCCTTTAAGTCCAATTTCTGGCTCCATTCCATCTTCTCGAGGTTTCCATCCAGACTTTCTCAAAATAAAGATCTGATAACCACGAGTCCTTATCAAATTCTTCTCACAGGCACTATGACAGATTGGGAAACGTTACTTAAAGGGATGACGGTGGATTGGCAATGGCAAACAGTTAAAGAGCGCATGGATGAACTGCAACAATTGTTTATTCCTGTCTGGTGCAAAAGTAAAATGGGAAAGGTAGCCAAACCATGGCTTACAAGGGAATTTAGAGATAGCATTAGATCCAAGGAAGAGGCATACAAATTCACCAGAAAAAACAACAGACCTGAGGATTGGGAGCAGTTTAGAATTTAGCAGAGGAGGACCAAGGGATTGATTGAGAAGGGGAAAATAGAATACGAGAGCAAGCTTGCAGGGAACATAAAAACTGACTGTAAAAGTTTCTACAGGTATGTGAAGAGAAAAAGATTGGTGAAGACAAATGCAGGTCCCTTACAGTCAGAAACAGGGGAATTTATTGTGGGGAATAAAGAAATGGCTGACCAACTAAATGCATACTTTGGTTCTGTCTACACAATGGAGGACACAAATATCATACCAGAAATGTTGGGAAACACAGGGTTTAGTGAGAGAGAGGAACTGAAGGAAATCAGTATTAGTAGAGAAATGGTGTTGGGGAAATTGATGGGATTGAAGGCCGATAAATCCCCAGGGCCTGATGGTCTGCATCCCAGAGTACTTAAGAAAGTGGCCCTAGAAATAGTGGATGCATTGGTGGTCATCTTCCAAGATTCTATAGACTCTGAAACAGTTCCCACAGATTGTAGGGTAGCTAATGTAACCCTACTAGTTAAAAAGGGAGGTAGAGAGAAAGCAGGGAATTATAGACCAGTCAGCCTGACATCGGTATTGGGGAAAATTCTAGAGTCCATTATCAAAGATTTTATAGTAGAGCACTTGGAGAACAGTGGTAGAATCGGATAGGGTCAGCATGGATTTACGAAAGGGAAATCATGCTTGACAAATCTATTAGAATTCTTCGAAGTTCTTGGAAAAATACAAGTTCACAATTAATAATATACCATTGATTACATAATTGATTAATTACTTGACTCAGAGTACAATTACACCTCGTTTTAAATCAATGTCTACAAAGTAACTTTTAAACATTCACTGTGGGTTTAATACAGCTTTAAAAAAAAAATCGAAAGCAAAGCAAAAGCAAGGCAGAGATAAAATGCAAAATCTTACAAAAAGTAGTGGTTGCAGGCCTCAGGTCTACACCAGTCCGTTCTTGACGCTCTCCCGCAGCTTCCTGTCATGGATGAGTTAGATGGAGAACCTTCATCACTTGAGTTTGAGAGACCACAGACTGCCTAGCCAACAGTAGACAAGGATGGAATCCCAGCCAAAACTGCTCAGAAACAGAGAGACCCATCTATTGCCACACCTTTATAACCTTCTCCTTCTCTGCCGAAGGTAGGCTCCATTCCACAGGAGATGCGTAACACAAAAATCATCACACTATAAAAAAACAAAGGCGACAGAGGAGACTGCAACAACTACAGGGGAATCTCACTCCTTAGCATCACGGGAAGGCCTTTGCTGGGGTCATACTTAAAAGACTCCATTTACTTGCAGACAGAGTGTACCCAGAGGCACAGTGTAGTTTCTGTGCCAGCAAATCTACTGTGAACATGATCTTCTCCATATGCCAGTTGCAAAAGAAGTGTAGGGAACAGAGTATACCCATTTACCTTACTTTTGTAGATCTCACTAAGACACTGTCAGCAGAGCAGGGCTCTGCAAGATTTTGGGAAAAATTTGCTGTCCACCGAAGCTCCTCAGTCTCATCCTCTCCTTCCATGACAACATGTACGGCACTGCACAGTGTGCTAGCACCATTTCTCACAGTTTCGGAGTGAAGAATGGAGTGAAACAGGGTTGTGTCCTAGCCCCCACTCTGTTTGGTATCTTCTCCTCCATGCTCCTGACCTTCACATTACCTGCAGATATGGAAGGAGTCTCCTTGCACACTAGGTCAGATGGCAAGCTGTACAATCTAGAGAGGTTGAAAGCAAAGGCAAAAACACATCACATCCTGATCAGAGAACGCCTCTCCGCTGATGATGCTGTGCGAGTCGCTCACACAGAAACTCAGCTACAAAGATTCATGGACTGTCTCTCCCGTGCCTGTAATTTGTTCTCCCTGACGATAAGCGTCAAGAAAACCGTGGCCATGGGATAAGGTGTTGCATCTCTGTCCCTGATCACACTAAATAACACCCCACTGGAAGTGGTGAGCAAATTCTGCTACCTTGGGTCCACGATGACAGACAATCTGTCCCTTGATACAGACCTTGATACACACATAGGGAAAACAGCTACCACCTTTGGCCAACTCAAGAAACCCGCATGGGATAACACGAAGCTGACCTTTAGGACCAAGCTGATGGTTTATAAGGCCTGTGTTCTCAGCACCTTGCTGTATGGCTGTGAAATATGGGAGACATACGGCTATCAGGAAAAGAAGCTCAATAATTTCCATCTTCGCTGTCTGCAGCACATTATGAGAGCATCCTGGCAGGACAATATCATGAATGTGGCAGTCCTCAGAAAGTCCTTCTGCATCTGCTGCCTTTTTGGGTGGTTTCAGAAACCCTTCTATCTGAAAAGTATTACCTTGCAGAAATGTGACTTTCATGTTGATTGATCTATACTTCCATGAACAAGTGGCCAAAAGATCTAAAAATATTTTCAAGATAACATTTCCAGCTGTGGGAGAATCCACTCTAACATCTGTATGAAGTAATTGCTCTTCAAAACACCCATCCTTATAAGTCCCATCTGCAAGGGCTTTTTCAGGACGAACGCACCCATGCAACAAGACTGGTTGCCCTTATCTGGTACCTCAGACTAAATTCCAAACTCTCTCTATCAAATACCCTAAAGTTTCTGGAGGGGCACTTGAACTCATAGCTTTCTGATCTAGAGGCCAAAGTGTTACCACTGAGCCACATTCTGATTGCTGTTGGGATCTTATTACAGATCTGTCATTGCTGTTTCACAAACTGCCCACTGGTACAAAACTGGCTCTGAAATGAAACTTTCTGCCTTTCCAAAGGTGTGTTATGGTCGACCCCATCAAGCACTGTCAATCTCAGGCCTTCACAATAGGCAGCAGTTGTGCTAATGTAACTGATGTCTGATGTTCAAAATCAAACCCCAGCACAATATGCAGGCCTCCTTAGTGCTTAACAGGAACAAAGCAATTATCACAAAATACATTCACTGTCAAACACTGGCAGCTTTGTGCTGAATTACTCAGACTCTTCAAACCAGGGCCTAACCTCAGGGGCCTAACATCAGGGGCCTCGCCTTGTGGTGGCCGAGGCGAAGGGTTTGGATTTGGACTCCTATATATTACTGGACAATGATGCTAAACGTCGCCTATTTATTCAAAGCATTGCACGCAGAAATCATGAAAAGGTATGTTTACACTTGAGTGTTTAAGATTAACGTGTGATCTATTTGACAGGGTGGACAGAGAGAAACTATTTCCTCTGGTGGGGGGAATCTGAAAGGGGATGAACAGGGTCATTCAGATGTGATGTCAGAAATCACTTCTTCATTCAAAGGATAGTGGAAATCTGGAACTTACTGCCTCTAAAAGCTGGGGACAATTGATAATTTCATAATTGACATTGATAGATTTTTATTAGACAAGGGTATCAATGGTTACAGAACTAGAGTTCATTGAGTTGAAAAACAGATCAGCCATGATCTAATTGAATAATGGAACAGGTTGAGGTGCTGAATGCTGTCCTGCTCCACAACCCCTCCCCCACTCAATTCAGCCCCTCCCCCACTCACCACAGCCCCTCCCCCCACTCACCACAACCCCCTCCCCCCACAACCCCCTCCCCCCACTCACCACAACCCCCTCCCCCCACTCACCACAACCCCTTCCTCACTAACCATCAATCTCTTCCCCGCTCACCATCAGAATCCCACTGGGAGGTTGTACTTAAAATAAAATAAGCCTCCCTCCTCTATAAGATCACCTGCCATGACGCAGGTGAATCCCTTTGAATTTGAGCTGAGGCCAACTTTCTCACATTCTGCATTACACCAGCTACTGTCACAAACTTCAAACAATGTCAGGAACTAGCGGCAATCATAGCATCATAGAAGGGTTACAGCACAGCATGAGGACATTTGGCCCATCGTGTTAGTGCTGTCTTTCTGCAAGGGCAATGCAACTAATCAAGTCATTTATATAAACTTATATAAATGGTAAAAAGTTGAGGCCCCAGCACTGATCCCTGTGGCACACCAGAAAATGACCTATTTATGCATACTCTCTGTTTCCTGTTAGCTAGCCAATCTTCTATCCATGTCAAAATGTTACCTCCTGCTCCATGAACTTTGATGCAGCATCTTATTTGATGCCTTCTGGAAATCTAAGTACAGTACATCCATCGGTTCCCCTTTATCCACAGCACATGTTACTTCTTCAAAGAACTCCAATAAATTGGTTAAACATGATTTACCTTTCATAAAACCATGTTGACTCTGCCTGATTTCCTTCAATTTTTCTAAGTGCCCTGCTATAACGTCTTCAATAATAGCTTCTAACATTTTCCCTATGACAGATGTTAAGCTAACTGGCCTGTAGTTTCCTGCTTTCTGTCTCCCTTCTTTTTTAAATAAAGGAGTGACATTGGCTATTTTCCCATCTAATGGAACCTTCCCCAAATCTAAGGAATTTTGGAAAATCAAAACCAACACATCAACTATCTCCCTAGCCACTTCCTTTAAGACCGTAGGATGAAGTCATTAGGACCTGGGGACTTGTCAGCTGGCAGCTCCAACAATTTGCTCAGTACCACTTCCCTGATGATTGTAATTTTCTTGAGTTCCTCCCTCACTTCTATTTGCTGATTTACAGCTATTTCTGGGATGTTACTTGTATCTTCTATGGTAAAGACCAATGCAAGATACCTGTTCAATTCATCTATCATCTCCTTATTTTCCATCATTAATTCCCCAGGCTCACTTTCTATAGGACCAACGCTCACTTTGTTAACTCTTTTCTTTTTAAAATATCTGTAGAAACTCTTACTATCTGTCTTTACATTTCTCACTAGCTTTCTCTCATACTCTCATTTTTCCCTCCTTACCAATCTTTTAGTCGTTCTTTGCTGCTTTTTATATGCTGTCCAATCTTTGGACCTGCCACCCATCTTTGTGCAATGATATGCTTTTAATTTAAGTTTGATACTATCTTTATTTTTTTCAGTTAACCACAGATGGTGGGTCCTCCCCTTGAAATTTTTCTTTCTCGTTGGAATGTGTCTATTCTATGTATCCTGAAATATCACCTTAAATGTCTGCCACTGCATCTCGATTAATCTATCCCTTAACCTACTTTGCCAGTTCACTTTTGCTCGCTCTGCTTTCATGCCCTCGTATGCCTTATTTAAGTTTAAAATACTAGTCTTAGACCCACTTTTCTCTCCCTCAAATTGAATGCAAAATTCAATCATATTATGATTCCTGCTGCCTAGGGGTACCTTCTCTAAGAGGTCATTAATTAATCACATCGCACAATACCAGGTCTAGTATAGCTTGCTCTCTGGTTGGCTTCAGAACGTGCTGCTCTAAGAAACCATCTTGAAAACATTTTGTGAATTCCTCATCTAGGCTACCTTTGCCCATTTGATTTTTCCAATTTATATATAGATTAAAATCCCCCATGATTTTTATTTATTTTTATTTAGAGATACAGCACTGAAACAGGCCCTTCGGCCCACCGAGTCTGTGCCGACCGTCAACCACCCATTTATACTAATCCTACATTAATCCCATATTCCTAACACATCCCCCCTTCCCTCAATTTCCCTACCACCTACCTATACTAGGGGCAATTTATAATGGCCAATTTACCCATCAACCTGCAAGTCTTTGGCGGTGGGAGGAAACCGGAGCACCCGGCGAAAACCCATGCAGTCACAGGGAGAACTTGCAAACTCCGCACAGGCAGTACCCAGAATTGAACCCGGGTCGCTGGAGCTGTGAGGCTGCGGTGCGAACCACTGCCGCCACTTTGCTGCCCATTATCGCCGTACCTTTCTGACTGGCACCCATTATTTCTTCCTTTATACCCCATCATACCATGTGGTTATTGTTAGGGAGCCTGTACACCACTTCCACAAGTGATTCCGTGCCTTTATCATTTCTCATCTCGACCCAAACTGCTTCTACATCCTGGCTTCTTGAACTTAGGTCATCCCTCTCTATTGTGCTAATACCATCATTAATTAACAGAGCCATCCATCCACCTTTTCCTAGCTTCCCGTCCTTCCTAAATGTCATGTACCCTTCAGTATTAAGATCCCAATCAATGCCATCCTGCAGCCGTGTCTCTGTAATGGCTAGCAGATCGTAATTATTTATTTCTATTTCTATTTATAGTTCATTTGTTTTGTTTCAAATTCTACATGCATTCAGATACAGAGCTTTAGTTTTGTCCTTTTATAATTTTTGTAACCTCTAGCCTTGTCTGCTGATTTACTGTTAGGTTTGTAATCACTGTCCCTTCCTGCTGTAGTGGATTTATCTTTTCCCATATTAATACCTTTCTTTCTTGCCTTGTCTCTAAACTTTGATTTACCAAATCTTCCCAAATTTGATCCCTTACCCCCATTATTTAGTTTAAAGCCCTGTCTACTTCCCTAGTTATGTGACTCACTAGAACACCGGCCCCAGCATGATTCAGGTGTAGACCGGCCCAAGTTATGTGACTCACTAGAACACCGGCCCCAGCACGATTCAGCCCAATGGTACAGCCCCCACTTTCCCCAGCGCCTCACGAACCAGAACCCACTTTTACCACACCAGTCTTTGAGCCACGCATTCATTTTTCTGATCTTATTTTCCCTATTCCAATTTTCATGTGGCTCAGGTAATAACCCAGAGATGATTACCATTGAGGTTCTGCTTCTTAATTTGGTGCCTCGCTCCTCATACTGAATATGCAGAACCTTTTTCCTTGTCCTCCCTATGTTGTTTTTACCTACATGGACTATGACGACTGGATCCTCCCCTTCCCACTGCAAGTTCCTCTCCAGCCCTGAGCAGATGTCCTGAACCCAGGCATTGGGCAGGCAACACAGCCTTTTGGACTTTCGCTGTTTGCTGCAGAGAACAGTGTAAATCCCCCTAACTATACTGTCCCCTACTAACACTACTTTCCTTTTTGTTCCCCCCACTTGAATGGCTTCCTGTACCATGGTACCATGGTCAGTCTGCTCATCCACACTAGAGCCCTCGCTCTTGTCCATACAAGCTGCAAGAACCTCGAACTTGTTGCTCAATTGCAAGGGCTGAGGCTCCTCCACACCCACCTTCTCGATCCCCTTACCTGCCTGACTCACAGTCACACCCTCCTGTCCCTGACCACTGACAAAAACAGGCGACTCTATCCTAAGGGGAGTGACTGCCTTCTGGAACAAAGTGTCCAGGTAACTTTCCCCCTCCCTAATGCATCACAGTGTCTGTAGCTCGGCCTCCAACCCAATTAACTTGAGCCAAAGCTCCTCAAGCCGTAGACAGTTACCACAGACATGGTTGTCATGGATTGTTGTGGTGTCTAGGAGCTCCCATATACTGCAGCCATGACACATCACATGTCCTGCCACCTTTATTGTGTTAATTTAATTACATTTATTTTTTCTTAATTAATTTATGGTTCCCCTCCTTAATGAACTCCCTCACTTACCAAACTCCATCTTCAAGCTCTGCGCCCTCCAGCAGCACTCAGTGAAGACCTGCAAAATCAAGATAAAGTGTGAAGCAGCAACATCCTAACAGAATGATTCCCATTCAAACATCAAATGATGGCCATGGTTATCATCCTGGCCTATTGTGTGGTTACAACAGGGGAGAAGGCAATCTGTCTCCTAACAGTAACTCCAATGTGGTAGATTTCGACCTTAAAAATGTAGCTTTCTGGAGAGAAAGGGAGGAAATCAAGCCAACACCACAGAAAGCTTGTGGGAAGGATACAGTAGGCAAGAGAAGTATCCTGCTGACCAGGAACAGCCACCTCGGCACAGACATCTCAACATGACTTTGAGACTAAACATCTGTGAAAATAACAAACTACACACTACCAGCTTTGGTCTGTATTCCAACCACCAGAGCTCTACAATACCTCTGCAAGTTCAAGACTGCAAGTAATCAGGTCTGCAACTTTTTTGACAAAAGACTTTTGCTCCCAAGAAGACTCAATAACCTTACCTAACTTGGGACTTTTAACTACCTCTTACCTTTTTCTCTCTATGAGCCTGAGGCTTGATGTTTGCTCTAAGGCCAATGTCAGCACTCCTGCATGACAGGGTTTGAGCCATCTTGTGCAATTTTACAGATATCCTGCTGAGGCGTTTAACAGAATGGTATGTGGAATGAAAGACTTCAGTTACGTGAAAAGATGAGAGAAACTAAGTTTTTTTCTTGGCAGAGCAGAGCAGGTTAAAAGAAGATTTGATGGATATGTCCCAAATCTTGAAGGGTTTTGATCAAGCAAATAAGGAGCGACTGGTTCCAGTGACAGAGGCTCTGTAACTAGAAGACACAGATTTCAGGTGTTTGGCAAAGCACAGGAGGCAACATGTGGAAACTTTTTTTTTAAACCGAGCCAGTTGTTGTGGTGTGGACTGCACTGTCCGAAAGGGTGGTGGAAACAGATTCAATAATAAAGTTCAAAAAGCAATTGGATAAATATTTGAAGGGGAAATTTTGCTATGGGGAAAGAGCAGGTGCCTGGGAGTAAAGAGATAGCGCTTTCAAAGAGCTGGAACAGGCACAATGGGACAAATGCCCTCCTTCTGTGCTATATGTTTCTATAATTCTATGAATTGCCCAACAAACTTGTCCATCCTGAGTGCTTCTGCACCCAATGCTTCAAATGCTTCCTGGTCTCCCCACCCACATTAGTGCTTCCTGCCCCAATTGCTTTTATTTTATTTGTTCATGGGATGTGGGTGTTGCTGGCTAGGCCAGCATTTATTGCCCATCCCTAATTGCCATTGAGAAGGTGGTCGTGAGCTGCCTTCTTGAGTCCATGTGGGGTAGGTAAACCCACAGTGCTGTTAGAAAGGGAGTTCTAGGATTTTGACCCAGAGACAGTGAAGGAACAGCGATATAATTCCAAGTCAGGATGGTGTGTTACTTGGAGGGGAACTTGCAGGTGGTGGTGTCCCCATGCATTTGCTGCCCTTGTTCTTCTAGTTGGTAGAGGTCGCAGGTTTGGAATGTGCTATCTAAGGAGCCTTGGTGCACTGCTGCAGTGCATCTTGTAGATGGTCCACACTGCTGCCACTGTGTGTTGGTGGAAGAGGGAGTAAATGCTGAAGGTGATGGATGGGGTTCCAGTCAAATGGGCCGCTTTGTCCTAGATGGTGTCGAGCTTCTTGAGTGTTGTTGGAGTTGCATCCATCCAGGAAAGTGGAGAGTAATCCATCACACTCCTGATTTGTGCCTTGTAGATGGTGGACAGACTTTGAGGAGACAGGAGGTGAGTTCCTCGCCACAGGATTCCTAGCCTCTGACCTGCTCTTGTAGCCACGTTATTTATATGGCTTCTCCAGTTCAGTTTCTGGTCAACGGTAACCCCCAGGATTCAGATAGTGGGGGATTCAGTGATCGTAATGCTATTGAATGTCAAAGGGAGATGGTTAGATTCTCTCTTGTTGGAGATGGTCATTGCCCGGCACCTGTATGGCACGAATGTTACTTGCCACTTATCAGCCCAAGCCTGAATATTGTCCAAGTCTTGCTGCATTTCTACATGGACTGCTTCAGTATCTGAGGAGTCACGAATGGTACTGAACATTGTGCAATTATAAGTGCTGTGTATGAGGTCATCTCCGATCCAGAGCCAGAGTCTGCAGAGGCTGCAAACACCTTATATTCTGGCTTGCTCTCTGCTCTCTTAGTTCATCTGAGTATCTGTATCTGTGAATTAAGGCAGACAGAAAACCAATTGCAGACACCATCGTGCAAAAACCAAGACCAATATCTGTCCTCTGTGGAGACCATGAAGACCATGCTGAATCGAGCGCAGAATGAACCGATAATAATTTTCATCCAGGAGAAGGGAGGCTGGGATCTCATGCAGGAGCCGCACACCTATTACAAGGGGATTGCTCTGCTCGCCGAAGCCATGGGCTTATTCAGTGAACACCAGTTGTTAGAGGTTGTGATGGATCTTGCACCTTTCCTGTCAACTACACAGGAGGGTCAAAGAGCCACTGTGGCTGCCTTCTTTGCTGAATTTCCAGGATCACCTTCCCTCGTAACCGCCCATGGATGCGCTGCAAGTCTCCCATGATTTTTACCATAAATCTCTGCCCATTAATAGCTTCCTTGCTGCCAGCTACATGTAAGAAAATGCCATGGATACCAACTACCCATCATAGTAATTTACTTTCTTTTTCCAAAACATGCTTAATGAAAGGCAGAGGAATTTTCCTCAGTGCTTCAGCGAAAGTTGTCCTCAATAATTGTGGCAAGGGCAGTGGGAGATGCAGAGCTGGAAGGACATGTCCTCCTCACTGTTATACTCCCGCAGCATTCATTTAGAGAATTAACAGACATATAGCTTTCCTCCCAGGCAGCCTGATGAAACAGTCAGCACAGAGTACCCATGAGGATCAAACACCAGAGGATTCTTGGAATTCTGATAGAATGATGCCAGTGTTGGTGTCAAAGCAAATACACAGGAGGACGATTAAATGTGAGTAAATTGGGTGAGTGAACAGCAAGTAATTTCTTTCTGCAACAAAAGCAGTCTTTAACTGGAGAGCCTGCAGGTAAGGGAGTGTGAGATAAGTGGTGAGTAGCTGGTGAACTTTGTTGTTCGTGAAAAGAGAGGGAGGTGAGAGTCAGAGTAGTGGCACTGGCTCCAAGCTAAGAAGCTGCTTCTTGCTATTACTTTATTAAATTAATAAGTTAAACTAGATGAACCAATTAATTAACAGAACTAAAATATTGCTGAAAATAGAGACATGTTGTCGAAGCTTTTTGTCTTGCACTCATCAGGACAATCGCAAGAATACCAATGTAAGGGAAAACAACTTATACTGCATGAGAAGAGAATGCTGATTGATTGGCAAGTGAACTGTGATTGGTAGAGGCATTGCCATGGTGAATGCATCAGTTTACAGTGACTGACAGTTAACTGCCCAGCTTTGTTTAAAATTTAAACCAGGCTCTGATTGGTCAAGGCATTGCCCTGAGGAATGAACCAACGAATGGCTGTCACTTATTTCAGTCAGCTAAAACAGGTACAATGTTTGTACATATTCTTTCTGTCTGTAAAGAACAGGGGCCTGTGTATTAATTCATATATCACAATGCCAGTGTGATGCTAGGTATATCGGCTGTACGTCCCAAAGACTGGTGGATCATATCAAACAACATGTCCCTTCTGCTGTTTGCAACGGCCAAGGTACAGGCCGTACCCAACTAGCCCGTGCTTGCAAAACTCAAAACACAGTGTCCAACATCAGATATGTTTCCGCAATTGGACAACATTTGCTAAGTAATCCTCAGTGTTCTAAGAATTATGCTGACAACCAACTTAAGATTGTCAGGCGGGTTTGCAGTGTGGCACATTTGCACATATTGGAAGCTACATATATTAATAAATAGAATAATAATTAATAGATTTACTTGTACTTCTTTCAATTTAGTATACTGTATTCGCTGATGACAATGTGGTCTCCTCTACATTGGGGAGACCAAACACAGATTGGGTGATCGCATTGCGGAACACCTCCGCTCAGTCCATAAGCGTGACCCCGAGCTTCTGATTGCTGGCCATTTCAACACACACCCACCCTGCTCTCATGCTCACATCTCTGTCCTGGGATTGCTGTAGTGTTCCAGTGAACATCAACGCAAGCTCGAGGAACAGCATCTTATTTACCGATTAGGCACACTACAGCCTGCCGGATTGAAGATTGAGTTCAATAATTTCAGAGCATGACGGGCCCTCCCCCCCTTTTTATGTTTAGTTATTTTTTTCTTTTTTTTTAAACTTGGTCATTTTATTTTAGGTTTTTTAATGTGTTTAGTTTGTTTCTACTGTGCCTACCCACTGTTTTTGTTTAAAAAAAATGTTAATGTTTATGCTTGGAGTGCTTTGTGCTTTACAGTCTATTCGCACCCTCTCTGTACTAACGCTTTGTCTTTCAACACACCATTAACATACCGTTTGCCTTTGTTCCATGACCTTCTGGTCAGTTATTCTGTGTCCTTGTTCTATCAACACCTTCTCTTTTGTTATCTCTTGCCCCACCCCCGCTTTACTTGCTTAAAATCTTCTACATTTCTAATATTTATCAGTTCTGAAGAGTCACTGACCTGAAACGTTAACTCTGCTTCTCTCTTCACAGATGCTGCCAGACCTGCTGAGTATTTCCAGCATTTCTTGTTTTTATTTCAGATTTCCAGCATCTGCAGTATTTCGCTTTTATTTTGAGCTATTCTTGGCCCCTTCCTATTTCTCATCTGCATGCTGCCCCTCAGTAATATCATTTGAAAATCCAGCATCTGTTTCCACATGTGCGGTGACGACACCCAAATCTACCTCATCGCCACCTCCCCTGACCCCTTCACTCTCTCTAACTTGGCATTCTGTTTCTCCAACATCTAGTACTGGATCAGCAGAAATTCCCTCCAACTAAACATTGGGAAGACCATTGGGTTCCCACTACAAATTTTGTTGCCTAGCTATTCCTCTCCCTGGCAACTGTCTGAGGCTGAACCAGACTGTTCGCAACCTTGGTATCATATTTGACCCCAAGATGAACTTTAACCTCACCTCCCAGCTATCACTATGAAACACCGCCTATTTCCACCTCCATAACATCATTCGAGTCCCCCCCTGCCTCAGCTCATCTGCTACTGAAACCCACAGCCCTGCCTTTGTTACAAACAACAGTAGAGCACAGGAACAGGCCATTCGGCCCTCCAAGCCTGTGCCGATCTTGATGCCTGCCTAAACTAACACCTTCTGCACTTCCGGTCTTTTAGTCTATACTTCTAGTCTTGGTTATTCAATCGAAACCTTTCATGATTTTAAATATCTCTATCAAATCTATTTTTCTTTCCTAAGGAGAACAACCCCAGCTTCTCCAGTCTCTCTGCTTAATGGTAATAACCTCATCCTTGGAACCATTCTAGTAAATTTCTTCTGTTACCAATGCTTTCAAGTACTTCCTAAAGTGTGGTGCACAGAATTGACACAATACTCCGGTGGGGGCCAAACTACTATTTCATAAAGGTTTAGCTTAGCATCCTGGCTTTTGCACTCTATGGGCTGGATTTTTGTGGTCCCATGAGGCGGGATCGGAGAAAGGGAGGGCACGGAGTATCGTAACTGGTGGCGGGAGTCGGCGGGGAGGAGAGCCCATTGCCAGGCGATCTTACAGCCGACAGCCTTCCTGCCCAGTGACCAATTGAGGTCCTTAAGTGGCCTATTAATGGCCAATTAAGTGCCTTTTCCATGGGGGGGGGGGGGCTCCACCATGCAGGGAGGGCGCCTTGTAACACGAGGCACCCTCCCTGCGAGCTTGGGGGTGGTCCCTCCCCCATGGAGGACCCCTACTGGGAACCACTTCACTCCCTGGGAACCCCTCCCACTGGACTGCAAGACCAACATCCAGCCTCCTCTCGCCGGGGTCTTGCAGACTGGCCTCAGCAAACCTGTCTCACCTACCTCTTGACCAGGGTTCCAGCACTGAGCTTGGGTCCGAGGCCTCTGCAGTACCAACACTGGCCACTGCTGCTGAGCTGCCAGCTCTCTGATTGGTCTGAAGGGCCACAGATCGCCACTGAAGGGCGGCACAGTGGCGCAGTGGTTAGCACCGCAGCCTCACAGCTCCAGGGACCCGGGTTCGATTCCGGGTACTGCCTGTGTGGAGTTTGCAAGTTCTCCCTGTGTCTGCGTGGGTTTTCTCCGGGTGCTCCGGTTTCCTCCCACAAGCCAAAAGACTTGCAGGTTGATAGGTAAATTGGCCATTATAAAATTGTCACTAGTATAGGTAGGTGGTAGGGATATATAGGGACAGGTGGGGATGTTTGGTGGGAATATGGGATTAGTGTAGGAGTAGTATAAATGGGTGGTTGATGTTCGGCACAGACTCGGTGGGCCGAAGGGCCTGTTTCAGTGCTGTATCTCTAATCTAATCTAAAAACTTTACCCCCTGGACTTTACGACCGCCCCACCTCCCCCCCAATCC
The DNA here is from genome assembly GCF_036365525.1 of Heterodontus francisci. Classification (NCBI taxonomy): domain Eukaryota; kingdom Metazoa; phylum Chordata; class Chondrichthyes; order Heterodontiformes; family Heterodontidae; genus Heterodontus; species Heterodontus francisci. The sequence continues at coordinate 12,360,028 of NC_090380.1, read as the reverse complement.
CCTCAACGTGGCCTGCCGGACAGGCCCTGGCGACCCCGTCTCAACTACCTCTGTTCTGGGGTTCCAGCACTGGGCCTGGGTCCGAGGCCTCTGCAGTACCAGCAGTGGCCACTGCTCCCGGGGATGCTGCCTATACTGCTGAACTGCTGGCCCTCTGATTCGCTGGCAGCTCATTGAGGTGGGATTCCCGTCTTTAAAGGGACGGGATACCCGGCTCATGGCTCTGTAATTGAAAAAGACTGGAGGATCGCTCTGGGGGGATGGGGTGGGGGCACAAAAATACAGAGGTGAGGTTCCGCAGCCTTTTCGGGCCAGAGTCAGGAGCTCCAACTCCTACACAAAATCCAGCCCCATGCCTCTATTAAGAACCATAGAAAAATTACGGCACAGAAGGAGGCCATTCAGCCCATCATGTCCGTACCGGCTGAGAAAAAAACAAAATAGAAACTAGCCGCCCAATCTAATCCTACCTTCCAGCACCTGGTCCTTGCAGGTTACAGCATTTCAGGTGCATGTCCAGGTACCTTTTAAAAGAAATGAGGGTTTCTGCCTCCACCACCATTCCTGGCAGTGAATTCCAGACACCCACCATCCTCTGGGTGAAAAAGTTTTTGCTCATGTCCCCTCTAATCCTTCTACCAATCACTTTAAATCTGTACCCCCTGGTAATTGACCTCTCCGATAGGGGAAACAGGTCCTTCCTGTCTACTCCATCTAGGCCCCTCGCAATTTTGTACATCTCTATTAAGTCACCCCTCAGCCTCCTCTGTTCGAAGGAAAACAACCCTAACCTATCCAATCTTTCCTCATAGCTGCAACTTTCAAGCTCTGACAACATTCTTGTAAATCTCCTCTGTACTCTCTCCAGAGCAATTATGTCCTTCCTGTAATGTGGTGACCAGAACTGTACGCAATACTCAATATCCTCACGTTCATTGTGTATTCCCTTGCTTTGTTTGCCCTCCCCAAATGCATTACCTCACACTTCTCTGGATTGAATTCCATTTGCCACTTTTCCACCCACTCAACCAAACCATTGATATCATTCTGGATTCTACAGCTATCCTCTTCACTATCAACTACACGGCCAATTTTTGTGTCATCAGCAAATTTCCCAATCATGTCTCCCACATTTAAGTCCAAATCATTAATATATACCACAAACAGCAAGGGAGCCAACACTAAGCCCAGTGCAACGCCGCTAGAAACAGCTTCCCATTCACAAAGATATCCGTCAACTACTACGCTTTGTTTCCTGTCCCTGAGCCAATTCTGGATCCAACCTGCCACATTGCCCTGTATCCCATGGGCTTTCATTTTTCTGACCAGTCTGCCATGTAGGACCTTGTCAAATATCTTACTAAAATCCATGTAGACCACATCCACAGTACTACCCTCATCAATCCTTCTTGTTACTTCCTCAAAAAATTCAATTAAATTAGTAAGACATGACGTTTCCTTAACAAATCCATGCTGACTATCCCTGATTCATCCATGCCTTTCTAAGTGGCGGTTTATCCTATCTCTCAGAACTGATTCTAATAATTTACCCACCACCGAGGTCAGACTGACTGGCCTATAATTATTTGGCCTATCCCTTAGACCCTTTTTAAACAATGGTACAACGTTTGCAGACCTCCAATCGTCTGGTACCTCTCCTGTATCTAGTGACGATTTGAATCCGTTATTTCCTTCCTGGCTTTCTTTAACAACCTGGGATGTAATCCATCCGGCCTGGCGATTTATGCACTTTCAAGGATGTCAGACCCTCTAGTACTTCCTCTTTCATTATGTGTATCGTATCTAATATTTCACACTCCTCCTCCTTAACTACAATGTCTACATCAACCCTCTCCTTTGTGAAGACAGAGACTCATTAACAACCCGGCCCACAACTTCTGCATCCATGTATAAGTTCCCTTGTACATCTCTGATAGGCCCTACCCTTTCCTTAGTTATCTCCTTACTCTTAATGAGGACACAAGTATACCAGAAATGGTGGGGAACACAGGGCTTAGTGAGAGAGAGGAACTGAAAGAAATACGTAATAGTAGAGAAATGGTGTTGGGGAAATTGATGAAATTGAAGGCCGATAAATCCCCAGGCCTGATGTTATGCATCTCAGAGTACTTAAGTAATTGGCCCTAGAAATAGTGGATGCATTGGTGGTCATCTTCCAAGATTCGATAGACTCTGGAACAGTTCCTACAGATTGGAGGGTAGCTAATGTAACCCCACTATTTAAAAAGGGAGGTAGAGAGAAAGCAGGGAATTATAGACCAGTCAGCCTGACGTCAGTAGTGGGGAAAATTTGGGGGTAGTGTATTGCGATGGATAGAAAATTGGTTGGCAGACAAGAAACAAAGAGTAGGGATAAATGGGTCTTTTTCTGAATGGCAGTCAGTGACTAGTGGCGTACCGCAGGGATCGGTGTTAGGACCCCAGCTATTCATAATATACATTAATGATTCAGATGAGGGAACTAAATGTAATATCTCCAAATTTGCAGATGACACAAAACTGGGTGGGCGGGTGAGTTGTGAGGAGGATGCAGAGAGGCTTCAGGGTGATTTGGACAAGTTGAGTGAGTGGGCTAATGCATGGCAGATGCAGTATAATGTGGATAAATGTGAGGTTATCCACTTTGGTCGCAAAAACAGGAAGGCAGATTATCTGAATGGCTATAAACTGAGAGGGGGAAAATGTGCAGCGAGACCTGGGTATTCTCGTACACCAGTCGCTGAAGGTAAGCATGCAGATGCAACAGGCAGTAAAAAAGGCAAACGGTATGTTGGCCTTCATAGCAAGAGGATTCGAGTACAGGAGCAGGGATGTCTTGCTACAATTATCCAGGGCCTTGGTGAGGCCACACCTGGAATATTGTGTGCAGTTTTGGTCTCCTTATCTGAGGAAGGATGTTCTTGCTGTAGAGGAAGTGCAGCAAAGGTTTACCAGACTGATTCCTGGGATGGTGGGACTGACATATGAGGAGGGATTGAATCGGTTAGGATTATATTCCGTGGAGTTCAGAAGAATGAGGGGGGATCTCATAGAAACCTATAAAATTCTAACAGGACTTGACAGGGTAGATGCAGGAAGGATGTTCCCAATGGTGGGGGAGTCCAGAACCAGGGGTCATAGTCTAAGGATACGGGACTTTCAGGACTGAGATGAGGAGAAATTTCTTCACCCAGCGAGGGGTGAGCTTGTGGAATTCGCTACCACAGAAAGCAGTTGAGGCAAAAACATTGAATGTTTTCAAAAAGGAGTTAGACATAGCTCTTGGGTCTAAAGGGATCAAAGGGTATGGAGTGAAAGCCGGAACAGGCTACTGAGTTGGATGATCAGCCTTGATCATAATGAATGGCGGAGCAGGCTCAAAGGGCTGAATGGCCTACTCCTGCTCCTTTTTTCTATGTTTTATGTTCTATGTTTCAATGTACTGATAAACATCTTTGGGTTTTCTTTGATTTTACTTGCCAATAATTTTTCATGTCATCTCTTTGCTTTTCACATTTCCTTTTTTACTTCACCCCTGCACTTTCTATACTCCTCTAGGCTTTCTAAAGTATTAAGATTTTTGTGATCGTCATAAGCTTTCTTTTTTCTACTTTAACTTACCTGTAAGCTTCTAGATAACCAGGGGGCTCTAGATTTAGCCGTACCACCCTTTATCTTTGTGGGGACATGCCTACACTTTGCCTGTAGTATCTCGCTTTTGAATGCTTCCCACTGGTTTTCCACTGATTTTCCTTCAAGTAGCTGTATCCAGTCCACTTTCACCAGGTCACCTCTCAGTTCCTTAAAATTTGCCTTCCCCCAATTTTGAACTTTTACTCCTGTTTTATCTTTGTCCTTTTTCATGATTATGCTAAAACTTATAGTATTATGGTCACTATCTCCAATATGGTCACCCACTCTTACTTCCTCCACTTGCCTAGCTTCATTACTGAAGACTAAATCTAGTATTTCGCCCTCTCGTTGGGCTTGTTACGTGCTGGCTAAAAAAGTTCCCTTGAATGCGGTTCAAGAATTTTGTGCCCTTTACACTCTTTGTATCCCAGTTGATATTGGGGTAGTTGAAATCTCCAACTATTACCACCCTATAGGTTTTGCACACGGATATTTGCCTACACGTTTGTTCTTCTATCTCCCTCTCACTATTTGGGGATCGATAGTACATTTCTAGTAGTGTGGCTGCCCCTTTTTTATTTATGATCTCCACCCATATGGCCTCATTTGATGATTCATTTAGCATATCATCCCTCCTCAAAGCTGTTATTGATTCCTTATCTAATAATGCAACACCGCCTCCTTTTTTATCTCCCTCTCTACCCTGCCTGAAAATTCTATATCCAGGGATGTTGAGCTGCCATTCTTGCCTCTCCCTGAGCCAATTTTCCATTATAGCAACGATATTGTGATGTCATGTGTCTATTTTTTATTTATTTATTTTATTTTTTATTTAGCGATACAGCACTGAAACAAGCCCTTCGGCCCACCGAGTCTGTGCCGACCAACAACCACCCACTTATACTAACCCTGCAGTAATCCCATATTCCCTATCACCTACCTACACTAGGGGCAATTTACAATGGGCAATTTACCTATCAACCTGCAAGTCTTTGGTTGTGAGAGGAAACCGGAGCACCCGGCGAAAACCCACGGTCACAGGGAGAACTTGCAAACTCCGCACAGGCAGTATCCAGAATCGAACCCGGGTCCCTGGAGCTGTGAGGCTGCAGTGCTAACCACTGTGCTGCCCTCAGCTCATCAACTTTATTTACAAAACTCCTTGATTTAAATAAATATCTTTAAACACTGCCAAATTCCTGTGCTGCACACTTTTTAGCCTTTGCTTCTTCTGTCTTTCAGAGTCACTCGCTAATTTTCTGCCCCCTGTTCCCTGTCCTGAAATTGTCTTATCTAAGACTGCTCTCAGGTTCCCATCCCCCTGCCAAACTAGTTTAAACCATCCCCAACAGCACTAGCAAACCTTCCTGCAAGGATATTCGCCCCAGTGCATTTCTCCCACCACAATCAGAATCGTATATTTTGATTGGGGCTTTGACTGGAGCGGTCAATCATAACACTTCCTATATCGTTTGTTCAGGTGCAGACTGTCTGGCTTGTACAAGTCCCACCTTCCCCAGAACTGGTCCCAATGCCCCAGAAATCTGAAGCCCTCCATCCTGCACCATCTCTCCAGCCTAGTGTATTTTCCTTTTCCTATACTCACTAGCACATGGCCTTGGGAGTAATCTGGAGATAACTACCTTTGAAACTACCCTGCTTGCTAATCTGATTCCTAACTCCCTAAACTCAGCCTGCAAGACCTCATCCCTCTTTCTTCTGTTATGATACTGTAGGTTTTTTTTTCGGGAAATATGTGGTGTGTCTTTAAGACAGCAAAGGATCAGTACTGCTTTAAGAACAAGCGGGTCTCAGGAGTTACTGAGAAGGTGTATTCTTGTTGCCTTGGATACAGCCATTCGCAGACTACGATTCAAAGGGTGCATTCTCGTTACCTTGGATGCAGCCACTTGGACTGAGCATCGAGAAATACATTTTGTTACAATTTAATTTTGAACTGGCTTATAGTGCTACAGTCTGTTCTAACAGAAGAAACAGAGAGTGACAGCTGTGTGTTAGCATCTGAAAGAAAAAACAGATCATTTAAACTGAAGGAAGATAATTTATTTATTCTAAATTTTTTTGATTATTATCTCTCAATATTCTAAAAAAAGTCAAGCCAAAACAGAGATCTCTGATAATTTAAACTGAAAGAAGGGAAGTTAGACTGTGCCAATCCTTTATCCCTCAAAAAATTATAAAACCAAATTGATTCATGTAAAAAGTGTTTGCAAATAGTTAATTGTTGAAACACATTGCTGGAGAAGGAAAGCATCACTTACTGCTGGAATCAGACTACGGACTGTTCTACTGTTGAAGAACCTTTTTTCCCCCCATCGGACGGCTGTGAGGACTTCAAGCAACATTGGAGTGTAAATTTGTAAGGACTCTAATTTTTTTCAATTTTAAATGTTGTTTACATCTTAATAGTCTTTAAGAATTTATTTTTCTAATGTAACAGTTAATTTTGTTGATTTAAAGACACCTGGTTTGGTTAGCCTCATTCAGGGATAATTTGGCTGGGACTTTCTTTAATTTGGCAAGTTTTAAATGATATGGTAGGTGATCTGTGGAGGGACAGGATTGATTTAATAGTGCGTTTCTCCCACCACAATCAGAATTGTATATTTTGATTGGGGGCTTTGACTGGCGCGGTTGGACGTAACACTTCCTATATTGTTGGTACCAATGAGAACCACGACCTCTGGCTGTGCACCCTCCCCCTCCAGAATGCCCTGTAGTCGCACACTGATATCCATGACCCTTGCACTAGGGAGGCAACATACCATCCTGGAATCACATCTGCGACCACAGAAGCGTCTATCTGTTCCCCTAACTATAGAATCCCTTATCACTATTGCTCTCTTGTCCTTTCTCCTCCCTCCCTGCACAGCTGAGCCACCCATAGTGCTCTGGTCATGACTCTCACTGCACTCTCTACAGGAACCCTCTCTCCCATCGGTACTCAAAGTGGGATGCTCACTGGGGACTCCTGCACTACCTGCCTCGACCTTCTTGTCTGTCTGGCAGCCACCCAGATCCTCTCTGCCTGCGCTCTCTTAAGCTCTGGGGTAACTACCTCCTGAAACGTGCTATCCACGCAGTTCTCTGCCTCGCGGATGTGCTACAGTGACTCCAGCCGCCACTCGAGTTCCGAAACCCAGAGCTCAAGCTGCTGCAGCTGGTGACACTTGCTGCAGATGTGATTGTCAAGAACACAAGGTACGTCCATGACTTCCCACATACCACAGGAGGCACATTCCACTTGTCCGAGCTGCCCTGCCATTACTTAGCTTTGCAAACTAACTATTGCTAATGTAATAAGTGGAATAACTTACCAGTTACTCACCAATTAGCTTCTTCCCCTGTACTGTGCTGAAAAGGCAGAAAAGAAAGACACCAAGGGCACCTCCTTCCCCTCGTCAGTGAAATCCCTCATACACAAGTCACATCCTCACTCTGTCCAAACAGCAATATTATAACTCGTCATTATTAATAAATTACACTAATTGGAAAAAAACACACCTCAGTAATACTTACCTGATCACTTATAAGGTAGGTTTTGAGGTTTTTTAATAAAAAAAAACTTTCCATCCCCAGATTTTTTAAAGCTATTTACAGGCACTAACAGCTGTTACTTACCCAATCAACCAGCTTACAGATTTCCCATGATGTCACTGGAAGTCTTTTCTCCTCTTTTGAAACTCAGCGCGTGCCGACACAGAGAGAGAGAGAGCCTGCCGACTGCCGCTGCTCCGGTCTGAGGTAGGTGAGGGCCTCAAGCCCCGCTCTTTATTTCCACAGGTCCCACTCCAGATCCGCCTCCTCCCAGGTCCGTCGCCGACTGCTGCCGCCGCTCCGGTTTGAGATAGGTGACGGCCTCGAGCCCCGCTCTTTATTTCTCAGGCACAGCTCTGGATCCGCCTCCTCCCAGGTCCACCACCGACTGTCGCTGCTCTGGATCCCATGTGCCAGTCAGCAAAGATGGAAATTCTACTGGAATCATTGAATGGTTCCCTTAGACATGAATCCATGAGATGGTACAAGACAAGCAGAAGGGTTTGGGGAGGAAGGGAGAAGCATGGGAGCAATGGAGTCAAGACAGAGATCCAACCTGGTCAGCTTTTTTTAAAAAAGAGAATGAGCAATGCATTGGCACCAATGGCCTGGAAGGACGTTTTTCACAGTGGAAGCATTACCACCTGTGAATCAGTGGATGCAAGGTTCTAATCCATCTCCACACCATCCCAGAGTCTGTAGACTCAACCTCTCATCCTGGATTCTGTGAAAACATCCAGCAAGCAATTCAGCTGTGGGAACCCTCTTGTCTCTCCCTTTCTCTCTGCATCTGTTTCTCCCACACATTTCCTCTGTCCCTCTGCCTCTTATAAGACTGCTTCCTGTAAGGATACCATTTGATTCTCCCAGTTTCTTTTTTTTTAAAAAGAGATACAGCACTGAAACAGGCCCTTCGGCCCACCGAGTCTGTGCCAACCATCAACCACCCGTTTTATACCAATCCTATACTAATTCCCTATTCCTACCACATCCCCACCTGTCCCTATACTATCCCTACCACCTACCTATACTAGGGGCAATTTACAATGGCCAATTTACCTATCAACCTGCAAGTCTTTGGCATGTGGGAGGAAACCGGAGCACCCGGAGGAAACCCACGCAGACACAGGGAGAACTTGCAAACTCCACACAGGCAGTACCCAGAATTGAACCCGGGTCGCTGGAGCTGTGAGGCTGCGGTGCTAACCACTGCGCCACTGTTCCTTGTCTGTCACATTCGTTCTGATGATGCAACAATTCATACCAGAGATTCTGATGTGTCTTCCTTTTTCCTCAACCGTGTCCATTCTATTTCCCCACACGTCTACCCTCACCCCTCCTATCCCTCCCAGAATCATGATAGGGTTTCCCCTGACCCCACCAGCCTCCATACTCAATGGATCACCCTCAGCCATTTCCACCACTTCCAGTGTGATGCCACCATCAAACCCTCCCCGTCAGCATTCTGAAAGAACCATTCCCTCTGTGACACCCTGCTCCACTCCTCAATTACCCTTAACACCACCTCCCCTTCCCATGGCACCTTTCTATACAAGCATAGGAGATGTAATACCTGCCCTTTTACCTCCTTCCTCCTCACCGCCCAAGGTCCCAAACACTGCTTCCAGGTGAAAAAACGATTTACATGCACTTCTTTCAAGTTAGTATAGAATGTGGTCGCCTCAACACTGAGGAGACCACATGCAGATAGGGAACAGTTTTGCGGATCACCTCCGTTCAGTTTGACCGCGAGCTTCCGGCCGTGTGTCATTTTAATTCTCCACCCTTCTGTCACGCTGACCTGTCTGTTCTTGGCCTCCGGCATGTTCCAATGAAACTCAATACAAGCTCAAAGAACAGCACCTCATCTTTCAATTAGACACGTGACAGCCTTCTGGACTCAACATTGAGTTCGATAATTTCAGACCATAACCTCTGCCCCCATTTTGTTTCCTTATTCTTTGTTGGCTTCAGCTTTGCTCTTGTTTTTCTCTGCTTTTTGCTTTTGGATGGCAGCGGTTCATCATTCTGCCATTCACACCTCCTCCAGACACATTTTTTGTTTCTTTACTTGTCCCATTACCACTCCCTTTGGCCATACACCAACTATTTTATCATTTAATCTCTCCTGTCTTCAATCCTATCACATACCTTCCTTTTTGTTCTTTTCCCTCCCTCCCCACTTTCACTTGCTTAAAACATATTATATTTCTAACTTTTCCTAATTCTGATGAAAGGTTACAGACTTGAAACATTAACTCTGCTTCTCTCTCCACCGATCTGCCTGACCTGCTGAGTATTTCCAGCATTTTCTGTTTTTATTTCAGATTTCCAGCATCCACAGTATTTTGCTCTTGCACAAAATTAAAATGCTGCTCTACTCAGTGGGTAAGAAATAATTTATCTTATCAACTATATAATGGAATAACAATTTATGTGTATTAATTTTATACCATCAGAATGACATGGCTTTTCTCTAAAACAAACCAAGTTAAGACCAATGTTTCAATGAAATTTATTTTTCTCTCTGCATTCATTGATTCCTCATATGGTCTATATTTCACTGTTATTAGTGAAATGAACTAGGCAAGACAGTCTCATTGTGAAGATAGTTATATGGTATCATGAAGTTGTGCATTGTAGCATGTGTGAAATCTTTAGTTTCATACAATTGCTTGTAGAACTTGCTCACTTCGATGGAATTCAATGTCAGAGTTCTTGGTCTGCAGAGTTGCTCAAATTGTTGAGTTTTAAATGCTGTCATCTAACTTCATCACCAGTGGTTTCACAATACATATTTCTTGAAACATAAAAGGATATATAAATTAGTTCTCCTTATGGAAACATTCTGGTACTTTAAATCCCCCAAGGATCTATCTTTGGCCCCGTCCTATTTCTCATCTACACGCTGCCCTTTCAACATCATTCAAAAGCACAGCATTAGTTTTCACATGGATGCTGATGACACTCAGCTATACCTCAACTCCTCCACTGCTGCTAAATTATCAAACTGCTAATTAGACATCCAGTACTGGATTTCCTCTAATTAAATATTGGGAAGGCTGAAGCCATTGTTTTCATTCCCCATTCCCTAGCTACCGACTCTATCCCTCTGCCTGGGAACAGTCTGAGATTAAGCCAGTCTGTTTGCGACCTTGGTGTCACATTTGACCCTGAGAAGAGCTTCCAACCACATAGTTGTGTCATCACTAAGATCACCTATTCCCACCTCTGTAGCATTGCCCGACTTTTCCCACGTCTCAGCTCATCTGCTGTTGAAATCCTCAATCATGCCTTCATTACCTCTAGCCTTGACTATTCCAATGCACTCCTGGTTGGTCTCCCAAATTCAACCCTCCGTAAACTTGTGATCATCCAAAACTCTGCTGCCCATGTCTTAACATGCACCAAGTCCTGTTCCCCATCACCCCTGTGCTCACTGACTCCCGTTCAAGCAACATCTTGATTTTAAAATTCTCATCCTTGTTTTTAAATCCCTCCAAGGCCTCGCTCCTCCCTATCTCTGTAATCTCCTCCAGCCTCAGAACCCTCTGAGATATCTGCGCTCATCTAATTCTGGCCTCTTGAGCATCCCCGATTTTAATTTCTCCATCATTGGTGGCTGTGCCTTCAGTAGGAAGAAAGAAAGACAGAAAGAAAGAAAGATTTACATTTATATAGTGTCTTTCACAATCACTGGACGTTCAAAGGGTTTTTACAGCCAATGAAGTATTTTTGAAGTGTAGTCACTGTTGTAATGTAGGAAACTTGGCAGCCAATTTGTGCAAAGCAAACTCCCACAAACAGCAATGTGATAATGACCAATCTGTTTCTGTGATGTTGGTTGAGGGATAAATATTGGCCAGGACACTGGGGAGAACTCCCCTACTCTTCTTCAAAACATTGCCCTGGGTTCTTTTACATTCACTCGAGCAGAGAGATGAGCCTCAGTTTAACGTCTCATCCAAAAGACAGCACCACCAACAGTGCAGCACTCCCTCAGTACTGCACTGGAGTGGCAGCCTTGATTTTTGCATTCAAGCCCTGGGATGGGACTTGAACCCAGACTCAGAGGTGAGAGTGTTACCAATTGAACCATAGCTACCTAGGCTGCAAATGTTGGAATTTCCACCTCCCCACCTCTCTACTTTGTTTTCCTCCTTTAAAATACTGCTTAAAACCAAGCTTTTGGTCATCTCCTTATGTGGCTTGGTGTCATATTGTGTTTTATAATGCTCCTGTGCAGCACCTTGGGACATTTTATTACATTCAAGGTGCTATACAAATATAACTTGTTGCTGTTATTTAGTAAACATGTAATTTCAAAGTTCTCAATTGACTATCAAGAAACCAATCTACTCAAATCTAACCTGATCTAACCTCATTTAATCTACTCTATCCTAATTTAATCTATTCTACTCCAAATTATGATAACTAAATCTATTATAATCTAATTCAATCTAATTTGTTCTAACCAAATCTTCTGTTGTCTGATTTAATATAATCTACTCTCATCTAAACTACTCCAATCTAATCCCTCCAATATATCTAATCTAATCTAGTTTACTGTGATCTAACCAATATATATTATTCTAATCTAATTTCCCTGAATCTATTCTAATCTAATCCAATCTACTCTTGTTTAATCTCATCCAATCAACAATAAAATGTTGACTGTTAATGCTTGAAATTTACAGCACATTTCTTCAAATTTGGGTCACTGCTCTGTAATGGCTTTTGTAGATGTTAATTGATATGTGCTGAAATAATACAGGGCCAGAGCCCCCAGGGATTAGAAACGGATGTTCCAGAGATACTGTAACCTCAGGGCAGCAGACAAGTTCAAATTGATATGAAGTTCATTACACGCAAACACGGATGGCCACAAATTTCAATTGTTAACTAAACTGTTATATGGAGCAGAATCTACTGGCTTATCAAAAATTACTTTCAAACCCAAGATTGCTTACCACCTTCTTCCGATATACTAAAAGCACTAATTTCCCAGGATTTTGGAGGATCGATGTCCGATGTTAACCTGCAAGAAAAGAAACAACATAATGGAAGACCCATTCCTCACCATGCCTTTTCTAAAGGGTATTTTAGCAGAATGTTCCAATATATATTGGCTCCATTTGCTGACAAAGCAACCACTAGGTGGCGCAGTACTTGCACATGTGCAAATGCAGCCTCATGCACTGAAATGTCACCGTCTGCGACGTCTTTGGCAGCTGCCAGTAATAAAGATGGCGCTGCTCAATTTATCACAAAAGCAAAAGAAACCCCAAATGCCCACAGTGGCTGTGATTGCTGCCTCCATCCCACCTCCAACAGTACCCCACTCCCTCCTGCCATCGCGCTTCTCTTCGCCACTGCCTCCTGTGCCTGTCTGCTTGTCACTCGTTCCCTGCCTCGCCACTTCTCCCCCTTTGGCGACTCACTCCCCGCTCTCTCCCACTTCTGCTCCATGTTTCCACCCACTCACAGTCTCCCTCCCCTCCCCTGCCTGTCTTGTCACTCTCTCTCTTCTCCGCTTCCTCTGTGTGGGGAAGAGAGGCGGCGATCACGGGAGGAAGCAGGAGGGAACGGGGAACAGAGGTAGAGCAGAAGGGGGAGAAGTGACGAGGCAGAGAGCGAGTGGCCCACAGGTAGGTGAGGGGGTGAAGCAGGGAGCAAATGGCCAAGGGGGGAGAAATAGTGAGGCAGGGAGAAAGTAGCCCACAGTAGGTGAGGGGGAAGAAAGAGGCCAAGGGAGGAGAAGTGGCGAGGTGGGGAGCGAGTGGCGAGCAGACGTTGCAGTACGGCAAGATGTTGACATGCACATGCGCGAATTATTCCTGGCAAACTGGGTGCTGATGTAGGCTGCACATGCGCAGCACCATACTGACAGCAAGAGTCCGTTCTGCGCATATGTGAAGCTGGGGGTGTTCTGATGATGTTGGCGCTGGACTGCGTCGTCAGGAGTCACTTTGATATATATTTGCCCATAATTACATAAATGATGGCCATAAATTTCCTGCTTACTTGTGCCCAGATACATCCACAATTGGGGCCTCAATCAAATATGCAGCCATAGGAACTCTGAATGCAAACCCAAGAGCGTAATTTTAACCTAACTCATTGGTGGAAAAACCACAGGATCGGGTGGAACGCCAACATTGACTTAGAATCATAGAAAGTTTAAGGCACAGAAAGAGGCCACATGGCCCATCGTGTCTGACTTCAGGAGAGAATAAAATCCGGCAGGTGTAACACCAGCACTGCACCCAGTTTCCTGACTGGCAGTTTAGATTCAAATTGATCCCTTACTCCACCTATTGACCTGGCATGATCCCCAAGTTACAATTGTGATCGTCAGAGGTTCTCTTCAAATTACGACCAGTTTTGCTGTTCTGTTACTGCAGACAGGCATTTTACAGTTGATTTCAGAAATAAAACTGGTTCTTTTGCTGCTGAAATAAAACTCTCCTTCCCTCTGCCCGATCACACACCTTCCCTTTTGTTCTTCTTCTCCCTTCCCCTTTTCACTTGTTCAAAGCCTATTATATTTCTAACCTTTGCCAGTTCTGATGAAAGGTCTTAGACCTGAAACGTTATCTCTGCTTTTCTCTCCACAGATGCTGCCTGAGCTACTGAGCATTTTTATTTAGTTCTTTTGCTGGTTCTACCCTGATTTACATTGCAATGGAAGAGAACCAAAAGGAGGGAACCGGAGACTTGAGAGAATTGAGACTCTCTGCAGTGCAATTTAAATCAATTCATTAAAAATCTTAAGGATAAAGAGCTGTGTGCTGCTTACATTGCACCTTCCAGTCTCACTTCAGGCAAATGATCTTTTTCTCTCACTTTTGTTGTCCTTTGAGGCCCCATGAAAATCTTGTGGCAGTCAGAATTGTTCTGGTCGTTATGTGTTGGGACATTGTATGGACATATTTGAGGTCTTTAAAATTCTGAAGGGGTTTGAAAGGGTAGATGTACAGATGTTTCCACTTGTCGAGAGATCAGAACTAGAGGTCATTAATATAAGATAATCATTAATAAATTCAGGAGGGAATTCGGGAGAAACGTGCTTATCAAGAGAGTGGTTGAAATGTTGCTCCTTGTGGAGTAGGTAAGGTAAATAACATTAACGCATTTAAGGGAAAGCTAGATAATCACATGAGGAATAGAAATATATTTTGTATCATTCCGAATAATCTTTTTTTGTTCCCTCTCCAATGCCAAATAACTTCAGTAAGTGTTTCTATCAACTACTTTTGTTCATGATTATAGAAGCTCCCTAACTAAAATATGGCTTGCAGCACCAGTCTACCATACCTGTATGTCTTCTTTCCTGATGTTTTCTGTATCTCCCACACCCAACCATGGTCATATATGGGATGTATGGTATGATGCGTATTTGCGATCTCAATAACTAGACAGGAGGGGGAGGCAGAACACACATTCAGTAATGGAAAGTTTAGTGTCAATTCTTACTTGTCATTATAAGCAACTTGGGAAATCTTGGTGAAGAAATCACATTTGCCACAATTTATGAGGTATTGGCAAACAGTTCCTTGTTAAACTCTCAAGGTGTTATTTTGGCACCATTATCAAGCCATTCATTTTAGACACATTATGCTATGTAACATGTTGGAACCATAAATGCAATAATGATGATTGAAATATGGACTAATTATTTGTGTTATACTGATGACATGGCCAGACTGCAGGGAGGATGAGCGAACTGACCACAGCACTGTGGTTCACAGCGTCATTCAAGTGGGGGGAGAAAAGAGAAATGTAATATTAACAGGGGATAGCATAGGTAGGGGAATAGATACTGTTCTCTGCAGCAAAGACAGGGAGTCCCGGAGGCTGTGTTGCCTATCTGGTGCCAAGGTTAAGGACATCTCTTCTGGGCTGGAGAGGAACTTGGAGTGGGAGGGGAATGATCCAGTTGTCATGGTCCACGTAGGTACCAATGACATAGGCAGGACTAGGAAAGAGGTTCTTCTGAGGGACGATGAGCAGATCGGGGCTAAATTAAAAAGCAGAACTTCAAAAGGTAATAATCTCCAGATTACAACCTGAACCACATGCAAATTGGCGTAGGTTAAAGAAGATTAGAGAGGTAAATGAATGGCTCAAAGATTGGTGTGGGAGAAATGGGTTCCGATTCATGGGACACTGTTTGAATTTTTCGAGGAGATGACTAGATGTGTAGATGAGGAGTCTACATGGACTTCAGTAAGGCTTTTGATAAGGTCCCACATGGGAGATTGGTCAAGGTGGTAAGAGCCCATGGGATCCGGAGCAATTTGGCAAATTGGGTCCAAAATTGGCTTCGTGGCAGGAGGCAGAGGGTGATGGTCGAGGGTTGTTTTTGCGAGTGGAAGCCTGTGACCAGTGGGGTACTGCAGGGATCTGTGCTGGGACCCTTGCTGTTTCCAGTGTAGATTAACAACTTAGATGTGAATATAGGATGTATGATCAGTAAGTTTGCAGATGACATGAAAATTGTTGGTGTCATAAATAGTGAGGAGGAAAGCCTTAGATTGCAGGATGATAGAGATGGGCTGGTAAGATGGGCAGTGCAGTGGAAAATGGAATTTAATCCTGAGAAGTGTGAGACGGTGGATTTTGGGAAAACTAACAAGGCAAGGGAATATACAATGGATGGTAGGACCCTAGGAAGTACAGAGGGTCAGAGGGACCTTGGCGTGCTTGTCCATAGATCACTGAAGTCAGCAGCACAGGTAGATAAGGTGGTTAGGAAGGCATATGGGATACTTGCCTTTATTAGGCATAGAATATAAGAGCAGGGAGGTTATGATGGAGCTGTATAAAACACTAGTTAGGCCACAGCTAGAGTACTGTGTACAGTTCAGGTCGGCACACTAGAGGAAGGATGTGATTGCTCTGGAGAGGGTGCAGTGGAGATTCACCAGGATGTTGCATGGGCTGGAGCATTTCAGCTATAAAGAGAGACTGGATAGGCTAGTGTTGTTTTCCTTAGAGCAGAGAAGGCTGAGGGGGGACCTGATTGAGGTATACAAAATAATGAGGGGCATAGGTAGGGTAGATAGGAAGAAACTTTTTCACTTAGCGGAGGTGTCAATAACCAGGCGGTATAAATTTAAGGTAAGGGGCAGGAAGTTTAGAGATTTGAGGCAAAAAATTTTCACCCAGAGGATGGCTGGGATCTGGAACGCACTGCCTGAAGGGGTGGTAGAGGCAGAAACCCTCACAACATTTAAAAAGTATTTAGATGAGCACTTGAAACACCATAGCATATAAGGCTATGGGCCAAGTGCTGGACAACGGGATTAGATAGGTGCTTGACGGCCGGCACGGGCAGATTGGGCCGAAGGGCTTGTTTCGGTGCTGGATAACTCTATGACTATATGACGTTATGACTGGCACCAGTACTGGGGAAGGAAAGAGCTGTTCTGTTGGGATGGGCTTCATTTGAACCATGTTGGGACCAGTGTCCTGGTGACTCGTATAATGAGGGTTGTAGACAGGACTTTAAACCAATTAATGGGGAGGGTTCAATTGAAGGAAGTTTAAAAAATCAAAAAGGAACGAGAGAGCAGAGGTGCAGGGTAGTGAAGAGGCAAACTGTAATCAAAGTGTGACAGGAAGGGGCAGAAAATATAAAAGAAGAGTGCAGCAGAAATTAGAACCAGAATGAGTAATAATGGTAAAAAGTCAAAGCTTAAGGCTCTTTATTTGAATGCACGCGGCATTTGTAACAAGATAGATGAGGTGACAGCACAAATAGAATTGAATGAATATGACTTGATAGCTATTACAGAGACGTGGTTGCAGGGTGACCAAGACTGGGAACTCAATATTCAAGGGTATTCGACGTTCCAGAAAAATAGGCAAAAAGGAAAAGGAGGTGGGGTAGCTTTGTTAATAAAGGAAGATATCAGTGCGGTGGTGAGTGGTGATATAGGTGCAATAGATCGTGATGTGGAATCAGTTTGGGTGGAAATGAGGAATATCTAGGGGATGAAGTCACGGGTGAGAGTCGTTTATAGGCCCCCGAAGAGTTGCCTCACTGTAGGACAAAGTATCAACCGGGAATTAATGGAGGCGTGCAAGAAGGGAGCTACAATTGTCATGAGTGATTTTAATCTGCATATTGAATGGATAAATCAGATTGGCAGAGGTAACAGGGAAGACGAATTTGTAGAGTGCATCAGGGATTGTTACTTAGAGTAATACGTTGCAGAACCTATCCGGGAACAGGCTATTTTAGACCTATTAATGTGTAATGAGGCAGGATTAATAAGAGATATCTTAGTTAAGGATCCTCTAGGGAGTAGCGATCACAATATGGTAGAATTAAAAATTCAGTTTGAGGGTGAGCAACTCGGGTCTCAAACCAGTGTCCTCAACTTAAACAAGGGCAATTATGGAGGTATGAAGAAAGAGTTGTCTAAAGCGGGCTGGGAAGATAGACTAAGGGGAAGGTCAGTGGATGAGCAGCGGCAGACATTTAAGCAGATATTTCATAACGCTCAGCAAAAATTTATCCCGGTCAAAAAGAAGGACTTGATTAACAAAGCCGTGGTTAACAAAGGCGGTCAAGGAGAGCATCCAATCAAAAACTAAGGCATACAAAGCAGCAAAAACTTGTGGTAGGCCGGAGGATTAGGAATTTTTTGAGAACCAGTAGCGGATGACTAAAAAGCTAATAAAGAGGGAGAAAATTGATTATGAAAGTAAATTGGAACTAAATATAAAAACAAACAGCAAGAGTTTCTACGGGTATATAAAAGAAAAGAGAGTAGCAAAAGTGAGCATGGGACTGTTTGAGGATGCAACTGGAGAACTGATAATGGGGAACAGGGAAATGGCAGATAATTTAAAGCAATATTTTGCATTGGTCTTCACTGTGGAGGACAGTGATATCCAACAGATATCAGATAAGCAAGGAGCTAACGGGAGGAAAGATCTTGTAACAGTCTCTATCACGAGGGACAACGTATTTGACAAATTAATGGGATTAAAGGCAGATAAGTCGCCAGCATCCAAGGATGACCTGCATCCAAGGCTTTTAAAGGAAGTGGCTGCAGAGATATTGGTGGAAATATTCCAGAACTCACTGAATTCCAGGAGGGTCCCAGAGGATTGGAAAACTGCTAATGTGATGCCCCTGTTCAAGAAGGGAGGGAGACAAAAAGTAGGAAACTTTAGGCCAGTCAGCCTAACATTATTAAGGATAAAATAGCAGGACATGTAGAAAAGCTTCACGCAATTAAACAGTGTCAACATGGTTTTGTGAAAGGGAAATCATGTTTGACAAATTTGCTCGAGTTCTTTGAGGATATAACAAGCAGAGTTGATAAAGGGGAACCGGTAGGTGTAGTGTATTTGGATTTCCAGAAGGCATTCGATAAGGTGCCACATAAAAGATTATTGCACAAGATAGGAGCTCACAGTATTGGGGGTAAAGTATTAGCATGGATTGAGAATTGGTTAACTCACAGAAGACAGAGAGTCGGGATTAATGGATCTTTTTCAGGTTGGAAAGACGTAACTAGTGGAGTGCCACAAGGATCAGTCCTAGGGCCTCAATTATTTACTGTCTATATTAATGACTTGGAGGGGGGCAGAGTGTAATATATCCAAATTTGCTGACGATACAAAAATAGGTGGGAGGGCATGTTGTAATGAGGACACAAGGAATCTGCAAGGGGATATAGATAGTTTGAGTGAGTGGGGAAAAGCTTGGCAGATGGAGTTTAATGTAGTAAAGTGTGAGGTCATGCACTTTGGTAGAAAGAATCAAAAGGCAGACTATTATTTAAATGGACAGAGACTCCAAAAAAGTGCAGCACAGAGGGATCTGGATGTTCTTGTGCACGAGACACAAAAAGTTAGCATGCAGGTGCCGCAAATAATTAAGAAGGCAAATGGAATTTTGGCCTTTATTGCTAGGGGGTTGGAGTTTAACAATAGGGAAGTCTTGTTACAACTGGACAGGGTGTTGGTGAGGCTGTACCTGCAGTACTGTGTACAGTTTTGGTCCCCATATTTAAGAAAGGATATACTGGCATTGGAAGCAGTTCAAAAGAGATTCACTCGGTTGATTCCTGGGATGAAGGGGTTGACTTATCAAGAACGGCTAAACAGGTTAGGCCTTTATTCATTAGAGTTTAGAAGAATGAGGGATGATCTTATTGAAATGTACAAGATTCTGAGGGGGCTTGACAGGGTAGATGTTGAGAAGATATTTCCACTAGTAGGGGATTCTCAAACTAGGGGATATAGTTACAGAATAAGGGGATACCCATTTAAAACTGAGAGGTGAAGGAATTTCTTCTCCCAGAGGGTCGTGAATGTCTGGAATTCTCTACCTCAGAGAGTTGTGGAAGCTAGATCACTGAAAGTATTTAAAGAGGAGGTAGATTTTTGAAATATTGGGGAGTTGAGGGCTATGAGGAGCTAGCACGAAAGAGGAGTTGAGGTCTGGGGCAGATCAGCCATGATCTTATTGAATGATGGGGCAGGATTGAGGGGCCGAACTGCCTATTCCTGCTCCTATTTCTTATATTCTTAGGTTCTTATTATTATAACTTCGATTGCTTTTGGAAACCTAAGGATTCCAATTGCAAGAGAGAACTTCCTAAGTCCATGAGAAGTGACGATGAGTCAGTTTTTATGGTTTTATGGGCAGAATTTCCTGCAGCCCCCTAGTCACCAGCAGCACTCCACTATCAGTCAGCAGCCTATTGGAAAATCATAGGTACATTGCTCCAACTTTCGGGCCATAGATATTAATGAGCAGATCATGACACCATATAACCTACCATTACAGCAATGATTTGTTAAGTCTGTATCCAATTTTAAGTAGCATCACGCAACCTTAATTTCCACTAAGTAGTGCCATAATAACGACACGTTACCAGAGTGTACCATTATTTAAACATTAAAATCCAGCAAATAATGAAGAAACTGAACAACACTGAGAGTTGCCATCCTCTATAATTTTCTCGATCAGCTGTGCCACTCTCCTGATAGGCTTGTCTTAACCATTTAAATCAATGACAATCACTAATTTTCTGGATTTAACTAGATAAAACACTCCAACAGTGAAGGATCTATATATCATTGCCATTATATTTAGATGGGTACACATTGCAACTACCTACTGGTCTAGACATGTTAATTAATATTAATGGTTATTTAATATGAACTGCAGCAACTTGCCAAGGCTCCTTCGACAGCACCTTCCAAACCCACGAGCTCTACCACCTAGAAGGACAAGGGCAGCAAGTTCCCCTCCAAGCCACACACCATCCTGACTTGGAACTACATCGCTGTTTCTTCATCATAAAGAAGAAAGAAAGACTTATATTTTTGTAGCACTTTTCATGATGGCCTGATGTCTCAAAGTACTTTACAGCCAATGAAGTACCTTTTGAAGTGTAGTCACTGTTGTAGTGTAGGAAATGCGGTAGCCAATTTACACACAGCAAGATCCCACAAACAGCAATGTAATAATGACCAGATAATCTGCTTTTCTGATGTTGATTGAGGGATAAATATTGTCCAGAGCACCGGGAATTACTCCCATGCTGTTCTCCAAAATTGTGCCATGGGATCTTTTACACCCACCTGAGAGGGTGGGCAGGGCTCAGTTTAGCGCCTCATCAGAAATACAGCACTTCGAATGGAGCAGCATTCCTCAGTACTGTGCTGCAGTGTCAGTCTTGATTTTAGTCCTGAAGTGGGACTTAAACCCAGAACCTTGTGACTCAAAGCCAAGAGTGCTACCAACTGAGCTACAGCTGACCTATCATCATTGGGTCTAACTCCTGGAACTCCATACCTAACAGCACTGTGAGTCTATCTACACCACATGGACTGTAGCAGTTCAAAAAGGCAGCTCACCACCACCTTCTCAAGGGCAATTAGGGATGAGCAATAAATGCTGGCCGAGCCAGTGACATCCACATCCCATGAATGAATTCTAAAAAAACTAATACATAGGGAATATTGCAGTAAATGTGCTGCCAACAGGTTTTCTTAGGGACCAGAAGGACATAGTTGTACCCTGAATTCATTCTACTGTTACGACTGAGGCGGGGGCAACGCACTGTCAATTCAGTCTCATCACTCCACAGGTCACAGTATATTATTAAAGTTTTCCCGGAATGTAATCATGGAAAAATACCGGAAAAAACAGCCAAATTAAACACTCTAGTAACCCCCAGAATAAAACAGACCAAACTAGGTATCTTTAGACAATAAAATATTAACTATTTATTTTTAAAAAACTAAATCTTAAACACTATTAAAGAAACCCATGTCTAAAAACCTTATAACTTTTTATTTTAACCGAACTTCCCCATTCACACACATACACTCAAAAATCACGGTTAACCAGTTTCTTTTAAACAAAGGATGTTTTAAAAATTAGCTGTTTCTTAAGAATAAATAAATAAGCAAGTCTTTGTGGGTTACATTTCCGTTGGGTGAGGTATCCTAATGTGAAAATAATCAAATGCTACTCGAAGTCTCAATACAGATTTGATGAAATAGGTTCTTCAGTAGATAGGCACTCAAACCACTTTGGCTGCAGCAGGTATCGAGACTATCGGCGAATTCCAGAAAATACAATCAGTCAAGAGAGATTCAATCTTGAAGCAAATACTTCCTGGCTTGGAAGTAAAGAAAAGGAGTTTTGCTACCTTCAGCAATATAAATGGTCTCTTCAAAAGAACAGTCTTCTTTTCTCCTTAGGCAATTAACTTGGCCTGTAGCTCCTTCTAGAATTTCTGCTGAAAGAGAATAGACAGCTCTTTTCTCCAGAAGCACGCTTCACTGGTGGCTGGTTCAGACTGGTTTTTGCCAGTTTTTCACACAATTAAGTGGAAACATTATACCATGTGACCTCTCTCCTACTGTAGCCTCGGGACAGGTGCAGCTGGCACACTGTACTCAGTCTTAAAGGCACACTGTTTTCAAACAGAGTCTTAAAAGCACACGCTGTTTTTAATCCGAGGAGAAAAATAATTACAGTTCTGTGACATGATGTTTAGTTTGAGCTGAAGATTAAAGTCTTAGAAAATGGGTATTTTAAAAGTTCCTAAGGCCCTGGTCATGTTTACATTATGAATTAACAAAAATGTTCTGAGGAAGTTTAAATAGCACTCGGTAGCACTACTACTGACCAAGCTGGCCGAGTACTAAAGGACATAGCTGCTAGACTGGGTCTGCGGCAGGTGGTGGGGGAACCAACAAGAGGGAAAAACATACTTGACCTTGTCCTCACCAACCTGCCTGCCACACTTGCTTCTGTCCACAACTGTATTGGTAGGAGTGGCCACCGCACAGTCCTTGTGGAGACTAGGTCCCGCCTTCACATTGAGGATACCGTCCATTGTGTCGTGTGGCACTATCACTGTGCTAAATGGGATAGATTTCGAACAGATCTAACAATGCAAAACTGGGCATCCATGAGGCACTGTGGGCCATCAGCAGCAGCAGAATTGTACTCAACCACAATCTGTAACCTCATGGCCCGACATATCCCCCACTCTACCATTACCATCAAGCCAGGAGACCAACCCCGGTTCAATGAAGAGTGCAGGAGGGCATGCCAGGAGCAGCACCAGGCACACCTCAAAATGAGGTGTCAGCCTGGTGAAGCTACAACACAGGACTATCTGCGTGCCAAACTGCATAAGCAGCATGCAATACACAGAGCTAAGCGATCCCATAACCAACGGATCAGATCTAAGCTCTGCAGTCCTGCCACATCCATTTGTGAATGATGGTGGTGGACAATTAAACAACTAACTGGAGGAGGTGGCTCCACAAATATCCCCATCCTCAATGATGGGGGAGCCCAGCACATCAGTGCGAAAGACAAGGCTGAAGCATTTGCAACAATCTTCAGCCAGAAGTGCCGACTTGATGATCCATGTCAGCCCCCTCCTGAAGTCCCCAGCATTACAGATGCCAGACTTCAGCCAATTTGATTCACTCCGCGTGATATCAACAAACGACTGAAGGTACTGGATACTGCAAAGGCTATGGGTCCTGACAATATTCCAGCAATAGTACTGAAGACCTGTGCTCCAGAACTTGCCGCGCCCCTAGCCAAGCTGTTCCAGTACAGCTACAACACTGGCATCTAGCCGGCAATGTGAAAAATTGTCCAGGTATGTCCTGTACACAAAAAGCAGGACAAGTCCAACCCGGCCAATTACCATCAGTCTACTCACAGTCATCAGTAAAGTGACGGAAGGTGTCATCAACAGTGCCATCAAGCAGCACTTGCTTAGCAATAACCTGCTCAGTGATACTCAGTTTGGCTTCTGCCAGAGCCACTCAGCTCCTGACCTCATTACAGCCTTGGTTCAAACATGGACAAAAGAGCTGAACTCAAGAGGTGAGGTGAGAGTGACTGCCCTTGATATCAAGGCAGCATTTGACAGAGTATGGCATCAAGGAGTCCTAGCAAAACTGGAGTCAAGAGTCAATGGGAATCAGGGGGAAAACTCTCTGCTGGTTGGAGTCATACCTAACACAAAGGAAGATGGCTGTGGTTGTTGGAGGTCAATCATCTCAGCTCCAGGACATCACTGCAGGAGTTCCTCAGGGTAGTGTCCTAGGCCCAACCATCTTCAGCTGCTTCATCAACGACCCTCCTTCAATCATAAGGTCAGAAGTGGGAATGTTCACTGATGATTGCACAATGTTCAGCACCATTCGCAATTCCTCAAATGCTGAAGCAGTCCGTGTAGAAATGCAGCAAGACCTGGACAATATCCAGGCTTGGGCTGATAAGTGGCAAGTAACATTTTCACCACACAAGTGCCAGGCAATGACCATATCCAACAAGAGAGAATATAACCATCTCCCCTTGACCTTCAATGGCATTACTATCGCTGAATCCCCCACTATCAACATCCTAGGGGCTACCATTGACTAGAAATTGAACTGGAGTATCCATATAAATACCGTGGCTACAAGAGCAGGTCAGAGGCTAGGAATCCAGTGGCGAGTAACTCACCTCCTGACTCCCCAAAGCCTGTCCACCATCTACAAGGCACAAGTCAGGAGTGTGATGGAATACTCTCCACTTGCCTGGATGGGTGCAGCTCCAACAACACTCAAGAAGCTCGACACCATCCAGAACAAAGCAGCTGGCTTGAGTGGCACACCATCCACAAACATTCACTCTCTCCACCACCAACGCACAGTGGCAGCAGTGTGTACCATCTACAAGATGCACTGCAGCAACGCACCAAGGCTCCTTAGACAGAACCTTCCAAACCGGCGACCTCTACCCCCTCGAAGGACAAAAGCAGCAGATGCATGGGAAGACCACCACCTGCAATTTCCCCTCCAAGTCACACACCACCCTGACTTGGAACTATATCGCCGTTCCTTCGCTGTCGCTGGGTCAAAATTAGATTAGATTAGAGATACAGCACTGAAACAGGCCCTTCGGCCCACCGAGTCTGTGCCGAACATCAACCACCCATTTATACTAATCCTACACTAATCCCATATTCCTACCAAACATCCCCACCTGTCCCTATATTTCCCTACCACCTACCTATACTAGTGACAATTTATAATGGCCAATTTACCTATCAACCTGCAAGTCTTTTGGCTTGTGGGAGGAAACCGGAGCACCCGGAGAAAACCCACGCAGACACAGGGAGAACTTGCAAACTCCACACAGGCAGTACCCGGAATCGAACCCGGGTCCCTGAAGCTGTGAGGCTGCGGTGCTAACCACTGCGCCGCCCTATCCTGGAACTCCCTTCCTAACATCACTGTGGGTGTACCTACCTCAGATGGACTGCAGTGGTTCAAGAAGGCAGCTCACCACCACCTTCTCAAGGGCAATTAGGGATGGGCAATAAATGCTGGCCTGGCCAGCGTCGCCCACACCCCATGAATGAATAAAAAAAATGAGTGTGATTATTCGACAAAGGTGTTCTACAAATAGATTTTTGCACTTTCTACCTTTTTCAAGATGACAACATGACTGGTTGAATATTAAAAACAAAATCCTCTAATATTTTCTCATTTTTAGCTGCCAAGACTCAGGTCACACATAACATTGGCTGGGTTCTGAATAAATCTGTTGCTCTCTGGAACCTACACAGTATGTGACTTCAGAACAGAAGCAACATAGTTATGTGTTCAATGCTTATTTCCACAGTCGCTTTTCTCCAGATCCATCGAATTTAGTGAGCAGAAACACCATAGGCTTTTTCATTCTTGGTGAGATGATCTTTGTGAATCAATTGATTTGTTTTAAATTTTCTCTTATTCAGCGTTAACTAATACAGAAAAGAGCAGGTCTATGCACATAAACAACTGAAACCTAACCTGAACAAAGGAGCAGCTGTTTGGTTTACAAGGCAGTTATATAAAACAATTCTTACCATTTCTGGGTGATGTTAATGGTCCTCTTTTCCACGGAATGGTTGTTATATCTGGAACGAATTGGATTATTTCAAACAATTATTTTGTTCTATGTTGTTACTTTCACTTTGACAATTCTTTCTGCAAACTTTATGGGTTTGTCACTTGTGAAGAGTTGAGATGTGAGGCATGATTTAACAAGCCCACTCGATGGGCCTGGCCAGCACATATGAATCAGTGATGTTGTTCTGACAATGATTTCCTGACGGTTACATTACCGCAGGAATATTCCACAATTTTCAATGTGGTTTTTAGTTGTCATGGATCAGGCCCACAACCAGAGCTCTAAAATTCATGAAGTTGGATGTGGATATTGGTCGTCTGTTGTACGCCCCACCTGATTTTTAGTTCCACTGACTTCAACAGCACTGAATATCATGGGTGTGGTTTCAGGGGCAAAAACTATTTGACTGTTTTACACCCTGCCCATGTCCAATTTCACCCCTCATGGCGACCTAGCTATTACTCCTAACCTCTTATTATAGATGTTGCACAGTCCCACTTTATTAGTCTTCCCTGACAAAGCATGTCCTGAAATAATCCTTCCATGAGAAGCCATTTACTCTGGTCCACAATTCCTCTCTTTACTATTTTAGCAGAAGTGTTAACATATTGTACTGTATTTTGTGTGGGTAATGAGAGTAGTTAAGTCTATAAGAAAAATAGCAATACAAATGGACGTCAAAGAAGCAACATGGGCAAAAGTATATAATGGAGAACAATTAAGTGAGGGGAAATTGGTGACTTTTTGTCATGGGATGTGGACATCACTGGCAAGGCCAGCATTTGTTGCCCATTCCTAACTGGTCTTGACAACAGAGCGGGCTTGCTAGGCCATTGCAGAGGGCAGTTAAGAGTCAACCACATTGCTGCGGGTCCAGAGTCACATGTAGGCCAGACCAGGTAAAGACAACAAATTTCCTTCCTTAAAGGACGTTAGTGAACCAGGTGTGTTTTACAATTGCTGATAGTTTCATGACATCATTACTGACTCTAACTTTCAAATGCAGATTTTTAAAATTAATTAGCTGAATTTATTAAGTGAACTTACATTCCACCAGCTCCCATGGTGGGATTTGAATCAATGCCCCCCAAACTAATAGCCTTGCGCTCTAGATTACTAGCTCAGTGATATTACCATTAAACCACTGTCACCACCAGTACGTAGAGACAGCAAAGCTACTGCTAAGCCACAGCTGACACTTGAAAGTCAAATTCAATTATGCTTGCTTCTCAAAGAAATAGTTAAATTTCACTAATTGTTAAATGCTGCTCATTGCTGCAGGGTTGTTAGTAACTTGCTGCTCCCAGGCGCACCATTATACAGAATAGAACTGAAAATGGACACTAATAGAGCTATGCTATATCACTCTGAACCCTACCTTATCATGCAAACACATTAGAGCTAAGCCATTCAGGTTTGAAATTAGAATGCATGTTTCACACAAAGGGTAGTAGAAATTTGGAACTCTCTCTGCCAAAAAACAGTGGATGTCCTTGGGGGTGGGGGCAATTGGAGTTTTCACAACTGAGATAGACTTTTACCAGGTAAGGGTATGAAGGGATACGGAGCAAAGGTGGGAAAATGGAGTAGGGGTGCAGATCTAATTGAATGGTAGAGGAGGCTGGGGGTTGAATGGCCCCTTCCGAATATTTCTGTGTTCCTAAGGGAACACAGCTGGCAAATCGTCAGTGGTAACACATGACCTAGCAGAAACCCACACGAATTATGCAGCACTTTCTCTTTGGGGTGGCCTATGTGTAAAACATTCTTCTCAGAAAGATATTGGTTTCCATAATCGCTTATCTTAAATGATATGTAAAAGCATTGTCTACCACGCAGGTCCGTTGATTCCATTAGATCGGAGATCAGGCGCAGCCCAGCATCCTCAAAGACCCCGACGGTGTTCTTCCCACCACCGTATGAAGAGCCAAAGTCATAAAAGTCCTTTCTGTAAAAGGCCTACTTAGTTGGAGAAAATATATGCATTACCTTTATTTTTGCATCAGGCATGATAAAGGCACCATTTACCTTTAAATGATTATTAGCAGAGACACATGTTCACGCATTGCACCAGCACCATAGAATTTTACAGCACAGAACGCGGCCATTTGGCCCATATGCTGGCTCTCTGAAATAGCAATTAGTCCCACTCACTTATTCTTTCCTCATAGTCTGGCACATTTTTACTCTTTACACGTTTACTCAACTCCCTTTTGAAATTTATTATTGAATCTGCTTCCACCACCCTTTCAGGCAGTGCAATCCAGATCATAGAAACAGAGAAAATAGGAGCAGGAGTAGGCCATTCAGCCCTTCAGGCCTGCTCCGCCATTCAAGAAAAGATCATGGCTAATCGTCTAATTCAGTACCCTGTTCCCGCTTTGTCCCCATATCACTTGATCCTTTTGGCATTAAGAAATCTATCTGTCTCCTTCTTGAATATATTTAACAACTTAGCCTCCACTGCCTTCTGCGGTAGAGAATTCCACAGGCTCACCACCCTCTGAGTGAAGAAATTTCTCCTCATCTCGGCTCTAAATGGCATAGCCTGCATCCTGAGACTGTGACCCCTGGTCCTGGACTCCCCAGCCATCGGGAACATCCTCCCTGCATCTAGCGTGTCTAGTCCTGTTACAATTTTATAGGTTTCTATGAGATTCCCTCTCATTCTTCTAAACTCCGGTGAATATAGGCCTAGCTGACCCAATCTCTCCTCATACGTCAATCCTGCCATCCCAGAAATCAGCCTAGTAAATCTTCTTTGCACTCCTTACATGGCAAGAACATCCTTCTTCAGATAAGGAGACCAAAATTGCACACAATACTCCAGATGTGGTCTCACCAAGGCCCTGTATAACTACAGTAAGACATCTTTGCTTCTGTACTCAAATTCTCTTGCAATGAAGGCCAACATACCATTCGCCTTCCTGCTTACTGCACCTGAATGCTTGCTTTCAACGACTGGGGTACAAGGACACCCAGGTCTCATTGCACCTCACCCTTTCCCAATCTATCACCATTCAGATAATAATCTGCCTTTCTGTTTTTACAACCACAGTGGATAACCTCACATTTATCCATGATATACTGCAGCTGCCATGCATTTGCCCACTCACCCATTTGTCCAACTCACATTGAAGCTCTTTGCATCCTCCTCACAGCTCACATTCCACCCCAGCTTTGTGTTGCCTGCAGACTTGGAAATGTTACAATGACTCACCCAAGTCATTAATCTATATTGTGAATAGCTGGGGCCCAAGCACTGATCCCTGTGGTACCCCACCAGTCACTGCCTGCCACCCAGGAAAAAGACCCGTTTATTTCTACTCTCTGTTTCCTGTCTGTCAACCAATTCTCAATCCATGCCAGTATATTACCCCAATCCCATGTGCTTTAATTTTGCAAACTAACCTCTTATGTGGGACCTTATCAAAAGCCTTCTGAAAATCTGAATACACTACAACCACTGGTTCTCCCTGATCTATTCTACTAGTTACATTGTCAAAAAACTCCAGTAGGTGTGTTGAGCATGATTTCCCTTTCGTAAACCCATGCTGACTTTGTCCAATCCCGTTTATGCTTTCTAGGTGTCCTGCTATCACATTCTTTACAATAGACTCTAGCATTTTCCCCATTACTGATGTAAGACGAACTGGTCTATAATTCCCTGTTTTTTCTCTTTCTCCTTTTTTAAACAGTGGGGTTACATTTGCCACCCTCCAGTCTGTAGGAACTGCTCCAGAGTCTATAGAATTTTGGATGATGACGACCAATGCATCCACTATTTCCAGGGCCACTTCCTTTAGTACTCTGGGATGTAGATTATCAAGCACTGGGGATTTGGCAGCCTTTAACCCTATTAATTTCCCTAGCACTATTTTTACTAATACTGATTTCCTTCAGTTCCTCCCTCTCATTGGACCCTTAGTTCCCCAACATTTCTGGGAAGTTATTTCTGTCCTCCTTTGTGAAGACAGAACCAAAGTATGTGTTTAATTGTTCTGCCATTTCTTTGCTCCCCATTATAATTATAGAAAGTCATGGCAAGTCATTGAGTTAAACAAGGTTGTTTCATTTCACTTCTGGCTTCTTTGCTGAAACTTGGCTTAAAGAAGGGCAGGAATGGAAACTCAACATTCCCAATTACAGGGTTTTCAGACAGGATAGAGATGAGGATAAAAAAGGGGAGGGATTGCAGTTTTGGTCAAAGAAACAGACACAGTTGTGAGGAGGGATGCTATGCTAGGACCATCAAATCAAGCCATATGGATTGAACTGAGAAACAAAAAAGGGGCAATCACACTGCTGGGAGTGTACTATAGACCCCCAAAAAGTGAGAGGGAGATAGAAGACCAATATGTAGGCAAATTGTTGAAAAGTGCAGTAACAATAGGGCAGTAATAAGTATGGGATTTCAAGCAATATTAACTGGGATAAATTCAATTTAAAAGGTACAGAGGGTGCAGAGTTCTTAAAACGTATGCAGAAGAACATGTTTTAGCCAGTACGTAGCAAGCCCAACAAGAGAGGGGCGGTTCTGAATTTAGTTTTAGGGAATAAATCTGGGCATGTGATAGAGCTATCAGTTGGAGAGCATTTTAGTGGTAGTGATCATAATTCAGTCAGATTTAAAGTAATTATGGAAAAGGACAAAGACAAAGCGTAAAGGTTTTAATTTGGGAAAATGTCAATTTTACTAAGCTGAGATGTGATTCGGCAAAAGTGGACTGGAAACAGCTACTTGAAGGCAAATCAGTGTCAAAGCAATGGGAGGCATTCAAGGAGGATATAGAGAGAGTTCAGAACAAATATGCTCCCACAACAGAAAATGGTGGGATTCACAAATCTAGACCACCACCTCCCCCCGCACCCCCCACCCCCCAGATGTTAAAGATCTCACAGGGTATAGGATAAGGCAAAAAAAAGCTTATGTCAGATGCAAAGAGGACAATATTGAAAATAGCTTGGAGGGGTATCACATTGCAGGGGTGAAATTAAAAAGCAAAGTAGGACCTCAAAGTAAAGGACCCTCAAGGCAAGAGTAATCATAACGTGTTGGAATTTCACATTCAGGTTGAGGTTGAGAAATTTGTGGCAATATCTAGTGTCTTAGACTTAAATAAAGGAAATTACAAGGGTATGAAGACGGAGTTGGCTAAAGTGGACTGGGAAAATAAGTTAAAATGTAAGACAGTAGAGAAGCAGTGGCAGACATTTAATGACCAACAAAGATATATTCTCAAAAACTCTCAACAAAGATATATTCCATTAAGAAAGAAAAACTCTATGAGAAGGATGCACCATCTGCGGCTAACTAAGGAAGTTGAGGGTGGTATCAATTGAAAGAAAAGGTGGACAATGCTGTGAAGATTATTGATAGGCCAGAAGATCGGGAAAAATTTAGAAACCAGCAGAGGATGGCTAAGAAAATAATAAAGAGGGAGAAATTAGAGTATGAGAGTAAACTAGAAAGAAATATAAAAACAGACAGTAAAAGCTTCTACAAATATATAAAAAGGAAGAGAGTAGCTAATCCCTTAGAGGATGAGACTGGGGAATTAATAATGTGAAATAAGGAAATGGCTGAGACTCTGAACAAATATTTTGTATCTGTCTTCACAGTAGAAGACACAAAAAGCATTCCAAGTATAATAGAAAATCAAGAGGCAAAAGTGAGGGAGGAACTTAAAACAATCACTATCACTAGAGAAAAAGTACCAGGAAATCTAATGGGACTAAAGGCTGACAAGTCCCCTGGACCTGATGCCGGCATCCTAGGGTCTTAAAAGAAGTGGCTACAGAGATACTGGATACATTGCTTGTAATCTTCCAAAATTCCCTAGATTCTGGAAAGGTCCCAGCAGATTGAAAAATCACAACACCTCTATTCAAGAAAGGAGGGAGGCAGAAATCAGGAAACAATGGGCCAGTTGGCCTAACATCTGTCATTGGGAAAATGCTAGATTCCATTATTAAGAAGTAGTACCAGGACATTTAGAAAATCATAATGCAAGCAGGCAGAGTCAGCATGGTTTTATGAAAGGCAAATCATGTTTAACAAATTCATTAGAGTTCTTTGAGGATGTAACATGGTGGATATAGGCGCATCAGTAGATGTAGTGTATTTGGATTTCCAAAAGGCATTTGAGAAGTTGCCACATAAAAGATTACTACACAAGATAGCAGCTCTTGCTGTTGGGTTAATATATTAGCATGGTTAGAGGATTAGCTAACTAACAGGAAACAGAGTGTCAGAATAAATGGGGCATTTTTAGGTTGGCAAACTTTAACTAGTGGAGATAATGGTGTAGTGGTAATGTCACTGAACTAGTAATCCAAAGGCCCAGGCGAATTCCCCAGGAACAGGGGTTTAAATCCCACGGCAGCTGGTGGAATTTAAATTCAAATAATTAATAAATTTAATATATTAATAAAAATCTGGAACTCAAATCTAGTCTCAGTAATGGTGCCACATCATAAAAACCCATCTGGTTCACTAATGTCCTTTAGAAAGGAAATCTGGCATCCTTACCTGGTCTGACCTACATATAATTCCAGATTGACTCTGAACTGCCCTCTGAAATGGCCTAGCAAGCCGCTCAGCTCCGGATCGCCTCTTCTGCGGAAGGCCTGCAGAATCTAGTACCAATTAGACACTTAAGTTAACAGCAGCAGGACTTCCACAGGATCAAGGACCCCCTTGATGTGGAGGTGGTAGCTACTGCCAGTGGAGCACCAACCCGTGGCCCAGGAGCAGCGGTGGACCCAGGGCACAGGTAAGGTCAGGGCAGTGGGGTTTCATGATGTGGGGTTGCAGAGGAGGTGGATGTAGGGTGGTCGGTATCAAGTGCAGGGGAGTGGCTACCAGCGGGCTCCCTCCTGCCTTCCTGATGCAGGGTTCCTCGTTCAGGCACTAAGTGCCTTTTAATGAGGGACCCCCACCAACACCAAAAGAATGAGAGGTGATCTTATTGAAACATATAAGATTCTGAGGGGGCTTGACAGGATGAGGGTGCTGAGAGGATGTTCCCCCTCATGGGGGAATCTAGAACTGGGGGCACAGTTTCAAAGTAAGGGGTTTCCCTTTTAAGGCAGAGATGAGGAGGAATTTCTTCTCTTAGAGGGTCGTTAGTGTTTGGAATTCTCTTCCCCAGACAGCACTCGAGGCTGGTCATTGAATATATTCAAGACAGTTAGATTTTTGATCTACAAGGGTGTCAAGGGCAGGGGGGCAGGCAGGAAACTGGAGTCAAGGCCACAATCAGATCGGCCATGATCTCTTTAAATGACGGAGCAGGCTTGAGGGGCCGAATGGCCTACTCCTGCTCCTATTTCTTATGACCTTATGAAAGCAAAGAGAGGGCATGGAAAATTATTGGCAAGATCAAGGAAAACCCAAAGATAAACACAAAGAGTAAAAGGATAACTAGGGAAGGAGTAGGGCTTAGAAACCAAAAAGGTAACGTGAGTGGACGCGCAAGATGTGGGCCTGATTCTTAATGAATACTTTATGTCTGTTTTCATAAAAAAGAGCAACATAGCAGACATTGTGGTTGAGGAGGTGTGTGAAATATTGGATGGGATAAACATATTGAAGGACAAAATAATAAGGTGTTTAGCATCCTTGAATGTGGATAAATCATCAGGCCCAGATGAAATGTATCCCAAGCTGCAAAGGGAAGCAAGGAAAGAAATAATGGAGACTCTGACCATCATTTTCCAATTCTCCCTGGCTACAGGCATAATGCCAGAGGACTGCCTCACTATTGTACCATAGTTTAAAAAGAGAGGAAGGGATTGTTCAAGTAATTATAGACCAGTCAGCCTAACCTCAATGGTGGGCAAATTATTGGAAAAAATTCTGAGGGATGGTATAAATCATCATTTAAAAGGGCATGAAGGGCAATCAGCATGTATTTCTTAAGGAAAGGTCGTGACTGAATAACTTGATTGAATTCTTTGAAGAAGCAACGAGGGTTAATGAGGACAGCATGTTTGATGTAGTCTACATGGATTTTAGCAAGGTTTTTGATAAGGTGCCACATGGCAGACTGCTCAGTAAATTAAAAGCCCAAGGGATCCAAGACAAAGTGACAAGTTGGATCCAGAATTGGCTCAGAGGCAGGAAGCAAAGGGTAATTGTCGATGGGTGTTTTTGTGTCTGGAAGGCTGATTCTAGTGGGGTCCTGCAGGTCTCAGAACTGGCTGCCTTATTGTTCATGGTGTATATCAATGATTTAGACTTAAATGTAGGCAGCATGATTAAGAAATTTGCAGATGATACAAAAATTGCCATATGGTTGATAGTGAAGAAGAAAGCTGTAGACTGCAAGAAGATATCAATGGACTGGTCGGTGGGTGGAACAGTGGCCAATGGAATTCAAGCTGAAAAAGTGTCAGGTAATGCATTTGGGGAGGACAGACAAGACAAGAAAATACACAATGATAGTATTTTGCAAATTGTAGAGGAACAGAGAGATCTTGGAGTGTCTACAGATCCCTGAAGGTTGCAGGACAGGTAGATAAGGTGGTCAAGAAGGCATATGGGATACGCTCCTTTATTGCCAAGGCCTAGAATATAACAGCAGGGAGGTTATGTTAGGAATCTATAAAACACGAGTTAGACTGCAGCTAGATAACTGCGTACAGTTCTGGTTACCGCATTACAGGAAGGATGTGATCACACTAGAGAGGGTACAGAGGAGATTTACGACAATGTTGCCAGGAATGGAGAATTTTAGCTAAGTTGGAGTTGTTTTCTATGAAACAGAGGAAACTAAGGGGAAATGTAATTGATGTGCATAAAATTAGGAGGGGGCGAGATAGAGTGGAGAGGAAGACCCGATTTCCCTTAGCACTGAGGTCAATAACCAGGAGGCATAGATTTAAAGTAATTGGTAGAAGGATTAGAGGGGAGTTGAGGAATACTTTTTTCATCCAGAGGGTGGTGGGGTTCGGGAACTCTGCCTAAAAGGGTGGTGGAAGCAGAAACCCTCATCGCATTTAAAAAAAAACACTTGGATATGCTGTTGAGGTGCTGTAATCTATAGGGCTATGGACAAAGAGCTGGAAGATGGGATTAGACTGGATAGCTCTTTTTTGGCCCGCACAGACATGTTGGGCCGAATGGCCTCCTTTTCTGTCATAAATCTTTGTATGTTTCTAATTATTTTAATTTTATGTAATTTGGTTATCAACCCTACTCTCCGTGGAAACAGTTTTTCTATCAAATCACCTCAGAATTCTGA
This sequence comes from Heterodontus francisci, assembly GCF_036365525.1. Classification (NCBI taxonomy): domain Eukaryota; kingdom Metazoa; phylum Chordata; class Chondrichthyes; order Heterodontiformes; family Heterodontidae; genus Heterodontus; species Heterodontus francisci. The sequence goes on along the minus strand of NC_090380.1, from coordinate 12,325,135 downwards.
GCGCATCCATCAACTCTTCACTGCTTCTACTATATGGAGAACAGTTGCAGTTTGTCTAGTCTCTGCAGATAACTGAAACCTCTCGTCCCTAATACCATTCTAGTAAATCTGCTCTGCACCCTCTACAAGGCCTTAATGCCCTTTCTAAAGTTTGGTTCCCATAATTGGACACAATTCTTCAGCTCAGGTCAAACCAATAATTTACAAAGTTTAGTATAGCAAGCCTTTTGTTAAAAGTCTTGAAACATCACAAATTGCAATTGAACACTACTGTTTGGATCTAAGCGTGTTCCACTGGGCATATCGAAGGTCATTGACCCTTGGTATCTTTGGCCAGAAAGATCCGAGATCCCTTGTGACTGTCAAAATGGGAGTGGGGGAATCACATGCCCGTTTGGTTTAAGGGAAATTGTGCATTCATTGTCTCCAATTTTCCCCTGCAATGCACCACCAGTTTTCTAATAAGCTGCTTAATTGAAGGCAAGGCCCTGTAGGTTGCATAAAGCCCATAAAAAATCCATCTATAAGAAGGTACAGCACAGTAACTGGACAAATTGCAAAAGACAAGGCTGAAGCATTTGTATCCATCTTCAGCCAGAACTGCCGAGTGGATGATCCATTTCAGCCTCCTTCTGAGGTCCTCAGCACCACAGATGCCAGTGTTCAGCCAATCAGACTTACTACACGTGATATCAAGAAATGGCTGAAGGCACTGGATACTGCAAAGGCTATGGCCCCTGACAATATTCCAACAATAGTACTGAAGACATGTGCTCCAGAACTAGCTGTGCCCCTAGCCAAGCTGTTCAGTACAGCTAGAATAATGAAATCAACCCGGCAATGTGGAAAATTGCCCAAGTACGTCCTGTACATAAAAGGCAGGGCAAATCTGACCCGGCCAATTACCGCCCTATCAGTCTATTCTCGATCATCAGCAAAGTGATGGAGGGGGTTGTTGACAGTGCTATCAAGTGGCATTTGCTCAGCAATAACTTCTCACTGACGCTCAGTTTGGTTTCTGTCAAGGCTACTCAGTTCCTGACCTCATTACAGCCTTTGTCCAAATATGGACAAAAGAGCTGAACTCCAGAGGTGAGGTGAGACTGACTGCCCTTGACATCAAGGCAGCATTTGACTGAGTATGGCATCAAGGAGCCCTAGCAAAACTGAAGTCAATGGGAATCAGGGGGAAAACCCTCCACTGGTTGGAGTCATACTAGCACAAAGAAAGATGGTTTCAGTTGTTGGAGGTCAATCATCTCAGTCCCAGGACATCACTGCAGGAGTTCCTCAGGGTAGTGTCCTAGGCCTAACTATCTTCAGCTGCTTCATTAATGACCTTCCCTCCATCATAAGGTCAGAAGTGGGGATTTTCACTGATGATTGCACAATGTTTAGCACCATTCGTGGCTCCCCAGATATTGAAGCAGCTCGTGCTCAGATGCAGCAAGACCTGGACAACATCTAGGCTTGGGCTGACATGTGGCAAGAAACATTCGTGCCACACAAGTGTCAGGCAATGACCATCTCAAACAAGAGAGAATCTAACCATTTCCACTTGACATTCAATGGCATTATCATCACTGAATCCCCACTATCAACAACCAGGAGGGTACCATTGACCAGAAACTGAACTGGAGTAGCCACATAAATGCTGTGGCTGCAAGAGCAGATCAGAGGCTGGGAATTCTGCGGTAACTCACCTCCTATCTCCTCAAAGCCCGTCCATCATCGACAAGGCACAAGTCAGGAGTGTGATGGAACACTCTCCACTTGCCTGGATGGGTACAGCTCCAACAATATTCACGAAGCTCGACACCATCCAGGACAAAGCAGCCAGCTTGATTGGCACTCCATCCACCATCTTTAACATTCACTCCCTTCACCACTGCGCACAGTGGCAGCAGTGTGTACCAGCTACAAGATGCACTGCAGCAACTCACCAAGGCTCCTTCGACAGCATCTTCCAAACTCATGACTTCTACGGCCTAGAAGGACACGGCAGCAGATGCATGGGAACGCCAACACCTGCCAGTTCTCCTCCAAGCCACACATTATCCTGACTTGGAATTATATCGCCATTCCTTCACTGTCACTGGGTCAAAATCCTGGAACTCCCTTCCTAACAGCACTGTGGGTGTACCTACACAACATGGACTGCAGCGGTTCAAGAAGGCAGCTCACCACCACCTTCTCAAGGGCAATTAGGGATGGGTAATAAATGCTGGCCTAGTCAGTGACACCGACATCCCATGAATGAATAAAAAAAATTAATTGAGTTTACCTGCCTGAAAGATAAATCTGACATATTCCCAGCCATACCTTTCCACACAGACTGATCATTTCCAGTTGCACTAAATCTCAGTTTAATCAAATACTTCTTGAAATATTTTATTCAACACTTACAAATGACATTTGTTCCTGGAGCCTACATGTTATAAATTATTGAAATAAAATGACTGGAGTTAGGAGCACTGACAGTTTCCACTTGATATGCGCTGTTTCTATCTACTATAGAGTAAGAGGTGCAGGAAAATCCACATGTATTACATGTGATAGAACAAAGAACAAAGAACAGGCCATTCGGCCCTCCAAGCCTGCGCCGATCTTGATGCCTGCCGAAACTAACACCTTCTGCACTTCCGGGGCCCATATCCCTCTATTCCCTTCCTATTCATGTATTTGTCAAGATGTCTCTTAAACGTCGCTATCATATCTGCTTCCACCACCTCCCCTGGCAGCAAGTTCCAGGCACTCACCACCCTGTGTGTAAAAAAAACTTGCCTCGCACATCCCCTCTAAACTTTGCCCCTCGCACCTTAAACCTATGTCCTCTAGTAACTGACTCTTCCACCCTGGGAAAAAGCTTCTGACTATCCACTCTGTCCATGCCGCTCATAACTTTGTAAACCTCTTATCATGTCACCCCTCCACCTCCGTCGTTCCAGTGAAAACAATCCGAGTTTTTCCAACCTCTCCTCATAGCTAATGCCCTCCAGACCAGGCAACATCCTGGTAAACCTCCTCTGTACCCTCTCCAAAGCCTCCACGTCCTTCTGGTAGTGTGGCGACCAGAATTGCATGCAATATTCTAAGTGTGGCCTAACTAAGGTTCTGTACAGCTGCAACATGACTTGTCAATTTTTATATTCTATGCCCCGACCGATGAAGGCAAGCATGCCATATGCCTTCTTGATGATGCTCAGCTATTGTATAGTTATGAAGCTACAACAATCTAAGCAGTTCAGTGGTCACTACTGAAAGTACCTGATGAATCTCTCACCTTCTGAAGTGTATTCATGTCCTTACTGGGTCCATAAAGCTGAGTATCCAGTGCTTGGACATAGACATCTGATACACTGTCAGAGAAAACTGACAACAGCAAATCGCGTTGGTCATTATCTGTATACAAGGCAGGTTGTATCTGAAACTGTGAATCACAATCAGATCAGCTTCAAAATACCATATATAAAGTAAGTTTAACTGAAATCGCAGGGTGGGAAATCTAGGGATTGGAAGGAATGCTGGTTACACACCCTTCCCAATATTACTCCTCACTTATCTCAAAGGAGATTAAAGTCAGGCACAGGGGGTGGGTGGGTAAAACCAGTGTTGAAACTGATCCCGTCAGTTTCCCAAAGGGACAAGTCTGGCACCACATATGAGCTCAGATTTATAAAAAAGCAAAAAGAAATACTTCCAATTAGATAGCGCCTTTCACGGCCTCATGAAGTGCCAAGGCACTTTACAGCCAATGAAGTACTTCTAAAGTGTAGTCGCTGTTGCAATGTAGGAAAGGTAACTGCCAATTTGTGTACAGCAAGTTTCCCCAAAAACCAATATGATAATGGCCAGACAATCTGTTTTAGTGATGTTGGTTGGAGGAGTAAAATTGGCCAGGACACGAGGAGATATCCCCTTCTCTTCCAAATAATGTCGTGGGATCTATAAAGCCCATCTGAGAGCTTTGACAGGGTCTCAGTTTAACATCTCATCTGAAGACGGTAATCGCAGGAAATGGGAATAACTTTAACCTAACTCAGCTGGCAGGAAGCCAACGCAATTGGGTGGCATGCCAGGTTTGCACCCCAACCAATATAATTCACCACTGATCAAAGAAAGAGCAATTGTCTCATGCCTTAAAACATCTGTTGATTATTGACAGAGATTACAAAGTTCAGCGCTTTCCATAGCTCATGATAAGAACATGCATCATCAAAGGACTTTCAGAACCCCAAAACGTTCAAAATGCATCACAAACCTTTGAATTGCAATGATTCTCCACCTCCACTCGCACCGAGTCTGAGACGATGTTTTTTTTGTTATTAATATTTATAATGTAATAGGCAACAATGCGGAAATAAGGCACCATATCCTTTGTGATCATGATTGAAAATGAAGTGTTGGCGGACCTCCTAATTCTCTCGAAATGCAGCAATTTTCCTTTGTTGAGCACCTAGAATATTAAATATCTGTGATATCTGAGCACTGTCACATACCAAATGCATTTTCAAAATTGAACAATATAAAGTTTCCTACAATATCACTTTACAGACACTAACATAAAAAGGTATTTGATTTAATTGAATTTCAGGTTACTTTTTCTATGTGATAACTTCTTTTTCTTTTTAACTAACCTTTAACCTTCAGTACTAGATTTATTCAATCATTTAATGTAAGAATGAATTCATCTGGATCATTTCTAAATGATGCATCAAAAAAAGAAATTCTTTCCAGTGGAAGCTTTCAGAACAACTTCAATAAGTGTGAGTCCTGTCCATCAATAAATCTGACTGAGCCATTTACACCCTTGCATATAGATGAATCTATGCATTTATCTTCTTGTTTGTTTACCTTTCTGTCTATATGTAACTATAATGGGTATAGTAGCATAGAGGTTGTGTTACTGGACTGGTAGTCCAGAGGCCTGCCCCAATGATCCACAGACATCCACCATGACAGTTGGAGTACTTAAATAAATCTGGAATTAAAAATCTGGTAACAGTTTGTTCTAAAAAGCCACCTGGTTCACTAGGGAAGAAAATCTACTGTCCTTGCCTATATGTGACTCCAAACCCACAGCAATATAGATGCCTTTAAGCTAACCTCGGAAATGGCCTAATAAGCCACTCAGACACATCAAGATAGCTCACCACCAACACCTGATGAGCAATAAAGGCAGACCTTGCCAGCAATGCCCACATCCAATGAATAAAAAAAAATACCTATCTTATTCATCTTGTATTTCTTTCCTGAATTGTTTAACACGTCCATTTTAAATAAAACCAAGAAAGGACCTGCAGGCATATCGGCGTTCATTCTATTGGATGATGCAACCAGGTGCATCATTCTGCCCATTCACTAGCAATGCTACTTAGACAAAGGGAAAAAGAAGTAGCTATTACCAATTTCAGGAATAGCTCTGAAAAATTCCTTTCAGAAACCAGAAGGCAAGGGGGCAAGCTGAAGGAAGCGTTGGTTACGCATCCACTAACACCAAATCTATTTAACATCTTCCCCTTGAATCTCCATTGGACCATGTCACTGTCCTTAATCTATCACCACTCTGTGATCCCTTACACCCTCATCCAACCTTTTGTCTTTTTAATTTTGACCTTGTATGAAGACGACTGTTATTCAATGTATTCATGAACATCGACACAAATATATAATTTAGGACACAATCAGGAATGTCGTTCCTTGGCCATTAGTTATAACATGTTCCTGCACTACCTTTGGGCAGACCTCTTTGTTTGTTATTGATATTCTCCGAAATATCTTTATAGTTACCTCCCATATTCTATTTATACTTTCTATAATCCAAATGCCATGAAATGTTTTGGCTCCCCTGCTTTTTTTTTGCTTTTCTCACTTACGTACATCATAGTATCCTAATCTGGGAATCAGAACTTTAATTACATTTCACTTCTTGTTTTTGTCAGCCCTGGTTTCTGCAGCATAGATTACATTAGATTTTGCCTTACTCCGGCAATACACCCCAATTGGTCTCAAGATATCATCAGATTATTAGTAGGCTGCAGTTTTGTACAAAAAAAGGGAATTTTTTTCCCCCATAGTCTTTCAACAAAGCAGGTCTGGGACTCAACATCAAAACAGTTACTAAATCAGTTTGGAGAAGTCACAGACCATCTTGATGTGTGATTATCATGCTAGAGATTGTATGCAACCTGTTTGTTCCTTAAATAAAGCATAATAATTTTCTGACTATTTGAAACTTATGTTGTTTATGCAAATTCTGGACAACTGACACATATGGTGGGGTGTGTGTGATTTCAACCTAACATGCCATTGGGAAACTGACCAAATCAGATGTAACACTGATTGTTCACTCCTGATTTTACCTTCCAGTGAAGTTACTGCAGAGTAACATTGACGGGGGGGGACTATAAATCTGAATCCCATGGGTTTCCCACCCTTTGAGTTTGATTACAATTGATCTTAACTGAAAGAAAGGAACATGGCCTGCATAGGGTGGCACAGTGGTTAGCACCACAGCTCCAGCAACCCGGGTTCGGTTCTGGGTACTGCCTGTGTGGAGTTTGCAAGTTCTCCCTGTGATTGCGTGGGTTTCTGCCGGGTGCTCCGGTTGCCTCCCACAGCCAAAGACTTGCAGGTTGATAAGTAAATTAGCCATTGTAAATTGCCCCTAATGTAGGTAGGTGGTAGGAGAATGGTGGAGATGTGGTAGGGAATACGGGATTAATGTAGGATTAGTGTATAAATGGGTGGTTGTTGGTTGGCACAGACTCGGTGAGCTGAAGGGCCTGTTTCAGTGCTGTATCTCTCTATGACTCTCTCTCTCTATAAAGTAGGCATGGGCATTGAAATAGTTGTCATAATACCGTATGCACTCATTTGGTTCCCAGAAACAGTTCAGTGTAGAAAAACCACAGCACAATGCACTTTAATCTAGATTCCTATTTAATTAATCTAGATTCCTATCTGAGTGGAGGAAGATTAAAAACTTCATTAATTTACCATATAGTAAAAGTAATTAACACTGCTAATATCTAACTGACTGAAAGCTGACAATGTCACATAGATGATGTCTCCAGGATATAGCAGAGCATTTGGCACATCTATATATAGGTACATCTGATTGCTGGATTGGCATTTGATTGCTATGTCAGTCTTTGCTTGAGTTCCATTGGCTGTATTTCCAGCAATGGCCTAAGGAGATAAAACAGACAGATAAATAGAACAAAATATCACACGTGTAGTATTATAGGCAGAAAAAGCAATTTTGTCTGTCTTCCACCTGCTGGCCGAGTTCAATTGCATCCAACCCCCTGAACTCATCAGAATCAGTACACGCTGATGCATTGTGAGAATCAACAACCACAACAACAACTGGTACTTATAGAGCACCTGTAACAGAACAAAACATCCCGAGGCACTTCACAGGAGCATTATAAAGCAAAATATGCCACCAAGCAACAGAAAGAGATATTAGGGCCAATGACCAAAAGTTTGGTTAAAGAGGTTCATTTTAAGGGCTATCTTAAAGGACAGAAGTGAGGTGGAGAGACAGAAAGGTTTAGGAAGGCAATTCTAGAGCTTAGGGCCCAGGCAACTGAAGGCACGGCCACCAATAGTGGGGCGATTAAAATCGGGGACACTCAAGAGGTCAGAATTAGAGGAGTGTAGATATCTTGGAGGGTTGTGGGGCTGGAGGAGATTAGAGAGATAGGGAGGGGCGAAGCTATGATGGGATTTGAATACAAGGATGAGAATTTTAAAATTGAGGTGTTGCTTAACTGGGAGCCAACATAGGTCAGGGAGGACAGGGAACCATAAAATGTTTTTGAAAACATATTCTCACCGTAATATATATATCACTCGCATTTTCAGGAACATTTAAGGAGAGACTCAGTTCACCGATATTGTCAGTAAATCCTCTCTGAGTAGCTTGTATTGTTTTTTCCTCTGAGATAATTATTTCAATTTTGATTGGCACTTCAGCGACAGGAGAACCATCCGGGTAGGTTACTAATGCCTGTAAAACAGCATGCAACAATGACGAGTTAGGTTCTTTCTCCATCAAAGCAATCTTCCTTCCATTAAAAACAAGTTTGTTGGGTATAAATTGGTCTGGGATGGCAGCATTAAAGTGGTGATATTACATAGTCCTTTATTTAAACAGAGGCCCCATTTTCCCTCTCAGGTGGATGTAAAAGATCCCATGGCAATATTCTGAAGCAGAGCGGGAGAGTTCTCGCTGGTGTCCCGGCCAATAATTATCCCTCAACTAACATCATTAAAACAGGTTACCCGGTCATTGGCACATTGCGGCTTGTGTGATCTTGCTGTGTGCAAATTGGCTGCTGTGTTACCCAGTGACTACACTTCAACAGTACTTCTTGACTGTAAAGTGCTTTGGGACATCCACAGGTCATGAAAGGTGCTATATAAATGCAGGTCTTTCTTTTCCCAATTAAGGTCGATGGAACTGAATTTCGGGCAGGGACTATAACAGGTGGTCGATATGATAACACCCATTTTCGGCTAGCACCCCAGAGGAATTTGGAAGGACATCAAAAACCAAACTGAAACTTTGCTTGCCATTCGATAGCTTCAATTACGCGGTTAACTTTTTATTCAAAAGATTATTTGTTTCAAAATTTGGCTGCTGCCAACAGCAATGCTTCATCGAATATTGCACACAGTCTCTTTGCTGCCCGGTAAGAGAAACGAATTCCAGGGAATATACTAGTCACGCCATTCTGTGAGTACAAGCCTAGATTTCATTGGGACACACTGATGTTGAAAGGTATTCTCGGACCTATTGCTGCCACTAGAACTCACATACATGCTGCACTGAACACAGTCGCACAAGGAGAGAAGTGAAATGGCGAGACTGAAGGCTATCTGTGTTATCTGAATAGTTTTAACATTGGGATGTTCTGTTCATGCCTCAGATGCAAAGGAGATCACAGCCATGGTGAGGCACATTTATCTCCTCCATTTAGTAAATGGGCTATCAACGGAATAATCAGCTATGAATGTAGAGGATTGTCTTGTTTCTCAGAATCTATCTATTCAATCTAAGTAGAACCGGAATCTCTTCAACCCATGCCCTCTCTCCATCTCTCTATTTATCTCTCTCTCTCTTTCATGCACAGAAGCACAAACACAAAGGGTGTGAAAATGAACTTGGCCTGGGATGTAAAATTGGTAGAATCGCTCATTGTACCACAAGTCTGATATTCAGTTTAGCTGAAGTCAGTGGAACCAAAGATGGGGCGGGGCCTCTCAAGGGTACCTGATGCAATATCGCCTGTTTTGCATCCCTGCCTGTGTCCAATTTCACCCCCAGCAATTTCATTATGAATTTATACATACCAGAATCCGAAAAGGAGCTCCAGTCATAAAGTAGCGTTTTGTCTTTGTCAGGTTAATAGTATAAGGTAGAACCTTTGTTATGTTCTTTGCTACGTCCCTGTTCTTTTCTTCCTTGTAACCTACATAGTGCGACACAAAAATGTTTTCATTTGTTGATTAATTAAAACAAACAGCACTGCCACTGGAGTTTTTTTTTAAGATCTCCATGGCATGGCCCAGTAGGCTTGGCACACTCTATCGGCATACGTACTTGGGTCTGTACAAGTTATATCAGTAAGACAAAACAAACCAAAGAACAAAAGTAATTTAAAAATAACAGGCAGCGAGCTGAAAAGAGAAATAAATAAAAACAATGCACCAATTGGATAGTTAAGGTGAATAGTATAGATGCATTTAAAGGGAAGCTAGGTGAACTCATGAGGGAGAAAGAACAGGATATGTTGATGGAGTTAAATGAACAGGGCAGGGGTGGAGGAGGCTCATGCAGGGTATGACTGTTTGGGATGAATGGTCTGTTTCTGTACTGCAAATACTATGTAATTCTATGTAAACAGCAACAAAGTCAAACCAAAAAGACAAACAAATACAATTCGACTTCATTTAAAAAACAAAGAGCCAAACACCTTTATGAATCAAAATCCTGAAAGCCTGAAAGTCAGTTGAAAGTGCAGCCGGTGCAGTGATGATGTTGGATTTCAGCTGCTATGAGTGCCATGTGGGCAGCAGCCCTGTTTATATTTACATATGTTTCAGAATTTGAATACACTATCCACTGCCTCTCTGGGAGTTATGGGGAATCTATCACCATGTGAACCACAGTCTTAAATGCCAGATTGAGATTGCAATCTCAATAGTTCTAACTTTTGGAGTTGTTAGTAAAAGTTTGATGGGAACAGTAAAATCAGACAAGCCAGATATTGTGCCAGTCAATATATGAGGACTTTTGATAGAGTAAAGAAGAAGAACCTGTTTCCACTGGCAGGAGGATCAGTAACTAGAGGACACAGATTTAATATAATTAGTAAAACGAACCAGAGGGGAAATAAGAGCAGCAACTTGTTATGATCTGGAAAACACTGCCTGAAACAGTGATGGAGGCAGATTCAATAGTAACTTTCAGAAGGGAATTGGATAACTGCTTGAAAAGGAAAAATTTGCATAGCTATAAGGAACAAACAGGGGGAGCAAGACTAACTGAGCAGCTCTTTTGAAGGGCACAGGCACGATGGGTCGAATGGTCTCCTTCTGTGCTGTAAGATTCTATGGACTAAAAATTCATCTCAGGCAGAGGCGTAAAATGGGTGGTATCAGATTGGCTGCCCATTATACCAAGTGCCTGACAGTCAGTTTCACTGCAGTCGATGAATTTAAATATCAGGTGCTGTGTAAAGCAGCGGCTGATCCAGTACCACCTGTTATACAGCTCTGCCTGAGATTAATTTCTAGCCCAGTGACCCTACGATGGTATGAAATTTGTGACTGCTTAAAATTGGCCTGTAGTTTGTCGATCCTATGCAAATGAAGGCCAGCCATGGAAATTTTAGGGAGCCAGACCACAACAGGTGGTTCCTAAAACAAGTAGGTTTTGAATCGAAACTCCTTATGCCTAACTTTCCACACCTGCCCTTTTACTTTTTAACCTGTTAAGCCAGCTGGGCTTTGGGGGGGGAAGCTGCTTCTGCCCAGCCCAATTGCCCTTCTGTGCTCGTCTGGTGCTGAAAAATCCCCGACTAGATTTAACTGAGGTCCCACCTTGACAATTTGGACTTCCAAAAACGTTCATGAGGGGCCCGGCTTGCTCCACCCACGTCCTGCCCAATGGAAAAGATCACTGACCAATATTATTTTAATTAAATTAGTGGTAATTAAGTTTCTGCTTTTCTAAGTACCTTTGACAAGTTGGTTTCTCAGTTGGAAAAGGTTTAGATCAGATACCAGTTGCAGAAAGTTTCCCTCTGAATAACACTTCACATCATAAGACATGCAGGTTAAAATAGGACACCAGGAGGAAGCCGGCAAATCAACTGTACCATCTCTCGGTATTTCTGATATCATTGAGTTATTCTTTAGGCGTAGAATCTGACTCTTAGAATTGTTACAGCACAGAAGGAGGCCACTCAGCCCATTGTGGCTGCACCGGCTCTATGAATGAGCATTTCACCTGGTACCATTCCCCTGCCTTCTCCCCATAACCCTGCACATTCTTCCTTTTCAGATAACTGTCCAATTCCCTTTTGAATGCATCAATTGAACCTGCCTTCACCACACTCTCAGGCAGTGCATTCCAGCCCTTTTCTGTACTCTCTCCAATGCCTTCACATCTTTCTTAAAGGGCAGTGCCCACAAATGGACACAATACTCCAGCTGAAGCCAAACTAGTGTCTTTTTTTTATTCATTCATGGGAGGTGAGCGTCACTGGCTAGGCCAGCATTTATTGCCCATCCCCAATTGCTCTTGAGAAGGTGGTGGTGAGCTGCCTTCTTGAACTGCTGCAGTCCATGTGGGGTAGGTACACCCACAGTGTTGTTAGGAAGGGAGTTCCAGGATTTTGACCCAGGGACTAGAACTTACAGTTCTAAGTCAGGATGGTGTGCGACTTGGTGGGGAACTTGCAGGTGGTGGCGTTCCCGTGCATTTGCTGCCCTTGTCCTTCTAGGTGGTAGAGGTCATGGGCTTGGAAGGTGCTGTTAAGGAGCCTTGGCGTGATGCTGCAGTGCATCTTGTAGATGGTACACACTGCTGCCACTGTGCGTCGGTGGTGAAGGGAGTGAATGTTAAAGATGGTGGATGGGGTGCCAATCAAGCGGGCTGCTTTGTTCTGGATGGTGTCGAGCCTCTTGAGTGTTGTTGGAGCTGCACCCATCCAGGCAAGTGGAGAGTATTCCATCACACTCCTGACCTGTGCCTTGTAGATGGTGGACAGGCTTTGGGGTGTCAGGAAGTGAGTTACTCGCCACAGGATTCCTAGCCTCTGACCTGCTCTTGTAGCCAAGCTATTTATATGGCTACTCCAGTTCAGTTTCTAGTCAATGGTAGCCCCTAGGGTGTTGATAGTGGAGGATTCAACGATGGTAAAACCACTGAACATCAACGGGAGATGGCTAGATTCTCTCTTGTTGGATATGGTCATTGCCTGGCACTTGTGTGGCGCGAATGTTACTTGCCACTTATCAGCCCAAGCCTGGATGCTGTCCAGGTCTTGTTGCATTTCTGCACAGACTGTTTCAGTATCTGAGGAGTCGCAAATGGTGCTGAACATTGTGCAATCATTCGCGAACATCCCCACTTCTGACCTTATGATTGAAGGAAGCTCATTGATGAAGCAGCTGAAGATGGTTGGAACTAGGACACTACCCTGAGGAACTCCTGCAGTGATGTCCTGGAGCTGAGATGATTGACCTCCAACAACCACAGCCATCTTCCTTTGCATTAGGTATGACTCCAACCAGCGGAGAGTTTTCCCCCTGATTCCCATTGACTTCAGATTTGCTAGGGCTCCTTGACGCCATACTCGGTCAAATGCTGCCTTGATGTCAAGGGCAGTCACTCTCACCTCACCTCTTGAGTTCAGCTCTTTTGTCCATGTTTGAACCAAGGCTGTAAGGAGGTCAGGAGCTGAGTGGCCCTGGCGGAATCCAAACTGAGCGTAGCTGAGCAGATTTAAGTGGTCATTGGATAGACATATGGATGAAAATGGAATAGTGTAGGTCAGATGGTTTCACAGGTCGGCGCAATATCGAGGGCCGAAGGGCCTGTACTGCGCTGTAATAGTCTAAATCTAATTCTAATTCTAATTATTGCTAAGCAAGCCAGCTTTATGGCACTGTTGATGACTACTTCCATCACTTTACTGATGATCGAGAGTAGACTGATGGGGTGGTAATAGGTCAAGTTGGACTTGTCCTGCTTTTTGTATACAGGACATACCTGGGCAATTCTGCACATTGCTGGGTAGATACCAGTGTATAGCTGTATTGGAACAGCTTGGCTAGGGGCACGGCAAGTTCTGGAGCATAGGTCTTCAGTACCATTGCCGGAATATTGTCAGGGCCTATAGCCTTTGCAGTATCCAGTGCCGCCAATCGTTTGTTGATATCACGTGGAGTGAATCAAATTGGCTGAAGACTGGCATCTGTGATGCTGGGGACTTCAGGAGGAGGCCGACATGGATCATCAACTCAGCACTTCTGGCTGAAGATTGTTGAAAATGCTTCAGCCTTATCTTTTGCACTGATGTGCTGGGCTCCCCCATCATTGAGGATGGGGATATTTGTGGAGCCACCTCCTCCAGTTAGTTGTTTAATTGTCCATCACCATTCACGACTGGATGTGGCAGGACTGCAGAGCTTAGATCTGATCCATTGGTTATGGGATCGCTTAGTTCTGTCTATCGCATGCTGCTTACGCAGTTTGGCATGCAAGTAGTCCTGTGTTTTAACTTCACCAGGTTGACACCTCATTTTGAGGTATACCTGGTGCTTCTCCTGGCATACCCTCCTGCACTCTTCATTGAATCAGGGTTGGTCTCCTGGATTGATGGTAATGGTAGAATAGGGGATATGCTGGGCCATGAGATTACAGATTGTGGTTGAGTACAATTCTGCTGCTGCTGATGGCCCACAGTGCCTCATGGATGCCCAGTTTTGCATTGCTAGATCTGTTCGAAATCTATCCCATTTAGCACGATGATAGTGCCACACAACACGATGGAGGGTATCCTCAATGTGAAGGCAGGACTTCGTCTCCACAGGGATTGTGCGGTGGTCACTCCTACCAATACTGTCATGGACAGATGCATCTGCGGCAGGCAGATTGGTGAGGACGAGGTCAAGTATGTTTTTCCCTCTTATTGGTCCCCTCACTGCCTGTCGCATACTCAGTCTAGCAGCTATGTCCTTTAGGACTTGGTCAGCTTGGTCAGTCGTGGTGCTACTGAGCCACACTTGGTGTTGGACATTGAAGTCCCCCACCCAGAGTGCATTCTGCACCCTTGCCACCCTCAGTGCTTCCTCCAAGTGGTGTTCAATGTGGAGGAGTACTGACTCATCAGCTGAGGGAGGGCGGTAGGTGGTAATCAGCAGGAGGCTTCCTTGTTTGACCTGATGCCATGAGACTGCATGGGGTCCGGAGTCGATGTTGAGGACTCCAAGGGCAACTCCTTCCCAACTGTATACCACTGTGCCAACACCTCTGGTGGGTCTGTCCTGCCAGTGGGACAGGACATACCCGGGGATGGTGATGGCAGTGTCTGGGACATTGTCTGTTAGGTATGATTCCGTGAGTATGACTATGTCAGGCTTTTGCTTGACTAGTCTGTGGGACAGCTCTCCCAACTTTGGCACAAGCCCCCAGATGTTAGTAAGGAGGACTTTGCAGGGTCGACAGGGCTGGGTTTGCCGTTGTTGGTGCCTAGGTCAATGCCGGGTGGTTCATCTGGTTTCATTCTTTTTTATGGACTTTGTAGCGGTTCGGTACAACTGAGTGGCTTGCTAGGCCATTTCAGAGGGCATGTAAGAGACAACCACATTGCTGTGGGTCTGGAGTCACATGTAGGCCAGACCAGGCAGATTTCCTTCCCTAAAGGACATTTGTGAACCAGGTGGAGTTTTAAAACAAACAACAATGGTTTCATGGTCATTATTAGACTAGCTTTAAATTCCAGTTTTATTATTTGAATTCAAATTCCATCTTCTGCTGTGGTGGAATTTGAACCCATGTCCCCAGAGTAATACCCTGGGTCTCTGGGTTATTAGTCCAGTGACAGTACCACTACGCCACCTCCTTGATCTTTTACTCTATGCCCCTATTAATAAAGCCCAGGATACTGTATGTTTTATTAATCACTCTCTCAACCTGTCCTGCTACCTTCAATGACTTCTGCACATATACACCCAAGTCCCTCTGCTCCTACTCTCAATTTGGAATTGTAGCCTTTATTTTACATTGTCTCTCAATGGTCTTCCTACCAAAATGCATCACGTTACATTTCTCTGCATTGAACTTCATCTTCCAAATGTCCGCCCATTTCACCAAATTGTCTGTGTCCTTTTGAAGTTCTATTCTATTGCCCTCACAGTTCACAATGCTTCCAAGTTTTGCATCATGAAGTGACTTCTTGCACTAAACCAGCAATACTGACTGAATGTCAACATTAATTAATCACAGCATTGAAAATAACATGCAATAACTTCACAATAAATATCATATTAGAAGTTAACATTTACCTTTCCTGAAAATCCCAGTAATAATGGAAGGGGGTTCATTTGGGCAGAGTTTAGATCAAGGGTAAAACTGGGTCTTTATCAATGCTTTTCTCCAGGCTTTCAATATGAATGTTCACCATAATCACTCCTCACAAACTACTTCCATACAACAGCTGACTAACGGTTCTGGTCTGATTCATGTTGTGGGCATCCGTTGCTCATATATCCATATCAAAGTTGAATTAAGATTGCAAATTCAACAGAAAATGCAAAATAAACCATAAAACTATCAGCGAAACGTATTTTCTCTCTGTGTTCACCTGATTCCCTGTAAATAATGAATGGAAGTGTAGAATTATAACTCACCTTGTTCCTTAACTTGAAAGTTTCTGTAGCCTATGTGCACGGAATATTCTGTAGGGGCTCCCTGTATCTCAAAGTCTCCAACCCTTTAATTAAACAGATGTGATTTGTCTGTAGTTCTAAAAGCTTTCAAATACATTTCACAAAATAATACATCTACATATAAGTTGGTGATTTTCAACCAAGGAGGTTCAAGTCTCAAATCTTTTCCGCAACACTAAGAGTGGACGCTGGGAAGAGTTTTTTTTATCTATAACTAAAGCCCCAGGTAATCAAATCCTGTCTCAGCTACTCTGGTTCACCCACCAGTAAAAATGTTTTTTTTTTTTGCCTGGATGAAAGTTTACACTGGGAGCCTCATACTTTGCTGATTACTAAGGAAAGATCAAACAGATCAGTGTAAAAAACAGGAGCTGAGGAAATTGAAAAATGAATGACGCAAACTTCCACAGGCAAATGTTATGAGTATTATGAGTAACCTGGGAGACCCGAGGCACCTTGCCCGGGAGTATTGCAGTGATCCAGCTTGACAATGATAGATCTTGAATGAATGGGCAAGGTTACACATTACTTAGAATCATAGAATGATGGAAGAGTTACAGCACAGAAGGCGGCTATTCAGCCCATCGTCTTCATGCTGGCTCTCTAAGAGAAACTCAGCTAGTCCCACACCTCTGCCTTTTCCCCATAGCTCTGCATTTATTTCTCTTCAGATAATTATCCAATTCTCTTTTGAAAGTCACAATTGAATCTGCCTCCACCACACTCTCAGGCAGTGCATTCCAGATCCTAACCACTTGCTGCATAAAAAAGATTTTCCTCATGTCGCCTCTGGCTCTTTTGCCAATCACCTTAAATCGGTAACCTCCCCTTCTACCAATAGGAACAGTTTATTTCTATGTCCTCTGTGCAGACACCTCATATTTTTGAAGACCTCCATCAAATATCCTCTCAACCTTTGCTTCTCTAAAGAGTACAGCTCCAGCTTCGCCAAGCTACCCACATACTTAAGTCAATCGTCCCTGGAACAAAACTCATAAATCTTTTCTGTACCCTCTCCAATGCCCTCACATCCTTCCTAAAGAACAGTACCTAGAATTGGGCATAGTGGGCTGAATTTAATGGCCCCACCCGAGGCAGGTCCAGAGATTGGGTGGGGGGGGGGGGGGGGGGAGGCAAGGTGGGCATGGAGAATTGCAACAGGTGGCGTGGGGGCAAAGGACAGGACCTGTTGCCAAGTGATCTGTGGATAGGTGGACGATGGCTTTCCAGCCCAGTGGGCCAATTGAGGGCCTTAAGTGGCCTATTAACAGCCAATTAAAGGCCTCTTCCCGCCACCACTGGGAGCTTACCAACAGTGGGGGGTGAGGGGGGGCTCCATCATAAGGGGATAATCTAGTAACACGAGGCAACCTCCCTGCGAGCTTGGGGGGCCCCTCCTCCATGCAAATTCTGTGGTCCACATAGGACCCTTGCCTGGAACCATCTCACCACCTCCCCGCCAACTCCCATGAACCCCCTCCCTCTGGAGTTCACGACCAGCCCCTCGCCCGCACCCGCCAGGGCCTTCCAGACTTGCCCCGGCAACCCTGCCTCACCTATCTCTGTTCCAGGGTTCCAGCGCTGGGACTGGGCCCAAGGCCTCTGTAGTACTGGCAGTGACCACCGCTCCCAGTGACACTGCTGAGCGCTAAGCCCTCTGATTGGCCAGCAGCTGCCTTTTGGGCCCCACCTCCAACCCAAAATCCAGCCCAGTATCCAGTTGAGGCCGAACCTCTGATTTATAAAGGTTCATCATAACATCCTTGCTTTTGTACTCTATGCCTCTATTTATAAAGCCCAGGATCCGGTGTACATTATTAATTGCTTTCTCAACCTGCTCTGCCACCTTCAATGATTTGTGTACATATAATGCAGGCCCCTCTGCTCCTGCACCCTCTTTAGAATTGTATCCTTTGGTAGAGAAAGTAAACACAAACCAGGAGAGAGTGTAGTATGCCATTTAAAAAGGAACTTGATTATAATGCATAGGGACCTCCTGCTAGGGAAGGGTAATGAGCTGTGTGATTGTCAGTTAATTGATTTTCAGCTACCCTACAGAACACAGGAAAGGGATTTTGGGGTGTTGGTGAATTGTACACTGAAACAATCAGCAGAATGAGTGGAATCAGTAACTGCAACATCTCAGGAAGGGGAGCCATAATGAATCTTCATGAAGCAATGCAACAACCACACCTGGAATCCAGTGCATTGCTCTGCTTGTTGTAGTACAGAAAGGCTATCCAGGGAGTTGGACACAAATGAGGATGAAAGCCTTAAGGCACCTCTACTATAAGGGAGATCAGTTTGATGGGGAGGATGAAACAGGTATGGGAAATTCTCGCCAAGTATACAAAGAATCTGTAAAGGAATGGATAAAACTGCACCTTTTTGCCACAAACTCGAGAAACAAGCAAGCAAGCTTCAGCCCAGAAGAGGAAAGATGTGAACAGTTTAATTTCAGTTATGCTGGTGCATAGAAAATGGGGACTGGCTGAGCAGGAGGCCAGTTGACTACGGT
Organism: Heterodontus francisci; assembly: GCF_036365525.1. NCBI lineage: Eukaryota > Metazoa > Chordata > Chondrichthyes > Heterodontiformes > Heterodontidae > Heterodontus > Heterodontus francisci. The sequence goes on along the minus strand of NC_090380.1, from coordinate 12,306,645 downwards.
CATATGGAAATTTAAAGAGAATGGATAGATATTTGAGGGAAAAGGTCGTAAAGGATTTCAATATTTCTAGACCGGCCAAATTCAATTACTGAATCCTACACTTGTCTAAGATGCTGTAAAGAATGTTTCAATTTCATCGACATGAACTGTTTCATGAAAAGATTTACATGAATGAAAAAAATTGCAGGCTGATCAATTGACAAAAATGGCAGTGGCTCCTGCCCCTCAATATTTTGCCTTTATATTTACTGAACTGTGCCTGCGCTGGCTCTTTCAAAGAACTCCCCAATTAGTCCCACTCTTTCCCCATAGCCGTGGAAATTTTACCATCTTCAAGTATTTATCAAATTCCGTGTAGCAGTTTCTGTGGTAATGGCGGGGAGCATTGAACTGAAGGAGTTTAATAATATGGGTGCAGGTACTCGCATACAGAAGAATGTTTAAAAAGTACTAGAGACTCACAGTGAGGGAGGGATGTTTACTTCGCCCCTGCAGACTGCATCTGAGCCATGTTTATGACTCTTGGTTTCCATGACAACACTTCCTGAGTGCTAGAATGTAATAACACACATCCTTCATTAGTTATCATAACCTCATTCTGATGAGAAATATCAACCAGTGTCAAGGCAGCCATTTTAACCTGCATCATCTGGGTGATGAAAGCAAACGAGAAAGAAAGTTTTGCATTTATATCGCACCTTTCACAACCTCTGGAGTTCCCAAAGTGCTTTACAGTCAATTAAGTGCTTTTGAAATGTAATCGCTGCTGTAATGTAGGAAAGACAGCAGCCAATTTGTGCCTGGCAAGCTCCTACAAATAGCAATGTGATAATGACCAGATAATCTATTTTAGGAATCTTGGTTGTGGGATAAATATTGGTCAAGGAAACCAGGGAGAACTTCCTGCTCTTCTTCGAAATAGTACCTTGAGATCTTTTACCCGAGAGGGCCTCAGTTTGATATCTCATCTAACAGTGCAGCTGTCCCTCAGTAGTGCACTGGAGTGTCAGCTGTATTTTATGCCTAGTTCTCTAGGCCATAATAAGTAGTTGAGTCAATGCTTTCTGAACTGACCTGTCAAGCAATAGATTACTGGAGGAGACCTATCATCACCTTCCCAAAGCTGCTTGGGATTTATTCAAATAAATTAAAAAGGAGACTTAGACCCTGACATCTGGGCCAGAATCATATTTCCTGTCGCTAACGCAATCTACCATCCAGTGAGTATTTTGAACAGGATCCAAAACACAGGGTGAAAATGTCATCTTTCTTCCAATGTTTAGCTGTTATAAACCAAGGGATGAAGACTTCTTCTGTTAGCTTGTTATACTGATGTATCCAACCCTTAGGAAATACTAGGAGAGATTTTAAGCCCGCAGGCAATATCAGGAAACCAGTCTCTGGTTTTCAGTCCATTAAGATTGGTTCTTGAACAGGTTGGACGTGTGCATTTTCCTGCTCCTCCACCCAGCCCTGTGCTGGAAGTGTCAATGAGAAAACTCTTCCCAAATGCTTTGAATCTGACTGCACAAAGCTGAGAGAATTTTACATGGGGATGATATTGGATTTGTTGCGACTGTAAGTTAGCACTGATCCTTTGTGCTATTTCTCTGAGTGGCATTGTCAATTCATGTTGAAACAAGGGCAGGAACATGCAGCAATCCTACAAGGACTGGGAATTGGGTTGGGAATGTAGACATTCATTTTGAGTATCAGAGTGAGGAAGCTTTCTTTGAATTGGATTCGTATCAAAATCCTCATAGTAAAGGGATCATGTAGCAACAAAGTGGGCTGTATAATAACTATTGGAACTTAATAGTGTCTGTGGCAGCATGTATCTGATAACCAGCGCTGAAATAAGGAGACAATCACTTACCCAGATGTGCATTTTAACAGCACAACTTGTGAGCTTCATCTCATGGTCAAGGGAAAAAGTTCGGAATCGTACTAGAAGCAGATTTAATAGACACAATGTGAGAACTTTACTCAAGATGTGTAAAGTGCGTTTCAATTAACAACACATACATTGATGTCACTTAATTCAACAGCCTATGTGGAAAAAAGTACTATAATCCATTCAGTTTAAACAAATAAGGAAAACAACAGTACTTGGAATAACAGAAGGTGGTCAATGAATAGCACCAAGCTCATAACTTTACATATGGGTGGCACAGTGGTTAGCACCGCAGCCTCACACCTCCAGCGACCCGGGTTCAATTCTGTGTGGAGTTTGCAAGTTCTCCCTGTGTCTACGTGGGTTTCCGCCGGGTGCTCCGGTTTCCTCCCACAGCCAAAGACTTACAGGTTGATAGGTAAATTGGCCATTATAAATTGCCCCTAGTATATGTAGGTGGTAGGGGAATTGAGGAAAGGTGGGGATGGGGTAGGAATATGGGATTAATGTAGGATTAGTATAAATGGGTGGTTGATGGTTGGCACAGACTCGGTGGGCCGAAGGGCCTGTTTCAGTGCTGTATCTCTAAATAAAAAATAAATATTGGTCCATACCTCCTGTGTGTGAGCTACACACACAGATCACTCATACCACCTAGAGAGAGAGAGAGATGGTACTTGCACTGAGTGCCAACTCTTTCACCATCCCAGGACTGTACAGAACCTGTCACATAAAGTTCAAGGACCTCACTGGAACAAGCAATGTATCACAGCTCTCCATTTCTTCAATGGCCACCCTGGTCCAGGTAGCACTTTTCACCCCCTTAATCTGCAACTGAAGCTTCTCACTGCACTCTGACCAAGGGGATCTCCAGTTCAGCACCTTGCATGATGGCTATCCCAGTTCCTCATACAAGGATCACTAACATGCACAACCCTCAAACCTGTTCCTTCACTTCCGCAGGCTGATACCTCAACATTATCCCTCTTGTGCCACTTGGCCCACATTCCTAAACCACTAACCTTAACCCTCAGTCACCCGAATGTCTTTCAGGGTAAACTGCAAATCAATACCAAAACAGAGTAATGCAACATAAGAGGCATTCCCACCTCGAAACACTTCACACATTGAGGACAATGCGATACAGCTCACAGGCACTTACTAGGCTGATGCTGTGACAGATAGCCAGCTCATCAATATGTGGCTGGTGCCAGGTTAGTAATTAGGTATCAAGGCATTTGCCTAGTTATTATTTTCGAAACAGCACACAGACCGAGCCTTCTACCCCTTTATCCTCTCAATTCCTATGTGATAATGTTCACCCATTCATACCTTCTACCCTCCTTTCCAGCAGCTGCACCACAGCACCTGCAGGGGCAGGGAGATGAATATAATGATGAGGGAGAGGCGGAACTCAAGAGTTTGTCTCCCTTGTCGCATGGGTCAATCATGATGTGGAAGAACTAGAGCGTTTTTATCTCCCTTGTGGCAATCATGACAAGGAAGGGAAGATTGAGACACTGGCCACCTACCAGTGGCAGCTGGTTGGCCCTGCCCCAATCTCCCTCTATCCTAAACCATTCCAATTTATCCCAGTCTTTGATATTTCTCAAGCAGCAGCTCCGAGATTATTGGGGTGGAGAGTGGGGATTAGATCATCGCAGTGAGGTAATAGCACTGGTTGCTCACAATGCTTTATTGTGAGGGACCCAGAGTAGTGGGAAATGGTTGAGGAAATGTCACTTTCCCAGCGGAGGCTGAGAAGGAGACTACCAATGATTTCAGAGTCTTGGGATGTGGAACTCATGGGTATATGCCTGCAAAGAAGGATGTTCCAGGAACAAGGTACCTCTGTGTGGGCTCTGAGGTCAGCCAATGAGGTCAAGTGACAAATCACAGTTGCCATTCTCCAGTCTACAGATTTCCTTTGTGGTCACATTAGAAGCTCACTCTTTTATACAGGAGGGGATGGAGTCAATGGGAGCTTATTGAAATCTGCAGCAAATCCCCAGCTAAGAGGTGGTCAGGAACCAGTCAATGCTTCGACCTCCACAGAAGGAAACACAGTCATGTGTCAAAGATAGGCTTTGATGAAAAGAAAAGATGTCAATGATAGTGTATGCTGTAATGTGGCCCAAGTCTCCCTTTCTCTATCCTGCAGTGCTTTGCCTCCTCCATGAAAATGGCATATTAACAATATGCCCAGAGAGTATTACAGGATCACACAGCACAGAAAGATGCCATTTAGCTCATTGTTCCTGTGCCGGCTCTTTAACAGTGATCCAATTAGTCCCACTCTCCTGTTCTTTCCCCAGAGCAAATTTTTCCCCTTCAAGTAATTACCCAATTCCCTTTTGAGAGTGAGAATAGAAAGTGCCGGAAATACTCAGCAGGTCTGGCAACATCTGTGTAGAGAGAAACAGAGTTAACGTTTCAGGTTTGTGACCCTTCATCAGAACTGACAAAAGTTAGAAATGTAACAGTCTTTGAGCAAGTGAAAGGGGGGGGAGGTGGGGAAGAAGAACAAGGAGGAAGGACTGTGATAGGATGGAGAGGGAGCGATTAAATGACAGATGTCATGGAACAGAATGCAAATGGAATGCAAAATAGTTACAGCGAAAGACAAAGCGAGTCCAGAGAGAGTGCTAATGGCAGAATAATGAACAGCTCTGTATGAAAGCAAAAACATGAAAGATAAGTTTAATACTAACACATGGTTAAAAAATAATTAAAAAAGAAAATATATATATAAAAATAAAATAAAAATAACAAACAAAAATAATGGGGCTCATGTTCTAAAATTATTGAACTCAATATTGAGTCCCGAGGCTGTAAAGTGCCCAATCGGAAGATGAGGTGCTGTTCCTCAAGCTTGTGTTGATGTTCACTGGAACACTTCAGCAGGCCGAGGACAGAAATGTGGGCATGAGAACATGGTCGTGAATTAAAATGGCAAGCAACCGGATGTTCGGGATCATGCTTGCGGACCGAGCGGAGGTGTTCTGCAAAGCGATCACCCAATCTGCGTTTGGTCTCCCCAATATAGAGGTCGATTGGGCACTCTACAGCCTCTGGACTCAATACAGAGTTCAATAATTTCATCAGACCGTGAACCCCATTATTTTTATATATTTATTTTATTTTTTAATTATTTATTTTTTAACCATGAGAACAGAGAAGATGGTAAAAGGGGGGGTGGGTGTGGCATTGTTAATCAAGGAAAGTATTACAGCGGCAAAAGGACGTTTGAGGACTCATCTACTGAGGTAGTCTGGGCCGAGGTTAGAAACAGGAGAGGAGAGGTCACCCTGTTGGGAGTTTTCTATAGACCTCCAAATAGTTCCAGGGATGCAGAGGAAAGGATAGCAAAGATGATTCTTGACAGGAGCGAGAGTAACAGGGTACTGGTTATGGGGGACTTTAACTTTCCAAATATTGACTGGAAATACTATAGTTCGAGTACTTTAGATGGGTCTGTTTTTGTCCAGTGTGTGCAGGAGGGTTTTCTGACACAGTATGTAGACAGGCCAACCAGGGGCGATGCCACATTGGATTTGGTACTGGGTAATGAACCCGGCCAGGTGTTAGATTTAGAAGTTGGTGAGCACTTTGGTGATAGTGATCACAATTCGGTTAGGTTTACCTTAGCGATGGGCAGGGACAGGCATATACAGCAGGGCAAGAATTATAGCTGGGGGAAAGGAAATTATGATGCGATTAGGCAAGATTTAGGATGCGTAGGCAGGGAGGAAGTTGTCGAGCGAGGGAGCCGTGGTTTACTAAAGAAGTTGAAGCGCTTGTCAAAAGGAAGAAGAAGGCTTATGTTAGGATGAGACGTGAAGGCTCAGTTAGGGCGCTTGAGAGTTACAAGCTAGCCAGGAAGGATCTAAAGGGAGAGATAAGAAGAGCAAGGAGAGGACACGAGAAGTCATTGGCGGATAGGATCAAAGAAAACCCTAAGGCTTTCTATAGGTATATCAGGAATAAAAGAATGACTAGAGATAGGTTAGGGCCAATCAAGGATAGTAGTGGGAAGTTGTGTGTGGAATCGGAGGAGATAGGGGAAGTGTTAAATGAATATTTTTTGTCAGTATTTACAGTGGAGGAAGAAAATGTTGTCGAGGAGAATACTGAGATACAGACTACTAGGCTAGATGGGATTGAGGTTCACAAGGAGGAGGTGTTAGCAATTTTGGAAAGTGTGAAAATAGATAAGTCCCCTGGGCCAGATGGGATTTATCCTAGGATTCTCTGGGAAGCCAGGGAGGAGATTGCAGAGCCTTTGTCCTTGATTTTTATGTCGTCATTGTCGACAGGAATAGTGCCGGAAGACTGGAGGATAGCAAATGTTGTCCCCTTGTTCAAGAAGGGGAGTAGAGACAGCCCTGGTAATTATAGACCTGTGAGCCTTACTTCGGTTGTGGGTAAAATGTTGGAAAAGGTTATAAGAGATAGGATTTATAATCATCTTGAAAAGAATAAGTTCATTAGAGATAGTCAGCACGGTTTTGTGAAGGGTAGGTCGTGCCTCACAAACCTTATTGAGTTTTTTGACAAGGTGACCAAACAGGTGGATGAGGGTAAAGCCGTGGATGTGGTGTATATGGATTTCAGTAAGGCGTTTGATAAAGTTCCCCACGGTAGGCTATTGCAGAAAATACAGAAGTATGGGATTGAAGGTGAATTAGAGCTTTGGATCAGAAATTGGCTAGCTGAAAGAAGACAGAGGGTGGTGGTTGATGGTAAATGTTCATCCTGGAGTATAGTTTCTAGTGGTGTACCGCAAGGATCTGTTTTGGGGCCACTGCTGTTTGTCATTTTTATAAATGACCTGGATGAGGGTGTAGAAGGGTGGGTTAGTAAATTTGCGGATGACACGAAGGTCGGTGGAGTTGTGGATAGTGCCGAAGGATGTTGTAGGTTACAGAGGGACATAGATAGGCTGCAGAGCTGGGCTGAGAGATGGCAAATGGAGTTTAATGCGGAAAAGTGTGAGGTGATTCACTTCGGAAGGAGTAACAGGATTGCAGAATACTGGGCTAATGGGAAGATTCTTGGTAGTGTAGCTGAGCAGAGAGATCTTGTGTCCAGGTACATAAATCCCTGAAAGTTGCCACCCAGGTTAATAGAGCTGTTAAGAAGGCATATGGTGTGTTAGCTTTTATTAGTAGGGGGATCGAGTTTAGGAGCCACGAGGTCATGCTGCAGCTGTACAGAACTCTGGTGCGGCCGCACCTGGAGTATTGCGTGCAGTTCTGGTCACCGTATTATAGGAAGGATGTGGAAGCTTTGGAAAAGGTGCAGAGGAGATTTACTAGGATGTTGCCTGGTATGGAGGGAAGGTCTTACGAGGAAAGGCTGAGGGACTTGAGGTTGTTTTCGTTAGAGAGAAGGAGGAGAAGAGGTGACTTAATAGAGGCATATAAGATAATCAGAGGGTTGGACAGGGTGGATAGTGAGAGCCTTTTTCCTCGGATGGTGTTGGCAAACACGAGGGGACATAGCTTTAAGTTGAGGGGTGATAGATATAGGACAGATGTCAGAGGTAGTTTCTTTACTCAGAGAGTAGTAGGGGCGTGGAACGCCCTGCCTGCAACAGTAGTAGACTCGCCAACTTTAAGGGCATTTAAGTGGTCATTGGATAGACATATGGATGAAAATGGAATAGTGTAGGTCAGATGGTTTCACAGGTCGGCGCAACATCGAGGGCTGAAGGGCCTGTACTGCGCTGTAATGTTCTATGTTCTATGTTCTATCTGTCATTTAATCTCTCTCCCCTCCGGCCTATCCTTCCTTCTCGTTCTTCTTCCTACCCGCCCCCCGCCCCACCCCACTACCTTATACTTTCTCAAAGACTGAGACATATCTAACCTTTGCCAGTTCTGATGAAGGGTCACAAACCTAAAACGTTAACTCTGTTTCTCTCTACACAGATGTTGCCTGACCTGCTGAGTATTTCTGGCACTTTCTAATCGCATTTCAGAGTTCCAGCATCCGCAGTATTTTGCTGTCCCTTTTGATAGTTGCTATGGGCGGCACAGTGGCGCAGTGGTTAGCACCGCAGCCTCACAGCTCCAGCAACCCGGGTTCAGTTCTGGGTACTGCCTGTGTGGAGTTTGCAAGTTCTCCCTGTGTCTGCGTGGGTTTTCTCCGGGTACTCCAGTTTCCTCCCACATCCAAAGACTTGCAGGTGATAGGTAAATTGGCTGTTGTAAATTGCCCCTAGTGTAGGGAGGTGATAGGGAATATGGGATTACTGTAGGGTTAGAATAAATGGGTGGTTGTTGGTCGGCACAGACTCGGTGGGCCGAAGGGTCTGTTTCAGTGCTGTATCTCTAAATAAATAAAATTAAAATAAAAATATTGATTCAGCTTCCAGCACCTGGCAGTCAATTCCAACCATAATAACTCAGTGAGTAAAACATATTCTTCTCACCTTCCCTCCGTTTCTTTTGCTAATTACCCTAAATCTACGTCCTCTGGTTACTGAGCCTCCTGCCAGTGGAATCAGTCTATTCCTATTTATTCTATCAAACCCCTCATAATGTAACTAAATCTCCTCTTAATCTTCTCTATTAGCTGGAGAACAATCCCAGCCTCTCCAGTCTGTCCACATAAATCAAGTCCCTCATCCCTGGTACTATTCTAGCAGATCTCTTCACCATCTCCGAAACTTTGACATCCTTCCAAAAGAGGGGTGTCCAGAATTGGACACAGTATACCAGCTGAGGCCTAGCAAGTGATTTATAAAGACTTAGCTTAACTTCTTCCTAGTCTATGCCTTTATTGATCAAACTATGGATCTTGTATACCTTTTTAACAGCCATATTACCTCATCCTGCCTTCTTCAAACTTTTGTGCATGTAAGCCCTCAAGTTTCTCTGTTCCTACACCCCATTTAGAATGGGACCATTTAGGGGCTGCCATACGTGCTCCTGACAAGTGCTGATTGGAGGTAGGTGATCCAGACACCTGCCAGTTACCTGACCCTGTGAGAAGCAGCCGGAAGCAAGCACAGATGTGTGTAGGCAGGAAGTTTTAAAAAGGAATTTCCCAGCTGCAGGAAATTGTGGTCAGAAGCTGGGGATTCTTCGAAGTCAGGAAGCCATCACTGTTTGCTGCTGATTGAATGTTCAGTACCATTCGCCACTCCTCAGATACTGAAGTAATCCGTGTCCATATGCCACAAGGCTTGGACAAAATTTAGGTTGGGCTGATAAGTGGCAAGTTACATTCATGTCACAAGTGCCAGGTTATGACCATCTTCAACAAGAATCTAACCATCTCCCTATGACATTCAATGGCATTACCATCACTGAATTCCTCACGATCAACATCCTGGGGGTTACCATTGACTAGAAATGGAACTGCAACATCCATATACTGTGCTACAACAGCAGGTTGGAGGCTGGGAAATCTGCGGCGGGTAATATACCTCCTGTTTCCCCAATGCCTGTCCACCATCTACAAGGCACAGTCAGGAGTGTGATGGAATACTCTCCACTTGCCTGGATGGGTGCGGCTCCAACAACGCACAAAGCTCAACATCATCTAGGACTAAGCAGCCCACTTGATTGGAACCCTATCCACTACCTTCAACATTCACTCCCTCCACCACTGACACACAGTGACAGCAGTGTGTACCATCTACAAGATGCACTGCAGCAACTCACCAAGGCTCCTTAGACAGCACCTTCCAAACCCGCAACTACCACCTAGAAGGACAAGGGCAGCAGATGCATGGGAACACCACCACCTGCAAGTTCCCCTCCAAGCCACACACCATCCTGATTTGGAACTATAACGCCGTTCCTCCACTGTCACTGGGTCAAAATCCTGGAACTCCCTTCCTAACAGCACTGTGGATGTACCTACACCAGATGGACTGCAGCGGTTCAAGAAGGCAGCTCACCACCACCTTCTCAAGGGCAATTAGGGATGGGCAATAAATGCTGGGCTAGCCAGCAACACCCACATCTTGTGAAAGAATAGAAGAAACTTTTCTCTGCATCACCTGATCCTGAAAGCTTCTCATCCATCTCAGTCGAAGTTGCCCAGACTGCTTTATTAATGCAAATCCTAGACACTCACTGGTACTATATCATTGTCTCTCACTCGAACATGAGACAAATAAGGTCAATGGGGATGGGTAGGTGGATCACTGGAAAGCTGAACAGAACTTGGAAATTCAGGGGCAGAGCATCTGATTTGTGCATTGAATATGCTATTCTAATTTATACTTCCAGGTTCAAATTCTGCATTGGTCATTACCCATACTCCAATGTGATTGCTTAAGGAGACACACAGTTGCTTGCTCTGTTTACACAGGTCCCAGCTGCCTTATAGAGAGCACTCTGCAGATTAGATCTCAAACCTTAACTTCCAGTGCAAAAGGTCATAGAAATTAGACCGGCAAGGGTCATCCTAACGGTTCGTTCACCACTTACAGTAACGTCTGGACCATTATAAATTAAAGTGTAGATTACTATTTTGTGATATGAATGAACAAGAATAATGCAACTTTATCTTATTGTTTACCTGTATCATTGAGTCTGTATGTGGGTTTGTCTGTTTCGATAAAAATGAAGTATGGTTTTGGCCGTAGTTGGAGGTGAACCATTCTCCTCTTTGTAAACAGTTTGGGGATTTCTGCTGTCAGTGTAATGTATGATCTCCTTTGGGATAATCCACATTGCTTCACCTTTTCTGGGAGGATCTATGACAGTAATATCACACACGTTACACAGGATAACATCCCAATACAGCATCAAATGACTTTCTGAGAGAGTAGTGAGCCTCTGGAGTATATTAGCAGCTGGTGACATGGCTGCTGCCTCTCAGTATGACCTTTAAGAGTGAGGTGGACACTTTTTTGACTGGGCACATCATACAGTAGGCAAGTGTCTTTATAGGTAACACTTGGGTCATGTGATCTCCTGGACTGGTTTCCATTACCTGAGGGGTCAGGGAAGAATTTTCCAGAGAAGTTTTACCCTCACTGGTTTGGGATTTGTCTTTGGTGTTTTGACTCTCCCAGGAGATGATATGGCTGGATGGGAAGGAGGAAGCTGGGATCGGGGGGGCAGGATGTTCAGAAAGAAGCATCTAGTGATCATGCTCTGGCTGGCATGGTACGGGGCAGACTTGATGGGACGGCTGGTCTTTACTTGCCCATCAATTTCATACCATCTTATGCTCAATTGGAAAATATAGGGCCTGAAATTCCAGAGGGACTCTTCTGCTCTCCCTCTGTAACATCAACTAAACCATTGAAACCTTAGAGTCTTAGAGAGATACAGCACTGAAACAGGCCCTTCGGCCCACCGGGTCTGTGCTGACCATCAACCACCCATTTATACTAATCCTACATTAATCCCATATTCCCTACCACATCCCCACCATTCACCTACCACCTACCTACACTAGGGACAATTTACAATGGCCAATTTACCTATCAACCTGCAAGTCTTTGGCTGTGGGAGAAAACTGGAGCACCCGGCAGAAACCCACGCTGTCACAGGGAGAATTTGCAAACTCCACACAAGCAGCAACCAGAACCGAACCCGGGTCCTGGAGCTGTGAGGCTGTGGTGCTAACCACTGTGGCACTGTGCATGATCTTTTACAACAGCTCTCCAGGACTTCAACCCGTCTCTCTGGAGACCAGGAGGATCCCGGTACAATTTTAGCACCATGTAGATCAACTGCATCAAACCTGCTCTTATTGGGCAATACAAATGAACACAAGAAATTCCATTCAGGCTCCGGGTGCAAAATAGTTTGAATAGCCCAAGGGAAGGCGGAAAATTTGGTGACTCTAATGAAGAGCATAGGAAAAATGTGATGGCCATGGAGTGCCAAAGGGCTGTTCCAATCCCACTGGGGAGAAACACCGCAAAAGGATGTTTTTAGCCAATTACTCCTTTCCTCTGGGGTTGCTCTGATATTCCTGGAGAACAGACACAGAAATTATAGGTATTTATGGCTTTAGTCTGTGATCCAGAATGCACTGCCCAAATGCATGGTGTAAGTAACTTTCAAAAGAATATTGATAAATACTTGAAGGGAAAAGGTTTAGTGCTATGAGGAACGAGCATGAGAGCAGAACTAATTGGGCAACTCTGCCAAAGAGCCAGCACATATACAATTGGCCAAATGGTCTATTTCTGTGCTGAATCAATCCATGATTCCATGAGCTCACAGTGGACTGTTCGAGATCTAATTTAAAAATAGTTTCCTCTTGTTTTTGATAATCCTGTCAGAGGTGATAGTTTCTCCTTATCTACCCTCCGTGTACTGTATATGTACAGGTCACTGTCTCACCCTCTCTCTCTCCATCTCACTCACTCTCTTTCACTCTCCATCTCTCTCCTGACTTCTCTCTCTGATTTCTTCCTGATTGAAAAGTACTCTGAAAGATTTCAGTCTCACTGCTTAAAAAACAACAAATCGCTTTTCTGTGGGATTCTTTATAACTTAAAGGTTCAATCTGGGACTCAGAATCTGTCAGGTAAATCTAGTTTCCCATCCTGATGAGTGTTAAAAATTGTATTGGGAAATGAATCAACAGCTGTTTGGATTCAGATGTTCTTGTATTGTGGGACTGTGAGTAATCTTTGCAGAGACAAGAGATGGGATTGTTGAATGGAGGTGCAGGTTTTGATTGATTGAGTAGGGTATCAAATTAGATTGTATCCCTTGCAGATACACAGGATTGAAACAGTTCACAGTAAATACCCTGAGAGAATGAAATAATTAACCAATGTCTGACTAACTTAAAAGTCTTCAGAAAGAACAAGCAAGGCAACAGTATACAAGACCTCAGCTTGACAACAGCAGAAGGAAGATGTGATGCCACATTCTGATTTGGAATTCTGTTTTAATTTGAAGATTTGAGCTAATGATCGAGAAAGCAGGAGTTCAAATCCCACACTGGGCTGTTGTGAATTTGAATTGCTTTTTCTGAAAATGTAAATTGAATCTGGAATATTAAAAAAAATCCCACCAGGATGGAATGATTCACTCCTGTCTGCTACTGTATAGCCCATGTGTGTCTCAGTTGGGCCCTCGACTACACATTGTGTGTTTTTAATGATTTAAGATGATGGGATAGAAAGCCACACATCTAAATATCAATGACAAAGATAAGCAGCATTGTAAGCAGTTTAGATGGAAATATAAAATTACAAATGGATATTAATAGATTAAGTAAATGGGCAAACAGTGGCAAATGGATTTGAACGAAGGCAAATGTGAAATTATCCACTTTGGACTTACATGATAGAACAGAGTACTTTCTAAATGGTGAAAGGCTAGATGGAACGCAGGTCCAAAGAGAGTGGGGATCCATGTTCATTGGAGCGTGTAATATAAGGGTTTGAAAGGGTTAATGTTTGGGACAGTGTGAGTAATACATCCCACGATAATGATGTAAGAGATCACATGTGAACGAGACTTGAGAAGAAGTATCATGACCATCAGAGGAATTAGACATGTTTAAGTGTATATTGTTCTCTATTGTTAAAACTTACTGAAGACACAGTAATCTCTCTTAGCTAGACTAACCAAGCATACAACAGAGAGCAGCGTAGATTTACTAGAATAATACCTGGAGTCCAAGGGTTAAAATACAAGGAGAGATTACACAAACTAGGGTTGGATATTTGGAATTTAGAAGGGCAGCGATAACTTGATTAATGTTTTCAAGACATTAAGTGGAACTGAGAGGGTAGCTGGAGAGAAACTATTTCAGCTGAATGGGGAGCCTTGGACTAGGAACAAAGAACAAAATAACAAAGAACAGTACATCACAGTAACAGGCCATTCAGCCCTCCAAGCCTGCACCGATCTTGATGCCCTGCCTAAACTAAAAGCTTCTGCACTTCCGGGGTCCATATCCCTCTATTCCCATCCTATTCATGTATTTGTCAAGATGCCTCTTAAACGTCTCTATGGTACCTGCTTCCACCACCTTCCCCGGCAACAAGTTCCAGGCACTCACCACCCTCTGTGTAAAGAACTTGCCTCGCACATCCCCTCTAAACTTTGCCCCTCTCACCTTAAACCTATGTCCCCTAGTAACTGACTCTTCCACCCTGGGAAAAAGCTTCTGACTATCCACTCTGTCCATGCCGCTCATAACTTTGTAAACCTCTATCATGTCGCCCCTCCACCTCCGTCGTTCCAGTGAAAACAATCCGAGTTTATCCAACCTCTCCTCATAGCTAATGCCCTCCAGACCAGGCAACACCTGGTAAACCTCTTCAGTACCCTCTCCAAAGCCTCCACCTCCTTCTGGTAGTGTGGCGACCAGAATTGCAGGCAATATTCTAAGTGTGGCCTAACTAAAGTCCTGTACAGCTGCAGCATGACTTTCCAATTTTTATACTCTATGCCCGACCAATGAAGGCAAGCATGCCGTATGCCTTCTTTACTACCTTATCCACCTGCGTTGCCACTTTCAGTGACCTGCAGACCTGTACGCCCAGATCTCTCTGCCTGTCAATACTCCTAAGGGTTCTGCCATTTACTGTATACTTCCCACCTGCATTAGGCCTTCCAAAATGCATTACCTCACATTTGTCCAGATTAAACTCCATCTGCCATTTCTCCACCCAAGTCTCCAACCGATCCATATCCTGCTGTATCCTCTGACAATCCTCCTCACTATCCGCAACTCCACCAACCTTTGTGTCGTCCGCAAACTTACTAATCAGACCAGCTACATTTTCCTCCAGATCATTTATATATACTACAAACAGCAAAGGTCCCAGCACTGATCCCTGCGGAACACCACTAGTCACATCCCTCCATTCAGAAAAGCACCCTTCCACTGCTACCCTCTGTCTTCTACGACCGAGCCAGTTCTGTATCCATCTTGCCAGCTCACCTCTGATCCCATGTGACTTCACCTTTTGTATCAGTCTGCCATGAGGGACCTTGTCAAAGGCTTTACTGAAGTCCACATAGATAACATCCACTGCCCTTCCTTCATCAATCATCTTTGTCACTTCCTCAAAAAACTCAATCAAATTAGTGAGACACGACCTCCCCTTCACAAAACCATGCTGCCTCTCGCTAATAAGTCCATTTGTTTCCAAGTGGGAGTAAATCCTGTCCCGAAGAATCCTCTCTAATAATTTCCCGACCACTGACGTAAGGCTCACCGGCCTATAATTTCCTGGATTATCCTTGCTACGCTTCTTAAACAAAGGAACAACATTGGCTATTCTCCAGTCCACTGGGACCTCACCTGTAGCCAATGACGATGCAAAGATTTCTGTCAAGGCCCCAGCAATTTCTTCCCTTGCCGTATACTCAGTATTCTGGGGTAGATCCCATCAGGCCCTGGGGACTTATCTACCTTAATGCTTTGCAAGACACCCAACACCTCCTCTTTTTTGATAATGAGATGACTGAGACTATCTACACTCCCTTCCCTAGGCTCATCATCCACCAAGTCCTTCTCCATGGTGAATACTGATGCAAAGTACTCATTTAGTACCTTGCCCATTTCCTCTGGCTCCACACATAGATTCCCTTCTCTGTCCTTGAGTGGGACAACCCTTTCCGTGGTTACCCTCTTGCTCTTTATATATGTATAAAAAGCCTTGGGATTTTCCTTAATCCTGTTTGCCAATGACTTCTCATAACCCCTTTTAGCCCTCCTGACTCCTTGCTTAAGTTCCTTCCTACTGTCTTTATATTCCTCAAGGGATTCGTCTGTTCCTAGCCTTCCAGCCCTTACGAAAGCTTCCTTTTTCTTTTTGACGTGGCTCACAATATCCCGCGTTATCCAAGGTTCCCGAAACTTGCCAAACTTATCCTTCTTCCTCACAGGAACATGCTGGTCCTGGATTCTAATCAACTGACGTTTGAAAGACTCCCACATGTCGGATGTTGATTTACTCTCAAACAGCCGCCCCCAATCTAAATTCTTCAGTTCCTGCCTAATATTGTTACAATTAGGCTTCCCCTAATTTAGCACCTTCACCCGTGGACTACTCTTATCCTTATCCACAAGTACCTTAAAACTTATGGAATTATGGTCACTGTTCCCGAAATGCTCCCCTACTGAAACTTCGACCACCTGACCGGGCTCATTCCCCAATACCAGGTCCAGTACAGCCCCATCCCTAGTTGGACTATCTACGTATTATTTCAAGAAGCCCTCCTGGATGCTCCTTACAAATTCTGCCCCATCCAAGCCCCTGGCACTAAGTGAGTCCCAGTCAATATAAGGGAAGTTAAAATCACCCACCACTGCAACCCTGTTACCTTTACATCTTTCCAAAATCTGTCTACATATCTGCTCCTCTACCTCCCGCTGGCTGTTGGGACGCCTGTAGTAAACCCCCAACATCGTGACTGCACCCTTCCTATTCCTGAGCTCCACCCATGTTGCCTCGCTGCATGACCCCTCCGAGGTGTCCTCCCGCAGTAGAGCTGTGATATTCTCCTTAACCAGCAATGCAACTCCCTCACCCCTTTTACATCCCCCTCTATCCCGCCTGAAGCTTCTAAATCCCGCAACATTTAGCTGCCAATCCTGTCCTTCTCTCAACCAAGTAATAGCAACATCATCATATTTCCAAGTACTAATCCAAGCTCTAAGTTCATCTGCCTTACCTGTTATACTTCTCGCATTGAAACAAATGCACTTCAGACCACCAGTTCCGCTGTGCTCCGCAACATCTCCCTGCCTGCTCTTCCTCTTAGTCTTACTGGCCTTATTTACTAGTTCCCCCTGATTTATTTCACTTGCTGTCCTACTGATCTGGTTCCCACCCCCCTGCCACACTAGTTTAAACCCTCCCGAGTGACGCTAGTAAACCTGGCAGCCAGGATATTTGTGTCCCTCCAGTTTAGATGCAACCTGTCCTTCTTGTACAGGTCCCATCTGTCCCTGAAGAGATCCCAATGGTCCAGATATCTGAAACCCTCCCTTCTACACCAGCTGTTCAGCCACGTGTTCAGCTGCACTATCTTCCTATTTCTAGCCTCACTGGCACGTGGCACAGGGAGTAATCCCGAGATTACGACCCTCGAGGTCCTGTCTTTTAACTTTCTACCTAACTCCCTAAACTCCCCCTGCAGGACCTCATCACTCTTCCTGCCTCTGTCGTTGGTACCGATGTGTATCACAACCTCTGGCTGTTCACCCTCCCCCTTCAGAAATCCCCCTGTCCGTTCAGAGACATCCTTGAACCTGGCACCAGGGAGGCAACATACCATTCTGGAGTCTCTTTCACGTCCACAGAAGCGCCTATCTGTGCCCCTGACTATAGAGTCCCCTATAACTATTGCTGTTCTGCGCTTTGTCCCTCCCTGCTGAACAACAGTGCCAGCCGTGGTGCCACTGCTCTGGCTGCTGCTGTTTTCCCCTGATGGACCATCCCCCACAACAGTTTCCAAAACGGTATACTTGTTAGAGAGGGGGATAGCCACAGGGGATTCCTGCACTGACTGCCTGCCCCTTCTAGCGGTCACCCATCTATCTGCCTGCACCTTGGGTGTAACCACTTCTCTAAAACTCCTGTCTATGACACTTTCTGACACCTGCATGCTCCTAAGTGCATCCAGTTGCCGCTCCAACCGATCCATGCGGTCTGTGAGGAGCTGCAACTGGGTACACTTCCTGCAGATGCAGTCGTCCGGAGGCACAGTGTGGTCTTCGTGCAGAGAGATCGACCATTGACATGCTGTTCTCCCTTCGTCAGATACAGGAGAAATGCCTTGAACAACAGATGCCCCTCTACATTGCTTTCATTGATCTCACCAAAGCCTTTGAACTCGTCAGCAGACGTGGTCTCTTCAGATTACTAGAAAAGATTGGATGTCCACCAAAGCTAATAAGTATCATCACCTCATTCCATGACAATATGAAAGGCACAATTCAACATGGTGGCTCCTCATCAGACCCCTTTCCTATCCTGAGTGGCATGAAACAGGGCTGTGGTCTCGCACCCACACTTTTTAGGATTTTTTTCTCCCTGCTGCTCTCACATGCGTTCAAGTCTTCAAAAGAAGGAATTTTCCTCCACACAAGATCAGGGGGCAGGTTGTTCAACCTTGCCCGTCTAAGAGCGAAATCCAAAGTACGGAAAGTCCTCATCAGGGAACTCCTCTTTGCTGACGATGCTGCTTTTACATCTCACACTGAAGAGTGTCTGCAGAGTCTCATCGACAGGTTTGCGGCTGCCGGCAACGAATTTGGCTGAACCATCAGCCTCACGAAAACGAACATCATGGGACAGGACGTCAGAAATGCTCCATCCATCAATATTGGCGACCACTCTCTGGAAGTGGTTCAAGAGTTCACCTACCTAGGCTCAACTATCACCAGTAACCTGTCTCTAGCTGCAGAAATCAACAAGCGCATGGGTAAGGCTTCCACTGCTATGTCCAGACTGGCCAAGAGAGTGTGGGAAAATGGCGCACTGACACGGAACACAAATGTCCGAGTGTATCAGGCCTGTGTCCTCAGTACCTTGCTCTATGGCAGCAAGGCCTGGACAACGTATGCCAGCCAAGAGCGACGTCTCAATTCATTCCATCTTCTCTGCCTCCGGAAAATACTTGGCATCAGGTGGCAGGACCGTATCTCCAACACAGAAGTCCTCGAGGCGGCCAACATCCCCAGCTTAGACACACTACTGAGTCAGCGGCGCTTGAGATGGCTTGGCCATGTGAGCCGCATGGAAGATGGCAGGATCCCCAAAGACACATTGTACAGCGAGCTCGCCACTGGTATCAGACCCACCGGCCGTCCATGTCTCCGCTTTAAAGACGTCTGCAAACGTGACATGAAGTCCTGTGACATTGATCACAAGTCGTGGGAGTCAGTTGCCAGCGTTCGCCAGAGCTGGCGGGCAGCCATAAAGGCGGGGCTAAAGTGTGGTGAGTCGAAAAGACTTAGCAGTTGGCAGGAAAAAAGACAGAAGCGCAAGGGGAGAGCCAACTGTGTAACAGCCCCGACAAACAAATTTTTCTGCAGCACCTGTGGAA
Organism: Heterodontus francisci; assembly: GCF_036365525.1. Lineage (NCBI taxonomy): Eukaryota > Metazoa > Chordata > Chondrichthyes > Heterodontiformes > Heterodontidae > Heterodontus > Heterodontus francisci. The sequence continues at coordinate 12,287,745 of NC_090380.1, read as the reverse complement.
GAGCCTGTCACTCTAGAATTGGCCTTTATAGCCACTCCAGGCGCTGCTCCACACACCACTGACCACCTCCAGGCACTTATCCATTGTCTCTCGAGATAAGGAGGCCAAAGGAAAAAAAAGTCGTCCGGAACGCTGGAAGCGTCACGGAACTCCCACATCTCACAGGTGAAGCATTTCACCCCTCTAACTGACATTTCTAGCACTAATTAATAAATAAAAATAAATACTTATTAAATCAACAAAGAACAACACAGAACAAAGAACAGTACAGCACAGGAACAGGGCATTCGGCCCTCCAAGCCTGCGCCGATCTTGATGCCTGCCTAAACTAACACCTTCTGCACTTCCGGGGTCCATATCCCTCTATTCCCTTCCTATTCATGTATTTGTCAAGATGTCTCTTAAACGTCGCTGTCGTATCTGCTTCCACCACCTCCCTTGGCAGAAGGTTCCAGGCACCCACCACCCTCTGTGTAAAGAACATGCCTTGCACATCCCCTCTAAACTTTGCCCCTCGTACCTTAAACCTATGTCCCCTAGTAACTGACTCTTCCACCCTGGGGAAAAGCTTCTGACTATCCACTCTGTCCATGCCACTCATAACTTTGTAAACCTCTATCATGTCGCCCCTCCACCTCCGTCGTTCCAGTGAAAACAATCCGAGTTTTTCCAACCTCTCCTCATAGCTAATGTCCTCCAGACCAGGCAACATCCTGGTAAACCTCCTCTGTACCCTCTCCAAAGCCTCCACGTCCTTCTGGTAGGGTGGCGACCAGAATTGTACGCAATATTCTAAGTGTGGCCTAACTAAAGTTCTGTACAGCTGCAACATGACTTGCCAATTTTTATACTCTATGCCCCGACCGATGAAGGCAAGCATGCCGTATGCTTTCTTGACTACCTTATCCACCTGCGTTGCCACTTTCAGTGACCTGTGGACCTGTGCGCCCAGTTCTCTCTGCCTGTCAATACTCCTAAGGGTTCTGCCATTTACTGTATACTTCCCACCTGCATTAGACCTTCCAAAATGCATTACCTCACAGTTGTCCGGATTAAACTCCAACTGCCATTTCTCCGCCCAAGTCTCCAACCGATCTATATCCTGCTGTATCCTCTGACAATCCTCCTCACTATCCGCAACTCCACCAACCTTTGTGTCGTCCACAAACTTACTAATCAGACCAGCTACATTTTCCTCCAAATCATTTATATATACTGCAAACAGCAAAGTAAATCCTTTCTAAATTGTTATAATTAACTATATGGTCCCTAGTGCTAGATTCCTACTATAAATATTAAATGCTAAGTAAATACAGTAATGTCCTCCCTCTGGTTTAGTTACTCTACTTATTAATTAATTCGGGTTTTACTCAATTTCTACCAATGTTTTATTTTCAAATTCAGTACAAATTCCCTACCAGCCAATCAGGTCACAGCTTTTCTGTGATGTCACTTTTCAGTTTTTTATAATTACCAGTCTGGAACTCCGTCCTCCGAGTCTTCTCCGTGAATGTCTGCCACTGTTTCTCTACTATCCTACCTTTTAACCTATTTTCTTACTTCACTTTAGGCAACTCTGTCCTCATACTTTTGTAATTGCCTTTATTTATTAAGATGCTTGTCTCGCTAGTCTTCGACCCACACTCCTCATCCCCAAACTGAATATGAAATTTTAACATGTTGTGATCACTGTTGCCTAGAGGCTTGTTTACTATGAGGCCATTAATTAATTCTGTCTCATTGCACATTATCAGGTCTAAAATAGCCTGCTCCCTGGTTGGCACACCCTCATCCGCACACATTCACCCCCACCCACACATATATACCTTCTCTCGCACACACAAACCCTTGTCCACACTCATACACCCGCTGGCACACACACCCTCACCCACAGACACGCACCGTCGCCCGCACGCACACAGCCTCACCTGCGCAGACACAGTCTCACTCATGCATACATACTCTTGCACAGGTGCACACACACATGCACACACACCCATGCCTGCATTCACACATCTTTGCCCACTCACACGCACCATCAGCCGCACACATATGCACTTACCCTCGTCTGTGCGCACACACACAGTCTATTGATTTTATACGAGAAGAAATTGCCTCCATTTGAAATGTGGAGGAGGAATATCCTCCATTTTATATATAGAGAAAGAATATCCTCCATTTATAGAATCATAGAAACTTATGGAGCAAAAGGAAGCTATCCTTCTGGAAATGCACTCCAAGGTTCCACTGTTCTTCTACACTTCTCAGTATGTTCCCATTTATTGTTTATTCCCTTGCCTTGTTTATCCTCCCCAAATGTATTACCTCCCAGGTCTCTGGATTGAATTCCATTTGCCACTTTTCTGCCCTTGTAACCAGTGCATTGATATCTTCCTGCAGTCTACAGCTTTCTTCTTCACTAACAACCACGTGGCCAATTTCTGTATCGTCTACAAACTTCTTAATCATGTCCCCTGTATTTAAGTCTACATCATTGAGATCTACTAAGAAAAGCAGAGTAAGATAAGGCAAAAAACGGTACAATGTTGGCAGTCATCCAGTCATCTGACACTATTCTATAAGGAGAGGCTGATCCTCAACTGCAGGTTTGAGCCCCAGCAGCAAGTTGCAAATCTATTCCCAAATTGGTCTATACTTCCTTCAATATTGATAACAACTTGCATTTCTGCAGCACCTTTAATGTAATTAAACATCCCAAGGTGCTTCACAGGGACGTTACCAAATAAAATGTGGCACCTTGCCCCATAATGGGGGTGTCCTGACAGATGGCCAAAAGCTTGGTCAAAGAGCGGATAGGAAGAGATGGAGTTGGGGCCTATTAGGGAAAAAGAGGGTGATATATGCTAGGAGGCACAGGGTAAGGCTAGAGTACTTAATGAGTAATAAAAACAAGAAATGCTGGAACCACTCAGCAGGTCTGGCAGCATCTGTGAAAAGAGAAGCAGAGTTAACGTTTCGGGTCAGTGACCCTTCTTCGGAACTGTCAAATATTAGAAAAGTCACAGGTTATAAGCAAGTCAGGTGGGGGTGGGGCAAGAGATAACAAAGGAGGCCTGGTCCAATCTAGACCTCCTTTGTTATCTCTTGCCCCACCCCCACCTCACTTGCTTATAACCTGTGACTTTTCTAATATTTGTCAGTTCCGAAGAAGGGTCACTGACCCAAAACGTTAACTCTGCTTCTCTTTTCACAGATGCTGCCAGACCTGCTGAGTGGTTCCAGCATTTCTTGTTTTTATTTCAGATTTCCAGCATCCGCAGTATTTTGCTTTTACTTAATGAGTACTTTGTATCAGTGTTTACTCAGCAGGAGGAATCTGACAAAATATTAATAGAAGCGGAGAGAGTAGAGGCAATGGATAGGGTAAAAATTGAGATGGGGAGGTACTGAAAAGGCTGGCTATGTTTAGGGTAAATAAGTCAAGTCCAGATGGCTTGCATCCATGTTGCCAAAGGAAGTTGTGGTGGAGATAGCAGAAGGGCTTGCCATAATCTTCCAATCTTCCCAAGATACAGGGGAGGTACCAGAGGATTGGAGAGTGGCAAATGTGACACCCTTATTCAAGAAAGGGTGTAAGGACAACCCTAGCAACTACAGGCCAGTTAGTTTAACATCAGTGGTGGGTAAGGTTTTAGAAACAATAATCAGGAAAGAAATCTACAGCCACTTGGGGAGGTTTGAGTTAATTAAGGAAAGCCAGCATGGATTTGTGAAAGGCAGATCATGCTTGACTAATCTTACTGATTTTTTTGATGAAGTGACAGAGAAGGTTGATGAAGGGAATGTGTTGGATGTTATCTATACAGACTTTCTAAAAAGTATTTGGTAAAGTACCACATAAAAGGTTGGTTAATAAAATTGAGGCTCATGGAATTGGGTAAAAAAATTGGTCTAAGGACAGAAAACAGCGAGGTGTAGGAAATGATTGTTTTTCAGACTGGAGGATAATAGACAGTGGTGTTCCCCAAGGCTCAGTGCTGGGACCATTGCTTTGTTTGCTATATATAAATGACGTGGATCTTGGAACACAGAGTAGAATTTAAAAATTAGCTGATGCCACCAAACTTGGAGGTGCGACAAACAGTGAGGATGATACAAACCATCTGCAACAGGACACAGACAGGCTAGCAGAATGGGCAGAGAGGTGACAGATGGAATTTAATACAGACAAGTATGAGGCGATGAATTTTGGCAGAAGGGATAGGGTGAGGCAACATATACTTAATGGCACAGTTCTAAAGAGCGTGCAGGAACAGAGGGACCTGGGGATACATGTGCATCGATCTTTGAAGGTGGCAGAAGATATTGAAAGAGTAGCTAGCAAAGGATATGAGATCTTGGGCTTCATAATTAGAGGCCTTGAGTACAAAAGCAGGGAAGTTATGCTGAACCTTTATAAAGTTCTAGTTAGGCCCCAACTAGAGTATTGTGTCCAGTTCTGGTCACCACACTTTAGGAAGAATGAGGGTCTTTGAGAGGGTGCAGAGGAGATTTACCAGGATGGTTCCAGGGATGATGGATTTTAATTACAAAGTTAGGTTGGAAAAGCTGGGTTTGTTCTCCCTTGAACAAAGGAGATTGAGGGGAGATTTGATAGAGGTGAATAAGATTAATGACATGTAGACAAAGGATTAATGACATAAGGCAGACAAAGAAAAGCTGTTCCCATTAGCTGATGGTGCAAGAACTAGGGGACACAGATTGAAGGTTTTGGGCAAGAGATGCAGGAGGAATGTGAGGAAGAACTTTTTTACACAGTGAGTGATAATGACCTGGAACTCACTGCCCACAAGGGTGGTCGAAGTGGAGATAATCAATGACTTCAAAAGAAAATTGGATTGGACTTGAAAGTAGTAAACTTACAGGGCTAGAGGGATCGAGTGAAGGAGCAGGACTGACTGGATTGCTCCGCGGAGAGCCGGCATGGACTCGATGGCCAAATGGCCTCCTTCTATGCCATAAAGGACACTGAGTTAGTTTTTACTGAGGGCGGTGAGATTGGTATTGTGTATTTGGGCTTTTCAATAGGTACTTGATAAAGCAAAGCACAGTATACGTGATCGCAAAATTGAAGCTCCTGGAATTAATGGGGAAGTGGTTATGTTGGCAAGGTGACGGAAAGCAGAGAGGAGTGGTGAACGGGTTTATTTCATACTGGAGAGAAGTGTACAGAGGTGTCATTCAGGGATCAGTATTTTAGGACCACTGCTTTTGATATATGTTAATAACCTGGACTTGGATATATAGGGCATTATTTCAAAGTTTGCAGACGGCACAAAATGTAGTAAAGAATGAGGAGGATAGGAACACGCTTCAGGGGGACATCGACAGAATAGAGAAATGGGAAAATACATGACAGATGCAATTTAATACAGAGAAGTGGTTCATTTTGGTAGGAAGAATAAGGACAGTCAATATAAAAAAAAGCTACAATTTTCAAGGGGGTGCAGGAACAGAGACCTGACACTGTACCTAAAGATGTATTTGAAGTTGGCAGGACAAGTTGAGAAGGCGGTTTTCGGAGTTATGGCTTTATTAACAGAGGCTTAGATTAGAAAAGCAAAGAAGTTGGACTAAACTTTTATAAACTCTGGTTAGGCCTCAGCTGGAGTATTGTGTTCAGTTCTGGTCACCACACTTTAGGAAAAATGTCAAGGCCTTGGAGAGAGTGAAAAGGAGATTTACTAGAATGGTACCAGGGATGTGGGCACTTCATCTATGTGGAGGGATTAGAAAAGGTTAAGGGGAGATTTGACAGAGATGTTCAAAATCACGAAGGGGTTGATAGCGTAAATATGAATAAATTGTTTCCTGTGGCAGAAGGGTTGGTAACCAGGGGATGTATATTTAAGATAATTGGCAAAAGAACCAGAGGTAACATGAGGTAAAAAATGTTTACACAGTGAGTTGTTATGATCTGGAATGTGCTATCTGACTGGTGGTGGAAGCAGATTCAGTAGTAACTTTCTGATAAATACTGGAAGGGGGAAAATTTGCATGGCTATGGGGAAAGAGTAGGGGAGTAGGACTAATTAGATAGCTCTTGCAAAGAGCCAGCACAGGCATGATGGGCCAAATGGCCTCCTTCTGCACTGTATCATTCTATGATTCTAGGTGGTAGGCCGGCCAGAGGAGCATTGGAATGGTCAAGTTGAGAGGTAACAAAGGCTAATTTTAAGTTTACTAAGAGCTGAACCTAATAATGAGATAATATAAAGAACAAGAATAAGCTGAGCAATTCAAAGCAGTTTTGCTGGAAGAACAAAGAACAATTACCTGTACATATATTACTTCAGTGAAGTTGTTTGTGTTGTTCAGTTTGACCCTGTGTTTCTCTGAGCACACCAGCATGTTTTTTTGGTTCAGTAAGTAAATGGTGGCATCAACATTTCCACGGGCCTCAAATAATTGGACAGTGATCGTTTCCTTCACGCCAGCACGAACAATCGTTGGAGCAGTGATCAAATAGCTGTAGAAATACAGATGGAACAACAATTGTGCAATCAATAATCAACCTGCCTTCCAGCTTCACCTCTAGGGCTAATAGGATTTAATTAAGAGGACAGGTTGCATAGACTGGGTTTATAGTCTCTAGAGTTTAGACAATTAAGGGGTTAATCTTTATTTATTTAGTTTGATTTATTTATTTAGAGATACAGCACTGAATCAGGCCCTTTGGCCTACCGAGTCTGTGCCAACCATCAACCACCCATTTATACTAATCCTACAGTAATCCCATATTCCTACCACATCCCCACCTGTCCCTATATTCCCCTACCACCTACCTATCAACCTGCAAGTCTTTTGCAAATCTTATTGAGTTCTTTCAGATGATTAATGGATTTGATTGTGTAGATAGAGAGAAACTATTTCCTGTAATGGAGGAGTCCAGAACAAGGGGACATAACCCTTAAAATTGGAGCCAGGCTGTTCAGGGTGAAGTCAAGAAGCACTTCTTCACACAAAGGGTAGTGGAAATCTGGAACTCTCTCAAAAATGCTGTTGAGGCTGAGGGTCAATTGGAACTGGCGTCAGGCAAGCCCCTCACCTGCCAAGAATAAGGAAAATTAATTTCACCACAAGAACGTTGATTTTTAAACTGCTGATGGTGAAGAGAGAACTTGCTTTAAAAAGCAATTGGAGACTTTGGCTGGAGAGAGACATTAGCATATCAACAGACAGTACTTCAAAGGACAAAGGGGCTATTCCCTGCTCCAATTTAATCCACAATGGACTTTTGATAACCAGACGTTGAAGCATTCCATGTTAACTGCTAAGATGGCCGAATACACAAACAGACGGGTTGTACCAGTTTGATCACATGACTGGCTGACTCTTGGAGTTTATTTGAATTTGAACTTCCAACAGGGAGTTTGAACTCAGAAGGCTGTTTTCTCCTGGATTGAGAACACCTCTCTCCTGTCTGCTCTTATCCCACTCACCAGCTTCAGAAACCATTGAAGACGTTGAAGAACCCCAAGAGAGAAAAGTCTCATACAGTGAACAAGGTTTAAGAAGAATACTGGACCCCAACGAAAAGTAAGAGCTGTCTACAATCAAGGACTCTACAGCGAGCTGGAAACACAGAAACAGTAACAAGAAACCCCCTTTTAGAGACTGCCTCAACCCTCTCCATTTTATTTTTCTTCTGCTCTTTTCTGTCCCTATTTGCATGTGTGTATCGCGTGTGCATGCCAGTGTGGGTGCGTTGTTTATCCGTAGATGTTAACCGTATTAGAGTTTAAGTTTATGGTTTAATAAATTCCACTTTTCTTCTTTAAACCTATAGAAAACCTGGTGTGCTCATTTCTTTGCCTTATAATTGGAAAGCTGTGAACAAGTATTCACAAAGGGGGAGCTCAAAACACAGTGTGTTTAAAATTAAACCCTGTTACAATAAGACCAGGTGAAGACAGTAAAAGACCCCTAGACACCTTTCTCACTTGGTCGCAACAACGTCAAAACTGAGATTGATAGAGTTTGTTAGGCAAAGGTATTGAGATTTTCTGAACTATGGCAGGCCGACGGAGTTAAGGTACAGAACAGCCATGATCTAACTGACTGGTCGAAGAACAGACTCAGTGGTTGAGGCTTTCTCCTGTTTCTGTTTGCTTCCTGTGCTCAGATGCTTGTTTCAGCCTGACATATTCTTCCCCGGAATTAAAGTAATCAAGGCTTTAGGTCGATCGTTTGGGAGTTTGCCAAAGTCAGTGGGGATAATGTTGACTGTGCAATAGTAGAAGATGGTTAATGGAGGATTGCCAGCCTGTTTTACTTCCGTCAGATCTACTACAGCCATTTCAGTACAGATCACCTAACATATTCTCACTGATTGAACTTGTGATATTCTGGTCTGTATAATAATCCTTTAATTTTGATACTGACTCCATCAACTGGGCCATGAAGTTTCTCAATTAGTACAACTATCCCACCAACAACTTCCATCAAATTGCTTCATATTTCACAATTATTGCACCTTTTCCTTTAGTTTCTGCTTCACGGGCCCGCTGCAAAATCGCCTGACATGTTCTTGGCTTTCGAATATAATACACCATACATCGAGTCAGCAGCTAGAGTTGAGATAAAGGCTCACGATGTTCTACATAAAGCACCAGCCTGCAAAACATTCACTGGCATTTTCCCTTAGTACTGTTTGTGTTAACTATTGAGTTGTAGAATCATTGCTGCAGTGTGAGAACAAAAGCCTATAGGGAAAAATATTTTGGTAAACTTGCTTTCAGGTCGGCAGGACCATCCTCCCCCCACCTCTGTTAAAAATTTTCAACAGAACCTGATGGTGTAATATGGATAATTTTGAACCCTGGATGGTGTGTGTTTTTTGTTAATTAGATTAGGAGCAGATTTCCGTGTTCAATGCCTTGTTTGGGTGCAGTGAATAGGACAAAATCATAAAGAAGCTGCTCACTACCCCATCTATTATTTTGATTTGCCTCATTGGCTGCTCCCAGGCACATGAATACATAACTTTGTTCCAAGTATCTGCAAGAAATTTATCTCGAGCAGTGCCAAAAGTTTCAGAAGATGTCAAGTGTTAGTAACAAAGTGTTAACTAAAATTGTTACTTACGAAGGTGTTTGTTCAGTAACTGATATGCACCAAGAGACACAAAGCAGTATTACCAGCAGCTCCATAACTGAAAAAAAACAGCTGTCAAAACTGCCAAGAGCGAGTGACCGACTGAATTAATCTAAAACCTTGTAGAGGTTTGTAGTCAATATTGACATTAAGTTACTCATTAATTGTGGAAGAGTTTCAACATTTAATGGCAAACTGAACTTTTAACTATTTTACTCCCGTGTATCAGAGACAAGTGATACCCAGTCACATCAATACTGGATTCTGACGAGTACAGAAGTTCTATAAAATAAAACCAAAATACTGCAGATGCTGGAAATCTCAAATAAGAACAGAAAGTGGTGGAAATACTCAGCAGGTCTGCCAGCATCTGTGGAGAGAGAAACAGTGTTAACATTTCTTGTTTGTGACCTTTCATCAGAACTGTTTTCAGTTCTTTGAAATACCTTGATTCCAATCAAATTCCAATTAACAGCATTTCAAATTTTTCAGTTAATTTCAAAAGTAGGTTTCAGCATTTCCACTGTGCGCATTAGTGGAACAAGCATCTGGATTCATTTACTGAGATTGTTTAGGATAGAAATTCATTTTGGCTGTAGTATAGAACCAGCCAATCCAATTCACTCTGCATGATATCAAGAAATGGCTGAAGGCACTGGATACTGCAAAGGTAATGACAACATTCTGGCAATAGCACTGAAGACCTATGCTCCAGAACTAGCCACAGCCCTAATCAAGCTGTTCCAGTACAGCTCCATCACTGGCATCTACCCGGCAATGTGGAAAATTGCCCAGGAATGTCCTGTGCACAAATCCAACCTGGCCAATTACTGCACTATCAGTCTACTCTCGATCATCAGAAAAGTGATGGAAGGTGTCGTCGACAATGCCATCAAACGGCACTTGCTCAGCAACAGCCTGCTCACTGATGCTCAGTTTGGATTCCACCAGGACCACTCAGCTCATGACCTCATTACAGCCTTGGTCCCAACATGGACAAAAGAGCTGAACGCCAGAGATGAGGTGACAGTGACTGCCCTTGAGATCAGGGCAGCATTTGACCGAGTATGGCATCAACGAGCCCTAGTAAAACTGGAGTCAATAGGAATCGGGGGAAACCTCTCTGATGGATGGAGTCATATCTAGCGCAAAGGAAGATGGTTTTGGTTGTTGAAGGCCGATCATCTAAGTCCCAGGACATCACTGCAGGAGTTCCTCAGGGTAGTGACAAGGCCCAATCATCTTCAGCTGCTTCACCAATGACCTTCCTTCAATCATAAGATCAGAGGTGGGGATATTCGCTGATGATTGCACAATGTTCAGCATCATCTGTGACTCCTCAGATACTGAAGCAGTCCGTGTCCATATGCAGCAAGACCTGGACAACATCCAGACTTGGGCTGATAAGTGGCAAGTAACATTCGCACCAGACAAGTGCCAGGCAATGACCATCTCCAACAAGAGAGAATCTAACCATTTCCCCGACATTCAATGGCATTACGACCGCTGAATCTGGAGGCCTGCTACCTGACCTGAACCCGACAGGACACGACGACATGTTTCGGGTTCGGGTCGGGTCGGGTCCATCTTCAGGGTCCGGCTTTCAGGCTCAGGTCGGGACGGGCTGAATTCAGGTCGAGTCGGGTCGGGTCGGGCCGGACACACACGGTAAGTGCTCTGCCGGTAAGTTTCGAAATTAAAAACTTAACCGAGCTGGGAGTCGGGGACGAAATTGAGTCTGTGCAGTGAGCGAGTGCCATTACTATGATGTCATCGCGCATGCACTGCAGCTTTGTGGAGCTTTCCAGTCAGAAGGTAAGTAAAGGAATGGTCGAGTCGGGCCCGAGTCGGGTCGGGTCTGGCTTGAGTCCGCTGTGGTTCGGGTTGGGTTCTTTTTTCCCCGACCTGAGAAGGCCTCTAGCTGAATTCCCCACTATCAATATCCTGGGGGGGTCAGAAACTGAACTGGAGCAGCCATATAAATGCTGTGGCTACAAGAGCAGGTCAGAGGCTGGGAATTCTGCAGCGAATAACTCACCTCCTGACTCCCCAATGCCTGTCCACCATCTACAAGGCACAAGTCAGGAGCATGAGGGAATACTCTCCACTTGCCTGGATGGGTGCAGCTCCAACAACACTCAAGAAGCTTGACACCATCCAGGACAAAGCAGCCCGCTTGATTGGAACTCCATCCACCACCTTCAACATTCACTCCCTCCAACACTGACGCACAGTGGCAGCAGTGTTTACCATATACAAGATGCACTGCAGCAACTCATCAAGGCTCCTTAGACAGCACCTTCCAAATCCGCAGCCTCTACCACCTAGAAGGACAATGCATGGGAATAACACCACCTGCAAGTTCCTCTCCAAGCCACACACCATCCTGACTTGGAAATACATTGTTGTTCCTGCACTGTCGCTGGGTCAAAATCCTGGAACTCCCTTCCTAACAGCACTGTAGGTGTACCTACCCCACATGGACTGCAGTGGTTCAAGAAGGAAGCTCACCACCACCTTCTCAAGGGCAATTAGGGATGTGCAATAAATGCTGGCCTAGCCAGCGACACCCACAGCCCACAAACGAATAAAATCAACGAATCACACGGGCGCCCCCTGCATGTCACAACGGATCTTCCATTTCACGATGTCAGGCGGGAAATATAAAACCCAATCTTTTCAAGGCCTATCTTGTACCACCTCCCGATTTGAATTTTCATCCCTCTGTGTTGCATTGAGTGTTTTGTTTTTTTGTTTGCAGATATTCCCCTAAAATTCTGCCCTCTTGCTTGCCTGATTGATTGAATGACCGGTGGCTCCCTCCCATTTTTTAAGCCAGCCAGTAATTTCTGAACTGGTTGTTCCATTTTCTTCCAGGAACAGAGGGCTAGAAACTGGTCTCAGACTCTGACGCAAAGTGGGCAGTATGGGATTGGCCGTCCATTAGAAACAGCACCTCATATTCCATCCCACTGTAGTCAACATCATTTTCAAACGTTTCATCTGTTTCTCTGGAATTTTGCTATTCTACCGCTAGTAATACTCAGGAGAATTACAGAAGAAATTCTGTGTTTGCATTTTTCCTTTCCAAATCTTATGAGTTCAATTTGACAAATTTCAAAACAACCACTAGCATCCATAAAAGCAGAGTTAAGGTGGAGTGTTCATTTGGCAGGAATACAGTTCAGTTTTGCAGCAAGAATATTACATAGAATGATATTGAATGTACGGCACAGAAATGGGCCATTCCAACTAACTGGTCCATATGGGCTATGGATGTACAACATTTACAAGACCCCTTCCTTCAGCCCATCTTCTTTTCATGAACAATTACCATAGATCACACTGAAGTCAGTAGTGGGCCTTGATAAGCTGCAAATCTCCAAGATCTTTGCACTCGCCCAATTTTGGCCTCTTGCACATCCCCAATTTTCATCCCTCCACCATTGGCGACCAACCTTCATTCTAAGCTTAATTCCCTCCTTAAACATTTGTCACCTTTCTCTCATCTTAAAACTTACCTAGTATTGGTCACTTATGTGAATATCTCTATGTGACTCCTATGAAGCACCTTGGGACGTTTTACTATGTTTGATGGTATGAAGCTGAGGGTGGCATTCCATCTGTCAGCAGCAGATGATAGTTTTACACTGGCAAATGAGAGGTGAAAATCTGCTTGAAGGGACAAAGATCACAATTGGTATTCAATGATTCAGGAAGCTCTATGCTGCAAACAATTGCAAATCGACAAAGTTAAATTGTAGATTTTAATAAGCAAAGCAATCCGAAATCTTACCGCCTCAACACAATTTGAACCGTGTTGTTCATTATCAGTCTGCATTGTTATACAGCTATGGTAAATCTGCACTGTACCATACTTTCTCCTTGGCTATAAAGTCCTTTCCAGAATGGCTCACTCAAAACTACACACACAGTCCTCTTAACTATGTCTGAAGCGTTAATGAGCAATAAGTTGGGAGCTGCAACTTATTGTTAGTTATCACCTTTTGTGTTCTGTTAAGGAGTTAGCAAGACTTTGGAATAAAATAACAAACGCTAAGTCAAAGTATGTTTATTTTTATTCTAATTAACATTTACCTTCAGGCGCAATGACACTTTTATGTGTAGTCATGTTTTATTTCTTACAGAACTACAAAAATATTTTTTACGCTACTATAGATATTGGCCAAACTTTTATGAAATGCACAAGGAACCATTTTCTGCACTTCAACACAGATACTTCACTGTTGATGTATAGAAGGTAGCAGTTCTATAATCTGTTATATATGGCGGCAAAAAATTGTCTGTTAAAAGTTTTTTCTTGAATTAAAATCCTAAACTTTCAGGCGAAATCTCTTTACCCAGAGATGGTTAGCATGTGGAATTTGCTACCACATGGAGTACTTAAGGTGAACAGTATCAACGCCTTCGAGGGGAAAGTGGTTACTTTTGTGAGGGAGAAAGGAATAGAAGGACATGTAGATGAGATGAAATTAAATCAGGTGAGAGGAGGCTCGTGTGGAACATAAACAAAGACCATGTTGGCCAAATGGCTCGCTTCTGTGCTTTAAATTCTATGTAAAAGAAAACCACCAAAAGAAACTGTTAACACAGTATGTATTACTTTATTCCATTAGAATACACTGCAAATGCATTCTGTATTCTATCTGAATTGATAAATGTTGCAACCCTTCTGGAACTGGTTCTCCATCCAGAAATACCATTGAGCAGAGTCCATAGTTGTTTCTATTTTCACATCATAATCCATTCAGGATGCAGGGCTAAGGCCATTAATCTGAAATGCAAATCGAAGATTGAGAATGTCATCTTCTTTACAGTATTCTTCTTTCGTTTTTTTATGACAGTATTATCTGACCCAGCTGCAGAGGTTATAATGCTTTGATTGTGCAATTTGGATAAACTGCCTAAATAAACTATTAATGCCAACCTTATTAGGTGTCCCAGTCAGTAACACACCCGCTATGAACTACATGTGCCAGAAAGACTGGGTTCCCAGTCTTTGGTGAATGGACAGCTTTATTTCATGGCAGTGGTAAGTCCATTAAAATTGTTTTAGCATCCCCAGGGTTCAAAAAGGAAGATGACCAGAATTCACATGCCCCACTGTATGATCTCAACTGCACCCCAGATAGAGTGTGTGTGTGTATGTATCCACTGCTGTCGTTACCCAGTCTGGCCTATATGTGACTCCAGACCCACAGCAATGTGGTTGACTCTGAAATGGCATAGCAAGCCACAGCAGTTGTACCGACAGAAAAGTTGAAGAACTGAACCACACAGACCACCTGGTATCGCCCTTGGCACCAGAAATGACAAAGGCACACGGTGCCCAGTTGACCCTGCAAAGGCCTCCTCACTATCAAGGGACTTGTCCCACTGACTAGTCAAGCAACAGCTTGGCAGTCATACTCACTGAATGACACCTTACAGTCAATGTCCCAGACTCCTCCACCACCAGATGTGGCAGCACAGTGGAATACTATCAGATGGGAGTAGCCCTAGGAGTCCTCAACATTGACTCAGGATCCCATATAGTCTCATGGCATTAAGTCAAACATGGGCAAAGAAACCAACCTGCATGCTGAACATCACCTGGGCAAGGGTACAGAATGTACTCTGGATGAGGGCACTTCAACGTCCATCAACAAGAGTGGCTCAGTAGTACCACAACTGACCAAATGGGCTGAGTCCTGAAGGACATTTTTGACTGGGCCTGCGGTTGGTGGTGAGAAAACCAACATGAAGGAAAAACCTATTTGACTTCGTCCTCACCAATCTACCTGTTGCAGATACATCTGTCCGTTACAGTATTGGTAGGTGTGATCACTGCACAGTCTTCGTGGAGACGAAGTCCTGTCTTTACACTGAGGATACCCTCCATCATGTTGAGTGACACTACCATTGTGCTAAATTGGCTAGTTTCAGAACAGACTAGTAGCTCAAGACTGGGCATCCATGAGGTGCTGTGGGCCATTAGCAGCAGCAAAATTGTATTAAACCACAATTGTATAACCTCATGCCCGGCATGCTGCCTTTTTTCCCTGACCTTTGAGCTGTGGAAAAGTTCAGGAAAAATCTAGATTTAGATCTTCTCTGAAATTTAGCTTCAAATTTCAGGACTTATCTCAACATCAACAGGACGTTTTTGCTCTGGACTACACTGGTTATAACCCAATACCCAACTTTGTCTCTGAATTGCTAGTCTGTTGTGATAATTAAAGTAACTTTGATCAGTTTACTGTCCTACCCCCACCACTGCTGTGATTGAGAAACTTCAATCTCCTGCTGAGCCTGTGACTGGCCTCTGGTAAGACTGGTTTTTCTGCTTCAGCCTATTCCTGGCCAGAAAATCACTCACCTGTGCTGAGTTCACTCATAAGCGACCTACAGTCATCTCAGATTGACCACCTGAGGGCATAGTAGTTGAAGGGTTTGGAGGATGGAGGTGGCAACCTGGAGATGGGAAGCAGCAGCCTGTACTGTTCCCTTTGCACACCTGGAGGACCAGATCACACCTACTTTCGTGCCGATCTTGGGCCTTGCCGGTTGGTGCCTTCAACATTAACAACAATATTCACTGCCTGGATTGGTGGTGGAAGCAGAAACATTAAACTCCGTTCAAAGGTACCTGAAGTGCTGTAACCGGCAAGGCTACAGACCAGGTGCTGGAAGGTGGGATTAGATTGGGCGGCTAGTTTTTTCGGCCGACGCAGACATGATGGGCTGAATGGCCTCCTTCTGTTCCGTACCTTTTCTCTGATTCTATGGTGGGTCTTGTTTAAGCTGGAGCACCTATTCTAATGCTCATCAACCTAATGCTTTTGTATGATTAAATGTGTATGAACCTTCAATTAACTATAGTTAGCTTTAGACATCTGCAACTATTGGGAAATTATAGCCTGCTTAGAGCAAGGGTTGACAATGTGAATAAACAGGGGAGCCAGACAGTGCGAGTTAAGACAAGCTGTAAAATGAAGAGTAACCAATGACAAAACAACTAACGAACCTAAGACCAAAAAAGGAATGTATGAGACCAGAGACTTTAGAATTAGAATTAGAATTCGAACATTACAGCGCAGTACAGGCCCTTCGGCCCTCGATGTTGCGCCGACCTGTGAAACCATCTGACCTACACTATTCCATTTTCATCCATGTGTCTATCCAATGTCCACTTAAATGCCCTTAAAGTTGGCGAATCTACTACTGCTGCAGGCAGGGCGTTCCACGCCCTTACTACTCTCTGAGTAAAGAAACTACCTCTCACATCTGTCCTATATCTATCACCCCTCAACTTGAAGCTATGTCCCCTCGTGTTTGCCATCACCATCCGAGGAAAAAGACGCTCACTATCCACCCTATCTAACCCTCTGATTATCTTATATGTCTCTATTAAGTCACCTCTCCTCCTCCTTCTCTCCAACGAAAACAACCTCAAGTCCCTCAGCCTTTCCTCATAAGACCTTCCCTCCATACCAGGCAACATCCTAGTAAATCTCCTCTGCACCCTTTCCATAGCTTCCACATCCTTCCTATAATGCGGTGACCAGAACTGCACGCAATACTCCAGGTGCGGTCTCACCAGAGTTTTGTACAGCTGCAGCATGACCTCGTGGCTCCGAAACTCGACCCCCCTACTAATAAAAGCTAACACACCATATGCCTTCTTAACAGCCCTATTAACCTGGTTAGCAACCTTCAGGGATTTATGCACCTGGACACCAAGATCTCTCTGTTCATCTACACTACCAAGAATCTTCCCATTAGCCCAGTACTCTGCATTCCTGTTACTCCTTCCAAAGTGAATCACCTCACACTTTTCCGCATTAAACTCCATTTGCCATCTCTCAGCCCAGCTCTGCAGCCTATCTATGTCTCTCTGTACCCTACAACATCCTTCGGCACTATCCACAACTCCACCGACCTTAGTGTCATCTGCAAATTTACTAACCCACCCTTCTACACCCTCTTCCAGGTCATTTATAAAAATGACAAACAGCAGTGGCCCCAAAACAGATCCTTGCGGTACACCACTAGTAACTAAACTCCAGGATGAACATTTGCCATCAACCACCACCCTCTGTCTTCTTTCAGCTAGCCAATTTCTGATCCAAAGCTCTAAATCGCCTTCAACCCCATACTTCCGTATTTTCTGCAATAGCCTACCATGGGGAACCTTATCAAACGCCTTACTGAAATCCATATACACCACATCCACTGCTTTACCCTCATCCACCTGTTTGGTCACCTTCTCGAAAAACTCAATAAGGTTTGTGAGGCACGACCTACCCGTCACAAAACCGTACTGACTATCGCTAATGTACTTATTCTTTTCAAGATGATTATAAATCCTGTCTCTTATAACCTTTTCCAACATTTTACCCACAACCGAAGTAAGGCTCACAGGTCTATAATTACCAGGGCTGTCTCTACTCCCCTTCTTGAACAAGGGGACAACATTTGCAATCCTCCAGTCTTCCGGCACTATTCCTGTCGACAATGACGACATAAAGATCAAGGACAAAGGCTCTGCAATATCCCCCCTAGCTTCCCAGAGAATCCTAGGATAAATCCCATCTGGCCCAGGGGACTTATCTATTTTCACACTTTCCAAAATTGCTAACACCTCCTCCTTGTGAACCTCAATCCCATCTAGCCTCGTAGCCTGAATCTCAGTATTCTCAACAACATTTTCTTTCTCTACTGTAAATACTGACGCAAAATATTCATTTAACACTTCCCCTATCTCCTCTGATTCCACACACAACTTCCCACTACTATCCTTGATTGGCCCTAATCTAACTCTAGTCATTCTTTTATTCCTGATATACCTATAGAAAGCCTTAGGGTTTTCCCTGATCCGATCCACCAATGACTTCTCGTGTCCTCTCCTTGCTCTTCTTAGCTCTCCCTTTAGATCCTTCCTGGCTAGCTTGTAGCTCTCAAGCGCCCTAACTGAGCCTTCACGTCTCATCCTAACATAAGCCTTCTTCTTCCTCTTGACAAGCGCTTCAACTTCTTTAGTAAACCACGGCTCCCTCGCACGACAACTTCCTCCCTGCCTCACAGGTACATACTTATCAAGGACACGCAGTAGCTGCTCCTTGAATAAGCTCCACATTTCGATTTACCACCAGAATACGCAATTATAACTGTATAAAAATCCTTGGAGCCTGTCCAAAGTATTCTAGTTACTACTGAAGACCAGAAAAGGAGGAACAGAGTGGAGAACGTTGGTTACATACAAATATACGAATTAGGAGGAGCAGGCCATTTGAGCCTGCTCCGCCATTCATTAAGTGCGTGGCTGAACGGATTACTCCACATTCCCGCCTACCCCTATAGCCTTTCACCCCCTTGCTTATCAAGAATCTATCTGCCTCTGCCTTAAAAATATTCAAAGTGTCTGCTTCCACCGCCTTTTGAGGAAGAGAATTCCAAAGACTCATGACCCTCTGAGAAAAAGATTTCTCCTCGTCTCTGTCTTAAACGGCGACCCCTTATTTTTAAACAGTGACCCCTAGTTCTAGATTCTCCCACAAAGATCTGGCAAGTGCAGTACAATGTAGAAAAATGTGAAATTGTCCATTTTGTCAGGAAGAATAGATCCACCCTGTCAAAATCCCTCAGGATCTTATATGTTTCAATCAAGTCGCCTCTTACTCTTCTAAATTCCAGCGGATACAAGCCTAGCCTGTCCAATCTTTCCTCATAAGACAGCCCACCCATTCCAGGTATTAATCTAGTAAACCTTCTCTGAACTGCTTCTAACGCATTTACATCCTTCCTTAAAAAAGGAAACCATTACTGTACACAGTACTCCAGATGTGGTCTCACCAGTTGCCTGTATAGCTGAAGCATAACCTCCCTACTTTTGTATTCAATTCTCCTCGCAATAAACAATAACATTCTATTAGTTTTCCTAATTACGTGCTGTACCTGCATACTAACCTTTTGTGATTCATGCACTAGGACACAGGTCCCTCTGCATCTCAAAGCTCTGCAATTTCTCACCATTTAGATTATATGTCTCTTTTTTATTCTTCCTGCCAAAATGGACAATTTCACATTTTTCCACATTATACTCCATTTGCCATATCTTTGCCCACTCACTTAACCTATCCTTTGTCGCCTCATGTGCTCTTCACAACTTTCTTTCCTACCTTTGCGTCATCAGCAAATTTAGCAACCATACCTTCAGTCCCTTCATTTAAATCATTTATATAAATTGTAAAAAGTTGAGGCCCCAGCACAGATCCCTGTGGCATACCACTCATTACATTTTACCAACCAGAAAATGACCCATTTATGCCTACTCTGTTTCCTGTTAGCTAGCCAATCTTCTATCCATACCAATATGTTACCCCCTACACCATGAGCTCTTATTTTTGGAAATAACCTTTGATGTGGCATGTTATCAAATGCCTTCTGGAAATCTAAGTACAATACATCCACTGGCTCACCTTCATCCACAGCATATGTAACTCCCTCAAAGAACAAAGAGCAGCTCTGTAACACAGGACTCTGTGCTCGACGGGCTGTCCCCAGGGATGCACACCGAGTTAAACATCAACTGCTGCTGGAGGACCATCAACTCAGTGAAAGACGCACTTTGGTCTTCCCAAAACCTGCTTACCTTCCAGTGCAAAGAGTTGTCCACGACTGAGTGTTGCAAACTGGTACATTCCAAGATCCAGGACAACGTGCTGAGGAATATACTAAAGCTTGGGGCAGCCGGCGCAAAGGCTCAATGGGAAAGGACTCCCGCCATAGTATACCAAGGGGCTGGAACCCGTGTAAAACCCCTAGGGCTGTACGCACCAAAAATGTTTTTTGCTGTGCTATGCAAATGCACATTGCATACAAAATGGAATGGAATGAGTTATGAGGCACTTCATGTTTTGTATCGGAGGAATCTGATCTCTATTATACTTTCTGAAATGTACAATTTGAACTGATATTTTTTGCAAATTTTTACAAATAAAGTATATTTTTGGAAAAAAAGGGGAAGAATGTTGCCTGGAGTCTGACAGTTTCAGGAAAGCAAGGACCCGTGGAGAGTCGTTGCTTGTTGCCTATTGTACCTTAATAAATTCTTATTGATTAACTATAATTTGGCTGTTATCGCTGTCTCACCAAACTGGTTGTCTTGTGCCAACTAAAGTAAAATAAAGGGATATTTTTTCCCACAAACTGCCTGAACTGTGTCACTGTCCTTGAGTTCAAACAGGAGAGATCAACTTCGGAAGAATTAATATACTATAGAGCCAACGAAAATCTTAAGGTTCACAAACAAATGCCTCCGAAACTATACTTAGCTATTGCTAATGGTTCCAATTCTGTGAAGCAGGGCCCAGGCGGAATTCAAAACTGGGACCTAGTTTACAGGAAATTTGAATGGGCAAGCTGCAGATTCTTAATGGGCAACCTTGGAAGCTTGCTGTTGAAAAAGTCCCGAACAACGGGCTATCCTTAAAAGTATCAAGGAAGGGGAGATGGACAAAGAAAAATGGGTAATCAGAAGGGTTGGTAACAGCTGGGAAAGGTGGGTAGAGGATGGGATCGGGGACTGAGAGTAGATTAGATTGGAGACTGTGAGATTAGATTGGGAAGGTGGGGAGAGGTTGGTATCAGGCAGGGTGGAGGTGGAGACGAGCAGGGTGGTGGGGAGGAGCAATGGCAGGCAGTGACCCGTGTTCTTTGAATGTGGGCTCAGGATCACTCCTGCTCCTCCCAACTTGTTGGCTGCCGCCTGCAGACTGGTTTTGGGCCCTCTAATCTTGCAGTGAGGGCCTCAAACAGGTGTTAGGATGTTTACTTGAATATGCAAATGGACCAACACCTACTTTTTTGCCTACACAGATATGGAAACAGCACACTTCTATTCGTAAAAAGAATGCAAGATTCCTGCCCACCGTAATGAAGGCTTAGGAAGCCGTTCAGTGCTGAAATATTGCGTTATCGAATTTCTAGCCCAAGATATCCTTTAATAAGGTCTTTTGAGTTAAAATTAAAATATTTTGTAACTCAAATGTTTTGCAATATAGCGTTTCCCTTCTCTAAAATTTTGGGATACTCAGTGGCATCATTAGTGACCAATCATGCAAATTAAGATACATTAATAATGGTGCCACTATATGCAGAATAAAGATTGAAACCTGGTATGAATACATACCTTTAAACCTAGTAGGGTCAAGCTGGAGTTGCGGAGTATGGGTTGAGAAGCGTTATTTCAAATTGCGAAGACATGTCCTAACTTTGGAATCAGAATAAGTTTTTGACTTGGGTGGTGCAGTCTCTGAGGTAATTATCTGTAGCACAAGAAGTCCTTTAGCTGCTGTGGGATGGGTAGCTTGGATATGGTAATAAGCTGAGAATGACCCAAACAATTCCGAATGAACAGTCGACACAGCTGTTTCAAGGAGGGAGGTCCTAAAAAAAAAAGCAGCCACAGGGGAAGTGTTTGGTTTGAATATTCAGTTAACATTCTGAGACGTATTTATTCTGGGAACAACAGCAATGGAAACAAAACATCAGGTTAGTTAAGAAAATATTGAGTATTGGTAATATGTTATCACATATAAAAGCCAATTCAGTGATCCCACGCCCCTGAAGGGAGCCTAGCTCGTCATGAGTGATATTCTGTTCACCAAAATAATGGGCTGCCTGCCCACCTCATGCTCCCTATAAGCTTGTGTTCCAACACAGAACATGGGATCATGGAATTGACCATGTACTCGTTAATCCTTTGAGAACTACGGCAATTTTTTAAATATACAAAGCTAAACGTATTGTCCTCAAATTGCTTGCTATGTCTGCACGGGGGTCTTTATATAATCAGGGTGAACAGGAGCAGAAACTGAGGTGGGCCCAGTTACTGCTCCTTACACCTTTGAAGGTGGCATCAGGGAAAGAGGTGAAACTGGTGGAATGACAGAATCTGATGGAATGCCCACCAATTTTGTATCCAGTGTCCCCAAGAAACACTTGTACCTCACTGTCAGCTGGGGAATCAGCTGTACCTCACTGCCGGCCGGCGGATCAGGCGTACCGCACCGGTGGTTAGGGGCATCAGGCAAACCTCACTGCCAGCTTGGGGGGGGGGGGGGGGGTGGTGGGGAGAAATCAGGCCACCCAATTTGGTAAGAATGTTCCCCTTGCATCAGTCCGCCAAGAAATGATTGGCTCCAGTGATAAGGCCTTTGAATGGATCAATTCTTTGAAATCCTTGCTTCTTCGGCCAGCCGCTGATCATCATCAGTAATCCTTTACCCCACAATATCGAACAGACAATATAAGTGTGCACACCCACCCACCATACCTATGTATCCTAATTTCAGGAGTTCTAATGGGGTCCAGGGCCACCTGGGTCAATGGGTAGAAATTCTGCCCTGACATGGTTGGAGGAAGACAGTAAAATCACAGAGTTTTGGGGCCATAATGTATAATAAAGGTTCATGTGATTACTTATTTCTGGAGTTCTATGTTGTTTTCATAAACCCTAAAATCACAAACAAGAGAAGCTAAGAGAGAGCATGAAAAGATACTGGCAGCTAACATTAAAAGGAATCGCAAAGTTTTCTACAGACATATAAATAGTAAAAGGGTGGTAAAAGGAGGAGTGGGGCCATTAGGGACCATAAGGGAGATTTACACATGTAGGCAGAGGGCATAGCTAAGCTATTAAATGAATACTTTGCATCTGTCTTTACCAAGGAAGAAGTTGCAACCCAAGCAATGGTGAAAGAGGAGGTAATTCAGGCATGAGAAGGGTTTAAAATTGATAAAGAGGACATATTAGATAGAGTGTCTTACTTAAAGTGGATAAAACACCAGGACCGGATGAGATGCATCCAAGGATACTAAGGGAAGTGAGGGTGGAGATTGTGGAGGCAATGGCCATAATTTTTCAGTCTTCCTTAGACTCGGGGATGGTGATAGAGGACTGGAGAACTGCAAACATAAAGATAAGCCCAGCAACTACAGGACAGTCAGTACTTCGGTGGTGGGGAAACTTCTAGAAAGAATAATTTGGAACAAAATTAATAGTCACATGGACAAATGCAGGTTAATGAAAGAAAACCAGCATGGATTTCGTAAGGGAAAATCATGTTTAACTAACTTGCTGCAGTTTTTTGAGGAGGTAACAGAGAGGGTTAATGAGGGCAATGCTGTTGATGTGGTGTACATGGACTTTCAATAGGCGTTTGATACAGTGCCACACAACTGGACTTGTGAGTAAGGTTATAGCTCATGGAATAAAAGGAATGGTAGAAACATGGATACGGAATTGGCTGAGTGACAGGAAACAAAGAGTAGTGATTAATAGATGTTTTTCAGGTTGGAAGAAAGTTTGTAGTGGAGTTCCCCAGGGGTCAGTGTTGGGACCCTTGCTTTTCTTGATATATATTAATGATCTAGACCTTGGTGTACAGGGCACAATTTCAAAGTTTGCGGATGATATGAAATTTGGAAGCACTGTGAACTGAGGAGGAGAATGTAGAACTTCAAACGGACATGGACAAGTTGGTGGAATGGGCAGAAAGGTGGAAGATGAAATTCAATGCAGAGAAATGTGAAGGGATTAATTTTGGTAGGAAGAATATGGAGAGACATAAAAATAAAAGGTACAAATATAAAGGGGGTGCAGGAGCAGAGGGACCTGGGTATATATGTGCATAAATAATTGAAGGTGGCAGGACAGGTTGAGAGAGCAGTTAATAAAGCATACAGTATCCTGGGCTTTATTAATATAGGCATAGAGTACGAGAGCAAGGAAGTTATATTGAACTTGCATAAGACACTAGTTCGACCTCAGCTGGAGTACTGCGTCTAGTTCTGGGCGTGCACTTTAGGAAAGACGTAAGGGCATTGGAGACAATACATAAAAGATTCATGGTTCCAGGGATGAGGAACTTCAGTTATGAAGATAGACTGAAGAAGTTAGGACTGCTTTTATTGGAGAAGAGAAAGCTGAGAGGTCATTTGATAGAGGTATTCAAAATCATGAGGGGTCTGGACAGAGTAGATAGAGAGAAACTGTTCCCACTCATGAGAGGATAGAGAACGAGAGGGCACAGATTTAAAGTATTTGATAAGAGAAGCAAAAGTGACATGAGGAAAAACGTTTTCACACAGCAAGTGGTGAAGGTCTGGAATGTGCTGCCTGAGAACGTGGTGGAGACAGGTTCAATTGAAACATTCAAAAGGGAATTAGACAGTTATATGAAAAGGAAGAATGTGCATGGGAATGGGGAGAAGGCAGGGGAATGGAACTGAGTGAATTGCTCTTTCAGAGAACTGGTGCAGATACGATGGGCCGAATAGTCTCCTTCTGCACTGTAACAATTCTGTGATATAATAGACTGCATACGCACATCTTAAGAATTTATATTTGGTACACACTTATTTTGTGTATGTATAGTAAAATATGCATCTGTGGTGTTCATTTGTTTAATAACAGTGTATTAGTTACTGTACTGGTTAAAAATAGTGATTATTTCCTTCAGCTACATAGAGTCATCGAATGGTTACAGCACAGAAGGAAGCCATACGCCCCATTGATCAGTACCGGTTCTTTGCAAGAACAATTAAGCAAGACCCACTCCCCCACCCTTTCCCTGTAGCCCTCCAAATATTTTTCCTTCAGGTGCTTATCCAGTTCCTTGTTGAAAGCCACGACTGACTTCCTCCACCATCCTTTCAGGCAGCGAATTCCAGATTGTAACCACTTTCCGCATAAAAAAAGATTTTCTTCAAGCTGCCTTTGGTTCTTTTGCCAAGCTCTTTAAGTCTGTGTTCTCTGGTTCTTGACCCTTCTGCCAATGGGGGCGTTTTTTCTCAATCCACTCTATCTAGACCAACGTTCTCTCTAAGCTGCGTGGGTACGTAGCCACATAGCAATCAGGAATGTGCCAGGCAAGGGACAAATAGGCCGTGCACAAGCAGTGGTCCCTTTAAGATGCGCACCGACATGGCAATCTTAAAGGGACAGCACAGTTCAAGAAATGTGCACAGCGAAAGGAAATTAAAAGAACATTGGTCTAGACCCCTCATGATTTTGAACACCTCTTTCAAATCTCCTCTCAACCCTCTCTTCTCCAATGAGAACAACCCCAGCCTCTCCAATCTGTCCATGCAACTTAAGTCTCTCATCCCGGGAACCATTTTCGTAAACCTTTTCTGCACTGTCTACAAGGCCTTCACATCCTTCCTAAAGCTCAGAATTGAACGCAACATTCCAGTTGAGGCTGAACCAGTGTTTTATAAAGGTTCATTATAACTTTATTGCTCTTGTGCTCTACGCCTCTATTTATATCTTAAGCCCAGGATCCGTATGTCTTTTTAATCATTTTCTCAATCTGCCCTGCCATTTTCAACGATTTGTGCACATCATACCCCCAGGTTTCTCTGCTCCAGCATTTCCTTTACAATTGTACTCTTTATTTTATATCATCTCTCCTCTTTCTCCCCACCAAAATGCATCACTTTGTACTTCTCTGCGTTAAATTTCATCTGCCTTGTGTCCGCCCATTCCACCAGCCTGTCCATGTCATAGAGGCATAGTCATAGAGAGATACAGCACTGAAATAGGCCCTTCGGCCCACTGAGTCTGTGCCGACCAACAACCACCCATTTATACTAATCCTACATTAATCCCATAGTCCCTACCACATCCCCACCATTCTCCTACCACCTACCTACACTACGGGGAATTTACAATGGCCAATTTACCTATCAACCTGCAAGTCTTTGGCTGTGGGAGGAAACCGGAGCACCTGGCAGAAACCCACACGGTCACAGGGAGAACTTGCAAACTCCGCACAGGCAGTACCCAGAACCGAACCCGGGTCGCTGGAGCTGTGAGGCTGCGGTGCTAACCACTGCGCCGCCCCATATAAAAAATAAATTAAAAAAATAATGTCCTATTGAAGTCTATCACATTCCTCCTCACAGTTCACTAAACTTCCAAGTTTTGTCATGTGCAAATTTTGAAATTGTGCCCTGAACAGCCAAGTCTAATTCATTAATATATATCAAGAAAAGTAGTGGCCCTGGTATCGACCCCTGGAAAACACCACTGTATACCTTCCTCCAGTTCGAAAAACATTCATTACTACTCTGTTCCCTGTCACTTAGCCAATTCTGTAACCAAGCTGTCACTGCTCCATTTATGCCATGGGCTTCAACTTTGCCAACAAGCCGGTTATGTAGCACTTCATCAAACGGCTTAAAGAAGTCCCACGTACACATCAACTGCATTACCCTCATCAACCCTCTCTATTAAAAAAACTCAATCAAGTTAGCTAAATGCGATTTGCCTTTAACAAATCCATGTTGGCTTTCCTTAATTAATCCACACTTGCCCAAGTGACTGTTAATTTTGGTCCGGATTGTTGTTTCTTAAATATATACTTAAATATATAATTATCTAGAGGCTCTTATATACAAGTAGGGGCTTCTTGTAAAATCATTGAAGTGTCTTTGTCAGATGCTCAGGTTTATCTACATGATTAAATACTCGAGCCCCTATTACATGTCATATATGGTCAGCACGGTGTGTATGAGTAGTAGTGTGGAAAATTACTGTCTCAGTATTCTATATTGTATATGGTCAGCAGTGTGTATGTGGCGTGGTGTGGGAGAGTTACTTTATCAGTATATTACATATCTCTTTGGCCTCCTTATCTCGAGAGACAATGGATAAGCGCCTGGAGGTGGTCAGTGGTTTGTGAAGCAGCGCCTGGAGTGGCTATAAAGGCCAATTCTAGAGTGACAGGCTCTTCCACAGGTGCTGCAGAGAAATTTGTTTGTCGGGGCTGTTACACAGTTGGCTCACCCCTTGCGCCTCTGCCTTTTTTTTTCCTTTTTTTTTCTTACATATACTGCATGGTATATAAGGCTATTTAGCCCAACTGGTCTATGCCAGTGTTAATATCAGTGAGATAGTGAAAATTGAACCTTCAGTAATTGAGTTCCAATTCAGTTCTGAAGATCCATAAGTGGTGTAGTCATGAAGTCACAGTCTGATCCAAATGTCAGAATGTTAAAATTAGGATTAATAGCGGCAGTTCTTGTGCAGGATCCTTAGTTTAAGTGAAAATGTTGTGTAACCTTATACAAAATGCATCCCATATAGAGGCAGACACACCCCCGCTAAATTCAGCATCCTCCCTCCCCCCCCCCACCACTCCCCAAAGCTGCTGGTACTGGAAAATCCTCTGTCACTCCACATCACATCTTCTCCTTGATTAGATCCATATTCTGGGAGTTGGGCTTAAGCTAGTAAGTATTTTTCCAATTTAAAAATTAAATATTCATAAATAAACACAAAATAGAATCATTTTCAGCTGAAGTGGAATGTGAGCAAAGCAAGCCAGTCGGAAAATGGTGAAGGTAAATCAGATCAATTTCCACTGGCTCATTATTGTTCATTCAACCAATCCCATCCCAGAATCCTTTCTGTAATGCCATTTTGGATTGGTCTAATCACAAAAAAACATATGCAGCATAAAGCTGCCAAGACAGCCCAATTCATACATCTCAAAACCAGCTTCATCTCTTAAATAGCACTGCAATCATTGCCTAACACACAGCACCATATCTAGCTGTATCTGTCCACCTCACATCGAGCATCCCGAGGCCCTACATGAAGAACATGAGGTAAGGCATGTCTGGGAACATTCATACGTTTCAAGTCAATACTGACACAGCTCCCACTGGATGTTGGATCTTTACCTTCCTTACTGAATTCTATATGGTTCCTGAACCAAGACCTCCCGAAGGAACTCCTTACTATGCACTTCTATCCTTGGACATCTGCTGCCATCCTTTGCCTTTTCCCCAGTTTCCTCTCTTCCACTGTTTAAGTTCTCTTGTCTCTAATAGTGAGTACGTTTTAGCCTTGACAACAAACTAAGTACTAGTTTAAACTGCTATTGCCCATCCATCAATTGTGCCTGCACTTTGGTTTCCTCAGTGAGCATTGGATCTTTTCTCAAATTTGGTTTCCAAATTCCTGGACTTCTCTGGACATCAAGATTAAGGTTACACACTGGACTACAGCATACGACTCAGCTGCTGTTTCTCTGATCTGCTGTTGTGCTGCTGCAGTTTTAAAGTAACTTTGATGAGCTTACATAGTCCTTCTCCACTGTTGCTGTTCCCTGCCGTGCCTGAGACTGCCCTACTGGCTTTTCAGCCTCAGCTGCACTCTGGTTCCTGACTTCAGATTCACACTCCTGGACAGCAGTATTTTTCTCTGTTGCTTCTGGATCTTATGGTGACCTCCATCTTCACCACTGTTTTTCTTTTTGACCTTCAAACAATTCTGCACACCTCCAATGGCTTCTCTTCCCGCTCCCAGTTACCTCAGGTGTCCCCAAGGATCTCTCCTAAGGCCCCTCCTTTTTCTCATCGACATGCTGCCTTTCATCGATATCATCCAAAAACACAGCTCCAATTTCCATGTGCATGCTGATGACACCCAGCTCTACCTCACCACCACCTCTCTCGAACCTCCATTGTCTCTAAGTTGTCTGACGTCTAATAATGGATGAGCAGAAATTTCCTCCAACTAAGTATTAGGAAAACTAAAGCCATTGTCCTCTGTCTCTGCTAAAAACTCCATTCCCTAGACACCAACTCTATCCTTTTTCCTGGCAACTGGCTGAAACTGACTGTTCGCAACCTTGGCGTCATATTTGATAAGATTCCGGAATACCGTCCGACTTTGCCCCTGCCTCAGCTTATCTGCTGCTGATACCCTGATCCATACCGTTGTTACCTCTAGACTTGACTATTCCAACGCATTCCAGACTTTCCTCCCATTTTCTACCTTACGTAAACTTGAGGTCATCCAAACTCTGCTGCCCGCGTCCTAATTCACACCAAGTTCCATTCACCCAGCACCCCCTATGCTCAGTGACCTGCACTGGCTTCCAGTTAAGAAATGCTTAATTTTAAAATTCTCATCCTTGTTTTCACCTCTCAGTATCTGCAACCTTCAAGATCTCTGCATTCCTCCAACTCTGGCCTCGAGCAGTTCCGATTTCAATTGCTCCAGCAATCCCTACAGCTGCATAGGCTCTAAGCTCAGGAATGCTCTCCTTAAATCTCTCTACCCCTCTTTCCTCCTTTAAGATGCTCCTTAAAATCTACTTCTTTGACCAAGCTTTCAGTCATCAGCCCTAAATATCTCCTTATGTAAGTTGGTGGCAAATTTTGTTTGGTAACACTGCTGTGATGTTTTACTGCATTCAAGGTGCTATATAAATACAAGTTGTTGTTATTCATGATTCCCGTTGAACAGTGTAACAAAAAGAGAAAACAGAGGCAGAGTGAGGGCCAAAAGAGTAACAGAGTTTTGACATATTAAAATAGCAGATTTCAAATTTTCCATATAATAAAAGCAAAATACGACAAATGCTGGAAATCTGAAATAAAAACAAGAAATGCTGGAAATACTTAGCAGGTGTGGCTGCATCTGTGGAGAGAGAAGCAGAGTTAATGTTTCAGGTCAGTGACCCTTCATCAGAACTCAATTTTTCCAACTGGTCGTATAACTGGCAATACAGATCACCTGGTTGATTTTCACTTCCAACACCACCAGAATTATACTTTGGCGGCAAATTGGAAATCTACCACATCCAGAAAGGGCCAGAGTAAGAAAGACCCAGAAAGAGAACAGAGAAAGCAGTATGGTGTAAAAGACCCAGGTACAGAATAATAAAGACTCAGGCAGAGACTAACAGAGAAAGGGGCATGGGCAATAAATGCTGGCAATGCCAGTGATGCTCACATCCCTAGAACAAATAAAAAAAGACCCAGGTAGAGAAAAACAGAGAAAAAGGCAGAATAAGAAAGACAGGTAGAAAGTAACAGAGAAAGGTAGATTGACAGAGAAATACAAATGCCAAAGAGAAAAAGAGATTAAAGAGAGAGTAACAGAATAAAAGTACAGGGAGAAAAAGCAAGAGTAACAAAGGGAAAAAGTAATAAAGAGAAACAGAATAAAAGGACAGAATAACAGTTACAGCTGGACCATGGAACAGATGTTTCAATAGATTCCAAAACTCTTAGAACGGGTTGCAGACGGAGAGTGCCCAAATTGAACATAGTGATGAGGCAGCAAGTTTCATTAACCCTCCAAAAATGGCCCTGAAAAAGCAACAGTTGTTACGACCGGGTGAGGAAGGGGTCTCAGGCTCCCCTCTGGCCCCTTCACTGGTTTGGCCACAACAGAGTTTAACTTTTAAAACACAGTGTTTTTAGCTTCACCTCAGTGAGTCATTTCTTACTGCCCTCTAACTGTAATTGTAAATGAACCAACCAGACAGGCTTTCTTAGGGTGAAACAAGATGTAAGTTTATTAACCTTAGCACTCTAACTTGGTTAAAATTACTAAACTATGCGACACAACCACGCGAGCATGCATGCTTTATTTTCCCTTTTATAAATAGTTTCCATCTGTTAAAACAAATGCATGCTTGATGCAAGATTTTTATAGATTTTTTAAAAAATTCATTCACGGGATGTGGGCGTCGCTGGCTAGGCCAGCATTTTATTGCCCATCCCTAATTGCCCTTGAGAAGGTGGTGGTGAGCTGCCTTCTTGAACCGCTGCAGTCCATGTGGGGTAGGTACACCCACAGTGCTGTTAGGAAGGGAGTTCCAGGATTTTGACCCAGCAACAGTGAAGGAACGGCGATATAGTTCCAAGTCAGGATGGTGTGTAACTTGGAGGGGAACTTGCAGGTGGTGGTGTTCCCATGTATTTGCTGCCCTTGTCCTTCTAGTTGGTAGAGGTCGCGGGTTTGGAAGGTGCTGTCGAAGGAGCCTTGGTGCATTGCTGCAGTGCATCTTGTCGATGGTACACACTGCTGCCACTGTGCGTCGGTGGTGGAGGGAGTGAATGTTTGTAGATGGGGTGCCAATCAAGCGGGCTGCTTTGTCCTGGATGGTGTACAGCTTCTTGAGTGTTGTTGGAGCTGCACCCATCCAGGTAAGTGGAGAGTATTCCATCACACTCCTGACTTGTGACTTGTAGATTGTGGACAGGCTTTGCGGAGTCAGGAGGTGAGTTACTCGCCTCAAGATTCCTAGCCTCTGACCTGCTCTTGTAGCCACGGTATTTATATGGCTACTCCAGTTCAGTTTTCGGTCAATGGTAGCCCCTAGGATGTTGATAGTGGGGGATTCAGCGATGGTAATGCCATTAAATGTCAAGGGGAGATTTTTAGATTCTCTTTTGTTGGAGATGGTCATTGCCTGGCACTTGTGTGGCGCGAATGTTACTTGCCACTTATCAGCCCAAGCCTGGATATTGTCCAGGTCTTGCTGCATTTCGACACGGACTGCTTCAGTATCTGAGGAGTCACGAATGGTGCTGAACATTCTGCAAACATCAGACAACATCCCCACTTCTGACCTTATGATTGAAGGAAGGTCGTTGATGAAGCAGCTGAAGATGGTTGGGCCTAGGACACTACCCTGAGGTACTCCTGCAGTGATGTCCTGGAGCTCAGATGATTGACCTCCAACAACAACAACCATCTTCCTTTGCGCTAGGTATGACTCCAGCCAGCAGAGGGTTTTCCCCTTGATTCCCATTGACCTCAGTTTTGCCAGGGCTCCTTGATGCCATACTCGGTCAAATGCTGCCTTGATGTCAAGGGCAGTCACTCTCACCTCACCTCTTTTGTCCATGTTTGAACCAAGGCTGTAATGAGGTCAGGAGCTGAGTGGCCCTGGCGGAACCCAAACTGAGCATCACTGAGCAGGTTATTGCTAAGCAAGTGCTGCTTGATGGCACTGTTGATGACACCTGCCATCACTTTACTGATGATTGAGAGTAGGCTAATGGGGCGGTAGTTGGCCGGGTTGGATTTGTCCTGCTTTTTGTGTACAGGACATACCTGGGCAATTTTCCACATTGCAGGGTAGATGCCAGTGTTGTAACTGTACTGGAACAGCTTGGCTAGGGGTGTAGCAAGTTCTGGAGCACAGGTCTTCAGTACTATTGCCGGAATATTGTCAGATATTGGTAAACAGTTTTGTCTTGTTAAATGAACCGCAGTGCTACAAAGCCCAACTGTGCTTGTGCACAATCTCAGCTGAAACCATGCATTAACTAACTCCAGGAGCTGAATTTTACCAGCTCTCTGGGGACAGGCTGGGAGGCCTGTAAAATGGCAAAAGATGGGCGGGTGGAGTGCCCATCATCTTCTTGCCACAATGCCATTTTGTCAGGGCAGGCAAGGTGGCGGGTGGTTCTCCCACTCAGAGGTCAATTGAGCCACTTAAGTGGCCAATTAAGGGCCTCTTCCCACCACTAGCATTTTACTAGCAATGGGTGGGTTCTCTGCCACATGGGGTAACTGTCTGCCAGTGGGCTCAGATGGTTGGTTGGGGGGGGAAACCTCCTTTTTGGGCACTCTATGGTCCACGGAGGGCCCCCCACCCCAGGAGCAACAGCCACCTCACGGCAACGGTGCAGCCTACCCTCACCAACCACCTACCCACCCCCTCCCCCACTCCACCCCGCAACAAAACCCCCTTGCTGGAGCCTGCCGAATTGGCCCTGGCACCTTAGACTCTATTTACCTGGTTGGGAGGGCGCAGTCCTTCCGTGGCATCCGATTCTTCCAGGTGCAGTCCCAGCAGTGGCCACCACTCCCAGTGGCGCTGCTGACCCTCCGATTGGCTGGCAGCTCCTGGGCAAACAATTAATTGCCCAACTGCTGTAAAATGCAGCTCTGGGTCCTGCAGAACGCTGAAGTGGGATTATCCACCTCGACTGCCCACCCCCTCCACTCCAGCCCAGCCCAAACTAGCTTTTGGGTCCGTCAGCGGGGTCCCCACCGTGGGAACAAAACTCTGGCCCAGAACTCAGGCAAACCAAATCAATCTTTCTACTTCTACTGGCAGTAGTTGAAGATCTGAGTAATTAGTTGCCTGACCATCATTGCAGAGCTCTGGAGTTACTATACTCACTGGTTAAGAGAATCTACGTACTGTTCCAGCTTACTACACTGAGGAGGTCTGGCACCTTCTGATTCTGCATCATCTGATAAGAGGTGGAATAATTGAGAGCGCTAACCAACACTAAATGTGCCCTCCTCCTAGCTGTATGACACCACACCAGTTTTTAACAGGTTACTGTGGTATCTTCATAGACTTGCACATTAACATGCAGGAACACACTTAGAGCATACTTGAGTGAAATTTGACACTTTAAAATGGGTTTTTCTAAAATTTTTGGACAGACAAAACTGATGTTTGAAGTTGAAAGTTGTCAGAGAAAAGGATTTATAAACTTACTTTAAGAATATGCTGTGCTGCTAAAAGATGATCATTGCACCTCCCTTCTCCCAAATAAGAGTTACATTTGGCATGTGTGTTATAAATAGTGTATGCATATTAACAAGAGGCAATTATTTCACATTCAAGAAAGATCACATGTACAAATTTTGAAAGGGCTTAAAGAATTTTATCATGAGGACAGGTTGCAAAGACTAAGCTTGTATTCCCATGTGCTAAGATAGATAAGGGGTGATCTAGTTGAGTTGATAAAGGGAGTTGATAGGGCAGTCCAGAGCAAGCGGTCACAACCTTAATAAACTTCAAATTAGAGCTAGGCCAATCAGAAGTGAAATCAGGAAGTTTTATTTACACACAAAGGGCAGTGGAAATCTGGAACTCTTTCCTCTAAAAGGCTGTGAATGCTGGGGGACAAGAGAAATTTAAACCTGAGATCAATAGATTTCTTTTGGGTATCAAGGGATATGGAACAAAGGCTGGTAGATGGAGTTAAGATACAGATCAGCCATGATCCAATTGAAAGGTAGATCAGGATTTGATGAAATGAACAGCCTGCCTTTGTTCCTGGAAGGAACATTGGCTTACTCTTTATACATTATTTAGATTTCAAATATAAATGCAAAACAATTGAAGTCCTGCCTGTCTTATAGTGGTGCAGTCTTTTATAACAGGAGACTCCTGGTAATAGTAACAACTTCTTTAATACAGGAAATCTAGTAATATCTACATGTGGCAAAAGGTACTATATGGCACTTCTTTCACACACTGCAATATACTCTATTCTGTTTCGCGGACTTTTAAGACATTAATACTTTGTGCCAGTACCTTCCCATTCCAAAAGCAATTTTTCTAAAGAACTGTTTGGTAATGCAAGTTCCACAGGCCGTTTCCCTTCACCATTTTTAGCATCAGTGTCCGCTCCATGTTCTAGCAGGAGATTGACGAGTTGTATATCAGAATTCTTGGCTGCCACGTGAAGTGGAGATTCAAGATTTTTTCCCATATTAATGTTACCACCTAATCAAGAGAAGTATTGGAAAGAAAAAAGATGATTTAAAATTTTTTTTAAAGTATCTGCTGAATTTCTGAAGCTGGCAATCTTGGGAGGTTGAACACTCTCCCTATATTAGAATGTTGCAGAAAAAAGTTGTCAGATCAAAATTTAGCACCCCATCCAGGAAAGTTCAATTATAAAATACTCATCCTTATTTTCGAATCCTTCCATGACCTCACCCCTCGCTATCTCTGTCATGACCTCTACCACTACAACGCTCTGAGATTACACAGCATCTACAGCAAAGGAACAGGCCATTAGGCACTCCTAGTCCACACCGGGATTTATACCAGAGAGCAGGAAGAGGAAGAGGTCGTGGTTGGGAAACATCTGGGCAGGGCTGGGGGGGGGGGGGGGGGGGGAGGGCGGTGTCGGAGACACATCAGGGGGAATGTAGTCGGAGACATCAGTTATTTGCATACAAATTGGGAGTTTGGAGAGTCAGAGACATTGGGGGGGTTTGGAGCAATTAGAGTGTCCGCGACGCTGGCGACAACGGAGAATCAGAGATATTGTTTGGGGGGGGGGGGGGGGGTGGTGTTTTGGGATAGAAATGCAATACTGTGCCAATGTGCCTTCTGGCTTGTCATAGTCATGAGACCTCTACCATGAGGCACTCTGACTGGAAGCAGTCATTACAGTGAGTTTCATTAAAAACAGAGTCCACACCAGACTAGAGTCTTGTGAGCTCATAATATGAGTGGAGCTGAGACTGAGTGGTAAAGATGCACAGCCACAGAACAAAGACCACAGGAATGGTATAACTGCTAAAAGTTGCTGAAAGTCACAAAAATGGAACAAAGAAACATAAATGATTTGGAGGAAAGTATCGGTGGTCTGATTAGCAAGTTTGCAGACGACACTAAGATTGGTGGAGTAGCAGATAGTGAAGGAGACTGTCAGAGAATACAGCAGAATATAGATAGATTGGAGAGTTGGGCAGAGAAATGGCAGATGGAGTTCAATCAGGGCAAATGCGAGGTGATGCATTTTGGAAGATCCAATTCAAGAGTGAACTATACAGTAAATGGAAAAGTCCTGGGGAAAATTGATATACAGAGAGATTTGGGTGTTCAGGTCCATTGTTCCCTGAAGGTGGCAACGCAGGTCAATAGAGTGGTCAAGAAGACATATGGCATGCTTTCCTTCATCGGACGGGGTACTGAGTACAAGGGTTGGCAGGTCATGTTACAGTTGTATAAGACTTTGGTTCGGCCACATTTGGAATACTGCGTGCAGTTCTGGTCGCCACATTACCAAAAGGATGTAGATGCTTTGGAGAGGGTGCAGAGGAGGTTTACCAGGATGTTGCCTGGTATGGAGGGCGCTAGCTATGAAGAGAGGTTGAGTAGATTAGGATTATTTTCATTAGAAAGACGGAGGTTGAGGGGGGACCTGATTGAGGTGTACAAAATCATGAGAGGTATAGACAGGGTGGATAGCAAGAAGCTTTTTCCCAGAGTGGGGGATTCAATTACTAGGGGTCACGAGTTCAAAGTGAGAGGGGAACAGTTCAGGGGGGGATATGCGTGGAAAGTTCTTTACGCAGAGGGTGGTGGGTGCCTGGAACGCGTTGCCAGCGGAGGTGGTAGACGCGGGCACGATAGCATCTTTTAAGATGTATCTAGACAGATACATGAATGGGCAGGAAGCAAAGAGATACAGACCCTTAGAAAATAGGCGACATGTTTAGATAGAGGATCTGGATCGGCGCAGGCTTGGAGGGCCGAAGGGCCTGTTCCTGTGCTGTAATTTTCTTTGTTCTTTGAAAGTACAAGGGAAGGCAATGGCTGCAAATTTTCCTGTGCCCGTGCTGGTCGAAATGAAAGGTGATATGAAACAGAACTGGCAGTTTTTCCACTTGCAATGGCAAAATTGTGACAGATTTAATTAACAAACCAGAGCAGCTGCGAAAAGCTACACTTTTATCATTGTTGGGGAGAGACTGTTACAAAGCGTATTCCACCCTAACTGTCTCTGAAGAACAAAACAAAAGACAGGAGAAATTTTGAACACCTTGAAGTCATGCTTTGAACCTCAAGTGAACATAACCTATGAACTTAATTTTTTTTTTATTCATTCATGGGATGTGGGCATCGCTGGCCAGACCAGCATTTATTGCCCATTCCTAATTGCCCTCAAGACGGTGGTGGTGAGCTGCCTTCTTGAACTGCTGCAATCCATGTGGGGTAGGTACACCCACAGTGCTGTTAGGAAGGGTGTTCCAGGATTTTGACCCAGCAACGGTGAAGGAACAGCGAAAGTTCCAAGTCACGATGGTGTGTAACTTGAAGGGGAACTTGCAGGTGGTGTTCCCATGCATTTGCTGCCCTTGTCCTTCTAGCTGGTAGAAGTCGCAGATTTGGAAGGTGCTGTCTAAGGAGCCTCAGTGCGTTGCTGCAGTGCATTTTGTAGATGGTACACACTGCTGCCACTGTGCGTCGGTGGTGGAGTGAATGTTTGTAGATGGGGTGCCAACCAAGCCAGTTGCTTTGTCTTGGATGGTATTGAGCTTCTTGAGTGTTGTTGGAACTGCATTCATCCAGGCAAGTGGAAGAGTATTCGATGACATTCCTGACTTGTGCCTTATAGATGGTCGACAGGCTTTGGGAAATTAGATGAGTTACTCGCTGCAGAATTCCCAGGCTCTGACATGCTCTTGTAGCCACTGTATTTATACAGCAGTTAAGTTTTGGTCAATAGTGACTCCCAGGATGTTGATGATTACTTTTCTGATTGGCAGGATGTGACAAGTGGCGTTCCGCAGGGGTCTGTGCCGGTGCCTCAACCTTTTACAATTTATATCAATGACTTAGACGAGGGGAGCGATGGTATGGTAGCCAAATTTGCAGAAGACACAAAGATAGGTAGGAAAGTATGTTTTGAAGAGGACATAAGGAGCATGCAGACCAATATAGATAGGTTGAGTGAGTGGGCAAAAATCTGGCAGATGGAGCATAATGTGGGAGAATATGAAGCTGTTCACTTTGGCAGGAAGAATAAAAAAGCAGAGTATTACTTAAACGGAGAACGACTGCAGAACTCCGAGGTGCAGAGGGATCAAGGTGTTATAGTGCATGAGTCACAAAAAGTTAGTATACAGGTACAGCAAGTAATAAAGAAGGCTAATGGAATGCTATCCTTCCTCCTCAGAAGAGGAGGAATTGAAAATAAAAGTAAGGATGTTATGCTTCAGTTATCCAGGACATTGGTGAGACCATATCTCAAATACTGTGCGCAGTTTTCATCTCCTTATTTAAGGAAGGATGTAAATGTTGGAGGCTGTTCAGAGGAGGTTTACTAGATTGATACCTGGAATGAGCGGGTTGTCTTATGAGGAAAGGTTGGACAGACTGGGCTGGTTTTCAATGGGAGTTTAGAAGAGTGAGGGGAGACTTGATTGAAGTATATGAGATCCCGAACGGTCTTGACAAGGTGGATGTGGAAAGGATGTTTCCTCTTGTGGGTGAGTCCAGAACACGGGGCCACTGTTTTAAAATTGGGGGTCACCCTTTTAGGACAGGGATGACGAGAATGTTTTTTTTCCCCAGAGGGTTGTGCGACTTTGGAACTCTGCCTCAGAAGGTGGTGGAGGCAGGGTCATTGAATAATTTTAAGGCGGGAGTAGATAGATTCTTGTTAGGCAAGGGAATTAAAGGTTATCAGGGTAGATGGGAGTGTGGAACTCGCGACACAAACAGATCAGCCATGATCTTATTGAATGGTGGAGCAGGCCAGAGGGGCCGAATGGCTGACTTCTACTCCTAGTTCATATGATGGGGGATCAGCAATGATAATGTTGATGAATGTCAAGGGGAGATGGATAGATTCTCTCATGAGAGATGATTGTGTGTGGCGAATGTTACTTCCCAAACCTGAATGTTGCCCAGATCTTGCTGGATGCAGGCACGGACTTCTTCAGTATCTGAGGAGTTATGCATGGAACTGAACACTGTGCAATCATTCTCACTTCTGATCTTATGATGGAGGGAAGGCCATTGATGTAGCAGCTGAAGATGGTTGGGCCTTGGACTCTACCCTGGGGAACTCCTGCAGTGATGTCCTGGGCCTGAGAATGATTGGTCTCCAACAAACACAACCACCTTGTTTTCTGTTGGTATGACTCCAACCAGTGGAGAGATCCCCCCCACCCCCAACCCCATTCCTACTGATTTCAACTTTACTAAGGCTCCTTGATGCCACGTTCGGTCAAATGTTGTCTTGATGTCAAGGGCAGTCACTTTTACCTCGCCTCTTGAAATTAACTTTTTTGACCATGTTTGAACCTAGGCTGTAATGAGGTCTGATGGCGAGTGGCCCTGGCAGAACCCAAACTGAGCATCGGTGATAAGGTTATTAATGCATAAGTGCTGCTTGATAGCACTGTCGATGACACCTTCCATCACTTTGCTGATGATTGAGAGTAGACTGATGGGTCGGGGATTGGCGGGATTGGATTTGTCCTGCTTTTTGTGGACAGGATGTACCTGGGATATGTTTCACTTTGTCGGGTAGATGCCAGTGTTGTTGATGTACTGGAACAGCTTGGCTAGAGACACAGCTAGTTTTGGAGCATAGGTCTTCAGCACGACAGCTGAGATGTTGTCAGGGCCCATAGCCTTTGCTGTATCTAGTGCACTCAGCTGTTTGTGGATAGCATATGGAGTGAATCAGACTAGCTTCTGTGATGGTAGAGACCCCAGGAGGAGGCCAAGATGGATCATCCAGCTGGCATTTCTGGCTGAAGATGGAGAGGAAATCTCAGTCTTATTTTTGCATTTGTGCTGGGGTCTGCCATCAGTCAGGATAGGGATGTTCATGGAGCCTTCTCCTCCCCTTAGTTGTTTAATTGTCCAATGCCATTTACGAATGGATGTGGCAGGACTGCAGAACTTTGATCTGATCCATTGGTTGTGGGATTGCTTAGCTGTCTATAGCATGCTGCTTCTGCTGTTTAGCATGCATGTAGTCCTATGTTGGAACTTCACCAGGTTGGTACCTCATTTTGAGGCACATCTGGTGCTGTTCCTGGCATGCACTTCTACACTCATCGAAACAGGGTCGATCCCCTGGTTTGATCGTAATGGTAAAGTGAGGGTGAGCCAGGCAATGCTGGAATACAATTCTGCTGCTGATGACCCACGGGCCTCATGATTGCCCAGTTTTCAGTTGCTGGATCTGTTCTGAACATATCCCAATTAGTACAGTGGTAAAATGGCACAACACAATTGAGGATGTCCTCAGCGTGAAGATAGGACTTAGTCTCCACTGGGCAGTGGTCACTCCTACCGATGATGTCAAAGACAGATGCATTTGCAAAGGCAGATTGCTGAGAACGAGCTCTATTAGGTCCTCTTGTTGGTTCTCACTACCTGCTGCAGGCACAATCTGGCAGGTTTTTTTTTTATTCGTGCATGGGATGTGGGCATCGCTGGCAAGGCAATATTTATTGCCGAACCTTAATTGCCCTTGAGCAGGCAGTTAAGGTTGAACCGCTGCAGTCCATGTGGGGTAAGTACACCCACAGTGCTGTTAGGAAGGATTCTGACCCAGTGACAGTGAAGGAACGGCGATATAGTCCAAGTCAGGATGGTGTGTGGCTTGGAGGGGAATTTGCAGGTGGTGATGTTCCCATGCATCTGCTGCCCTTATCCATCCAGGTGGTAGAAGTCACGGGTT
This sequence comes from Heterodontus francisci, assembly GCF_036365525.1. Lineage (NCBI taxonomy): Eukaryota > Metazoa > Chordata > Chondrichthyes > Heterodontiformes > Heterodontidae > Heterodontus > Heterodontus francisci. The sequence goes on along the minus strand of NC_090380.1, from coordinate 12,247,557 downwards.
TAGAAGCTACTGTCTAAGGAGCCTTGCTGCATTGCATCTGGTAGATGGTGCACACTGCTGCCACTGTGCATCGGTGGTGGAGGGAATGAATGTTTGTGGATGGGGTGCCAATCAAGCAGGCTGCTTTGTCCTGGATGGTGTCAAGCTTCCTGAGTGTTGGAGCTGCAACCATCCGGGTAAGTGGAGAGTATTCCATCACATTCCTGACTTGTGCCTTGTAGTTGGGGAGTCAAGTGTGAATTACTCGCCACAGGATTTCTAACCTCTGCTCTTGTAGCCACAGTATTTATATGGCTACTCCAGTTCAGCTTCTGGTCAATGGTAGCCCCCAAGATGTTGACAGTGGGGGATTCAGCGATCGTAATGCCACTAAAGGTCAAGGGGAGATGGTTAGATTCTCTCTTGTTGGAGATGGTCATTGCCTGGCACTTGTGTGGCACGAATGTTACTTGCCACTTATCAGCTTAAGCCTGGATAGCCTGCATTTCTACATGGACTGCTTCAGAATCTGAGGAGTCGTGAATGGTGAACATCGTGTAATCATCAGTGAACATCCCCACTTATGACCTTATGATTCAAGGAAGGTCATTGATGAAGCAGCTGAAGATGGATGGGCCTATGACACTACCCTGAGGAACTCCTGCAGTGATGTCCTGGGACTGAGATAATTGACCTCCAACAACCACAACCATTCTCCTTTGCGCTAGGTATGACTCCAACCAGCAGAGAGTTTTCCCGCATTCCCATTGACTCCAGTTTTGCTAGGGCTCCTTGATGCCAGACTCAGTCAAATGCTGCCTTGATGTCAAGGGCAATCACTCTCACCGCATCTCTTGTCCATGTTTGAACCACAGCTGTAATGAGGTCAGGAGCTGAGTGGCCCTGGTGGAACCCAAACTGAGCGTCAGTGAGCAGGTTAATGCTAAGCAAGTGCCGCTTGATAGCACTGTCGACGACAACTGGGGTGGTAACTGGCCGGGTTGGACTTGGCCTGCTTTTTGTGTACAGGACATACTTGGGCAATTTTTCAAATTGCCGGGTAGATGTCAGTGTTCGAGCTGTAATGGAACAGCTTGGCTAGGGGCACGGCAAGTTCAGGAGCACAGGTCTTCAGTATTATTGCCGGAATGTTGTCAGGGCCCGTGGTCTTTGCAGCAGCTAGCGTCTTCAGCCGTTTCTTGATATCATGCCGAATTAATTGAATTGGCTGAAGACTGGCATCTGTGATGCTGGAGACCTCAGGAGGAGGCAGAGATGGTTGCAAATGCTTCAGTCTTATCTTTTTCACTGAAGTGCTGGGCTCCCCCATCATTGAGGATGGGGATATTTGTGGAGCCACCTCCTCCAGTTAGTTGTTTAATTGTCCGCCACCATTCACAACTGGATGTGGCAGGACTGCAGAGCTTAGATCTGATCTGTTATGGGGTCGCTTAGTTCTGTCTATCGCATGCTGCTTACACTGTTTTTCATGCAAGTCGTCCTAGGTTGTAACTTCACCAGGTCATTTTGAGGTATGCCTGGTGCTGCTCCTGGCATGCCTTCCGGCACTCTTCATTGAACCAGGTCTGGTCCCCTGGTTTTATGGTAATGGTAGACGGGGGGATATGCTGGGCTACGAGGTTACAGATTGTGGTTGAGCACAATTCTGCTGCTGCTACTGATGGTCCACAGCACCTCATGGATGCCCAGTTTTGCATTGTTAGATCTGTTTGAAATCTATCCCATTTGGCACGGTGGTAGTGCCACACAACACGATGGAGGGTATCCTCAATGTGAAGAATGGGAGTTTGGCTCCACAAGGTCTGTGCAGTGGTCACTCCTACCAATACTGTCACCGACAGATGCATTTGCGGTAGGCAGATTGGTGAGGACGAGGTCAAATATATTTTTCCCTCACCACCTACCGCAAACCCAGTCTAGCAGCTGTGTCCTTTAGGACTCGGCCAGCTCGATCAGTAGTGGTGCTGCCGAGCCACTCTTGGTGATGGACATTGAAGTCCCCCACCCAGAGTACATTCTGCACCCTTGCTACCCTCAGTGCTTCCTCCAAATGCTGTTCAACATGGAGGAGTACTGACTCATCAGCTGAAGGGGGTGCAGTAGGTGGTAATCAGGAGATTTTCTCGCCCATGTTTGACCCGATGCCAGGTCAACCACATTGCTGTGGATCAGGAGTCACTTGTAGACCAGACCAGGTAAGGACAGCAGATTACCTTCCCTGAAGGACATTAGTGAACCAGATGGGTTTCTACAACAATGACAACGGTTTCATGGCCATCATTAGACTCGCTTTTTAATTCCAGATTTATTAATTGAATTCAAATTCCACCTTCTGCTGTGGTGGGAATCAAACCCACGTCCCCAGAGCAATACCCTGGGTCTCTGGGTTACTAGTCCAGTGACAATACCACTATACCACCACTTCCTGTCTTTCAGGACTTTGCCAGTTACTGGTCAGTTTTGGTGATGGATGTTGATGTTTGCCAGCCAGAGTACATTCTGTGCCTTGCTACCCTCAGTGCTTCTTCCAAGTGTGTTCAACATGGAGGTTATTGATGGATGGAGCATTTCTGACGTCCTGTCCCATGATGTTCGTTTTCTTGAGGCTGATGGTTAGGCCAAATTCGTTGCAGGCAGCCACAAACCTGTCGATGAGACTCTGCAGACACTCTTCAGTGTGAGATGTTAATGCAGCATCGTCAGCAAAGAGGAGTTCCCTGATGAGGGCTTTCTGTACTTTGGTCTTCGCTCTTAGGCGGGCAAGGTTGAACAGCCTGCCACCTGATCTTGTGTAGAGGAAAATTCCTTCTTCTGAAGACTTGAACGCGTATGAGAGCAGCAGGGAGAAGAAAATCCCAAACAGTGTAGGTGCGAGAACACAGCCCTGTTTCACGCCACTCAGGATAGGAAAGGGGTCTGATGAGACGCCGCTATGCTGAATTGTGTCTTTCATATTGTCATGGAATGAGGTGATGATGCTTAGTAGCTTTGGTGGATATCTGATCTTTTCTAGTAGTCTGAAGAGACCACGTCTGCTGACGAGGTCAAAGGGTTTGGTGAGATCAATGAAAGCAACATAGACGGGCATCTGTTGTTCACGGCATTTCTCCTGTAGCTGACGAAGGGAGAACAGCATGTCAATGGTCGATCGCTCTGCTTGAAAGCCACACTGTGCCTCAGGGTAGACACGCTCGGCCAGCTTCTGGAGCCTGTTTAAAGCAACTCGAGCGAAGACGTTCCCCACTATGCTGAGCAGGGAGATTCCACGGTAGTTTAGTTTAGTTTAGAGATACAGCACTGAAACAGGCCCGTCGGCCCACCGAGTCTGTGCCGACCATCAACCACCCATTCATACTAATCCTACACTAATTCCATATTCCTACCACATCCCCACCTTCCCTATATTTCCCTACCACCTACTTATACTAGGGGCAATTTATAATGGCCAATTAACCTATCAACAAGCAAGTCTTTGGCATGTGGGAGGAAACCGGAGCACCCGGAGGAAACCCACGCAGACACAGGGAGAACTTGTAAACTCCACACAGGCAGTACCCAGAATTGAACCCGGGTCGCTGGAGCTGTGAGGCTGCGGTGCTAACCACTGCGCCACTCTGCCGTTGTTGTTGCAGTCACCGCGGTCACCTTTGTTTTTATAGAGGATGATGATATTGGCATCGCGCATGTCCTGTGGTACTGCTCCCTCGTCCCAGCACAGGCATAGCATTTTATCTAGTGCTGAGAGTATAGCAGGCTTGGCACTCTTGATTATTTCAGGCTAATGCCGTCCTTCCCAGGGGCTTTTCCGCTGGCTAGAGAATCAATGGCATCACTGAGTTCCGATTTTGTTGGCTGTACGTCCAGCTCATCCATGACTGGCAGAGACTGGGCTGCATTGAGGGCGGTCTCAGTGACAACATTCTCCCTGGAGTACAGTTCTAGGTAGTGCTCAACCCAGCGGTCCATTTGCTTGCGTTGGTCAGTGATTGTATCCCCTGATTTAGATTTGAGAGGGGCGATCTTCTTGATGGTTGGCCCAAAAGCTCTCTTGATGCCATCATACATTCCTCTGATGTTTCCGGTGTCTGAGGCCAGCTGAATATGACTACATAGGTGTTGCCAGTAGTCATTTGCGCAGCGCCTGGCTGTTCTTTGTGCAGCACTTCTGGCTGTTTTACGTGCTACGGATGTTAACTTGCTGGGGACTTTTTTGCAGTTCAGGAGTGCAATGCGCTTAGCGGCTACGACAGGTTCCAGCTCTTCAAAATGAGATTGAAACCAGTCTGCATTCTGCTTCACACGTTTGCCATAGGTGGTCACGGCTGACTCATAGATGGCGTCTCTGATGTGGGCCCACTTGGTCTCTGCATCCCCTGTGGGAGTGTTTTGAAGGGCTTTTTCAAGTGAATTTAGAAATTTTTGTAACATCTGTGGATAAGAAATTCTGCTCGTGTTGATGCGCGGGTGGCCCTTCTGCTTGGAGTGATGCAGCTTCTTTGGTTTGAGTCTAACCTTGCTGCACACCAGAGAGTGGGCAGTGTCGCAGTCCGCACTGTGGAAGCTGCGTGTGATTTGAACACAGTTTAAGGAGGCTCGCCTTGTGGCAATGAGGTCCAGCTGGTGCCAACGACGTGATCTTGGGTGCCTCCAAGAAACCTGGTGACAGGGTTTAGTGTGAAAGAACGAGTTGGTGATGCAGAGGTTATGACAGGTACACAACTCCCTACCCTGCCAGAAGAAGGTGTAGTCTTGCTGTGTTTGAGATCTGCTCGCAGGGAGGCGTGTCTCCTGAAGTGCTGCAATGTCCACATTGAGTCTACTGAGCTAGTTGTTAATGATGGCGGTCTTCCGAGACTCGTAGATTTGTGTAAGGTCTTCCGACAGGCCAGGACACATAGTTCTGACGTTCCAGCTTGCAAAACGAAGGGCTGGTACCTTCTTTCCTTTTTTCATGTTGTTTGGTGCGGTGTTGCAGTCCGCTTTTCGGGCAATGACCCTGAGCTCCAAGCACCCATTGAAGCAGGTGGACTGCGGCGGGACAGAACCTTATTGACTGGGGGCTGCCCGGTTTGAGGCGGGCGGTAGTTGTCCAGTGAGGTGCGATGACCTCTCCCACCGACAAAGGCAACCCGTGGCGCCCAATCTCTACGCCAATTGAGCTGGACTTATAACCTGTAACTGCTGCCTTCCATGTTGTTTCGGTCGCTGTGAGGCGACTATGGAGTGACCTCTCCATGGCGCATGCCTGGGCGAATGTATGGAGGTTGTGAGTTGCCCAAGCATCAAAACCCCCCTCTCGTCCTTTCTGGTGGGGTCCAAAGGAGTACAGAGCACGACGTTTGGCACCGGTATGGCTGCAGGAACTGCCGGAAACATGCCAAAGGTGACACATGACCGCCTACGGGGTTCCGCCCTGGATTTTCTGTTAGGGTTTACTCCCTTAGCCTCACACTCTCCCGAGACGCCCTCAAGGCAGTGGGGTTGTTAGGGTCCCCGCTCAGGGATAGGTGGATGCTGGTGGGAGGAGGGGGTGCGAGGGGGAGGGGTTGAGGGAAGGGGGTGCGAGGGGGTTGCTGGGAAGGGGGCTGTAGAGGGGTGGGGTGTGCAGGGGGAAGATGGTGCGAGGTGGGAGCTGGGGAGGGGTTGCGAGGGGGGAGGGGGTGGGGGAAGAGGGTGCGGGGGTGGTGAGTTGGGAGCAGGGGGGCGGCAGGTAGTAAAACATTTCATCAGTTCCCACCATCGACGCCGGGAAAGCTCAACCGCGTCCTCCGGGAGGTGGGCGACAGCCTCGGGCGCCAGTACCAGCAGGAATTCGCCAGCATTGCGCTGCAGATGCGCTACGAGCCGCACATCTCCTGCGGGTGCTTTGAAGTTGTGGCCAAGGAGCCGTTCCGCGATGGAGTCAACTGGGGCCGGGTCGTGGCTTTTTACGTGTTCAGGGTTTTTCTCAATGCTTCCCCTCTGTCCTAGTTCTTATTACCCTAGGGTTCCGCTGCTCCTTCCTCTCTGCATAGTGGGGATGGAACATCTACACGAGTAGGCCATTCCACCCTCGATCCGCTGCTCTATCCTCATTGTGTAACTGACCATTAAAGAATCAATCACAGAAAATGTGCACATTAAGACTGTTAGAATCTTTAACTTGAATATGAAATGACAGACTGGTCCAAAGGAGCTGAAATCATATGTACTTTATTGACTCCATTCATCAACAGTTCTGGGAGCTAATATACATGTCCACCCACATCGAAGATGTAATCCCAGATCATATAAATATCCCTACTTTTACGATGCTCTAACCTGTGAGGTTGGAATCTGAAAATCTTCTGAAACAAATTTTGCCTTTCTCTATCAGACTCACAGACATGGGGCTTCCTGAGCTAGATTACCTCAGTTCTGATCAGCTTTCATTTCAGTTTATCCATATATTTGCAGGTAAGTGTAACATATTCTGGCCATCAGAGTGATTTCATGACTTCAATTGATCGAGAGATTATAATACATTCTGGTAGAAAAAACATCTGGAGGGTTTTCAGAAATATAACAGCATAGACACTGTAGTCCAGTTTGGAAATGATATGTCATAAGTAATTATTGAGAAAAATACCCAAGTATTAGAAGGAAGAGATTTACCTGAACTTAGGAGGTTTCTCACACAGTCCATCTGGTGATATTCACAAGCTACATAAAGGACTGTCCCCAGATGTGAGACACTGTGATCAATGGGCACCCCATGATTCAACAAGATTGTCATACACTTCGTGTGACCTGGAATTATATTGAGATGATTATTTTACACAAAGCAGCCCAGATTCTTTTTGATCCTGACACAACTCCCAAACTGTCCAGAAGATTACTGAAGATTCTAAACATTTGAACCTTTTAATTTATGATGGTGCCCTTTATTTTCAATCCCTGCAGTTCATATTTAATGCAACTGAAAATTAAGTATTACACACAGATACTGCGCTACGGCTCTAAATGTGGATGCGGGGGGGCACTTTAGTGTGCAGCAAGATCCCAGCCTTGCCCGATCATCAGGGCAAGCAGCAGCAGGAGAACTCAGAAAAGATCCGAGCATGGTCACAGCAAGCAGGACTAGAAATGTTTACATTGCAGCAAACTCTGATTAAGTCAGAATTGGTGAGGTTACTGGTTTTCACCAAAGATGGATTGAATTGCAACATGTGATCCCCAAAAATCCATAATTCTCTATAAAATAACATCTATTCACTGTAAACCATTGGCCCTGAAAATCTGTAACAAATCTAACAAGGTAATCCAACGTGCCTTAACCCCAACTTTAGAAGAGCATCCCATGATTCACCAATGTGAGATTTTCAGTTTCTCACTCAATCTATCTTGGTAGTTTCCTGAATAAGGCTGTGGAATTATTGCTGATATGTGCTTATTCAGAGGGCACTTTTATTGTAGCCCCAGGAACTGGAGACGCTCTGTTCAATCTCACACCTATACACCTGACAGAAGGAGGAATCCTGCATCTCATCTCAATAGTCTGATCTGAATTTGAATCTCATTGTAATAGGTTTCTGAATTTCACTACAGATTATATAGAAAAAACTCCATGATTGCACTGGTCTGATCATGTCAAGTGTTATGCTCCTCTTGCTCAATGTGGGAGCTCAGGGACACGGCTGATGTCCCTGACTCCTTCACGTGCTGGAAGTGTGTCCAGCTGCAGCTCTTGTTAGACCGCATGACGGCTCTGGAGCTGCGGATGGACTCACTTTGGAGCATCCGCGATGCTGAGGAGGTCGTGGATAGCACGTTTAGCGAATTGGTCACACCGCAGATTAGGATTGCTGAGGGAGAAAGGGAATGGGTAACCAAAAGGCAGAGAAAGAGCAGGAAGGCAGCGCAGGTGTCCCCTGCGGTCATCTCCCTCCAAAACAGGTATACCGTTTTAGATACTGTTGAGGGAGATGGCTCACCAGGGGAAGGCAGCAGTAGCCAGGTTCATGGCACCGTGGCTGGCTCTGCTGTTCGGAAGGGCGGGAAAAAGAGTGGAAGGGCTATAGTCATAGGGGATTCCATTGTAAGGGGAATAGATAGGCGGTTTTGTGGTCGGAAACGAGACTCCCGAATGGTATGTTGCCTCCCAGGTTCACGGGTCAGGGATGTCTCAGATCGGCTGCAAAACATTCTGAAAGGGGAGGGTGAACAGCCAGTTGTCGTAGTGCACATCGGCACCAATGATATAGGTAAAAAACGGGATGAGGTCCGACAAGCAGAATTTAGGGAGTTAGGAGCCAAGTTAAAAAGTAGGACCTCAGAGGTAGTAATCTCAGGATTGCTACCAGTGCCACGTGATAGTCAGAGTAGAAATAAAAGAATAGTCAAGATGAATGCGTGGCTTGAGAGATGGTGCAGGAGGGAGGGGTTCAGATTTTTGGGGCATTGGGACTGGTTCTGGGGGAGGTGGGACTATTACAAATTAGATGGTCTACACCTGGGCTGGACTGGAACCAATGTCCTTGGGGGTGCTTTTGCTAACGCTGTTGGGGAGGGTTTAAACTAATGTGGCAGGGGGATGGGAACCAAATGAGGAGGTCAGTGGACAGTAAGGAGGTAGTAACTAAAGCCTGTAAGGAACTAGATAATGAAGTCAGCGTGACTAAGGGAAAGAGTAGGCAGGGAGCAGATGATGAATGCAAAGGGACTGGTGGTCTGAGGTGCATTTGTTTTAATGCAAGAAGTGTAGTAGGTAAGGCAGATGAACTTAGGGCTTGGATTAGTACCTGGGAGTATGATGTTATTGCTATTACTGAGACTTGGTTGAGGGAAGGGCATGATTGGCAACTAAATATCCCAGGATATCGATGTTTCAGGCGGGATAGAGAGGGAGGTAAAAGGGGTGGAGGAGTTGCATTACTGGTCAAAGAGGATATCACAGCTGTGCTGAAGGAGGGCACTATGGAGGACTCGAGCAGTGAGGCAATATGGGCAGAACTCAGAAATAGGAAGGGTGCGGTAACAAATGTTGGGGCTGTACTACAGGCCTCCCAACAGCGAGCGTGAGATAGAGGTACAAATATGTAAACAGATTATGGAAAGATGTAGGAGCAACAGGGTGGTGGTGATAGGAGATTTTAATTTTCCCAACATTGACTGGGATTCACTTAGTGTTAGAGATCTAGATGGAGCAGAATTTGTAAGGAGCATCCAGGAGGGTTTTCTAGAGCAGTATGTAAATAGTCCAACTCGGGAAGGGGCCATACTGGACCTGGTGTTGGGGAATGAGCCCGGCCAGCTGGTTGAAGTTTGATAGCGATCACAATTCCGTAAGTTTTAGAATACTCATGGACAAAGACGAGAGTGGTCCTAAAGGAAGAGTGCTAAATTGGGAGAAGGCCAACTATACCAAAATTCGGCAGGAGCTGGGGAATGTAGATTGGGAGCAGCTGTTTGAAGGTAAATCCACATTTGATATGTGGGAGGCTTTTAAAGAGAGTTTGATTAGCGTGCAGGAGAGACATGTTCCTGTGAAAATGAGGGATAGAAATGGCAAGATTAGGGAACCATGGATGACAGGTGAAATTGTGAGACTAGCTAAGAGGAAAAAGGAAGCATACATAAGGTCCAGGAGGCTGAAGAAAGACGAAGCTTTGAAAGAATATCGGGAATGTAGGACCAATCTGAAACGAGGAATTAAAAGGGCTAAAAGGGGTCATGAAATATTTTTAGCAAACAAGGTTAAGGAAAATCCCAAAGCGTTTTATTCATATATAAGGAGCAAGAGGATAACTAGAGAAAGGATTGGCCCACTCAAGGACAAAGGAGGAAAGTTATGCGTGGGGTCAGAGAAAATGGGTGAGATTCTAAACGAGTACCTTGTATCGGTATTCACCGAGGAGAGGGACATGACGGATGTTGAGGTTAGGGACAGATGTTTGATTACTCTAGGTCAAGTTGGCATAAGGAGGGAGGAAGTGTTGGGTATTCTAAAAGGCATTAAGGTGGACATGTCCCCAGGTCCGGATGGGATCTATCCCAGGTTACTGTGGGAAGCAAGAGAGGAAATAGCTGGGGCCTTAACAGATATCTTTGCAACATCCTTAAACACGGGTGAGGTCCCGGAGGACTGGAGAATTGCTAATGTTGTCCCCTTGTTTAAGAAGGGTAGCAGGGATAATCCAGGTAACTATAGACCGGTGAGCCTGACGTCAGTGGTAGGGAAGCTGCTGGAGAAGATACTGAGGGATAGGATCTATTCCCATTTGGAAGAAAATGGGCTTATCAGTGATAGGCAACATGGTTTTGTGCAGGGAAGGTCATGTCTTACCAACTTAATAGAATTCTTTGAGGAAGTGACAAAGTTGATTGATCAGGGAAGGGCTGTAGATGTCATATACATGGACTTCAGTAAGGCGTTTGATAAGGTTCCCCATGGTAGGCTGATGGAGAAAGTGAAGTCGCATGGGGTCCAGGGTGTACTAGCTAGATGGATAAAGAACTGGCTGGGCAACAGGAGACAGAGAGTAGCAGTGGAAGGGAGTTTCTCAAAATGGAGACGTGTGACCAGTGGTGTTCCACAGGGATCCGTGCTGGAACCACTGTTGTTTGTGATATACATAAATGATTTGGAGGAAAGTATAGGTGGTCTGATTAGCAAGTTTGCAGACGACACTAAGATTGGTGGAGTAGCAGATAGTGAAGGGGACTGTCAGAGAATACAGCAGAATATAGATAGATTGGAGAGTTGGGCAGAGAAATGGCAGATGGAGTTCAATCCGCGCAAATGCGAGGTGATGCATTTTGGAAGATCCAATTCAAGAGTGAACTATACAGCAAATGGAAAAGTCCTGGGGAAAATTGATGTACAGAGAGATTTGGGTGTTTAGGTCCATTGTTCCCTGAAGGTGGCAACGCAGGTCAATAGAGTGGTCAAGAAGGTATACGGCATGCTTTCCTTCATCGGACGGGGTATTGAGTACAAGGGTTGACAGGTCTTGTTACAGTTGTATAAGACTTTGGATCGGCCACATTTGGAATACTGCGTGCAGTTCTGGTCGCCACATTACCAAAAGGATGTAGATGCTTTGGAGAGGGTGCAGAGGAGGTTCACCAGGATGTTGCCTGGTATGGAGGGCGCTAGCTATGAAGAGAGGTTGAGTAGATTAGGATTATTTTCATTAGAAAGACGGAGGTTGAGGGGGGACCATATTGAGGTGTACAAAATCATGAGGTATAGACAGGGTGGATAGCAAGAAGCATTTTCCTCAGAGTGGGGGATTCAATTACTAGGGGTCACGAGTTCAAAGTGAGAAGGGAAAAGTTTAGGGGGGATATGCGTGGAAAGTTCTTTACGCAGAGGGTGGTGGGTGCCTGGAACGCATTGCCAGTGGAGGTGGTAGACGCGGGCACGATAGCATCTTTTAAGATGTATCTAGACAGATACATGAATGGGCAGGAAGCAAAGAGACCCTTAGAAAATAGGCGACATGTTTAGATAGAGGATCTGGATCGGCGCAGGCTTGGAGGGCCGAAGGGCCTGTTCCTGTGCTGTAATTTTCTTTGTTCTTTGTTCTACACTCATTCTCCACTCATACAAATATTAGCGCAATCAATAACAGTGCACTGACCACTTTCCCGGGATGGGACTCTGGTTCTCCACATCGCTGAGCCACTAATTTCAGCCAACCTACTCTGAGGATCTGTTTAGAGTCCCGATACTTGTCTGAAGCAGGAGGAGATGGTGTAACTCTCAGTATTCAACTTGAAAAGGCCAGTGCGTGTTAATGTTCCAAAACCAACTGTGTAATTCTCATCCTCACCCACCTTTATTTTAACATCCAAACAACAAATATGCTACTTTATACAGACAAATTCGTTCTGGCAGTTGATATATGTTTATATTTGACCTGGGATATTATAAAGTTAGTGCTAAGTTTCATTAAATTTTCTGTGTTCACAACTTTTAATCATTAACTGTTTCTGTAGGGAAAATTTTTGTGAGGAAGGGAGGTAGAGCAGAAAGCAAAGGAGCAATGACATGATAAGATGGCAGCCAGCAGGCTCCAAGGATTTCCTGCACTGCACTGCTGGCCTGGGTGCAGGAGTGGATTGAAGGAGCCTTGTTATCTATTCACAGGGAACTAGGAGGCCCTCCAGACAAACTTGGGAGCAGACAGCTGTGGGGGGTCGATGCCAGAAGTCGAGCCCCGAGAACCTGGATGCAGTTCCGCAAGAAGTTCTATGACCTCACACAGTTAAGGTCAATGAATATATCTTCAAATGCCATATCCCACCAACTGTATCACCAGCATCACACCCTGCTCAACCCCCATCACTCACCTATCAATCAATCAGTACTCATACCTAACATTCAGAACCTCACTTCACCCTCGCACACTGAGCACTGCTCCAAGTCTCACACCCACATCTCAGCTTGCACACACTACCAGCTATTCAACAATGACAGCATGTCATCCAAACGCTTTGCATGGCACTCACTGACATACATCCCTCTCTTGCAGGGCAATGTGGTACATAATGAGAGGCAACAGCAGCTAACTGTTGGGGAACAGGCATGACTGCATATCCATACCCCCATGGAGGAGACAGTGCTTGCCATAATTGGAGCAGCTATGGCTGAGGCCATGGACAGAAGGGGAGCTGAAACCATCGGAGGTGATGGTCCGCACACCTAATCCTGCTTTTTGTATTCCACTTCCCGCTCATCCCACAATCTCATGATTTACAAGCTGCAGATGGTGTAAGCATGCACCTCTAGCTTTTCACCTTTTCCCTCACCACAGCCCTACCCTTGTGCCTTGATACCCAAGAACTGCAACCTGGCCAGGCAGTGGTGAAACAGCAATCGGTGGAAGTGCAGGAAGACAAACTTGCAACCACCAGCTCAGAACATTACACATTCTTTAGAGGCTATTTTAGATGCAGGACCTGCCTGTGGTGGGAAACCAGACAAGACTGGCCTGCAGCCAGGGTAACACAGGTGCCAGCTCACTGGAGAGGTCGCACACACATTTTGCTGCACAGGCCTCAGGGGAGGATTCTGAAGGGTAGCCTACAGAAGACGGTTGATGGGTATATACAATGAAATGCTGGTGCATTGGTAGGCCTGCCAGAAAGCTTGCTGTCATTGTCAAGGAGCGTGGAGTCTAGCACCAACTTGACACAGGACTAACTCCATTTGCACACTTGTGGATCCAACCATGAAGCAGCATCTCTTGGCCCATGTCTTAACTTCCATTGCAGCACAGGCAGAAGGCACCAAATGTCTGGGTGCTGCACTGATAGCTCTGATTCGATTCATGCAAGCTCAACTTGCTACCAAGCAAGCTGAGACTGCTGTCATCATTGCTGCCAATACCAGTGTTCAGTTTTTGTCCAGTGTGTGCGGGAGGGTTTTCTGACACAGTATGTAGACAGGCCAACCAGGGGCGATGCCACATTGGATTTGGTACTGGGTAATGAACCCGGCCAGGTGTTAGATTTAGATGTAGGTGAGCACTTTGGTGATAGTGATCACAATTCGGTTAGGTTTACCTTAGCGATGGGCAGGGACAGGTATATACCGCAGGGCAAGAATTATAGCTGGGGGAAAGGAAATTATGATGCGATTAGGCAAGATTTAGGATGCGTAGGATGGGGAAGGAAACTGCAGGGGATGGGCACAATCGAAATGTGGAGCTTATCAAGGAGCAGCTATTGCGTGTCCTTGATAAGTATGTACCTGTCAGGCAGGGGAGGAAGTTGTCGAGCGAGGGAGCCGTGGTTTACTAAAGAAGTTGAAGCGCTTGTCAAGAGGAAGAAGGCGGCTTATGTTAAGATGAGACGTGAAGGCTCAGTTAGGGCGCTTGAGAGTTACAAGCTAGCCAGGAAGGATCTAAAGGGAGAGCTAAGAAGAGCAAGGAGAGGACACGAGAAGTCATTGGCGGATAGGATCAAGGAAAACCCTAAGGCTTTCTATAGGTATATCAGGAATAAAAGAATGACTAGAGTTAGATTAGGGCCAATCAAGGATAGTAGTGGGAAGTTGTGTGTGGAATCAGAGGAGATAGGGGAAGCGTTAAATGAATATTTTTCGTCAGTATTTACAGTAGAGGAAGAAAATGTTGTCGAGGAGAATACTGAGATTCAGACTACTAGGCTGGATGGGATTGAGGTTCACAAGGAGGAGGTGTTAGCAATTTTGGAAAGTGTGAAAATAGATAAGTCCCCTGGGCCAGATGGGATTTATCCTAGGATTCTCTGGGAAGCCAGGGAGGAGATTGCAGAGCCTTTGTCCTTGATCTTTATGTCGTCATTGTCGACAGGAATAGTGCCGGAAGACTGGAGGATAGCAAATGTTGTCCCCTTGTTCAAGAAGGGGAGTGGAGACAGCCCTGGTAATTATAGACCTGTAAGCCTTACTTCGGTTGTGGGTAAAATGTTGGAAAAGGTTATAAGAGACAGGATTTATAATCATCTTGAAAACAATAAGTTCATTAGCGATAGTCAGCACGGTTTTGTGAAGGGTAGGTCGTGCCTCACAAACCTTATTGAGTTTTTCGAGAAGGTGACCAAACAGGTGGATGAGGGCAAAGCAGTGGATGTGGTGTATATGGATTTCAGTAAGGCGTTTGATAAGGTTCCCCATGGTAGGCTATTGCAGAAAATACGGAAGTATGGGGTTGAAGGTGATTTAGAGCTTTGGATCAGAAATTGGCTAGCTGAAAGAAGACAGAGGGTGGTGGTTGATGGCAAATGTTCATCCTGGAGTTTAGTTACTAGTGGTGTACCGCAAGGATCTGTTTTGGGGCCACTGCTGTTTGTCATTTTTATAAATGACCTGGAAGAGGGTGTAGAAGGGTGGGTTAGTAAATTTGCGGATGACACGAAGGTCGGTGGAGTTGTGGATAGTGCCGAAGGATGTTGTAGGGTACACAGGGACATAGATAGGCTGCAGAGCTGGGCTGAGTGATGGCAAATGGAGTTTAATGCGGAAAAGTGTGAGGTGATTCACTTTGGAAGGAGTAACAGGAATGCAGAGTACTGGGCTAATGGGAAGATTCTTGGTAGTGTAGATGAACAGAGAGATCTTGGTTGTCTGGCAGACCCATTGTGTCAGCCTGCTCCTGCCCCACTGAACTTATTTCTTCCTATCTAGACTCTATCTTTTCTCCGCTGGTCCAGTCTCTTCCCACCTACATCCGTGACTCTTCTGACGCCCTACGTCATTTTGACAATTTCCAGTTTCCTGGTCCCAACCGCCTCCTCTTCACTATGAACGTCCAATCGCTCTACACCTCCATCCCCCACCAGGATGGTTTGAGGGCTCTCCGCTTCTTCCTGGAACAGAGGCCCAACCAGTCCCCATCCACCACCACCCTCCTCCGCCTGGCTGAACTTGTTCTCACATTGGACAACTTCTCCTTCAACTCCACGCACTTCCTTCAAGTAAAAGGTGTCGCTATGGGTACCCGCATGGGTCCTAGTTATGCCTGTCTTTTTGTGGGATATGTCGAGCATTCTTTGTTCCAGTCCGACTCAGGCCCCCTCCCCCAACTCTTTTTCCGGTACATTGATGACTGTATCGGTGCCGTTTCCTGCTCCCGTCCCGAACTAGAAAACTTTATCAACTTTGCTTCCAATTTCCACCCTTCTCTCACCTTTCCATGGTCCATCTCTGACACTTCCCTTCCCTGACTTCTCTGTCTCCATCTCTGGGGATAGGTTGTCTACCAATATCCATTATAAGCCCACCGACTCCCACAGCTACCTCGACTACACTTCTTCACACCCTACCTCCTGTAAGGACTCCATTCCATTCTCCCAGTTTATCCGTCTCCGACGCATCTGCTCTGATGTTGCTACCTTCCACGATGGTGCTTCTGATATGACCTTTTTCCTCAACCGAGGATTTCCCCCCACTGTGGTTGACAGGGCCCTCAATCGTGTCCGACCCATCCCCGCACCTCTACCCTCACCCCTTCCCCTCCCTCCCAGAACCGTGACAGGGTTCCCCTTGTCCTCACTTTTCATCCCACCAGCCTCCATATCCAAAGGATCATCCTCCGCCATTTTCGCCACCTCCAGCGTGATGCCGCTACCTTCCCCTGTCAGCATTCCGAAGGGATCGTTCCCTCCGCGACACCCTGGTCCACTCCTCCATTACCCCCACCACCTCGTCCCCGTCCCAGGGCACCTTCCCCTGCAATCGCAGGAGGTGTAATATCTGCCCATTTACCTCCTCTCTCCTCACTATCCCAGGCCCCAAACACTCCTTTCAGGTGAAGCAGCGATTTACTTGTACTTCTTTCAATGTAGTATACTGTATTCGCTGCTCACAGTGTGGTCTCCTCTACATTGGGGAGACCAAGCGCAGACTGGGTGACCGCTTTGCGAAACATCTCCGCTCAGTCCGCAAGCAGGTCCCTGAGCTTCCGGTTGCTTGCCATTTCAACACTTCCTCCTGCTCTCATCTCTGTCCTGGGATTACTGCAGTGTTCCAGTGAACATCAACGCAAGCTCGAGGAACAGCATCTCATCTACCGATTAGGCGCACTACAGCCTGCCGGACTGAACATTGAGTTCAATAATTTCAGAGCATGACAACCCCCCATTTTACTTTCATTTTTAGTTATTTTTTCTTCCTTTTTTTTACATTCCTTTTTACATTTTTTACAATCTTTTTTTGCATTTATTTCATTTCATCTTAGTTTGTTCAGTTTGCTTACCCACTGTTTTTTTTCAGGTTTGCACTTGCTGCTGTTCAATATTCAGTGTATTTACACCTAATCTGTACTAATGCTTTGTCTTTCAACACACCATTAACATATTGTTTGCCTTTGCTCCGTGACCGTTTGGTCAGCTATGTGGCCTGGTCCAATCTACACCTTCTCCTTTGTTATCTCTTGCCACACCCCCACCTCAACCTTACTTGCTTATAATCTGTGACTTTTCTAATATTTGTCAGTTCCGAAGAAGGATCACTGACCCGAAACGTTAACTCTTGCTTCTCTTTCCACAGATGCTGCCAGACCTGCTGAGTGATTCCAGCATTTCTTGTTTTTATTAGAGAGATCTTGGTGTCCAGGTACATAAATCCCTGAAAGTTGCTACCCAGGTTAATAGGGCTGTTAAGAAGGCATATGGTGTGTTAGCTTTTATTAGTAGGGGGATCGAGTTTTGGAGCCACGAGGTCATGCTGCAACTGTACAAAACTCTGGTGAGGCCGCACCTGGAGTACTGCATGCAGTTCTGGTCACCGCATTATAGGAAGGATGTGGAAGCTTTGGAAAGGGTGCAGAGGAGATTTACTAGGATGTTGCCTGGTATGGAGGGAAGGTCTTACGAGGAAAGGCTGAGGGTCTTGAGGTTGTTTTCGTTGGAGAGAAGGAGGAGGAGAGGTGACTTAATAGAGACATATAAGATAATCAGAGGGTTAGATAGGGTGGATAGTGAGAGTCTTTTTCCTCGGATGGTGATGGCAAACACGAGGGGACATAGCTTTAAGTTGAGGGGTGATAGATATAGGACAGATGTTAGAGGTAGTTTCTTTACTCAGAGAGTAGTAGGGGCGTGGAACGCCCTGCCTGCAACAGTAGTAGACTCGCCAACTTTAAGGGCATTTAAGTGGTCATTGGATAGACATATGGATGAAAATGGAATAGTGTCGGTCAGATGGTTTCACAGGTCGGCGCAACATCGAGGGCCAAAGGGCCTGTACTGCGCTGTAATGTTCTAATTCTAATAAGAGGCGCTGAGGGCATCACAGCAGCCCAGCAATTTTTCCTCTAACACATTGTTAGGACTGCTAAGGTGCCTCCCCAGGACAGTGGCAGATGACAGCATTTGTCCTCCCACCACCCCACTCCGCCAGTGCCCTTTGTGTTGCCTGTCAGCCAGCCAACCCAGACTGCTGTCACCCATTGCTGAGTTGGTACAGTCCAAAGCCAGGCCTTCGAGGGCCAGAGCTGCTCAAGTGCATCCTGCAAGGCCCTCTGCAGTCTCCCCTTAAAAAAGTCAGCAGCCCTCCACTAAGCATGCTGCAGCTACTGGGGTAGCATTGCATATGAACACTAGGACAGGCAGGGACACACAGAAGACAGGCAGTAAATGAATGGAGAAGGCTGATTAGCTTACATTTGTAAGCAATATGGCATGATTTCATTTATAAATTTGTGTTGGCTTTTATTTTTGCATTGTGACCAAGACAGCGACGTGATGGTTGCGGTTACTGGTATCTCACTCCAAATACTTCTTTGATGTCTGGTTTGCTGCATCCATTGCTCTCCCTCCTCCTCATGCTCCTGCTTCTCGTGTGATAGCTGGCCCCTCAAGGTGGAAAGATTGTGCAGCATACCACAACAAATCTTCAGATACAGGAACATAAGAGCAGGAGTAGGCCATTCAGCCCGTCGAGCCTACTCCGCCATTTAATTAGATCATGGCTGATTATCTACCTTAAAGACATTTTCCCACACTATCCCCTGATGTCATTAGTATTCATGAGCTTCCACAGCCCTCTGGGGTACAGAATTCCAAAGATTCACCATCTTCTGAGTGAAGAAATTCTTCCTCATCTCAGGCTTAAATGGCCAGCCCTTATTCTGAGACTGTGTCACTTGGTTCTAGACTCAGCAGCCAGGGGACTACCCTATCTACATCCACCCTACCATGCCCTGTGAGAATTTTGTAAGTTTCAATGAGATCACATTTCATTCTTTGAAACTCTAGAGAATACAGGCCCAGTTTCCTCAATCTCTCCTCATAAAATAATCCGGCCATCCCAGGGATTAGTCTGGTGAACCTTTGTAGTACTCCCTCTATCCTTTCTTAGATAAAAAGATCAAATCTGCACACAATACTCTAGGTACAGTCTCACCAAGGCTCCATACAAATGCAACAAGACATTTTTACGACTGTACGCAAATCCCCTTGCAATGAAGGCCAACATACCATCTGCCTTCCTAATTGCTTGCTGCACTTTTTAGTGACTCATGAACAAGGACACAAACACTTCCAACCTCTCACCATTTAAGAAATACTCTTTTTTCTAATTTTTTCTACCAAAGTGGATAATTTGACACTTATTGTTATGAAAGGGGTCTTGGGGTTCCCTCTCAGCCTTTTTTTTTCCTGGTTTGACTGTAACAGGGTTTAATTTTTAAAACACCGTGTTTTTAGCTTCCCCTCAGTGAATCCTTGTTCACTGCTCTCCAATTGTAATGGCAAAGAAATCAACCAGACAGGTTTTCTTATATTTAAACAAGAAATGTGTAAGTTTATTAACCTTAAAACTCTACTTCGGTTAAAAATACGCGATGCACTCACACTAGCATGCATACGCAATAAACACACACGCAGATAGAGACAGAAAAGGAGAAAGAATCAGGGTGAAAGGTTTGAAGCAATAGCTGGAGTTTATTTACTGTCTTTTGAGTTCGATGTAAAGTCTTTGGTTGAAGTTAAATCTTGCTGTCTTGTTGGGGCCCATAAACACACTTTCAAACTTGTTTAGATGGTTTTCTGTCTTCTTGAAATCCAGTTGTAGATTCTTCTTTTCGTGAGAGAGAGAGAGACAGAGACAGGGAGAGGTTGTCTTCCTTCAAGTTCAATTGCAGTCTCTTTTCATGAGAAAGAGGGAGGGGGAGATGCAGTCTTCTCTTTTGTGTTCAAATTGTAGTCTGACTTCAAACTGCTCTGAACACAATTCAAACCAAACCTAAGCCAGCAGGCTAGTCATGAGACTAGCTTTTTTTCCTGAAACAACCTGCCCGGCGAGTTTAGCGGATTCTTTCAATCTTAGTAGATATCCTCAGTAGGGGGCTGGAATGCTGGCTTTCACACAGTCAATGTCTTGTGATCAAAATCCATTTGGCTAATTGAATTAGGCAGCAGTTCCATTGTCTTCTCAGGCAACTGTTTCTTAGAATGCATATGTTTCCAGCCAGTAAAGAGTTTAAAATTAATGTTCCATATGACGGCACAGTGGCGCAGTGGTTAGCACCGCAGCCTCACAGCTCCAGGGACCCGGGTTCAATTCTGGGTACTGCCTGTGCGGAGTTTGCAAGTTCTCCCTGTGGCCGCGTGGGTTTTCGCCGGGTGCTCCAGTTTCCTCCCACAGCCAAAGACTTGCAGGTGATAGGTAAATTGGCCATTGTAAATTGCCCCCAGTGTAGGTAGGTGGTAGGGAATATGGGATTACTGTAGGGTTAGTATAAATGGGTGGTTGTTGGTCGGCACAGACTCGGTGGGCCAAAGGGCCTGTTTCAGTGCTGTATCTCTAAATAAAATAAGTGACAAAATTAATATGCCTCATGCTTGGCAGGTGGGCTTTTCATCACACTTATTCACATTATATTCCATCTGCCATGTTCTTGCTCATTCACTTAGCCTATCCAAGTCCCCTTGAAGACTCCTTGCATCCTCCTCACAACTCACATTCCCACCATTTTTGTGTCATCAGCAAATTTGGAAATATTACATTTGGTCTGCTCCCCCCACACCCCTCCCAGCAGCTGGTCCTGCTGTGTGGTCTCTCTTCATTCTCCAAGTCATGCTTTATTCCAAAGGGAATGGCTACTAATGCACCCAGGTTTGAGCAGAAGCCTTGAAGTCAGAAAAAAGTACTTCTGTACTTGCCATACCCTATCTTGTAGAGTTTTGAAACTTCAAACACCTATGAAAAGCACCAAAAACATGTAGATTTATAGCAACAGCCAGAAGAAATCAATCAGCAACTAAACTGTAAGCAGTTGATGATTGCTTCAAAGAGTGCTGGTGGGGGTTAGTCCTTCCTGCTGCCTAACCTGTGTTCAGCTCCGTGAGCTTAAGAGATGGAGTCAACTGGATCGCTGAGCTACAAAATGGCCGTGCTGGCATCAAATCAGCATTGTACACTGACTGACGTTATGATCTGTCTGCTCCGCATACGCTCCCTGCACACACACCAATACCTGCACCAAGATGATGTTTGCTGTGTTTTGTGTCAAAGTGTGCATGCACTGCACTATTTTGGAATTCTAAGGGATCTTGTAGCACCTGAAAACAGGCGCTATTAAGCCCAATTTCTTGCTCTCTATTCCTTCATCCAAGTATCAATATATATAGTGAAAGGTTGAGGCCCCAGTAGAGATCCTTGGGAAACACCGCACGTTACATCCTACCAGAGTACTTCCTCTTTACCCTTATGCTGTCTCCTACTTCCCAACCAATTTTTAACCCAAGTCAGAAGGATAGCTCCAATTCTGTGTACTCTCATTTTTGCTAACAATTCCTTGTGTGGACCCTTTTTGAATGCCTTCTGGAAGTCCATGATGATAACACTCCTTCTTTCTTTTTCTTTTGGGCCTCCTTATCTCGAGAGACAATGGATACGTGCCTGGAGGTGATCAGTGGTTTGTGAAGCAGCGCCTGGAGTGGCTATAAAGGCCAATTCTAGAGTGATAGGCTCTTCCACAGGTGCTGCAGAGAAATTTGTTTGTCGGGGCTGTTGCACAGTTGGCTCTCCCCTTGCGCCTCTGTCTTTTTTCCTGCCAACTACTAAGTCTCTTTGACTCGCCACATTTTAGCCCTGTCTTTATGGCTGCCTGCCAGCTCTGGCGAACGCTGGCAACTGACTCCCACGACTTGTGATCAATGTCACAGGATTTCATGTCGCGTTTGCAGACGTCTTTAAAGCGGAGACGTGGACGGCCAGTGGGTCTGATACCAGTGGCGAGCTCGCTGTACAATGTGTCTTTAGGGATCCTGCCATCTTCCATGCGGCTCACATGGCCAAGCCATCTCAAGCGCCGCTGACTCAGTAGGGTGCATAAGCTGGGGATGTTGGCCGCCTCGAGGACTTCTGTGTTGGAGATACGGTCCTGCCACCTGATGCCAAGTATTTTCCGGAGGCAGAGAAGATGGAATGAATTGAGACGTCGCTCTTGGCTGGCATACGTTGTCCAGGCCTTGCTGCCATAGAGCAAGGTACTGAGGACACAGGCCTGATACACTCGGACATTTGTGTTCCGTGTCAGTGCGCCATTTTCCCACACTCTCTTGGCCAGCCTGGACATAGCAGTGGAAGCCTTACCCATGCGCTTGTTGATTTCTGCATCTAGAGACAGGTTACTGGTGATAGTTGAGCCTAGGTAGGTGAACTCTTGAACCACTTCCAGAGCGTGGTCGCCAATATTGATGAATGGAGCATTTCTGACGTCCTGCCCCATGATGTTCATTTTCTTGAGGCTGATGGTTAGGCCAAATTCATTGCAGGCAGCCGCAAACCTGTCGATGAGACTCTGCAGGCACTCTTCAGTGTGAGATGTTAAAGCAGCATAGTCAGCAAAGAGGAGTTCCCTGATGAGGACTTTCCGTACTTTGGACTTCGCTCTTAGACGGGCAAGGTTGAACAACCTGCCCCCTGATCTTGTGTGGAGGAAAATTCCTTCTTCAGAGGTCTTGAACGCATGTGAAAGCAGCAGGGAGAAGAAAATCCCAAAAAGTGCGGGTGCGAGAACACAGCCCTGTTTCACGCCACTCAGGATAGGAAAGGGCTCTGATGAGGAGCCATGTTGAATTGTGCCTTTCATAGTGTCATGGAATGAGGTGATGATACCTCGAAGCTTTGGTGGACATCCGATCTTTTCTAGTAGTCTGAAGAGACCACGTCTGCTGACGAGGTCAAAGGCTTTGGTGAGATCAATGAAAGCAATGTAGAGGGGCATCTGTTGTTCATGGCATTTCTCCTGTATCTGACGAAGGGAGAACAGCATGTCAACGATCGATCTCTCTGCATGGAAGCCACACTGTGCCTCAGGGTAGATGAGCTCGGCCAGCTTCTGGAGCCTGTTCAGCGCGACTCGAGCAAAGACTTTCCCCACTATGCTGAGCAGGGAGATTCCACGGTAGTTGTTGCAGTCACCGTGGTCACCTTTGTTTTTATAGAGGGTGATGATATTGGCATTGCGCATGTCCTGTGGTGCTGCTCCCTCGTCCCAGCACAGGCATAGCAGTTCATGTAGTGCTGACAGTATAGCAGGCTTGGCACTCTTGATTATTTCAGGGGTAATGCTGTCCTTCCCAGGGGCTTTTCCGCTGGCTAGAGAATCAATGGCATCACTGAGTTCCGATTTGGTTGGCTGTTTGTCCAGCTCATCCATGACTGGCAGAGACTGGGCTGCATTGAGGGCAGTCTCAGTGACAGCATTCTCCCTGGAGTACAGTTCTAGGTAGTGCTCAACCCAGCGGTCCATTTGTTTGCGTTGGTCAGTGATTATGTCCCCTGATTTAGATTTGAGGGGGGCGATCTTCTTGATGGTTGGCCCAAGAGCTCTCTTCATGCCGTCATACATTCCTCTGATGGTTCCGGTGTCTGAGGCCAGCTGAATATGACTGCATAGGTGTTGCCAGTAGTCGTTTGCGCAGCGCCTGGCTGTTCTTTGTGCAGTGCTTCTGGCTGCTTTAAGTGCTGCGGATGTTAAATCGCTGGGGGCTTTCTTGTAGTTCAACAGTGCAATGCACTTAGCGGCTATGACAAGTTCCAGCTCTTCATTATGAGATTGAAACCAGTCTGCATTTCTCTTCGCACTTTTGCCGTAGGTGGTCAAAGCTGACTCATAGATGGCGTCTCTGATGTGGGCCCACTTGGTCTCAGCATCCCCTGTGGGAGTGTTTTGAAGGGCTGTTACAAGTAAATTTAGAAATTTTTGTAACAACTGTGGGTGAGAAATTCTGCTTGGAATGATGCAACTTCTTTGGTCTGAGTCTAACCTTGCTGCACACCAGGGAGTGGTCAGTGTTGCAGTCCGCACTGTGGAAGCTGCGTGCGATTTGAACACTGTTTAAGGCGGCTCGCCTTGTGACAATGAGGTCTAGCTGGTGCAAACGACGTGATCTTGGGTGCCTCCATGAAACCTGGTGACAGGGTTTAGTGTGAAAGAACGAGTTGGTGATGCAGAGGTTATGATAGGTACACAACTCAAGCTCATAGATACTCCTTATCTACATCACTGGTGATTTTCTCAAAAAATGCAACTACATTATAGTCAGAAATGACTCACCCTTAAAAACACCAGTGTCTTTCCCTCTCTGATCAGGTTATATTTGTTCAAATGCCCAATCACTCTATCCCCAACGACAGATTGAAGTAGCTTCCCCACAACTGACATTATATTAACAGGTCCAGGGTTACCTGGTCTAGCTCTTCTATCCTTTTAAATAGTGGAGTGGCATCTGCAAATTTCTAATCTAATCGCACAATCCCCCAATAAAGAGAGCTTTAAATGATCACGACTAACGCTACTGTAATTTTCACACCTACTTCTTTTAATACCCTGGGAGGGAAACCATCAGGTTCTGGAGATTTATCTATCCTAAGTCCCACTATTTTCTCCATTAACATTTTGGTACTAATATTGCATCTAGTTAAATTTTTCCCTTGATTTATTTTTATTTTGCTTTTTGATCCTCTTCCTCTATCATGAAAAGGGATACAAAGTACTTGTTTAATAAATCTGCCATTACATTGTCTTCCGATGAAGGGTCACTGACCCGAAACGTTAACTCTGCTTCTCTTTCCACAGATGCTGCCAGACCTGCTGAGTGATTCCAGCATTTCTTGTTTTTATTTCAGATTTCCAGCATCCGCAGTATTTTGCTTTTATATTACCTTGTCTATCACTGTATCGCCTGCATCTATCTTTAATGGGCTCACATCTCCCAAAGCTACTCTCAGGCTTAATATCAATTTTTAAAAGCTTTTACTATGGACCTTTATATAACTTGCAAGCTGTTTTTTCTATTCCCTTTGTGCAGCACTTAATATTTTTTGTCTCTCTTTGTTGCTTTCTATATCTCTCCCAGTCCACTGGATTATTGCTTTTCTTGGCATTTAGGTAAGTCACTTCCTTTAGCTTTATGAACTCTTACCTCATGTGTTAACCATGGCTGATTGACTGTACAAGTTAAACTTTTGCTGTTTAGGGTATGTACTGGTCTTATATTGTACTAAATATTTCTCCCACTGCTTTTCTGTTACTAGCTCAATCCAGCTTGATGCATTCAGCTTACATTTCATTTCTTCAAAGTCAGCCACACTTAAATTTAAAATCTTGGTACTTGAACTTAATGTTTCAAAACCTCAACACTATGAGATGACCAGCAAATGCCAGGAGAGTCTCATTTCACTACTGAGTTTATAGAAATCATTTCAAGTTTATGGGAGTGGGACATTATAAACACACCATAATTACTGACACCAGCATTGACTTCCCACCAACAGGGAAATGATACAATACCAATGACTCTCCCATGCCTTTGCATACAAGAATTGTAGCCTTTAGGTGAACTGAGGTTAAAATTGGTAAATAATCTGGACCAAGATGTGCAAACAGAATTCGATCCCCATTTTAAAGTCCTATATCTTGTCCTTATTTTTCTGTAATATTTCATCTAACACCACATATATAAAATATTAGAAGTTTTGATACTTCCTATCAACTTCATAGAATCCCAGAATCATACAGCACAGAAGGGAGCCACTCAGCTTGTGACACCTGTTTTGGCTGTTTGAAAGAGCGGTTCGAGTCCCACAAGCCAGGTTTTTCCTCATACCGTGCAAATTAGTTCTCTTCAAATGCATGTCCAATTACCTTTTGAAAGTTCCTATGGAATCTTTCAGGTCGTGCATTCCAAATTATATCAAACTCCTGTGTGAAATAATTCCTCCTCATTTCCCCTCTAGTTCTTTTGCCAATTATTTTAAATCTACGGCCTAAGGCTACGGACCTACTTCTCGGAGGAAACAGCTACTCCATAATTGCTTTTTCAAAACCTCTCAATTTTGAATACTTCTATTCCAGCTCTTGTATCTCTCCACAAAACTGAAGTTCCTCATCCTTGGTATCCTGGTGAGCCTCCTCTGTACTCCCTCCAGGAACCTGTCACTTTCACAGACACTTGTGAAATTATTTATAATTATTTATAGCTAAGCTTTCCATTCATACAGAAAACCAGTCCGCAAGGTTAATGTTACTGAATTACACTATTCCTCTTTAAGTAGTTTATTTTATAGTAAGCTTTATTTTAATAAATACAAGTCAAGTTGGTCAGCCCAAGAGACAGTTGCCTATACAGCAAGAGGCTGAGGGGTGTGCTTTTGGATCACTTACCGCGCTTTGCTGCTTCATGGATGGGTGAAGCCAATTCGCATTCTCCTTGGGGCTTGGCTCCATGTTGTAAGAGCAGGTTTACACAGGCCTCACTGCCACTGTAGCATGCATTGTATAGCGGAGTATTCCAGTCAATTGTAGCTGTATTTACCTAGCAGAAGGGTTGATGCCGAAGTTTGTTACTATATCAGTTTTAGTGTGACCATATATAAATGTTACGACATCAGTATATGCTTATGTTTCAGTTTATGAAAACAAATACACAAATGTCTCCAAGTGTTTCAAAAACATAACTAGGTAGATTCAGTCTGAAAATGTAGGAATCAGTCTGCCAGATGGACACTCTAAGCCAAGCTGGAGCTGCTGAAAACTGCATAAATTTCAAATTGTTTTGAACCCGAATAAACCCAGTTCTTTCACCTTTATCATTTGAAGAACACAGCTAACGAATCCAATTATAACTGCCTTTGTTCTGCTTCAAAGAAATGGCACTGTGAGGAAAGGGTTAATCAGACAGACCTGAGCAATGTACTCTTTAAAATTGCGTCATTGTGCACAGCATGTTTGCTTGTTTTAGTGTGCAGTCCCTTTAAATTTTTTGTGCAGCCACGCAAACACATATTTATCACAGTGCAAGGCCTGCATGGTACCTTGCAGGCTGATGTGTGGCTACACACCCACACCGCTTAGTGGGAACACTGGTCCTGATTTCTGATAATGTTATACTGCTATTGATTTCTCTTTACATTACACTAATAGTAACCTTTAGCTTCTGCCTTTTAAGTGACACCAGCAGTGAGAGGGGTAGTCATAAACGGAAACAGGGACTTGGGGTCTCAACTGGCTTTCCAATGCCCCGGTCTCCTGTGTTTCGTCATGGTTCCCTTTTTGTGCAATAGAGATGCAGGAAAGAAATTGAAACATGAGAACATAAGAAATAGGAGCAGGATTAGGCCATTCAGCCCATCAAACCCGTTCCGCCATTCAGTAAGATCGTGGCTGAGCTTCTACCTCAGCTACACCTTTGTACACTACCTTCAAATCCCTTGATCCCTCTTACCTTCCGGGAGCAGAGCGGAGCGGAGAGCAGTCGGACCTCTTCCAGCGTGCCGTAGTTTTGAAAAAAAAGCCAATAGTGACATCACTGGAGAGCTGCAGGGTGATTGGTTGGTGAGTCACTGCTGTTAGGGAATAGCTCTAAATAGCTGGGTAAGTATCTCAGGTAAGAAAAGTTTAAAGTTTATTTCAAATATATTAAGTAGTGGTTTTTTATTTTAGGGAGTTCTGTAGTAACGGGTACCAGGGAAGAAAGGCCCTAGAGTCACTAATATTATTGGACATTAAGATCTTCCAGAAGGTTTAATTTAATTTAAAGGGTTAAGTCATGGCAGGAGAGCTCAAAGCTGTGGTGTGCTCCATGTTGGAAGCCGGGAACATTTCCAGTGCCCGGGACCAGCATGTGTGCAGGAAGTGTCTCCAGCTGCAGCTCCTAGAAGTCCGGGTTTCGGAGCTGGAGCGGCAGCTGGGGACACTGTGGAGCATCCACAAGGCGGAGAGTATCGTGGATAGCACGTATAAAGAGGTCGTCACACCGCAGGCTCAAACCCCACACGCAGGAGGGGAATGGGTGACCAACAGGCAGAGCAAGAGGACTAGGCAGGCAGTTCAGGAATCTCTTGTGGCTATTCCCCTGCAAAACAGATATACTGCTTTGGATACTGTTGAGGGGAATGGCCTCTCAGGGGAATGTAGCAACAGCCCAATTCGTTGCACCACAGTTGGCTCTGCTGCACAGGGGAGGAGTAAAAAGTGTGGGAATGCAATAGTTATAGGGGATTCAATTGTAAGGGGAATAGATAGGTGTTTCTGTGGCCGCAAAAGAGACTCCAGGATGATATGTTGCCACCCTGGTGCTAGGGTCAAGGATGTCTCAGAGCAGTTACAGGACATTCTGAAGGGGGAGAGTGAACAGCCAGTGGTCGTGGTACACATTGGTTCAAACAACATAGATTAAAAAAAAAGGATGAGGTCCTAAAAGCAGAATATAGGTAGCTAGGAAATAAGTTGAAAAGTAGGACCTCAAAAGGTAGTGATCTCAGGATTACTACCAGTGCCACGTGCTAGTCAGAGTAAAATAGCAGGATATATCATATCAATACGTGGCTGAAGAGATGGTGTGAGGGGGAGGGTTTTAGATTTCTGGGACATTGGGACTGGTTCTGGGGGAGGTGGGACCAGTACAAATTGGATGGGTTACACCTGGACAGGACTAGGACTGATGTCCTAGGGGGAGTATTTGCTAGTGGTTGGGGAGGGTTTAAACTAAAATGGCAGGGGGATGGGAACCTTTTGAAGGAGTCAGAGGAGGGGGGATTAAAGACAAGAATAAAAGACAGTAAGGGGAATAAGAAAAGTGATAGGCAGAGAAATCAATGGCCACAGTAAAACAAAATAGTGGGAAGAGAACAAATAATGTTAAAAAGACGAGCCTTAAGGCTTTGTGCCTTAACGAGCAGAGCATTCGCAACAAAGTGGATGAATTAATCGCACAAATAGATGTAAACGGGTATGATATAGTCGGGATGACAGAGACATGGCTGCAAGGTGACCAGGGATGGGAAAGGAACATCCAGGGGTATTCAGTATTTAGGAAGGACAAACAAAAAGCAAAAGGTGGTGGAGTTGCATTGTTGGTTAAAGAGGAAATTAACGCAATAGTGAGGAGAGGTATTAGCTCTGATGATATGGAATCCGTATGGGTAGAGCTGAGAAACACTAAGGGGCAAAAAACGTTAGTGGGGGTTGTCTATAGACCCACAAACCGTAGTGGTGATGTTGGGAATGGCATGCGATAAAGGAATATCTGTAATTATGGGTGACCTTAATCTGCACATAGATTGGGGAAATCAAATTAGTCACAATACCGTAGAGGAGGAATTCTTGCAGTGTATACGGGATGGTTTTCTGGACGAATACATTGAGGAACCAACTGGAGAACAGGCCATCCTAGACTGGGTATTGTGTAATGAGAGAGGAATAATTGACAATCTAGTGGTGCGAGACCCCTTGGGGACGAGTGACGATAATATGAAAGAATTATTCATCAAGATGGAGAGTGACGTAGTTGATTCTGAGACAAGGGTCCTGAATCTTAGTAAAGGAAACTACGAAGGTATGTGGCGTGAGTTGGCATGACGGTTTGGGAAATGTTACTTAAAGGGATGACAGTGGATAGGCAATGGCAAACATTCAAAGAGCGCATGGATGAACTGCAACAATTATTTATCCCTGTAAGTAAAACGGGAAAGGTAGCCAAACCATGGCTGACTAGGAAAATTAGAGATAGCATTAGATCCAAGGAAGAGGCATATAAATTTGCCAAGAAAAACAACAGACATGAGGATTGGGAGCAGTTTAGAATTCAGCAAATGAGGACCAAGATATTGATTAAGAAGGGGAAAATAGAGTACGAGAGCAAGCTTGCGGGGAACATAACAACTGACGGTAAAAGATTATATAGGTATCTGAAGAGAAAAAGATTGGTGAAGACAAATGTAGGTCCCTCACAGTCAGAAACAGGGGAATTTATTATGGGGAATAAAGAAATGGCTGACCAATTAAATGCATACTTTGGTTCTGTCTTCACAAAGGAGGACACAAATATCATACCAGAAATGTTGGGGAACATTGGGCTTAGTGAGAGAGAGGAATTGAAAGAAATCAGTATTAGTAGAGAAATGGTGTTGGGGAAATTGATGGGATTGAAGGCCGATAAATCCCCAGGGCCTGATGGTCTGCATCCCAGAGTACTTAAGAAAGTGGCCCGAGAACTATGGATGCATTGGTGGTCATCTTCCAAGATTCTATAGACTCTGGAAAAGTTCCTACAGATTGGAGAGTAGCTAATGTAACCCCACTATTTAAAAAGGGAGGTAGAGAGAAAACAGGGAATTACAGAACAGTCAGCCTGGCATCGATAGTGGGGAAAATTCCAGAGTCCATTGTCAAAGATTTTATAGCAGAGCACTTGGAGAACAGTGGTAGAATCGGGCCGAATCAGCATGGATTTACGAAAGGGAAATCATGCTTGACATTCTACTAGAATTCTTCGAGGATGTAACGAGTAGAGTTGATGAGGGACAGCCAGTGGATGTGGTTTATTTGGACTTTTAGAAGGCTTTCGACAAAGTCCCACTTAAGAGATTAGCGTGTAAAATTAAAGCACATGGGATTGGGGGTAGTGTATTGCGATGGATAGAAAATTGGTTGGCGGACAGGAAACAACGAATAGGGATAAATGGGTCTTTTTCCGAATAGCAGGCAGTGACTAGTGGGGTACTGCAGGGTTCGGTGCTAGGACCCCAGCTATTCACAATATACATTAATGATTTAGAAGAGGGAACTAAATGTAATAACTCCAAATTTGCAGATGACACAACTGGGTGGGCGGGTGAGTTGTGAGGAGGATGCAGAGAGGCTTCAGGGTGATTTGGACAAGTTGAGTGAGTGGGCTAACACATGGCAGATGCGGTATAATGTGGATAAATGTGAGGTTATCCACTTTGGTAGCAAAAACAGGAAGGCAGATTATCTGAATGGCGATAAACTGAGAGAGGGGACTATGCAGCGAGGCCTGGGTGTTCTTGTACACCAGTCGCTGAAGATAAGCATGCAGGTGCAACAGGCGGTAAAAAAGGCAAATGGTATGTTGGCCTTCATAGCAAGAGGATTAGAGTACAGAAGCAGGGATGTCTTGCTGCAATTATACAGAACAAAGAACAGTACAGCACAGGAACAGGCCATTCGGCCCTCCAAGCCTGCGCTGATCTTGATGCCTGCCAAAACTAACACCTTCTGCATTTCCGGGGCCCATATCCCTCTATTCCCTTCCTATTCATGTATTTGTCAAGATGTCTCTTAAACGTCGCTATTGTATCTGCTTCCACCACCTCCCCCGGCAGCAAGTTCCAGGCACTCACCACCCTCTGTGTAAAAAAATTTGCCTCGCACATCCCCTCTAAACTTTGCCCATCGCACCTTAAACCTATGTTTCCTAGTAACTAACTCTTCCACCCTGGGAAAAAGCTTCTGACTATCCACTTTGTCCATGCCGCTCATAACTTTGTAAACCTCTATCATGTCTCCCCTCCATCTCCGTCGTTCCAGTGAAAACAATCCGAGTTTTTCCAACCTCTCCTCATAGTTAATGCCCTCCAGACCAGGCAACATCCTGGTAAACCTCCTCTGTACCCTCTCCAAAGCATCCACATCCTTCTGGTAGTGTGGCGACCAGAATTGCACGCAATATTCTAAGTGTGGCCCAACTAAGGTTCTGTACAGGGCCTTGGTGAGGCTACACCTGGAATATTGTGTGCAGTTCTGGTCTCCTTATCTGAGGAAGGATGTTCTTGCTACAGAGGGAGTGTAGCGAAGGTTTACCAGATTGATTCCTGGGATGGCGGGACTGACGTTTGAGGAGAGATTGAATCAGTTAGGATTATATTCGCTGGAGTTCAGAAGAGCGAGGGGGGATCTCATAGAAACCTCTAAAACTCCTAACAGGACTTGACAGGGTAGATGCAGGAAGTATGTTCCCGATGGTGGGGGAGTCCAAAACCAGAGGTCATAGTCTAAGGATATGGGGTAAACCTTTCAGGACTGAGATGAGGAGAAATTTCTTCACCCAGAGAGTGGTGAGCCTGTGGAATTCGCTACCACAGAAAGCAGTTGAGACCAAAACATTGTATGTTTTCAAAAAGGAGTTAGATACAGCTGTTGGGTCTAAAGGGATCAAAGGGTATAGGCGAAAGCCGGAACAGGCTACTGAGTTGGATGATCAGTCATGATCATAATGAATGGCGGAGCAGGCTTGAAGGGCCGAATGGCCTATTCCAGCTCCTATTTTCTATGTTTCTATGATTCCTTTAGTGTCCAAAAATCTATAACATATATACTGCCGAAGCAGGTCAGGCAGCCTCTGAGAGTTAACATTTCAGGCTGATGACCTTTCGTCAGTTCTGCCTGACCTGCTGAGTATTCCCAGCATTTTCTGTTTTTATTTCAGATTTCCAGCATTTGCAGTATTTTTTGTTACAAGGAAAGAAATTGCACAGGATGACGAGGGGTTAGTATCAGCCCTTTCATAGCAGTCAGGCTATAAAGCAATTCTGTAAAAATCTCCTGGCTAGTCAAGCCAGGGGTAACCAAGAATTAGGAAGAAAAGAAATTAAAAGTCTACAGCAAACATCAAAAAGAGAAAACACATGACATAAGTAAAAGGCTAGAAGATTGCTTTAGTTTCCAGTGTAATGCTGCTTTGAAAATGTCTGTGGATGATTGGGCCTGTTTGCTCCACCCCTTTCCAGCTTATTCAGTGTTAACCCTTTTGTAAGCCTTAGCTTAGTTAAACC
Source organism: Heterodontus francisci (assembly GCF_036365525.1). Classification (NCBI taxonomy): domain Eukaryota; kingdom Metazoa; phylum Chordata; class Chondrichthyes; order Heterodontiformes; family Heterodontidae; genus Heterodontus; species Heterodontus francisci. The sequence goes on along the minus strand of NC_090380.1, from coordinate 12,215,021 downwards.
TTAAAAAAGGTACAAGAGTTTCAATCTTAATTTAACTGCAAAAGCTATCTTTCTCCTCAGCTGTATTCAGTATATTTACAATTGTTTGAAGATGCACTGAACAGGTTAGTTCTGCAGAAGGGAACATCTGTGACATCATCCTTTGATTGATATGGAAACGCAGAAACATAGAAAATAGGAGCAGGAGTAGGCCATTTGGCCCTTTGAGCCTGCTCCGCCATTCATTATGATCATGGCTGATCATTCAACTCAGTAGCCTGTTCCCGCTTTCGCCCTATACCCTTTGATCCCTTTAGACTCAAGAGCAATATCTAACTCCTTTTTGAAAACATACAATGTTGTGGCCTCAACTGCTTTCTGTGGGAGCGAATTTCACAGGCTCACCCACTCTCTGGGTGAAGAAATTTTTCCTCATCTCAGTCCTGAAAGGTTTACCCCGTATCCTTAGACTATGACCCCTGGTTCTGGACTCCCCCACCATCGGGAACATCCTTCCTGCATCTACAGAACTGTTACAAGAGTGAAATTAACTGATGTGATGGCAAAACAGATAGGTTGTACTGGTGTATGTAAAAAATAACTTGTTAAAAATGCAAGTTATTGATAAGTGAAAAAGGAAGAAGCTCAATAACATTCAGTTTATATGCAGCTGTATGGTGAAATACAGAAATGTGTGAAATGCCAGGTAGAAAGGGCAAGAAAAATGTATAAAAAGTGGGCATTGGAACAGAGATACAGGATTCAATTAAAGTCTGAAGCTTGTACACTAAACTTGGGACTTCGACAAGTTTGAATCCTCCGACTAAACATGCAAAGTTTGGTCATATGCACTTCTTTAAGTAGACTGCATCATACAGGCCCCCACCTGCCAAGAATGAGGCACTCATATTTTGCCACATGAACATTGATTTTTAAACTGTTACTGGAGTAAAGAAAGAACTTATTTAAAAAAAGACCCTTGACTGGAAAGACATTTGCAAGGTAACAGAGAGTACTTGGAAAGGACAAAGGGGCCACTCCCTGCTCCAATTTAATCCACAATGGAACAAAAACAAAAAAAATGCTGGAAATACTCAGCAGGTCTGGCAGCATCTGTGGAGAGAGAAGCAGAGTTAATGTTTCGGGTCAGTGACCCCCACAAATCCAAAAATGACAAAGGATGGAAAGGTGATCTCGCCCAGGCAGTCATAGAGTCATACAGCATAGAAACAGGCCCTTCGGCCCACCACGTCCATGCCAACCATAATGCCTATCTATACTAATCCCACCTGCCTGCTCTATGCCTTGCTCATTCAAGTACCTGTCAGATGCCTCTTAAATGTCACTACTGTTCCTGCCTCCACCACCTCCTCAGGCAGCTCATTCCAGATACCCACTACTTTTTGTGTGAAAAATTTACCCCTTTGATCCCCTTTAAACTTCCTCCCTCTCACCTTAAATCTATGCCCTCTAGTTTGAGTCACCCCTACCATGGGAAACAAACTCTGGCTATCTACCCTATCTATGTCTCTCATAATTTTATATACCTCTATCATGTCCCCTCTCAGCCTTTTTCATTCAAGGGAAAACAGACCCAAATAATTCAAGCCCTCCAAACCAGGCAACATCCTTGTGAATCTTTTCTGCACCCTCCGTTTTTGTCACTATATTACATTCCCATACAGCTACTTGTGCTTGTAGCTCACCAACCTTATTGACCAAAATTTCTGCGTTTACATGCATGCATCTAAACCTTTGTATTACTTGTAGTCCTTCTTAGTCTGCTCCTATCTATTATGATACTACTTCCTTCTCTAGTACTATCTTCTTTCTTTTGGCCTCCTTATCTCGGGAGACAATGGGTAAGCGCCTGGAGGTGGTCAGTGGTTTGTGAAGCAACGCCTGGAGTGGCTATAAAGGCCAATTTCAGTGTAACAGACTGTTCCACAGGTGCTGCAGATAAAATTGGTTGTCGGGTCTGTTACACAGTTGGCTCTCTCCTTGCGCTTCTGTCTTTTTTCCTGCCAACAGCTAAGTCTCTTCGACTCACCACTATTTAGCCCCGCCTTTATGGCTGTCTGCCAGCTCTGGTGATCACTGGCAACTGACTCCCACGACATGTGGTCAATGTCACAGGACTTCATGTCACGTTTGCAGATGTCGTTAAAGCGGAGACATGGACGGCCGGTGGGTCTGATACCAGTGACGAGCTCCCTGTACAATATGTCCTTGGTGATCCTGCCAACTTCTACGCGGCTCACATGGCCAAGGCATCTCAAGCGCCACTGGCTCAGTAGGGTGTATATGCTGGGGATGTTGGCCGCCACCAGGACGTCTGCGTTGGAGATATGGTCCTGCCACCTGATGCCAAGGATTCTCCGGAGGCAGCGAAGATGAATGAGTTGAGATGTTGCTCTTGGCTGACATACGTTGTCCAGGCCTTGCTGCCGTACAGCAAGGTACTGAGGACACAGGCTTGAAACACTTGGACTTGTGTTTTTTGTGTCAGTGCGCCATTTTCCCACACCCTCTTGGCCAATCTGGACATAGCAGCGGACGCCTTTCCCACGAACAGCATGTCAATGGTGGATCTCTCTGTTCGAAAGCCGCACTGTGCTTCAGGGTAGACACGCTCAGCCAGCTTCTGGAGTCTGTTTAAAACGACTCAAGCGAAGACTTTCCTCACTATGCTGAGCAGGGAAATTCCACAGTAGTTGTTGCAGTCACCCTTGTTCTTAGAGGGTGATGTTATTGGCATCGTGCATGTCCTGTGGTACTGCTCCCTCATCCCAGCACAGGCAAAGCAGTTCATGGAGTCCATAGCAGGCTTGGCACTCTTGATTATTTCAGGGGTAATGCCATCCTTTCCAAGGGCTTTTCCACTGGCTAGAGAATCAATGGCATCACTGAGTTCTGATTTTGTTGGCAGTTGGTCCAGCTCATCCATGACTGGCACAGACTGGGCTGCATTGAGGGTGGTATCAGTGACATTTTCCCTAGAGTACAGTTCTAGGTAGTGCTCCACCCAGCGGTCCATTTGCTTGCGTTTATCAGTGATCGTTGCCCCCGATTTAGACTTGGGGGGTGGGGTGGGGGCAATCTTCTTGATAGTTGGCCCAAAAGCTCTCTTAATGCCATCATACATTCCTCTGATGTTTCCGGTGTCTGAGGCCAGCTGAATACGACTGCATAGGTGTTGTCAGTAGTCATTTGCACAGCGCCTGGCTGTTCTTTGCGCAGCGCTTTAAGTGCTATGGATATTAACTCGCTGGGGGCTTTCTTGTAGTTCAACAGTGCAGTGCGCTTAGCGGCTATGACATATTCCAGCTCTTCAAAGTAAGATTGAAACCTGTCTGTATTCTGCTTCTCACGTTTGCCAAAGGTGGTCATTGCTGAGTCATAGATGGCATCTCTGATCTGGGCCCACTTCGTCACTGCATCCCCTGCAACAGTGTTTTGCAGGGCTTTTTCAAGTGAATTTCGGAACTTATGTAACAGCTGTGGATAAGAAATTCAGTTAGTGTTGATGTGTGGGCTGCCCTTCTGCTTGGATTGATGCCGTTTCTTTGGTTTGCGTCTAACTTTTCTGCACACCAGGGGGTGGTCGGTGTCGCAATCCGCACTGTGGAAGCTGTGTGTGATTTGGATGCTGTTTATAGAGGCTTGCCTTGTGACCATGAGGTCCAGCTGGTGCCAATGACGAGATCTTGGGTGTCTCCAAGAAACCTGGTGACAGGGTTTAGTGTGAAAGAATGAGTTGGTAATGCAGAGGTTATGATAGGTACACAACTCAAGCACACTCTGTCCATTCTCATTCATCCTTCCAATGCCATAGTGCCCAAGGCAGGAGGGCCATGAGTCATGGTCGGCCCCGACCCTGGCGTTGAAGTCCCCCAGCAGGAACAAGTGTTCGGAGTTGGGAATGCTACTAATGATATTATGGATTTCCTCGTAGAACTGGTCTTTAACTTCAGGTGGGGAGCAGAGTGTTGGAGCACAGGCGCTGAGTAGGTGTACTGGACCAGAGGCGGTGAGCAGTCGGATGGACACTATGCGTTCCGAGCCATTTGAAGGTGGCTCTATCATGCTGAGCAAAGAGTTTCTGATGGCGATGCCCACTACATGCTGTCTTGGTTCTTCAGGATCCCTACCCTGCCAGAAGGTGGTGTAGTCTTGTTCTCTTAGAGATCCACTCGCAGGGAGGCGTGTCTCCTGAAGTGCTGCAATGTCCACATTGAGTCTACGGAGCTCGTTGTTAATGATGGCAGTCTTCCGAGAATCGTTGGTTTGTGTAAGGTCTTCCGACAGGCCAGGACACATAGTTCTGACGCTCCAACTTGCAAAACAAAGGGCTGGTACCTTCTTTCCTTTTTTTGTCGTGTTGTTTGGTGCGGTGTTACAGTCCATTTGTCGGGCAATGACCCTGAGCTCCAAGCACCCACTGAAGCAGGTGGACTGTGACGGGACAGAACCTTTTTGACCGGGGGCTGCCCGGTTTGAGGCAGGCGGCAGCTGTCCAGTGAGATGCGATGACCTCTCCCACCGACAAAGGCAACCCGTGGCGCCCAATCTCTACGCCAGTTGAGCTGGTCTTACAAACCGTAACTGCTGCCTTCCGTGTTGCTTTGGTCGCTGTGAGGCGACTATGGAGTGACCTCTCCATGGTACATGCCTGGGTGGAATGTATGGAGGTTGTGAATTGTCCAAGCGTCAAAACCCCCCTATTGGCCTTCCTAGTGGAGCCCAAAGGAGTGCAGAGCACGACGTTTGGCACCAGTATGGCTGCAGGAACTGCCGGAAACATGCCAAAGGTGACATATGACTGCCTTAGGGGTTCCGCTCTGGATTTTCTGTTAGGGTTTATTCCCTTAGCCTTGGTCTCACCAGAGATGCCCACAAGGCAGTGGGATTGTTAGCTCCTATCCCTGAGCAGGGCCACAGCTGGTAAATCGTGCAGGGGGGGGGCACGAGGGGGGCGTGGCGGGGGCGTGAGGCTGGGAAGGGGGGGTGAGGCTGGGAAGGGGGGGTGAGGCTGGGAAGGGGGGGTGAGGCTGGGAAGGGGGGGTGAGGCTGGGAAGGGGGGGGTGAGGCTGGGAAGGGGGGGGTGAGGCTGGGAAGGGGGGGGTGAGGCTGGGAAGGGGGGGGTGAGGCTGGGAAGGGGGGGGTGAGGCTGGGAAGGGGGGGGTGAGGCTGGGAAGGGGGGGGTGAGGCTGGGAAGGGGGGGGTGAGGCTGGGAAGGGGGGGGTGAGGCTGGGAAGGGGGGGGTGAGGCTGGGAAGGGGGGGGTGAGGCTGGGAAGGGGGGGGTGAGGCTGGGAAGGGGGGGGTGAGGCTGGGAAGGGGGGGGTGAGGCTGGGAAGGGGGGGTGAGGCTGGGAAGGGGGGGTGAGGCTGGGAAGGGGGGGTGAGGCTGGGAAGGGGGGGTGAGGCTGGGAAGGGGGGGTGAGGCTGGGAAGGGGGGTGAGGCTGGGAAGGGGGGTGAGGATGGGGGGGGGGGGGAGAAGGGGTGGGGGGCGGGGGAAGGGGTGGGGGGCGGGGGAAGGGGTGGGGGGCAGGGGAAGGGGTGGGGGGCGGGGGAAGGGGTGGGGGGCGGGGGAAGGGGTGGGGGGGGCGGGGGGAAGGAGGTGCGAGGGGGAAGGGGGTCAGTTCTATGGCTGGCCGCGATGTGGAGCTTCTTCTCCCGGGATCCGATCAAGGATTTTCCGTACGAGACCAGCAGGGCGGCCGAGCTCTCGCTGGGCCTTTGGCATGCGCTCTGTCGCCCCAGTCTGGGCATCGCAGCTCCGGCTCCGAAACAACTCCATAGCGGCTCGTGTTTCATTTCCTCTGATGGCAGAGATTCTGGGGATAGCAGGGTCCGGAGCGGGGAGTCTCTAATCCTGTCCTCAAATGGTAGGCACTACACTCAGGAATTTGCAACAATGTGTTCTTGGGTTTTCACTGTGATTTTTCCCTTAGCGAGCTCTGACAGCTGGCCCACCAAGTAGACTCATGCCTCCACAAAGCATTCCATTTGACCCACAGGAAGCAAGTTGGCCAGAAAGTTGCCAAGAAACCACAATTTGTGGTTCCCCAAAAGATTGTGGAGTTTTAACTCTACAGATTGTCTGTCATGTCACCGATCATTTCCCCACCTGGTGGCCATTCTGAATGACAGGCTGGGCATGCAGTCAGTCAGGGTATTCGATCGGGGATGGGGAATACTATACATACGAACATAGGAATTAGGAAAAGTAGACCACTCGGCCCCTCGCGCCTGCCCCGCCGTTCAATCTGATTGTAACCTCGACTCCACATTCCCGCCTATCCCCAATAACCTTTCACCCCCTTGCTCATCAAGAATCTATCTACCTCTGCCTTAAAAATATTCAAAGACTCTACTTCCATCGCCTTTTGAGAGAGTTCCAAAGACTCTCAACCCTCAGAGAAAATTTTGCATCTGTCTTAAATGGGCAACCCCTTATTTTTAAACAGTGTCCCCTCGTTCCAGAATCTCCCACAAGAGGAAACATTCTTTTCACATCCACCCTGTCAAGACCCCTCAGTATCTTCTATGTTTCAACCATGTCGCCTCTTACTCTTCTAAACTCCAGTGGGTACAAGCCCATCCTGTCCAACATTTCCTTGTAAGAGAGCCCGCCCATTCCCGGTTTTAGTCTAGTAAACCTTCTCTGAACTGCTTCCAACGCATTTACACCTTTCCTTAAATGAGACCAATACTGTACACAGTACTCCAGATGTTGTCTCACCAATGCCCCGTATAGCTGAAGCATAACCTCCCTACTTTTGTATTCAATTCCCCTCGCAATAAAGGATAATATTCTATTAGCTTTCCTAATTACATCCTGTTAGCTAGCCAATTTTCTCTCCATGCCATTATGTTACCCACTACACCATGAGCTTTTATTTTCCGTAATAACCTTTTGTGGCACCTTATCAAGTGCTTTCTGGAAATCTAAGTACATCCACCAGTTCCCTTTTATCCACAGCGCGTTACTTCTTCAAAGAACTCCAATAAATTAATTAAACATGATTTCCCTTTCACAAAACCATGTTGACTCTGTCTGATTACCTTGAATTTTTCTAAGTGCCTTGCTATAATGTCTTTAATAACAGCTTCTAACATTTTCCTTATGACAGATGTTAAGCTAACTGGCCTGTAGTTTCCTGCTTTCTGTCTCTCTTCCTTTTTGAATAAAGGTGTTGCATTGGCTAATTTCCAATCTCATGGAACCTTCCCCGAATCTAAGGAATTTTGGAAAATTAAAACGCATCAACTATCTCATTAGCCATTTCTTTTAAGACCTTAGGATGAAGTCTATCAGGACCCAGGGACTTGTCAACACGCAGCTCCAACAATTTGCTCAGTACCACTGCCCTAGTGATTGTAATTTTCTCGAGTCCCTCCTTTCCTTCCATTTCCTGATTTACAGCTATTTCTAGGATGTTACTTGTATCCTCTATAGTGAAGACTGGTGCAAAATACCTGTTCAATTCATCTGCCATCTCCTTATTTGCCATTAATTCCCCAGACTCACTTTCTATAGGAGCAATGCTCACTTTGTTAACGCTTTTAAAAATATCTACAGAATCTCTGACTATCTGTCTTTATATTTGTAGCTAGTTTTCTCTCGTACTCTAATTTTTCCCTCCTTATTAATCTTTTAGTCATTCTTTTCTGCTTTTTCTATTCTGTTCAATCTTCTGACCTGCCACTCATCTTTGCGCAATTATAGGCTTTTTCTTTAAGTTTGATACTATCTTTAACTTTTTTTTAGTTAACCACAGATGGTGGGTCCTCCCCTTGGAATTTTTCTCTCATTGGAATGTATCTATTGTGTATTCTGAAATACCCCCTTAAATGTCTGCCACTGCATCTTCATTGACCTATTCCTTAATCTAATTTGCCAGTTCAATTTTAGCTCACTCCATTGTCGCGTCTCATAATTGCCCTTATTTAAGTTTAAAATACTAGTCATAGACTCACTCTTCTCTCTCTCAAACTGAATGTAAAATTCAATCATATAATGATCGCTGCTGCCTAGGAGTCTTCTTTGGCCTCCTTGTCTCGGGAGACAATGGTTAAGCGCTTGGAGGTGGTCAGTGGTTTGTGGAGCAGCGCCTGGAGTGGCTATAAAGGCCAATTCTAGAGTGACAGGCTCTTCCACAGGTGCTACAGAAAAATTTGATTGTCAGGGCTGTTGCACAGTTGGCTCTCCCCTTGCGCTTTTGTCTTTTTTCCTGCCAACTGCCAAGTCTCTTCGACTCGCCACTTGAGTGCTGCCTTAATGACTGGCCGCCAGCTCTGGCGAACGCTGGCAACTGACTCCCACGACTTGTGATCAATGTCACAGGACTTCATGTCGCGTTTGCAGACGTCTTTGAAGCGGAGACATGGACGGCTGGTGGGTCTGATACCAGTGGCGAGCTCGCTGTATAATGTATCTTTGGGGATCCTGCCATCTACCATGCGGCTCACATGGCCAAGCCATCTCAAGTGCCGCTGACTCAGTAGTGTATACAAGCTGGGGGTGTTGGCCGCCTGGAGGACTTCTGTATTGGAGATACAGTCCTGCCACCTGATGCCAAGTATTCTCCAGAGGCAGCGAAGATGGAATAAATTGAGACGTCACTCTTGGCTGACATACGTTGTCCATGCCTCGCTGCCATACAGCACGGTACTGTGGACACAGGCTTGATACACTCGGACTTTTGTGTTCCGTGTCAGTGCGCCATATTCCCACACTCTCTTGGCCAGTCTGAACATAGCAGTGGAAGCCTTTCCCATGCGCTTGTTGATTTCTGTATCTAGAGACAGGTTACTGGTGATAGTTGAGCCTAGGTAGGTGAACTCTTGAACCACTTCCAGAGCGTGGTAATATTGATGGATGGAGCATTTCTGACGGCCTGCCCCATGATGTTCGTTTTCTTGAGGCTGATGGTTAGGCCAAATTCATTGCAGGCAGCCGCAAACCTGTCGATGAGATTCTGCAAACTCTCTTCAGTGTGAGATGTTAAAGCAGCATCGTCAGCTAAGAGGAGTTCCCTGATGAGGACTTTCCGTACTTTGAACTTCGCTCTTAGACGGGCATGGTTGAACAACCTGCCCCCAGATCTTGTGTGGAGGAAAATTCCTTCTTCAGAAGACTTCAACGCATGTGAAAGCAGCAGGGAGAAGAAAATCCCAAAAAGTGTGGGTGTGAGAACACAGCCCTGTTTCACGCCACTCAGGATAGGAAAGGGGTCTGATGAGGTGCCGCCATGTTGAATTGTGCCTTTCATATTGTCATGGAATGAGGTGATGATACTTGGTAGCTTTGGTGGACATCCAATCTTTTCTAGTAGACTGAAGAGACCACGTCTGCTGACTAGGTCAAAGGCTTTGGTGAGGTCAATGAAAGCAATGTAGAGGGGCATCTGTTGTTCGCGGCATTTCTCCTGTATCTGACGAAGGGAGAACAGCATGTCAACGATCGATCTCTCTGCATGGAAGCCACACTGTGCCTCAGGGTAGATGAGCTCGGCCAGCTTCTGGAGCCTGTTTAGAGCGACTCGAGCAAAGACTTTCCCCACTATGAGCAGGGAGATTCCACGGTAGTTGTTGCAGTCACCGCGGTCACCTTTGTTTTTATAGAGGGTGATGATATTGGCATCGTGCATGTCCTGAGGTACTGCTCCCTCGTCCCAGCACAGGCATAGCAGTTTATGTAGTGCTGAGAGTATAGCAAGCTTGGCACTCTTGATTATTTCAGGGGTAATGCTGTCCTTCCCAGGGGTTTTTCCGCTGGCTAGAGAATCAATGGCATCACTGAGTTCCGATTTGGTTGGCTGTATGTCCAGCTCATCCATGACTGGTAGAGGCTGGGCTGCATTGAGGGCAGTCTCAGTAACAGCATTCTCCCTGGAGTACAGTTCTAGGTAGTGCTCAACCCAGCGGTCCATTTGTTTGCGTTGGTCAGTGATTATGTCCCCTGATTTAGATTTGAGGGGGGCGATCTTCTTGATGGTTGGCCCAAAAGCTCTCTTCATGCCATCATACATTCCTCTGATGTTTCCGGTGTCTGAGGCCAGCTGAATATGACTGCATAGGCGTTGCCAGTAGTCACTTGCGCAGCGCCTGGCTGTTCTTTGTGCAGTGCTTCTGGCTGCTTTAAGTGCTACGGATGTTAACTCGCTGGGGGCTTTCTTGTAGTTCAACAGTGCAGTGCGCTTAGCGGCTATGACAGGTTCTAGCTCTTCAAAGTGAGATTGAAACCAGTCTGCATTTCTCTTCGCACGTTTGCCGTAGGTGGTGAAAGCTGACTCATCGATGGCGTCTCTGATGTGGGCCCACTTGGTCTCAGCATCCCCTGTGGGAGTGTTTTGAAGGGCTGTTACAAGTGAATTTAGAAATTTTTGTAACAGCTGTGGATGAGAAATTCTGCTCGTGTTGATGCGCGGGTGGCCCTTCTGCTTGGAATGATGCAACTTCTTTGGTCTGAGTCTGACCTTGCTGCATACCAGGGAGTGGTCGGTGTATCAGTCCGCACTGTGGAAGCTGCGTGATTTGAACACAGTTTAAGGTGGCTCGCCTTGTGACGATGAGGTCTAGCTGGTGCCAACGACGTGATCTTGGGTGCCTCCATGAAACCTGGTGACAGGGTTTAGTGTGAAAGAACGAGTTGGTGATGCAGAGGTTATGATGGGTACACAACTCAAGCAGTCTCTGCCCGTTCTCATTCATCCTTCCAACGCCATAGCGCCCAAGGCAGGAGGGCCATGAGTCATGGTCGGTCCCAACCCTGGCATTAAAGTCCCCCAGCAGGAACAGGTGTTCGGAGTTGGGGATGCTGCTAATGATGTTATGGAGTTCCTCGTAGAACTGGTCTTTAGCTTCAGGTGGGGACCAGAGTGTTGGAGCTTAGATGCTGAGTAGGTGTAGTGGACTAGAGGTGGTGAGCAGTCGGATGGACAGTACGCGTTCCGAGCCATTTGAGAGAGGCTCTATCATGCTGAGCAAGGAGTTTCTGATGGCGAAGCCCACTCCATGCTGTCTAGGTTCTTCAGGATCCCTGCCCTGCCAGAAGAAGGTGCAGTCTTGCTCTGCTAGAGATCCACTCGCGGGGAGGCTTGTCTCCTGAAGTGCTGCAATGTCCACACTGAGTCTACTGAGCTCGTTGTTAATGATGGCGGTCTTCCGAGAATCGTTGATTTGTGTAAGGTCTTCCGACAGGCCAGGACACATAGTTCTGACGTTCCAGCTTGCAAAGCGAAGGGCTGGTACCTTCTTTCCTTTTTTCATGTTGTTTGGTGCGGTGTTGCAGTACGCCTTTCGGGCAATGACCCTGAGCTCCAAGCACCCATTGAAGCAGGTGGACTGCGGCAGGACAGAACCTTATTGACTGGGGGCTGCCCGGTTTGAGGCGGGCAGTAGCTGTCCAGTGAGGTGCGATGACCTCTCCCACCGACAAAGGCAATCCGTGGCACCCAATCTCTATGCCAATTTAGCTGGACTTATAACCCGTAACTGCTGCCTTCCGTGTTGTTTCAGTCGCTGTGAGGCAACTATGGAGTGACCTCTCCATGGTGCATGCCTGGGCGAATGTATGGAGGTTGAGAGTTGCCCAATCGTCAAAACCCCCCTCTCGGCCTTTCTGGTGGGGTCCAAAGGAGAGCAGAGCACGACGTTTGGCACCGGTTTGGCTGCAGGAACTGCCGGAAACATGCCAAAGGTGACACATGACCGCCTATGGGGTTCCGCTCCTTATTTTCTGTCAGGGTTTACTCCCTTAGCCGTGGTCTCTCCCGAGACGCCCACAAGGCAGTGGGGTTGTTAGGGCCCCTCCACAGGTGTAGGATGATGCCGGTGGGAGGATGGGGTGCGAGAGGGAGCTGGGAAGGGGGCTGTAAGGGGGTGGGTGGGGTGCAGGGAAAGGGGGTGCAGGGGAAGGGATGCAGGGGAAGGGGGTGCAGGGGGAAGATGGTGCGGGGGGGGGTGGGGGGGTTGAGCTGAGAGTGTGGAGCTGGGAAGGGGAAGTGGGGGGGTGGAAGGGGAAGGAGGGGTACCTTCACTATAATGTCATTAATTAATCCTATCTCGTTGCACAATACCAGGTCCAGTACAGCCTGCTTTCTGGCTGGCTCCAGAACGTGCTGTTCTAAGAAACGTCCGAAAACTTTCCATGAACTCATCTAGGCTACCTTTGCCCATCTGATTTTTCTAGTTTATAAGTAGATTAAACCCCATGATTATCGCGGTACCTTTC